>NC_090929.1:102957887-103647887 GCF_040938575.1 Ambystoma mexicanum
TATCTAAATAACCCTAAGTACATGACGAACGTGGTTATATATCTGGACTCTTCACTCAGCTCTAAATGGTGATATCCCTTATCCCTGCCCTCTAAAGGAACGCCCACTTCTGTGTGGCCTTCACTAGCAGGAAACATAACAAACAGACAAATTACGTTAGCTGGTGAATGAGCAAGCCATGTTAGTATGGGATTCTAGTCAGATGTTTGATAACTTTTTGTATTGTACATTAGTTAATTGATCAATCATGTTACTACTTAATAATTATACTAGTGCTTCAATATTATGCAATCCAAATCTATATGATAGCTGCATCGCTAAATAGGGGTGCCACGTAATGGAGACATGCCAGTGTAATATGTACAATAAAAGATAATTGTCTGTGATTATTGGCAGCTGGTCTGGGAAGATGGCTTAACTCAGCAAAGGAGAGGGATGGGAGAGGGTGTCTGGGAGTTTCAGATTACTCAGTAGGTCGGGCAGATCCGACAGAGGTCTATAGGTAATCTGCAGATTACTGGTTCCCTCTCCTAGTGAACTAGCCCCACAGGTTGAGCACTAGTTGTAGGCATCTCTGTAACCTGCAGGTCAAGGAATCAAGCCTCAGTTCGAGTCTCAGTGGGCAAAGCAGACACTGCAAACATGTATGTAGCTTACAAATCCCATGTATGTTTTCTGTCAAGAGAAATAGGCTGCTCATTTCCGTGGGGGGTTTCTCCAGGGTCCGCGCACTTGAAGACCCTTTATATATGCAATTAGAGGAACTCACAATTGGAGAATCGGGGAAACAAACACAACTTGAACTTCACTATCAACTTCGAATTTATTTCAGCCGAAGCCATAAAAGATACAACATTCACATAAAGCAAAACAACACAAACAATAATGCAATCTATGCACAGATAAGTTGCTAATTATACACAAATGCATGCTTTGAACCAAAATGTAAGAACATGATATCAAACGCATACAAAAGGTGTCCACCAGCATACAATAGTCCCACAGCTGGTACACATTGAACATTGAAATGCCACCATGCTCTCCCTTTTAATCTCAGCGCTCTACTGGGGTCTGCTGGAATGAATTGAGATAGGTAATAGCTAACCTGCACAAATAAATCCCCTTGATCGGAAAACCTTCATGGCAACGAACATAGAGGTATTTTGGGCAAAGAATAAAAAAATGCACTAATACTTTATCCCTGAAGAGCAGAAGGGACCTACTACAGGCCCTTCCGGTGACCTTGTCTGGAAAGATCAAGAAAGATCAATCAGCAATACATTCAACCTGAAATTAACAAGTCATTCCCTGGTAGCAACCTTGAGTATACCTGAGAAATAATCGTCAATTACACCCAGAGGTTTTAGAGTTAAGTGTGCTCTACTACGTGTCTTAGTAGTAGACGAGGAGTTCCTCAGATCCCTTGAAATGGACCTAGAGCTAGTTCCACCACAATGGGGGTCATTGCGAGATTCGCGGTAGGGAGTTAACGGGGCCGGTAGAGCTGCCGGCCCCGTTAACCCCCTACCTCCTCATTACGGGTTCTCCTCGCGGGACCCGCTAAGGACGTCTGGTTTTACCAGGCATCCTTAGCAGGTTCCGTGAGCAGACCAGCATCGTAACAACGGGACCGTCATTAACGGGTCCATTGTTAGCATGCTCCCCATTCCCATTGAGCCCTATGGGGGCTCGAATGGGAATGGGGATGGGTTCCTGGAATGGGGAAATACCGGGCCCTCCAAGGTCGGAATGGCCCGGTATTTCCCCATTCCAGGAACCCGAGCCCGGTACCCGGAATGGGGGTAGCCATGCCACAAATAGCGGCATGGCTGCCTCCAAGGTCGTAATGACCTCCAATGTGTTCATGAGCTTTGGTGATGAAACGGGGAGTAGAAGCAACTGTGAGTAGTCAATCAGTACAGGAATTGGTTTAATGTACACAGCCACTGGATTTCACTGGCAAAAGACCTCCCAGCAAAATCCTGCAAAATTCACCTTCCGAGCACAGCACTCGGATTACACCAAACAGCATGTCACACTGAAATAGGTTTTAATCTTAAATCATCCTCTATAGGTGGCTGGTGTGCTGTAGCACTCCGAAGTGTCCTCTATGCGCTAGATGGAATTACCAATAAACAACTTAGACCAAATAACTGCACATATCCAAGGTAGATGGTAAAATACTGCTTTAATCTCAATGAAAGAAAGCAGGGAGTTGTACAGCTATCAAAATAGATGCATGCATAATTACACTTCCTCTTGTGTATACAGAGTTTATATACTTCATCTATGACGTCATCCTGTGTGGTATTTTGCAAAACCTACTACCAGGAGGGTTTGGATTAGGGGAACAAATCTACTTAGAGAACCATAAAAGTGTTAATATCTCATTGACTAACCCGTGTCTGTAGGACACTCCCTGAGCTAATTCTACATACGAAATATACTGATTATAGCAGAGAATAGGGCAGTGAATTGGTAAGTGCAACATTGTATGTGAAAGTGTGTGGCAGGCTTTATGATTTGTTGGCAATCTCATCTAACCTTGGACTTTCAGCTCATTTAGCAGCACATGAGTAGAAATGAAATCTTGGTGCTCAAGATGCGTCAATTCATTCCTTGTTTTTGTTGTAGATCATCGACCTGATCCTTAGCCAAGGCCTTCTGTTTGTAGTTGACCTCATGGTCTGCTCACTGTTCTGGAACATTGAGGGGGTATGAACAGACCACTATTTTCATCTGGGTTTTAATGAATAGCCCTTGTTTTCGACTTCTGAGTCACGTTTTAGGAGACCGCGATTCTGTCCATGTCAGTCTCTTATTTAGGCTATTTGATTTTTATAGGGTGCTATTAGGGTGCCATTACCCTCTCCGGCCTTTACAGATTTGCTCACTCCACCTCACATTGGCCCTTATTCACAAAGTGTTTTCCAATGGGGTTTTGTGATTATAAACGTGTCTGGGAATTAGGCCCGTAGGCTTTTGCCCTTGTGATTGTTCAGCACTTGGCACTTGCAAATGTCCTTGTGCATCATTCCGAGGTTGGAAGTAGCCATCGATGCTACCTCCAACCTCGCGGTAAGGGCTATTAGCGCCAAGTCTACCCCCTTACCGCATACCGGGTCCGGGTTCGCTGAGTGGGGAATTACCGGGCCATTCCAACCTTGGAGGACCCAGTATTTCCCCATTCAGGGAACCCATCCCCATTCCCATTCGAGCCCCCATAGGGCTCAATGGGAATGGGGACCATGCTAACAACGGTCCCATTAATGATGAGCCCGGTGTTAGCATGCTGGTCCTTTAGCGGCTCCCACTAAGGGTGCCTGGTAAAACCAGCCGCCCTTAGCGGTACCTGCTAAAGGACCTCGTAATGCGGCGGTAAGGGGTTAACGGCACCAGCACCCTTGCCAGCGTCCTTAACCCCTTACTGCCCACCTTGGAATGAGGCCCCTTGTCTTTCATAATCTTAGCAGAAATATGTCTTATGCACATGGTCCAGTCCTTCGACTCCCTTTGAGCCTTGCACCCATCTCATGCAGTACTGTCATCCTCGAAGTTCGTTTTCAATGATGATGACGGCAGTCATCAACATTGAAAATGGATTTCAGCAAAGACAGCACTGTGCAGCATGGAGCCATGCAGCAAAGGTAAGTTTATTTTCTTTTTTATAAAAAGACACCATTAGCACCATTGCTAATGTAGTAGTAGTAGTCATTTATATAGCGCCTTTTGCCATTACTATGGTCTCAACGTGCTTGTGGTGGGAACGACGCTGCTGACTCAAGTCCAGAATATGGGAACATTCCCAGAAAAGGCTTAGAATGCATGTTTGCATTATTAATGACGATATTACCCAGCCTTCCACCACGTTAAGGGACTCCCTCTTCACTCGGGTCCTTAACTTAGGTGGCGGCTGTTACCAAAAGGTTTGGCACGCCCCTTTGAGTAATATCGCCTCAATATTGCTGCCATGTAAAAATACTGGAAATGTCCACTGGCTGATGCAATCTTTTGGGGGTCTAAAACATTTTGGAAACTGTTTTTTGCAAAATAAAGGTCAATACAAGTTGGTTAACTTCACCTATATAAGGCAAGTGCCTTGCATGATATGATATGATATTATATGATATGATATATGATATGGCATTCATAACGCGCCTATACACAAGTGTTTCAAGGCACGACGAGGCAAGGGAGGGGGAACAAAGGGAGGACAGACAACGATCCTACTAGGCCAGGTGTCATTCAGATCGCGCAAGTGCATGGGATGGGGGAGGGACATTTAAGTACATGGGAATAGATAATAGCAATAAGTAAGGTAATGGCCAGCAAGTGGCAAGTGCAAGGGTAAGTGCAGACATCAGGTGTCAAGTGCTGGTAAGGGTATTGCAAGGATACAGAAAAAGTCCCCCAGTGCGGGGGTTGCCAGGCAGGCAGTGCAGGTGTGTAAGACTGGTGGAGGAGGACCTGGGCCCGAGATCAGAGGGTGTCCAGGTAAACAGTGCAGTTCAGGTTACAGCCAGGAGGTCCGCAGGGGAGGGGAGGAGAAAAAGCAGAAGCAAAGAGAAAGGTTTTGAGTTGCTTCCGGAGCCAGAGATGGTTCTCCTCAAGTTTAAGGGAGGCAGGGAGGCTGTTCCAGAGGGAGGCTTCAGCTGAAAAAAGAGATCTACCACAAACTCATTGCTTGGAGAAGCGACTGAGCGAAGATCTCAAGAAGGAAGATATTTAGGAACAGAGAGTTGAAGGTATTGAAGCCCCGTGCCCCAGAAGGACTTGTGGACAATGCAGATGGTTTTGAACGTAGCCCTCGCAGCCACTGGGAGCCAATGCAGAGATTTCAGTCCAGGAGAAATACGATCCCTGGGCTTGAGGCCAAGGACAAGTCTTGCAGTTCTATTTTGGATGAGTTGCAGAGGGCGGAGAGTAGAAGCAGGCAGATTTAGAAAGAGGCTGTTGCAGTAGTCCAGCCTAGAGAGACCCAGCGCTCTGGAGACAGGGAGCTTCTGGGGGAAGGAGAAGAAAGGAGGAATACCTCTGAGGAGGTGAGCTGGTAGTGTGACTTCTTAGAGACGTCAGAGAATTGAGGAGAGAAGGAGGGTGTGGAGTCGAAGATGACCCCCGGTTTTTAGCCTTGCAGGTGGGAGCAGGAGGAGGGCCAAGAGAGGCGGCCAAAGAGTGACAGGAAAGGAGGGAGTGGGTGTGCCGATGAGGAGAATCTCGGTCTTACTGGCATTAAGGCAGAGGTCATTAGCGGCACACCATTCCTGGATAGCAGACAGACAGTCAGAGATGAGGGAAGGAGAAGAGGTGGCGGAAGGGAGCCTGAAAATAAGCGGGATGTCATCCGCATAGCACTGAAAGTTGGGGCAGAGAGCGGCAAGAAGGTGGGCAAGGAGTGCCAGGTATTGGTTGAACAGCCAGGGAGACAGGTTATACCCCTTGGGGACACCACAAGTAGAGAAAAAGATAGTGGAGAGGAAGGACCCAAATTGGACCTGGGAGGGTCGGTCAGAGAGGAAATAAGTCAGCCACGCCAGGGCCTGAACATTGATACCCGTATTATCTCTGAAATGATTGTGCAGGATGGCATGGTTGACAGTGTCAAAGGCAGAAGAGAGATCAAGCAAGATGAGGACACAGGGGGTGTTAGAGTCAAGGTTGGAGAGCAGGTCTTCAAGTATATTTAGGAGAACAGTTCCCGTGCTTCTGGCATCTCTGAAGCCAGACTACTGTTCATGAAGACATCCAACAGATTCAGTGTGGAGATCAAGGTGGGAGATGGTCAGTTTCTCCAGGAGCTTGCTCACGAAGTGAGTGATGGATATTGGGCGATAGTTAGCTGGGCAGGAAGGGTCGGCAGAGGGTTTCTTAAGACGGGGGTGCACAAGGGAGTGCTTCAGGGGGGATAGGAAGAGTCCAGTGGCGAAGGAGTGGTTGCAGAAGTCAGCCAGGGCAGGAGCCAGACAGTCGATGTGATCCTTGATGGTTTTGGAGGAACAGGGGTGAACTTGTTTTGACGAGACTTTCATAGATCGGACTTGTCTAGAGACCTCATCTGCTCCGAACAGGGGAAAGGCAGAGAAGGAGGGAGGAGAGGTGGCTGCAGAAGGGCCAGAGGAAGAGCAGGGAGTACAGGGAGGGAGGGGAGAGGAGGAGAGTGAGGACAGGATATCCTGAGCTTTAGAGATGAAGTGAGAAGCCAGTGCCCTACAGAGGGCCTGGGGAGTGACAGGAGAGGTAGAGACTGCGGCAGGATTGGCCAGATCCTTGCAGATTTGAAAGAGTTCAGCCGAGTTGTTAGATGCTGCAGAGACGTGGATTGGATATGGGCTCTCTTCTTGGTGAGGACAGAGAGCCGGTATTGCCTTTGGAGCAGGCGGCAAGCCAGTTTGTCAGAGGATGTACATGAAGCACGCCATTTCCTCTCAGCCACCCGGCACTTGCGTTTCAGGGTGACGAGGTCTGAGTCATACCAAGAGTTGCACTTGGCTTTGGGCTTCAGGCGGATTCTCATGACAGGGGCAAGGATATCAAGAGTATCAGATATAGCATAGTGGAGCGTGGAGAGGGCTGTGTCAGGGTGAGAGTCAGCCAAAGGGGGAGGAAGGGGTGAGAAAGTGGCAGCGAAAGCCTCAACTGATATGCGCTTCATGGGTCGACCGAGAAGGTGGGTGGCAGTGATGGAAATGGTTTGGCCTGTGGGGTACAGAGGGTGAGATGGGAGGAAAGGAGAAAGTGATCATTCCAGGAGAGAGGAGTGGTGAGAGGGACAGAAAGGGGAAGGTCTGAGGAGATCAGAACATCCAGAGTGTGCCCTGCAGAGTGAGTGGGGCCAGAGGGGAGAGTAGTGAGTGAGAGAGAGTCGCAAAGGTCACGAAAGAGTCCAGAGGGAGGACAGTGGGCATCCAGGTAGATGTTGAAGTCTCCACGAAGGAGGAGTTGAGTGGTCGAGGCCAAGAGTGAAGAGGAGAAGTCTGCCCACTCATAGAGGAAGGAGGAGATCTGAGCAGGTGGCCGATAGATGGTAGCCACAGTAAGGCAATGGCTAGGGGAGAGAGAGAGAGCCTGCAGACAAGGCATTCAAAAGAGGAGTAGGCCTGCGTAGGAATGACAGAGGCAGGAATCCACTCGGGGAAGATCAGGGCTACACCCCCTCCGGAGCTGTTGGACCTGGGTGTGTACCTATACAGCATCACTCCAAAGAAGTGTAAAATAAATAGTGCTACTAATGACACTTAGATAAAAGAAGGGAAGAAAAAAATGACTCATGAATTTTAAGGAAAAGTAAAGGAAACGTGTTATCAACAACACTCCAAGATGAAAAAGGAGGGTCGAACAACTAAGAGGATGGACTAATTGCTGGGTTAGACCTTTACCTTTTTCTGGGCAACAGTAATGACATTGAAGAGCAGATTCAAGGGAAGGGAGAGAAGAGATGTTTTGGATTTCTGCAGGACGTGCATGCCAATATAATGGGGCGAGGAGAGAAATATAATGAACTCAAGATGTAGCACAGGGTGGGCAAAGAACAGATAGACTGAGAAGAGCACTAGATTGAAGGGTGGGGGGTGCTGTGTAACAGAGTTCAAAAGATAAGGTACAGCAAAACCATGTATGGATTTAAACATGAATAGAAGAAATCTGAAAAGTATCCCATTATGCATCAATGACGGGCAGTCAGCATGAAGCTAATTAACAGTACTGGCAGTACTGAATACCGGCGTGCGGATGGAAAATTGGAAGAGTGACAGGGTATTAGGTGGTGGTCTTCCCTGATGTAGAGAAGGTTGAGTTACGCAGCATTGGCAGTACAGGGGATGAGATGGTGAAACTTTTGATGGGCAGGTGAGGACCTCTGTAGGGGAGTTTGAAGCAACAAGGCAGTGACATGTGGAAGGACACCCCTGCCCTTGATGGTGGTAGGAGCTGCTTAAAGGGCCCATATCACAAAGGAAGATGGCCGTGGTGTGCCAGGGGAGCCCTCTGCTCACCTATTCTTCTTCCAGGTGGGATATAGCGCAACTGGTAAGAATTATCTCGCTTCTAAGCACTGTAATAACATTTATTAATAACCACTGACTGGTCCTCGATATGTCTAACATAGAATGATAAAGACCTTAGTCCGCGTGGGGGACAGATGGGACTAAGGCCCCGGGTCTTTTGGTTGTAGTCTTTTGGTTGTAGCCCCGGATAGAAGCTCATGGGCTGCAACCCAAAGCCTAGCTAGCCCAGAGTCCCGATGGTCCCAACATAAGTGTAGCCCCGGATATTTTCCAGACCTGGCAACACCCCTGCTTGCAAGGACGCCAGGCAGGCGCATTGTGTGAGTGCTATAACTAGTGAGCTATGCACCCAGGTAAAATACTTGAGTTCAAGGAGTACAGTAGGGTAGAAGGCAACTCATGGGAAGCGGAGCCACTGGTTTACAAACTTTTTTTTAAAATTAGTAAAATACGTTATTAATTAAATAAGTAATTTGAACGGGCCCCTCCGGTAAGCAATGCTGCCAGCTTGGGGGGAATTCCCCGCGGGCCTGATTAATAATTGCAAGTCGCGGCAGCCATTTTCCGGGCTTGGGCCGCACTGACAGCCCATCGTTCTCCTAACGTGGGTGTGAAGTTATGGGGGAAGGCGCACGCGCGCCACTCAAGAGCCCGCTCTGCGCGGACGCGAAGTCATCACGCGCCGGGAATGCAGCTTTGCTAAGCACTGCACGCGGCCTCCTCGCCTGAATTTCCCAGCCTGTGCATTATTAACTGACTATTACAGTTCCTGGGGGATTATTCCGAGCGTTGCACAAAACATTCGTTTTCCACTTCTGGAGGCCCGGGCTGAAATCTTCTGTGAAATTACTTTGGTAATGCTGGCACGGCCCCAAAGTGCAACAGATATGTGTAGGAAGCGGGCGCGCCACATGCCACCCAAACTGATGTAATTATTAAGCAGAACGCGCCTAATGGGATGTCGGGAGGAAGGGAAGCTTTCCGATTTGTTATTTTGCTGGTCACTAACTGCTGCAGAAGGCCTGTTGCTGCACCACTAGTCCGGGAAGTTGATTTAAAAAGCCTTCCTCTCTTTTCTGCATAAGAAAATACTCTGGGTCGGGTTTACTTTTTTCAGTGTGTGAAACCGAGTGGCTGACTGCATAGTAATAATAGGAATATTGTGTTCTCATACAGCACTTCATGCCAGACTCCTCCAGCTTCTAAGCGCTGTAGCAACGCGTGTTAGTATTGCTCCCTTTTAAATGGTCGTTGATTTATCGACCTTGGGAGGATGGAAAGGCAAAGGGATTGGAATTTGCAAAGTGCAGGCTGAGACCCTCCACCCCTCCCTGCCCGGTGCGAGACCAAAACTGAAATTGTACAGATATCCACCGTAGTGTGTTGAATGTGCGCAGCCATGGGCACGCGTGCCGGTGTCCAAAATGTGGGTGGACCTCCGGATGTCTTCGGACATGCCATACTCGGCGCAAGCATCGTGCATGCCATGCGACCCACCCCTGGCTGCGAAATGGGGGCATTACATAAACCGTGATTATGATTTTGACGAATTTGGGGACGAAGTTGTAAGGGGCCTGCTGCACTATTTGAAATGAGTATATGTGCACAGTTTGGGTTCCTTTAAGAGAAGGGTTTTGGTCGTTTTGACCGAATCTAATGGTTCGCATGAACCATTAGATCTAAAAATGCTACCACTAGAACACCAAAAGTTCGAATCTTTGGTGGTAGCATTGTTAAAAAAAGAAACGGGGACTGCGGGGGTATCTCCCGCATCGCCCCGCTCTCTATACTTCAGAGTATAGTGAGCAGAGGTTGGGGGGACAACCCTGCAGCCTCCCGTTTAAAAAAAAACGTGGGCTGCGGGGGTGTCCCCCGCATTGCCCCGCTCACTATACTTTATGGTATAGTGAGCCGGGGTTGCAGGGGACACCCCCGCAGCCTTCCGTTAAGAAAAAAAAAGAAAAGAAAAGGACCCTGCGGCACCAGTTCCCGATCACGGAAGTGAAAGGGAGCTGGCGCTGCAGGAACCCATCGCGAAGAAGAAGGTAAGTGGGGTTTGTTTATGTTGGGGTGTGGGTTGGGGTGTGCTGCGGGTGTGAGCACGGGGGTGTTATGGGTGTGTTGTGTGTGTGGGTGTGAGTATTTAAGTGTATTCGCATCAGAAAGGTACAAACTTTTGGTTTGTCGCACCTTTCTCATGCAAACGTTCCGGCTGCAGCAAATTCAGCCACGGTCGGATCACTTAGACTCAAGAGAAGTGCTGAAGTGTGCACTTTAGAAGCTTTCAGTCAAAGGAGGATGGGCTTCATGACGAGTTTGGTGGTCATTTGGCAGTAGATCTGGCAGATTTGGCCCTTCAAGACGTTATTTAAGCCCTCGAAGTCACCTGTGTTTGATGATGAAGTGTTGCCTGGCCTAAATTGGTATCATACCAGAATCCCGACCAAGAAAATCCCGAACTCAAAAATGCCACATTTCAAAGTGCACATATCCACGCAATTATGTTTGGTGGAGGTGTGGTAATGAAAAATATAAGGGGAGTATGGGGAGGCTGCAAGGGCCTTCCCCTGCATATAATTGCGGTGACGTGCAAAAAATTCCCCAAAAATCTTTTTGTGTTTGGGATTTGATTTCACAGTAGTAATCACACAGATCCCCTAAATCCCGTCTTTCTCTCTCCCTCTCTCATTTTGTTTGTTCTCTCTCTCGCGCGTTTTCTCTACGCCGGTTTCTCACGTCAGATGAGTGAACTGCCTGTGGTCCAGCTTTTGTATGTACATCCGGACACGTGCCGTTTGACTTCTACTTTAAAAACATGATTTCTGTCCGATCATGAAAAGAAGTCACTGTGGTGATGCCTTTGCAAAGCAAGGTATCACACAGAGTGCAATGAAAACACAGATCAGTACACAAAAAGTCCACCTTGAAAAGTAGGTTTTATTTTTTTTAACTCAAATTCACGCACCCACAACACTGCGGCCCACTCAGCCGGTAAGATAGCTCAGCGGGTTGAGCGCTTGCTGCTGCGATCTGAGCATGATCTGCAGGTTGCAAGTTTGAATCCTGGCAAGGCCAACTCAGCCTTTCACTCTTCCGAGGTCGATAAATGAGTACCAATTTCGGTTGGGTGATATTGTATGTAAATATGTGCTCTGTAAAGCACTTTGGGTTATATAAATAACACATCATTTTCATTATCCTCCTGGATAGTCTGGCTCACTGTATGGGACTTGTGTGATACATTCAGTCCTCCAGTGAAACCAGTTGTGCACCCCCGGGCTAGACTGACCTGCCTGCGATCTCAGCGATGGGTTGGAGGTTCAAGGACTGAGCCCGGAGGGTAAAGGTGATATACATAAAGTTACAGAATGTCAATCAAATCAAGATGGTTTTTCTAGGGATTGCGAGATATCACGAGACCTTCAGGGCTGTCTGTGCACCATGTGCTTCTGGGCGCAGCTGCTTTACTCTGAACTGCGCACTCCAAAGTAGCATGTGTGCCCCTTAAGGAACAATGACCACCTGCTGGGGAGGAAGGTACAGAAGGAGCATGGAGGGCTTACTAAGAAAGACATGCAATATATCAATGAAGGAATGCCCCCGCCTGTAGATCTAACAACCATGGTCCCGGGAGGATAGCTCAGTGGCAAGCAAGACGACACAAAGCAACACAGGTTCGATCCCCGGGCCTGTGCTTAGAAACCTCTGGGTATTTAAGCGCATTATAAATATGCAACTAAGACAACAACAACACAAAATTCTGTAACAGCGCCTCGATGCCCCCGGGCTGTGTGAGCGCTTTAAAAATGCTAATAAATAAATAAATGACAAATTCTGTGAATTGCGTCCTAGAAGGCAAGCGCTTTCAAAAGGCCTGACCAGTGACCTTGGTACTGCCGCCACCGCCTTCTCTATAGCAATCATCATAGTACTTCCACCCTTCCATTGACATCCTTCAAACCCAGCCTGACTGCCGGCCTTCATGTTTCCGTTCATGGTGAACTTTATAACACTGTTTTCACTAACAGCAACACCCATGGCAGCTGAATCGGCGGCACCGGAAAACTGTCTTCTGCAGATGGGCAAACCAGTGATGGCCATCCCTCCTTGAAACCCTTGGCCTGGTTGTTCCACCTGGTAGCAAGGATCTCTTAATCCAACTCCATGGATCAAGTGAATTAGAGAACCTGTGCCCCCTTGTCTGATTAAACGTTTCATGCCACTGCAATGATAGATGTGCAGGTTATTGTTAGCCTCTACACATATTCAGAGTGCAGGGCGGTACACATACTGCTCACACACCTGATAGTGCATGAACGGTGTTGAGAATGCTACAAAATGCCAACTTTGATGGGGCAGACTGTCACATATTATATAAATATACCTGTGATTGAACATCTTAACAGTCCAAGGCAAGCTATATGACTGGCACCTATGTACATGAATGACTATATGCCATGACAAGTTTCACCAAACACATAGAGAGATGCAGTGAAATGCATATTCACATATGTGAGTTCTGACATATTGAGTTTCATGTGTCTTACTTGTAAAAACATGTAACACACACAAATCGTTTTTCAAGGATTTTCAATTGCATTTTAGGCTGGTGAAGTAAACACAGGCCCACTGCAAATGACACATGCAAAGTGTTGACACAACCAGAACTGCTTTCTTACGTTTCACATTTCTTTTAGAATCTATGCAGACGGCACAGAGCAGGAAAACCTACAAAAGATATTTTACACATCACTTTGTGAAAACATTGCTTCGATTTTAATACCAAAATGAGTTTGCACTGATCAGATATTATCAGCTAGTGTCATATAATTATGAAACAGCGAACACAGGATTAAAAAACCTACCAAGGCTATTGGTTAATCACAGTTTGTAATTTTAAAGCGTTTCACAGTACACTATTTCTTATAAATACATATTTGCATTTTCTCACAGAACGTGTCCTTGGAAATTAACAGTTAGTGAAATATTTATAATTTTATATAATACACATAAACATGACATTTAGAAAACTGTCATCTTGGAAATCTGGTTGTGTGGAAGAAATTAGTGCTTAGTCTTGGGTTTAAGGCATTCGAAGCAGAAGCTAATTGGCTGCAACTATAATTAGCAAGTTGTATAAGCTTTAATCTGAAGTTCTAAAGTTAACATTTTTGCAAACTTCATGTTATTCAATAGGACAACAAGCTTTGCTGTTAAGGCAGCCTGATCAAGGACAGCTGATAAAAATCTTCTTTACTGGGACAGCACTGATCCTTGAAGGTGTTATCAAGATGGACGACACATGACATTTAAACTATATTGCAAATGCCCATGTTGTCCAAAGGACCAAAGACATTAGCACTACAGCCGCTTAAATAAGTGCAGCAGTGAGCGTGGTTTGCCGGGATGACTGTTTATTTCTTTTCCCTCCTTGCTTTTTTATCTTCTTACTTCTCTTTGGCAGCCGATCTCCGCTTTTGTGCCAGCTAGCTTCGCACCAGCCTAAATGACAGAATTATTGACATTCACTGAGCAGTGACTGCGGGCTTGACTGGCCTTTGAGCTGCTTAGTTGAAAATGACCCGTCATGACAATTTCACATCCCAAGCAGCGACTGTGGCTTGACTGGCCTTTGAGCTGCTTAGTTGAGAACTACCTGTTGTGACATTTTCACATCCCAAGCTGTAACTGCGGGCTTGACCGGCCTCGTAGCTGCCGAATATATTGCCACCTGCAAACCTTTCTCAGTGTGTCTCATTCAAAACACTCACAACATGACGCATATATATAATTTAAGAAGTGGGGATTTGGGGGTCAATTTAAGAGCTCCGGAAGTGGAAGAAATTATGTGCCTGGGCAAGAGATCCATGAATTGTTCATAATCCATCTTTAAACCCTTGCTCACTGCACATTCTGGAGCTCCATTCTCAGAGGGAAATGTCATCACAGACGATCAAGTCCCCTCATCCTCAGGGCTGAATGGAAGGGCGGAAAGTGCAAATGAAGTAATGACCATCTCTACACCTAACCATTAAGCCATGTCCGATGTCTTAGCTACACATATTGAATATACTCTCACAGCTACCACCCTAAAACAAGACCATATGTGAGTTCCTCCCAGTAAGGAAGAGCTGCAGTCTGAATGAAGTTGCTCAGGTCGAAATCAATGAGTTCCCTCTCTCCAGGAAGCAAGGTGATGAACTCAATAACACTCATCTATTCACCCCCAAGGCGTGGGATGGGGGAGGAAGGTCAAGTGGATCACCACATCTCTCCTGACACGTCGTTTGAGCTAAACGCTATTCCTGGTTCCAGGTTGGCCCCAATAGAGATGAACCAAAACACAAAATAAAACCAGGAACGGGAGAGACGACCGAGCAATGACACAAAGGCCTCATGGAGGAGCAATGTTAGCGTGCATACTACCCCTGCACTGTCTGCTTTCACCTACGTGTTAACTTCTCTGGTGAAGGATTTTGATTCACTGGGAGGGGAAGTTCACCAGCACACAGGAATCCTCATGAAATTGAAAAAAGACATGGACGAAAGTGAATGTACCTTAGTGGGCCTAAAATCTGCAATAAAGTCGACTATTGAGGATTCCCTGGTACAGATTAAATCGGACAAGGGTAACTGGGAGGGTGTGAATGGGGTACTAGGCTCCTTGAATGAAACGATGAAAGACACGAGACTGGAGTCGCGCTGCCAACACCCGAACCTTTGAAGACAAGGAATGTACAAAATAATCCAAGAGGAAATGGTTCATTTCCTGGGCGATACACCATGGTCAGTGTCAACCATGGAGGAATGTGTGCGATTGGCTCAGATATCGGAGGAAAATGATCAATCAAATCTAAAAACAGGTTCACAGTCTACAGGGGAAAATCATTTGGAGAAGAAAACAACAGTCAAGTTCCAGAATCGACTGGAACACAGTCACAAGAAGAAAAAAAACAACAGTCATAAAAACAAAAAGACCAGGAAGTTGGAGGCAACACATTTCCTCCATAAGATCAAGTTGACCAACTCTGTGATAAAGATCTATCCATAAAGGGTAAAGCAGTTGAAGTGGAAATAAATGTAGAAAAATCTGTCAAAAGTATCAGACAGACAAAAAAAACAGAAAAGCTAACAGCTACTAAGAATATGGAGGAGGATTCAGAGCCTAAGGCAATAACTGTGGGTGTCTAAACAGAAACACAAGTGGAACCGAGAAAGTTGGCGCTGATCTTCCTGAGAGGAAAAACCGTTAGCATGACCCCAAAGGAAGTCAATCTGAGTTCCGGAAGCCAGGGTGAAGACATCAATGAGTTGGTCATAAACACAGCAGTTGGTACCAACCTAGTAACAGATAATAAGAAAGAAAAATCCTCCCGGGATGAACAACAGAAAGACTGTATAATCATCCCCACCTCATTAAAGCAAAGTAAGAGTAAGAATGTTCACATCGCTCAAAGTCCAGTTACAACGTTGAAACAAGGACCTGTGCAGTGTGATTGCTTAGCGAACCAGACAGGTCAATAGTCAACAGCTCTAGAAAGGATACTGCAGGGTGTTCAGCAAAGAACGGCGCCTAAGCTGTTGATGAAACAAGTAATGGAGACAAGAACGAGGCCAAAGCTCCTGAATTGCATCATGATTCTATGCATATTCAAAGGCGTTCCTGACCTGTTCTATCGCTCCACGGTTGACATTGAGTATATTCGATTCCCACATGCTAAATGTACAGAGATTGTGGAAATCGATTTGAAATCAAGGTTAGGTGGAAGGGTCATATCAGGAGCGAGTGAAGAGTTGATGGAACAGGGTTATGAGGCTTCCCCTAACATGCTGTATATAAGCAGTAGCAATGCAATGACCAAGAATGACATGCAAACAGAATGCATAGATGTAAATACAAATCCTGTCACCAGAAATAGTCAAACACATGGGAAAGAGTAACTACAATCTGGGCCTTAATGTCAGACATTCTGACACAAATCTTTCAAAAATTAGGATTGCCTGAGAAGTCTCTCTAGATAAACAAGATTTGAAATTGCAGGGCTGGAACCCAAGGGGGTCCAGTTCTTTAAAAAATACAGGAAAGAGGGAATACATTTTTCACCAATTTGATATAATAGCTCTGCTGGAGACATGCTTTACGGTGGACGAGTTCTCCGTTTTTCAGCAGCTGCCCATAGGTGAGGGAGTGGGGAGACCATCTGGAAGCTTGTTAATTGCAGGTAGAAATTCAGTTTTCGGTCTCTCAGAGCTTCCGTGCAATGTAACACTGGGAATTCTGACGGTGAAAGCAGGGTTAGAGGTGGGTCCATCGCTCAAAGTGTGGATAGTGGTACATCTATACTCGAGCCCTTCCTGTTCTACGCTGTCTGATATAGACCAATGACTCTCAGATCTACTTTTGAGCATTTGTGTTCAGTTTCCTTCCGCCAGTATTATTCTATTGGAGATTTGAACTCGCAATGCATTCGAACTGGTGGTCTGTGGGGGCGAACAAAGTAAGGAACCGTCTCTTAATGGGAGGAACTGCTATTGCTTTCTGACAGAAGGGAACTTATTTATGGCTAATGGGAAAATTGATGGGAGAGTCGGCCTGCAACCACTTGGAAGAGAGATGCGTGCCATTCCACAATAGATCATCTCATTCTTTCAAAGGACTTGTTTGAGCAATGTAAGCATTTCTCTGTGAAAAATGGGGGTCCAAGTGATCAAGAAATTCTGGAAGGTATTTTTTTGCATCCAAATGAAAATTGGGAGGAACCATACCCTGAGGTAGTATGTGTAACCAATAGGAAGAACAGAGTGGTGAAATTTAACAGAGGAGGAAGAGATCTAATCAACAGTCTGAATAGGATTACAAGTCCGATGAGCGATAATGATCTGCCCAAAATATGCCACCCAAAAAGCTTTATACATTTCCTGTGGGACCTGAATCCCCCACGTAGGGTCGGTAAACAAACCACCTCAAAGCATAATCATCGCTTTGATGAAAGGACCTGGGAAAAGAAAAGAGAACTGAGGAAAGCATTGCAGAGTTAAAATTAAATAAAGAGGATGAGAATGTGTACTGGAGGGAAGTAAAAACACAGAGAAACAGGTATAGAAATTGGGCAAGATCGAATAGATATTTACGCATGCAGCAGGATTGCAAAATGATGCTAAGGGCTGTGGGTGACACTAACTCACATCATTTCTGGTCCGTGATCAACTCCACAGCGGTAGAGGAAAGTAGTCTGCAATGTGGCATTATGCAAGAAATGGTATGAAAGGAGCATTTCCTTAAACTCTGTGGGGCAGTGGTGGGCCCGAAGGTTTTCCCCCCTGAAGCAGTGGCTTGGAAACTAAACATTACGCAAAAGGGGATAAAAGAACTGATAAAAGAAATCCTCAGCTTCTCGGGCAGTGCCTCCAAACGATTTGAGTAACCAAATATTAAAATCTGATGTTACACTTTGGTCCCACCTGCTGACAGTGCTATTCGAGAAAATAGTGAGCCGTAAACATCTCCCAGAGTCTTGGAGGAGAGCAATCATCATCCCAATCTATAAAAAGGGGGATCGGACGGATCCATCAAACTACGGACCGATCTCGCTTTTAGATGCAGAGGGGAAGATCTCTGCGAGCCTTGTCCTCAAAGAATTGGAGAAGTGGGCAGACAGATGGGAATTCTATCAAAACACCAGGTGGGCTTTCGCAAGGGTCTTTCAACCTCATTAAATGCTTTGGTAATGAGCACAGCACGTAATGGGTCATTCCTAAAGAGCGGCACATCACTCTACCGGGCTTGAATCGAGCTATCCCAAGCTTTTCATACTGTTAATAGAAAACATCTGTGGGAGAAATTGAGGAGGTGGGGCCTACCGAAAAACCTGCTAGCTATATTAATTGAACTACATAAGAAATCCCAACTCCAAGTAAGCCTTGATAAAAAGGGGCGACTTTCCAGTGCTATCAAGACGGAGAGGGGGGTAAAACAGGGGTGCATCGTGGCTCCTTTTTTCTTAAACATCTATGTTAGGGCGAATTCTCAAGAATGTGCTCATTTCCCTTACCTTTTGAGACCCCCAGCAACTTTGCTGCATTTCTGGTATTTTAATTTTTACCTGGAAAGAGTGTGAGCCTTTTTCCCCACTCTTTCATGTATTTTGATGTGTGTTTTACTTTTGTGTTCTTTGGATATGGAGTTTTAAAACAACTCCATAGGCATCATCTTTTTCTTGTGTGTCACACAGCACCTTCAGTGCAGTGGCACAGGGATGTCTTTCAGACTCCCCAAGGTTTAAATACCTTCTCCGGAACCAACTACTGTCTCCCAGAGCATGTAAAGTTAAATTGAATTTACTAGTCTTTTTCAATGTACAGACCCAGCACACACTATCTTCCTATAGAGTGCTGGAGGGGTTGCCTAGCACCCCCCAAGTCTAAACACTCTTGTAACAGTCAAATGTTACCCTTTTCTACCTGAAATCGCTGGTGGCAGTGGTTTTTAACTAACTACCATGATTTTTCCAGACCTCGAACACCGGTAGCTAAAAATCGGGTCAGCCATGTTTTTCAATATGGCGCCCAACACCTATCTGTAAAAACAGACCACGGTCGAATTCTTTCACCGTTTCTTTTAGAAAAGGTCCTTCTTGTGTTTAACTCTGTGTGCCAAACCAGGTTTGGTCCCTTTGTTTGTTGGCCTTTGGCAGGCTTCAGTGCTGAAGCCCTCATCTGGCGCCTGAGTGTCTGGGGTGGACAGGATGTGAGGGAGGTGCCCGAAACTCCCTGTGCTTAGTCTCCTAGTCGACCTGAATGCACTCTGGCATGATTGGCCGGCTGGCTCTCCGGCAAGGACAACCACCCTGCTGTGTGAGTAACAGCCAGGCTGGAATGAATGGGGAAAAACTGTTAAAAAGCCGGCCTCTGGGACTTGGAAAGCAAAGTCGACCACTGGAACGAAAGAACCGAAGACGAGCTGAAGGAAGATGACTGCTGCAACTCCTGGTCCACCGGTGAAGCCCTGCTGAAGGTCTGAATTGCCTGAAACTCCATCAACAGAGAAGCCCTTCAAGGTTAACTTCTCCCCTTGAGTTTGGTGGGAACAACCAACTCGCAAGTCACCTGGGCACCGTCCATAAACTGGACGAATTTTCTTCAGAGCGCTGTTGAAAACTGGATAGCCAGTGAGAAGGATATCAGTTTGGGCACTCACAGCTTAAACCGACGTTTTGCCAAGCTTGTGGCCTCTTCCCTGGGCAGTGCAGGAACCTCCCGACATTCTCCTTCTTGTCCTCATCACTGAAGCTCAGGAACAGCGAGATCTGCAGGAAGTGCCAGGAACAACTGCCTCAGCTACAGCTCTTCTTCATTTAAAAGGTACTGTGCAAGTGCGGTCAAGAACTCTGTTCGGCCGCGGTGAACATTTGTGAAACTTTCCCAACTTTAAAGGCTTGTCCTTCTCTAAACCAACATCTAACTTTTCGTCTGACCAACTACTTCTATAAATCGTGGCAAAGACATAACCGTTTACTACCAGAAATGTGCTATCCTATCCAAGACTCTGAACCATTGACTTTGGCCCAGGCCTACTGAATTGAATTGCTGGTTGTAGTGAACTGAAACTATTTGCCCTACCTCTGAAAGTATTTGTGCTTTTAATTCTTTTAACCTTGTCTTTTTACCCCTTTTTAAAGTAACTGAAGCGCCATTTTGCTCCCACTTCATGGGTGCTGAACTTGTTTAGAAACTGATTGGTTGTGTATTGTAGTGTATAGATATATATTGATATTGAGCTGCTCTTGGAAGTGGAATGTTTTCCAACTGACTGTGTAAATAAATGTATATTCTTTTACCTAGAAACCTTGAGTAAGTGTTTGTTTGAATCACTGTGATTGCTAGCCCTCTGTGTAATCTCTTGTACTGCTCACTTTACTCTTGAGATATTTCTGGCTGCTCAGCCACTGCTACCACATTACTGTGTAGTACAGGCTTGTACCAAAGGTGAAATTGTACTGACCCACGTAGTCTTAATTGTGTGTAGTGTTCCCAAAGGGTACTGCATGTGATTCTGCCTAGCACTAGTGTACAGTGGTGAGGATAAAGTATAGTTGTTACATTGGGCCTCATTACGACCCTGGCGCTAATGGGTTAACGGCGCCGTAAAAGGCTGCAGCGCCGTTAACCCATTAGCGCCTGATTACGAGGTCCCTTTGCAGGACCCGACCTTAACGGCTGGTCTATGGGGCAAAAATGGGAATGGGGAAGGGCCATGGAGGAAGTGGGAATTACTGCCCCGCCAACCTTGTAATGGGGTGGTAATTCCCCCTTTCTCCATGGTAGAGTCGGTAAGTTACCGGCATGGACCATGGTGCTATCAACACCGTGGTTTTCCGCCTGGGTCGTAATGAGGCCCATTGAGTGTGCTGCTCTTACCTTTGTTCAAATAACCTTCCCAAGACTAAGCACCACTAGAGAAGCAATTGTTTTATCATGTCTGATATGGATAGCTACAGACAGGAGACCCTAGTCGCTTTAACAGTTGATCAATTGAGAGAAATGTGTGAAGCTAGGAATCTCACTGTAAAAGGCAAAAAGGTTGAATTGATAGAAAAGTTGTTGGAATACCAAAGTCTGAGGAGTGAGTCTGAAGCACCTTCCCCTGCAGCAAATGTGGAAAATTATGACGAGTACGATAATGTTTCAGAGTCTAACTCTACTGTTATGGATGAGTTAGATGAGGCAGAAGAGTCTCAAAAATGTAGGCCCTCTTTTACCTCTACCTGCTCATAGGCCTCAACCTTTGACCACAGGGACCCCATCAGGTCCAACACTAAGTCCTGAATTTGTCTCTCTTGAAAGAATGATACTTGAGTTGGAATTTGAAAGAATCCAAGCCCAAACTGAAAGTAAGCATCAATAACTTAAACTCAGAGAAATGGAGTGAATCATGCACTTGAAATTAAAAGGTTGTCTCTTGAGAATGGTTCTCTCCCACAGTCTTCTAGGTCTTCCAGTCCTAAGAGGCCTTGCATGTCCAAAGATGCAGTAAGTATGTATGAGGTTAATCTTGATATTTTGGATTGGCTGGCAACTTTTGAATATAACCATGGGATTCAGAACATTACAGGGAATCAGTTGATTCCTTGGCTGTTTTCTAGGCTACCCCCTGTTGCATCTGATGTTGTAATGGAGATGGGAGAAGTTGATAGAATGGAGTATGAAAGTGTGAAACTAGCTTTAATAGCTAGGTTTGGGAAGACCCCTTCCCAGTATCGTAAGAGGTTTAGAACCCTCCTCCAAAAGAGGGCCCCAAACATACAAGGGTAAGCCACACAGGAAACAGAATCAGACTAGTGTACCTCCTGGTGCTAAACCAGAAGGAGGTCAGAACAAAACCCCATTCATAAAGACATTTGGAAAATGTTATGCTTGTGGATCAACTGACCATGTGAAAGGGGATCCCAGATATAAGGATAAACCTTCAGGGATCCACACTGTCTCCTTAGCCTTCTCCCCAGGGGATGAAGTACCAATGGAAAGTGGAAACTTTCACTTACTGGCTGAGGAACCCATGGAAGTCTCAGCCAGTGTTTCTTTAGTATCCCTGGGTCTGTAGGAACAGCAGAACTTAGATGTCTACAATTCAATTCCAGACAATACTAAAGAGTATTACAAAGACAGTGTTCTTGTGAATGGTCAGGAGACCCCTGCTATCAAAGACACTGGGGACAGCATTACTGTAGTTGATGAATCTTTTTTCAAGGTAGAGGGTGTTGCTAAGGCACCCAAATACCTCACTAAGCTTGCTGGAGGCCCTGTCCAAATGCTTCCACAGTTACCAGCTCTCATCCAGTGCAATGACATGCCTGTCAAGATACCTGTAAGTGTGCAGAGTGAAGTACCTGGGGGAGTCCTGTTATGGAATGACTTAAAGACTCTTGGAGTTGTATCAAACACCCCCAGGCCTACCAGCAAAAGGAAACAGGAGCAGACGGGGAAGGATAGAGAGAGTACCTTAACGGGCTCTCCAGGGGAGAATATGGTGGAAACTATAACCCCCAGTTCACAGGACTTACTGACTGCAATCTCTAAGAGAAAGGAGGAAAAGGGGAAACCTAAAACCTCCAGGAAGAAAACAGCCAGCACTTCTGTGCAACCAACCAGGACATCCCCGAGAGGACTGTCCAAAGTCACACATGTGACACCTCCACCAGCTGAGGCTGAGTGTGTTGAACAACCTAGTGTGGTTGAATCAGCTGCCGAGGAATCAGAGCTGGAAGAGGACCATGCTCCTGTTGGAGATCTGGATCCTGCAGAATAAATGCCCGCCACCCAACCCCCAATAGTCAGGATTGGCTGGCCAGAATGTAAGGATGGTTCAGATGAGCCTAAAGGGTGAGTTTATACTCTATATAGCTAGGTGCACAGGAGAGCAGTGAAACACAAACAACAGAGGTAGCCAAAGATCAAGTTCCAGAAGAAGTCATATGGGGGTATATGTGGAGGCCTAGCTGATTCACAATCTGGACTACATGGGAAAGAAAAATCAAGCAGATAATGTAATGAATAAGTCATGACATCATTTCTGTTTCTGAGCCCAGTGCTGGCATTTTGCCAATTTTTCCAAATTTGAATTTGGAATGCTGGTGAGTAATATTTTAAGTTTTTCAATGCAACAATGACTACATATTGCTGATTGGTAGTACGTTGCTTTAACATTTTAGAAGTGAATAGAAAAGTAGGATGTTAGGACTGCACTCAACTATTTTATTGCTAATACTGGGAAACTGCATATTGTTTGACTGTACTATTTTTAATCCTCGTGTATTATCTCTATAAGAAAATAAATACACATAAACACCACACAAGAGAGTGAGAGCATTCTTATAAAACACACTATGGAGATCATCAGAATGTGGGCGGTATCCTGGCGGTAAATGCAACGGGATACCACCCAATAGCGTTAATGCAACTCGGTCCAGCACAATTAGTGCTGGATCTGAAGTTGCTGGGGGGGGGGAGGTGGTAAATCCCCATTCCCACGATCCAATGGGGCATATTGGGTGCAATTACCATGGTGCAATTTTCACCACGGTAAAGCTGATGCAAATGAGCGGAAACTCACCAGATTTACGTCCAGCTTAAAGCTGGAGTTAAAGCTGGGCGACTTTCCCGCAACTTTTAGTTGGACGGAGAGGTAATAAAGCAGCAATAGCATTACCGCTGCATTTGTACCGCTCTGCCCAATTTATGGTGAGGCCCTATATTTGTGCAAATGTAAATACTTGTTGGTTTAGTGATAAAACTGCGTGTGGGAGATATTGGTAGGCTCTAAAATGTACAATACAGGGTATTAGGAATTGGTTCATAGATTTACCAGAGGAAGGCCCACGACAATCGTGTGCAATAGTAAGCGTGTCAGGTAGTCAGTGGTGGTGGTTTCTCTTGTACTAAGGGCTGATATTTATCTCTCTCCAAGGCCTTCCATCAGGTACAGCAACCTTCTCTGCCGCGAGACATCCCTCAGCCCAAATTGGGCATTTACACCACCTTTGGAGTGGGTGTTAAAGCCCTGGAATGCTGGGTATGATGAAAACCACGACAGGAAAACAAGACATCTCTAACTTTGAATCTGAGGACCAATGTACTGGGCCTCATTACGACCCTGGCAGAATGGGTTAAACGGCGCCGTAAAAGGCTGCGGCGCCGTTCAACCCGTTCCGCCACATTACGAGGTCCCCTCGCGCGACACGTTAAGCAAGCCTGGGAAAACCAGGCGTGCATACCGGGTCCCGCGAGGGGAAGAGGGAGCAAACAACGGCCCATCTCGTAATGGCCCGTTGTTTACTCCCACTCCCATTCCCATTCAGCCCTATAGGGGCTGAAATGGGAATGGGGATGAACCGTGTCCGTGTCCTCGAGTGAGGAATTACCGGGCCATCCGAACTCGGAATGGTCCGGTAAGTCCTCATTCCGAGGACACGGATGCGGTTTTGCCGGCAGCCATGCCGCCAATAGCGGCATGGCTACCGGCATACCTCGTAATGAGGCCCACTTTTGTGCATGCACAATTCATCACGGATCACATCCAGCATATTTAGGACAAGATAAATGAATTATTGCAGACACTTCACTGACATGCCTGACCAGCTTTGTGTCCCCACTTGCTTGCTCCTCCCCCTCCCCCCGCTATAGCCTTGTAAGTCTGCCTAATGTGCTCCTTGGGCCAAAACACAATGATCCTCCCAGGCACACCACAAGCACAGACTCATATCCTCATGTATCTGTTTGTGTATATGGGCCTCATTCCGAGGTTGGAGGTAGCCATGGTGCAATTAGCACCATGGCTACCCCCTTACTGCATACCGGGTCCAGGTTCCCTGAATGGGGAATTACAGGGTCAATCTAACCTTGGAGGACCCGGTATTTCCCCATTCAGGGAACCCATCCTCATTCCCATTCGAGCCCCCATAGGGCTCAATGGGAATGGGGAGGGAGCTAACAACGGGCCCGTTAATAAGGGCCCGTTGTTAGCTCCCTGGTCTGCTAGCGGGACCCGCTAAGGCCTTTTGCGGGTCCCGTGGGCAGCCTTGTAATAGGGCGGTAAGGGGTTAACGGCGCTGGCATCATTACCGGCGCCGTTAACCCCTTACCGCCAGGGTCGGAATGAGCCCCAGTGTGTACTGTGGACATACAGTAAAAGAACTGAAGGTTTGTACCACTCGTTCCGTATTTGTTCTGTGAATTCCACATTTTTTTTACTACTAATCCTATCAGCCATTATTTTCTTTGTAACTGCTTACAAAAGGCTTTGAATTAGATCTCCCTCCGGCCCTGCCCATTATACTCAATGGGGAGTAATAGACTGTAAAATCTTAGTCGTAGGATTCATTTGTAAACCCTGAGTCCATTGCTTCAGTATGCTTATGCCAGCATAGAGCAGTATGCTTATGCCAGCATAGATTAGCAGCGTAATTTTCTTCATTAATGTTTAGTAATTTCAACTGATGTGACATTATTTCATTTTCTATCTACCCCTGAGCTGCACACATTCAGATAAAAAGTACCTTTATTCACTGCAGCTGGAACACCTTTCCCTGACTTCAGTGTGCATATGCCAGCATCAGTAGTAATGTAATGTGTTTGGTAATGTTTAGCAATGTCAAGTGACTTGGGGCCTCATTACGACCCAGGCGGTAAGGGGTTTACGGCAGCGTAAACAGCGCCGACCCTTACCGCCTGAGTACGAGGTCCCTTAGCGCCATGGAGCTTTTAACACCTGCTTTTAGCAGGTGTTAAAATCCATGGCGCTAAGGGACCATGGCCCTCATTAGGACCCTGGCGGAGTGGGTTTCCGCCAGCGCTAATCGCGGCGGACCCGTCCGCCGTACTACGAGTTCCCTTAGCGCCATGGAGGTTTTCTCCGCCTGGTTTTACCGGGCGGAGAAAACCATGGCGCTAAGGGACCTCGTTGTTAATTACGCCGCCGTACTTTACGGCGGCGTAATTAACTCCTTCCCCACTCCCATTATACCCTATGGGGCAAGAATGGGAATGGGGAAGGGTAAAATGGGGATTGGGGATTTACCGCTCCGCCAAGGTCGGCATGGGGTGGTAAATCCGCCAACCCCCATGGCGCTAACGGCGGCTTTCCGCCATGCTCCGCGGTGCATTTAGCACCGCGGATTCCGCCAGGGTCGTAATGAGGGCCCATGGAGTTAATTACGCCACCGTAATTTACGGTGGCGTAATTAACGCCTTCCCCACTCCCATTCTGCCCTATGGGGCAAAAATGGGAATGGGGAAGGGTAAATGGGGATTGGGGACTTACCGCCCCGCCAAGGTCGGAATGGGGGGGTAAGTCCGCCAACCACCATGGCGTAAACGTAGTTTACGCCATGGTGGTAAAGTCACGGCCCAGGCGGTAACTTACCGCCTGGGTCGTAATGAGGCCCTTGACCTTTTTTAATTCCCCACTTGTCTGTCCCCGCAACACCACCAGTCAAATCAAATCCAGAGAAATGAAGGGTTTATGTTTTGTCTTTTTTATTTGTAAATATTGATGAAAACAGCAATGCATAAACGGACACACATAGGCCCTCATTACAACTCAGGCGGTGGACCATGGTGCTATTAGCACCATGGTCCATGCCGGATTCCGCCATGGTGGATCGCGGAATTACCGCCCCATTCCAAGGTGAGTGGGGCGGTAATTCCCCATTCACCATTTGCCCTTCCCCATTCCCATTTTTGCCCCATAGGGCATAATGGGGATGGGGAAGGCGCTAATTATGGCACCGTAAATTTCGGTGCCGTAATTAGCACCAAGGTCGCTTAGCGCCTTGGACTTTAACGCCTGCAAAAAGCAGGCGTTTAAGTGTAAATCAGGCGTTAAGGGTTAACGGCACTGACGGCGCCGTTAAACCCTTAACGCCTGACTTGTAATGAGGGCCAATAAGTGCAAGGGGGGGCAGGTCAGGGCGGAGGGGATAGGATAAGGGAACGGGGGAGGGGAGAAGTGCAGGATGGTGGGGGCACAGGGTCTCGGCAAGAGTGAAGGGAGGGGATCCCAGGAGGGCAAGTGCCAGGGGAACACGGGGCAAGGGTCAGCTGGTGGGAGGAAAGGGTGGACCAGATTCCGGCTAGTCAGGGAAGGGTGCCCGAAGGCAAGTGCTGGTTAAGGGGTGGTGGGGAAGACTGGATGAGGAGGGCTTGGTCCCCGTAAGACTCATAAGGGACCAGGCACAAGTCGCAGCAGCAGGCGGACGTTTAGCAAGGGAGTGCCAGAGGGAAGGAGGAAGGAAAGTCTTGAGAAGTTTCCAGAATTTAAAGAGATCCAGCTCAAGTCTGAGAGAGGCAGGGAGGCTGTTCCAGAGGGAGGCTCCTGCCGAAAAGAGGGATCTACCCCCCACTCTCTGCTTGGAGAAACATTTCATCTGCAGAGAGTTGGAGCTAGAGGACCGAAGGACTCAAGCAGGGAGGTATTTAGGGACAGAAAGTTGGATGTAGCAGGGTCCCAGAAAGCCTTGTGGATGGTGCAGAGGGTCTTGAATTTGATCCTTGCAGCCACTGGCAGCCAGTGGAGAGTATTTAGGGCTGGAGATGCGGTTCCTGTTATTGAGGACAAGAATACGTCTTGCAGCCCTATTCTGGATTAGTTGAACAGGGCGATGGGAGGAAAGAGACAGATTGAGGAAGAGGCTATTACAGTAGGCCAGCCTAAAGAGAACCAGAGCTTGCTAGGTGAGGAAGGGAAGAATGCCTCTGAGGAGGTGGAGCTGGAACTTGGACTTCCTGGCGTCAGTGATGTGAGGAGATAAAACATCAAAAGGATAAAACCTACCACATAGGTACATACATGAGTAAAAAGGTTCCATACACAGCATCGGCAGGCATTGTAATTTCACAACATATACAAATTGGAAATGCGTATCTATGATACAATGGAGGAAAACCTCACGTTAGTTTTGTGTACAGTGTGACTGTCTTATACTGTACCATTATCCTTTGTAACACAAAAGGTCTTACTGTATATGGGTCTGATGGGGGGCAAGATGATAGCCTTCAAATGGAATATGAGATACCAAAGTAGACGAATCCGACCATAACTCTGTGTACTGTACAGCCTAGTAATAATTAGAAGGGTTTTCATAGCTCACAGAAGCGGGAACAGCATGTCAGCCTCAGGTGACACAGGATTAGCGATCGCTGAAAGACTGTATAGTCCATTTTAAATGTGCACCTGCCCTTGTGCCCTGCACAATAGCGTCTCTGTAAAGTGGCCGTGGGCTGCCCGAGGGCAACTACGCCATAAATCGGGGCACAGCCCTGAATGTGGGAGCTGCCCTGCACAATGTATGTGGCTTAGCCAATTGAGATGTCTAAACAGCAGTTAGCTACTACTCTAGGTGGCAAACTGTAGCAATGAGGTTCACGCTCACCTTCAATACTGGGGGAAATAGAAATTGTCAATTGAAAAGGTGCAAATCCATTGTATCCATACATTTCACCCAATCCATTTTCACCTAATGTAAAATCTTTGAAGATTATTTTCTTTGAATTTGGTTGGGTAAGTGGGTAAGTTTCAAAACATAGATGGGTGGGGTAAGAGAGAAAGGAAAAGGTAAGGGGAAGTGGGGAGGAGAGGCAGGCGGTCTCCCCTGCATAATTAAAAAAAAATTGAAGAAATATTTTTTTCAAAGATTTCACCTTTAGGTGAAGTAAATTTGGTGAAATCATGGACATCCCAAATCCATACCTTAGGAAGAGATAAAAGGCCAGAGGGCACGAGATATCAAGCATCGTGCACATTTCAGACGTCTAACACATGTGTCCACACTGGCAGTACACTGCTTCATCGTGGGCAACATGGTGAGTGGAATGGAGAGGGTGGAGAGACTTGAGAACAAACCAGATGGTTAATGGTAGCCATTATACAACACTGTACTCTTGGTGTTCCCGGGATTGGCCCAGGCCCTGGTTTCAATTAACTAGTTAAAGGACAAACATCATTGATGTCAAGGGCTAATAAACACCTGGCAGATCTGAGGAATGGAAGAACTATCTCTACCTGCCAATGAGTAAACAAAAGCCAAAAAATAAAATATAAAGAACTGCACAATCCAAAAGGCATTGGCAAAGGAGAGATTCAGACCCTTCGCCCATTTCTACTCTCTTTTCCCAAAGCAAGCATTGAAACCACTTTTTAACCAATGCCGAATTCTCAAAGCCTCTAGCAATGTATATAAGCTTCAGCACAGACCGGCACATCATCGTATCTCACCATACGCGTGGCTCAGCTAGAATCCTGTGCATCGCTAGAGCAGTTGCCTAGTGCCACATCATGGAGAAAGTAAACAGACGATGTAAGCTTCTTCTTAGGTTTATCAGTGTGATAAAGCCAGGGGTGACACCCTGAGACACTGGGGCGAAGGGATGTATTGTGTGTAGGCCAATATTTATGCAGGGTGTGAGTTAGCTTATTAAGTAAACATCACCTGGCCCCTAAACTAGAAGAGCTTCAAGGCTGATACAAAGTTTGAATGTTCCAGGGGTGTATGGAGACAACATACAAACTGGAGTGAATTTGCTATAATCTCAATGGAACCAAATACATCGTTGTAAAGCCGAGCAGAGAAGGGATGATTAGAGATATTTTAGGACAATGGCTGTACACTACATATGAATTTCTGGTGTGTTTATTTCAGAGAAAATTCGGTATCAGGTAATAAAATTGCGGCAAAAATGTCACCAGTAAAACAAAATCACGGCAAAAATGCTTTGGTTTGACCCGGTAAAGGTGTACCCCATTATACCATTTAAGGGGAGCGGGAGTTGCGGGGGTGTCCCCTGCTTTCCTTAAATGGTATAATGGGTCCAGGGGTTGCAGGGGTTTCCTCCGCAACTTTTACATGATTGTGGCAGCAAAACCACGGACATTTGTATTCACTGCCATTTGTGCCACGATTTTAAGGCATGGAACCGAAAATTCGACATCTAGAAGTAAGAATCTTGTTTTTAGAAGAAAGTAGTCTTTATTTCCCTTTGACACATCTTGACTTACAAATTAATTTAGAAAACGTGGCTAGTTACTTTGGGCGAAACATTTTAATAAGTTGTTCTATGGGGGTCTGTTTTAGGGACACTGGGGTCTTCCTACTTTCTTGTTGTGATAAACATGCCCTGTGATGCTTAACGGTAAAAATGAAGAGATTCTAAAATATAATTCGGAGTCACCTGTACACTGGTGAACATAGGCAGCTTCTTAGACTGAGGAATTCGCTTTCTCTCCCATCCACGTTGTTAGTGAAGAGCTCGATAGAAAGAACTGAGCATTCACGTTAAGTGGACTCGACGGGGGATAGAACACATTTGGCTTGGAGGACGTGTCCTTTTTGCACAGTGGGTGGGAAAAAGTCAATTTTCGCACCTTAGGCGGAATGGCAGAGGGTGGGGAGGCTGATTTTTTCTCCCAATCTTCAAATCTTTTTGTGGTAAGAAAAACAACCATGTTGTCCACTTCAATTTAAGGGCAAGTCAATCTGAAAGCAAAAACAATTTGGCACAGTGTGTGTCAGGCAAGGGCTTCTGACATTTGGATTAAAGGAAAGCAGGACTAATGAGGAGTGCAAGGAGTCTAAAGAAATGTATCCTAATTCCAACAAAGAGTCAGGGAACGCTCCAAAGACAGGGGGTGAATTTGCTGTTTCAGTTAGAAATGGCTATGCACAGTCTTGCTGCAAAAACATTAGGAGCCGCATTTATAGTCTTTTGCCATAGCCAATATTTGGTGACTGCATAGGTCTGAATTCCGACGTGTATGAGCTGTAACGGCTCTTAAAAGCCTCGTGATAGGGCAAAAAGGAGGCCTAGAAGGTTCGTAGCACCCAGAGGAAATGTTCTCAAGCTGGGAAGCATGTCTGCACATAGAAATAGTGTGTTCAAGAAGAGAACAAGTTACCAGATGTGCAAACATTCATGAGGAAATGAAACATAGTTTCCTCGACGCCAGGAGGAGACATTAGTCGTTCAATGGAAGCCCCTGCTTGGATCCCATGTAATACCAAAAGGACGTTCAGTAGAAAGAGTGCAATAATCAACATACAGCTCCCAGGATCAACAATTGGGTGGCCATCTTGAAGAGTTTTTTGTTAGTCCACTTTCTAGCTTAATTTCTCTGTTGGGCATCCAGCCACCAGCTATGGGTATAGGAACGTAGGGATCAGTACCCCCATCATGAGAAAGTGATTCCGTTCCTTGGAAACTTCAGACTGGCAACAGTAGTTATTAAATAAATAAATATGACCTGAAATTCCAAAGAAACTGATTGGCTGGCATCCATGGTGCGTGCTGATCCATTTTAGACCATGGATTCATGCAGGGAAGTAGGGCAACATACCATAATAGGGATCTTCAACCTGAAGCACTCCAGATGTTTTGGACTTCGACCCCCATGATCCCACGCCAATTATTCTGCTGGCTGTGGCTGAAGGGACATGTAGTGCAAAACATCTGGAGAGCCAAAGTTTGTCGACCACTGATCTCTAGGATGACAAATGCAAGCAACCACAACAGTTCCATCTTGAAGTTCCATAGAGAGCTTCTCATCCCTCAGTGTGTTTTATAAAGCGCACCGAATTACCTGAGGGTATCTTGGTGCCATAGAGATAGGCAATGACCACCAGTGCTTATTCATCCAAACAAAAACAGCTAAAAAGCTCCACAAATAGAAACGTTTTAAGATGTTTCTTGAAGGAAAGGAGGTTGGATGTGTTACAGAGTGGGGCTGGTAGTACATTCCAAATTCTGGAGGCCTGGATCAAGAAGGTATGGCCACTCTGCTTTTCCTGCCTATAGTTGCGAACAATATATTTCCTGTCAAACGTAGATCTCAGAGAGCGTCTACGGGTGAAAATGGTACATTTAGATTCTAGCGAGGTACCAGTTGGATGATGGAGGCTTTTATGAACGACGCACATACGTTTGAAAATAATATGCTTCTCTATGGACAACCAGTGAGGGGATCGAAGTACTGCACTAATATGGTCATATTTCCTACGTTTCATTATTGATCTAGCGGCTGAATTTTGTACTCTCTGAAGTCGGTTGATTGCATATTTTGGAAGTACGTGATAAGAACTATTTTAAGAATCCAAGCGAGAGGATATGAAGTCGTTTATAACCATGACCTGGTGAGAGAAAGAAAGGAACCAGAGGATGTATATGATTTTTCGTAACATTATAAAACAGATTTTAGTTACTGAGGAGATTTAGCTCTTGAATGTGAGCTCATAGTCAAGGTAAATACCTAAGTTCTTAACAGCGGGTTGAGGATCAGGGCATGGGCCAAAACAGGTTGGCCACCAGACGATCGTCCAAGTGTTAGGTTTTTCGTTTATTCGTGACATTTCTATTTTACTGGAATTTATCTTTAAGGAGTTAGCATCTATCCAATTTTTAATGGAAACTAAGCAGGATTTTATTTTTTATAATGTGGTCAAATCATCCCCTTTTAAAGTCTATCAAAATCTGGCTGTCTTCTGCATAGTTAAAAAAGGAGACTTCAGCATGTCGTGGAATATCCATTAATGAGCAAAGGTGTAGATTGAAAAGAATATGGGATAGAGCTGATCCCTGGGGGACACAACATTTCAGGGTGTGTGGTTGAGATAAATAGGGACGCAAGATGATTTTTTTGGTACATATGGAAAGAAAATGCTGGATCCATGTAATGACTGTGCCCGTAGGTCAAATGCATATAGTCTGTTAATTAGGATTCTGTGGTCGATAGTATCAAATGCTGCCAGTAAATCCTGCAGGATGAGGTGCTTGGGTTATCCCTGTCAAGAGTCTTTCTCAGGTGATCCAAGACAGAAATAGAAATTAGTTCAGTGTTCCTTGATGATCTAAACCCCTTTTGGGTATTTCCAAGGATATTCAAATTTCCCGCCAATTCCTGAATCTGGCTGACTACTATTCTCTCAGTTTGTTTTGCTAGGAAAGGAACTTGAGAGGTTGGATGGGAATTATTTGGATCTGTAGGTTTTACCAATACAAATTTAATCACAGAACGTTTCCAGGTGTCTGGGAAAATACATGAGATGAAATATAACTTGTAAACCTTCAGAGGAAATAAAAATTAAGTCTTGAGTCCAAAGGTCAGACGAAATAAAGAAGAAACGCAGGCGAGAGCGCCACTCTTGATGGAACACAACACAAAAGGGGGGCTGTCGGACGATAGTCATGCAGACCTCCGAAATCCACTAGAGAGGTTATGTGGGAAGGATGAGCTCATTACTTGGTTTTATGCAAGCTGCTGTTTATTTGACAAATAAGGCATTGGTTGCTAATTACCACCTAATTATGAATTTTAATGAATGCTCCAACTCACTGTGCACAAGCCTTTTGCCTGCTGCTTTAACAATGTCTGTGTGTTTCAACTGTAAAATCCATGTAAAAATGAAAATGGGCCTCAGTCCGACGGTAGCTGTGCTGATAAAACCAGAATAACTGGGGCATTACAGCCCCGGCAGTCCTGTAAGTCAGGCGGCGGCATTCGCAACTCCCCATTCCCATTCGCGTCCCATAGGACTCAATGGGAATGGGGAGGACGGAAGCACCGGCACTTTGCGCAACAGTGCCGATGCTTCCGTCAAAGTCTGCGAGCGGGTGCCGTCCCGCCCGCAAATCTCGTAGTTTGCCAGTCCGGAATCAACCAGAACGGCACACTTGTAATGAGGCCCAATGTCTTTTTTTTTGTAAAACGACAGCATCTTCTTTGACATCTCCCTTTGCTACCCTTTAGAAATGGTCGCTTTGTTTTTGTTACACTAATTGCCATCAAAATGTACCACACAAGACTGTAATGCACGCTATGACGCATTGTATATCACAGTGTTTCTGTGCACACACAATCATTTCAGGAAGAATGAGACCAACCATTTGAGAAATATTTGAATGGGCCCAATCTGGATCCAATAAAAGCAGTGTATGATCGACAATGTGGTAAGTCACAGAAAGTTCTGGTGATGCTAGAGCTTCATAATGGCTGCTATCTGCTGCCATATGCCCCTCTGGGCAGACTCTGGGGCGTGATTGGGTTCACAGAATGGTTTTAGAGCGTGCTGTCCAAAATCGGCTTCTATTTATTTATGTATGTATGTATGCATGTATGTATGTATGTATATATGTATTTATTTATTTATTTAAGTGTTTATTTATTTATTTGTGCATTTCTAAAGCGCACCAAACCCGTAGGCATCAGGGCGCAAATACCAAAATAGAGTTACCAGAGTTACACATGTTAAGAATAACAGTTACAGCGGTTGGACCCAAAGAGTCAGTGACACAGATCAGATCAGCAAGTGACCCTGTGAGAATAGCCGTGTCCGAGGTGTTTCCGAAAGGTCCATTAGGTTTGCTCTGATCTCAGAGCTAAGGGTAGAGAGTTCCAAGTCTTGGTGGTGATGACCGGAAAGCTCTTCCTGCCGGCTTCTTCTATTGGATTATCCGCAATGCCACAGGTTAGGCTGAGAGTAAGAGCAACCTTCATATTCATGGGGACTGGGTAAGATATTGCATTTCTGAGCTGGAAGTGGCACTTGGACCACCGTCCATGTTATGATGCAATAAGGGTTTTAGTTGGGCTAATACATCAGGTCATCACTTAAAAGGTTTGTTCTTGCAATAGTCTTCCTGTTCCCTTAATGATATAGTAGAGGTATGGGGCCTCATTACACGTTCTGTGGTGTGGGGGAAAAAGTAGTGCTATTTCTCTTTCTTTGGCAGTAACAGAATTACCACCGTTTTTTCTGCACCGCTGAATTATATATTTGGCAATAAAGGGGAGGATTTACCTCCAGCAACAGACTGGAAGTGAATCTGCAACTTTGCACCATGAATCAGTGGATCTACAGCGCAGTAATACCGCCGGCATTAAATTCACCAAAGTCTCCATGGAGCCCTACAGACTCCGGAAATGGGGAATTACCGGTACTTGCAATCCTGTGGCAACCCCAGGGCCATCCTAGCAGTTTCTGGGGCCCAGGGCACAGATAGCCTTGGGGTTCCCATGAAACCCATGCCCTCTTCTCCCCACCCCCTGAAACTCATGTCACTCCCCACAAAACCCATGCGTTCTCCCATTCCACAAAATGAAGGGACTACAGACCTCGAGTCAAATTCAAAAGAATGTCATCTGGGCTTTATTGGATTATCTAGTTGTTAATCAAATATAAACATTACGCATCTCTGAGACCTGTTTCCCCAAGAGGGTGCTATATTGAAGACATTTTCACTTTGTTTTTCAAATAATATATATGTAGTCTGAATGAAAATAAAGGAACATTATTTTTAAGCACATTTTTATGTAATTAAATGATAACCTAACAGTTCAACCTGACCTTTTTTTCTTAATGAATGTGACCAAAGTACATGCCTGCGGAAAAGCATTACATGACTAAGCAGCTGAGAAAACAAAGAGGCATGTAACAAACATCAAAATTCACTTAGCATTTCAGTCCATGCCCAAACAAGAGACAAATTCAAGCAATCATAGAAAGAGTGAAATGAGAAGTGCTCAGCAAGTATATACTTTCTACTGCCCAAGGCTGATGTTCCTGAAACACTGCGAAGATTAAACTATGGGGCCAATTCATAGAATTCAGCGCAGAAGTAGCGCACGTGCCTAGCGCAGAGAGGGAGTGTGTACCACGCCTGCCCAAGCGCAGCGCAAATCAGGATTTAGGCGCACCACGTATTCATGGATTTCCCTAGCCATTAGCAGCCGTGGCACAGAGAACATCCAGCAGCACCAGTTACCCCCCAAGAGCGCCCCTTGCGCCAGAAAAAACCTCAGAAATCCCCAATACGGTGCAATGGACCGTGCCAACCCTGGACCAGCATACAGCCCCCCTACACCGTAATCGTGTGAAAAACTGAGTGTGCCACGCTCGCGCCAGCCAAAAGGCGTGAAAATCTCCCCGCTCACCCCCTTCAATACGCATACCTTGCTTGTGGCAGCCAAAACGTGTGAAAATCTACTCGTGCACCCCCTTGAATACGCATACCCGGCTCGCGGCAGCCTAACGCATGAGAATTTATTTGTGCACCGTCTTAAATATGCATACCTCACTCGCACCCTCCAAATCGCATCAAAAATCCCTTAGGGAACAACGCAAATACGCGTACCCCACTTGCGCTAGCCAAATCGCGTGGAAAGTGCTGTGCGTGTGTTGACAGGTGTTGAGGTGTCCCCCCTGTGGTATGGGCTACCTGCGGGGCATGATGACAGATGATGGGCTGCCTGTGGGGCATGGTAATGGGTGATGGGGGGTCCCCTATGGTGTGGGCTGCCTGTGGGGCATGGTCATGGGTGTAGGGGGTCCCCTGTGGTGTGGGCTTCCTGCAGGGAATGGTTAGGAGTGATTGGTGGTCCCCTGTGGTGTGGGCTGCCTGCGGGGTATGGTGACGGGTGTAGGGGGGCCCCCTGTGGTGTGGGCTGCCTGCGGGGTATGGTCACGGTGTAGGGGGGGTCCCCTGTGGTGTGGGCTGCCTGCGGGGCATGATCAGGGGTGATGGGTGGTCCCCTGGGGTGTGGGCTGCCTGTGGGGCATGGTCAGGGGTGATGGGTGGTCCCGTGTGCTGTGGGCTGTACCAGAACTATTTACAATGAAATTCTGAGGGTCCATGTTCCCAAAACAAAATGAAAATTACCAAAAACCCTACAAAAACACAACTATATACAAAAAGTGGAGCAATGTCCAGGGACTCCAAAAAATAAATAAAACGAAATGAAACCTAACCCTGAATAACTACTTACAATGGCAGCGGGCTAGTCCTAGGGCTCACTGTTCTTCACAAGATTGTTGGCCAGGGCATCATCGAACTCCGAGTCTATGACCCGGAGGCGAGACTGCGCTCTATCCTCGAGGGCTCGCAGGGACGCCGCCATGCTCTCCGCCCACTCCCTTTGAGTCTCCTCGAGGAACTCTACCCACCTCAAGGCTCGCTCTGACTATGGTAAGCCATGTCCTCTCTGCCCGCCGCCGCTCTGCACCTATCCGCTGGCCCAACCACTGCTACACAGAAGACACACTTTGTCCAGGGTCGTCCTGCCCTTTGGCCAATGCTTGCCACCGTGATGTAGTCGGCCCCAAGTCCTGACGCCTCCCACATCAAGTTTACTGCCGCCTTGATGCCACCTGCCTGTGCTACAATGACTGCCTCCGGGAAGATTGCAACACCCTGGGCCGTTGTGCATGTTCCCTGCTTGATGGTGCCTGCACAACCTCCGTTGTCAGCTGTCCAGTTGCTTGGGTGACCACCTCTGCTGGACTTCCGACTCCTGACTGTGGCAGGGATGGGATCTCCACCAGCCTGACCATGGTGGCTTGGGCAGGTCCAAAGGGGGCCCCAGTGGCATGTGGGTCGGAAGACAGCATGGAGTACGACTGGCGCATAGTGTGTAAAGAGGAGGAGAGGGTCCCAAGAGCGCCCAGCACATGGAGGAAACAACCGACAATGAACCTTCCTAGCTGGTTCATGTTGGCACACACCTGTTCGTGATGACGTGCGTGGTCCTGCCAGGAACCACGCACATCATCACGAATCGCGCATGTGCGCAACGTGATACCGACTAGGATCGGCTCAACCATGTCACGGATTGCCGCATCCGCAGGTAGAGGAGTGTCAGTTGACGTGGAACTCCTCCCTACCTGCGGACGGGCCTGGGATGGCGTATCCCTTCAGGTGATGCAGTCTCAGTATCAGGGACAGGATTAGGCACAGGCCCCTCTGCGGCAACCTGTGCTGCCTCCTGCCCCTGGACTGCACCACTTGCACCAGTGGAATGACCCCCACCAGACCCCATGTGTGGGTCTAATGCGGCCTCCTCCTCCTCACCCACCAACGACCTGGATGCCTCCACACCATCTGATCAGCCCCTGTGGGGGCTCACCTGCCCCTACCGCAGCCGAGTAGCCCACTCCCAACCTCGGCCTCTTGGGCATCCCCTCAGCAGCTCCGGCCATGAACGCGGCACCAGTCCCCTCGCTCCCGGAAGATGTCCTGGGAGGGTGACCGGGCCATGCGTCTCTGCCTGGTGGAGGCATCCCCGCCGCTCTGCTCAACAGCGCTGTTGCCGCCCTCTTCCTCAGTCGCCGATGTAGATAGGGAGAGATTGAAAACAAGCATCAGGGTACCGAACAATAGTCTGCTAGACACAAAGCAATTGCACATGAGTGGCACTGTCAAACGTCACTTCCATCATCACCCTCCACAACACACGGGTCAGTGCAAGCAACACACATGCACAAATAAGCATGGCACGTGCAACAGACATTTGGATCCATGTCCAAGGCGCTGTTGGAACATCCGATGGAGGGCTGAACATCACATGCATCATGGGACATGCTGATCACATGCACACACACCACTGGACAGTCATGCATCTGGCCATGTTTACCTCACGTCACAGTGGATTCATGGACAACTAGGCCGCATCAGTCAATTTACGCATCGTGATGGTTATGTGTCATGCATCCATGCCATTTCCCAGTCGCACACACACTACTGAGACACACGCACGTGTACACCATGCACGACCATGACGGTGACATTATCATTCATGTCTCACACCCCAAACATGTGTGCGTTGTCACATGTTGGTGCACATCATGCATTGAAACACAGACACCATTGACGTGGAACAGGCTTGAGTGGACTCACATGCAGCACTGTCATGTCCCTGCACACAGACATACATACATGGGGCATGCTAGACATGAGACCAAGGTGCACACTCCTGCCACACCTCAACATGCAGTATGCTGGACAAGAACACATGGGGCCTCATTACGAGTTTGGAGTCAGCCATGCCTTTAATAAGGGCATGGCTGACTCCAAACTCGGGTCCAGGTACGGGTTCCCTGAAAGGGGAAATACTGGGTCATTCCGACCTTGGAGGGCCCAGTATTTCCCCATTCAGGGAAATCTGACTATCCCTATTCCCATTTGAGCCCCCAGAGGGCTCAATGGGAATGGGGAGCATGCTAACAATGGGCCAGTTAATGACGGACCCGTTGTTACCATGCTGGCCCCCTCGCGGGACCCGCCAAGGACGTCTGGTAAAACCAGACGTCCAGGTCGGGGCTCGCAAGGGGACCTCATAATAGGGCAGTATGCTGTTAACGGCTCCGCCGCCTTTACCGGCGCCGTTAACCCCTTGCCGCCCACCTCGTAATGAGGCCCATGGACACTTCCCACTCGACTCCAGACGGGTCTGCAACTCGAGGACCTGGTGGTGAAGCAATGGGCGTGTGCGCTTCAGGACCCGCATCTGGATGTTGGTCAACTGGTCCCGGCGCCCCTCTTCTCCACAAGCTACAATGAAGCACCGGGTCTTGCTGTAGGTCTTGGACCTGAAGTCCTCCCAGTGCTTCAGGACGCGTTGGTAGTCGCGGGATGCCACCCCCTCCGCATTGATGGCATCCACGATGTCCAACCAGATCCTGCTCCGTCCTTCCTTGTCGAGGCGTGATGTTGTTGAGAAGAGGGCATCATAATGCCCCAGGACTTGCTCCACCAGGATGCCAACTTCATTTTTAGTGAAGCTGACAGCCCTCTGCCTGTCTGCCGGGGGGTTGCCAATGGCCCCGGATGGTGTTTGGTCCGACATTGCCACCCACAAGGCAGGTGTGGGTGGGCAACTGGGTCCTGGGGCTGAGCTGTGGAGCAATGGTACACCAGTCGGGAGTCTTCTGGGTCAGCAGAGGTGGCCTCAGGAACAGGATCCCTGGCAATGGCTTCTGTGCAGGAACCAAATAGCAGGGCACGTTGGCAGCAGGCAGGCTGGCAGAAGCAGATGGCTCGTAGGAGGTTGCTCGGGGCTCTGGGGGCAGGTAAACGGTCTTCTGGGCAGGAGCGTGGTGTTCCGTATGTTGTTGCGTGGCCAGCTTGATGCAGAGTGAGTCCGCACGTGAAAAAACAGCACGTGAGTGTGTAATTCAGGAAAGGCCCTTAGTGCGTAAGCGCTTAAGTGATGTGACACGGGTAGGCGTTGCTTTCGGCACGGGTTAAAGTTCCCCATAGGACGCCATTTTGCTGTATGTGTTTATTGTGGAGAGCGAGTGTGTGATTCTTCTTCTTCTTGTGGGTTCACATGCGATTACTTCACAACAGTTGCAGTGCGTACTTCTTGTTTACTGCACCAGTGCTTACTGCGCAAGTGCTTACTTCTTGTTTTGGCAGGGGAGTTGCCAACACGCACACGTGCATGTTTTTTTCTTACTTTTTCCAGGCAGACGGTGAGTCAAACAAGTATTATTTCCACTGTGGTTTCCCCCGTGTGTCTTGTACCCCATTCATGAGGTCATAGTAGCCTGCGTGTTCCACGCCTATGCATTGTTTGTGTTTCTGGGTGCCACAGCGTACTGCGGGATGTTAATTCCACGTACGTGGCCTACTGAGGGGTCACGTGCGATTTGTTTTTGTTTTTGGGGTGCCTGAGCGTTGCATGACCCATCATTTTTACCCAGGGGTCACAGACAGCCTTGCAGGAGCACAGAGGTACCTATTCCATCTAATACCCTGCCCCCTTCACCCCAATTGCCCAGGACAATTGTTTTATGCACCCCCCATTCACACAAGTACATCAGTGCCATGGTTGGGAGGCAAAGTTGGGCGACTTCCCAGAGGTGTCTGCGGTAGGGGGCGTGGCCAGAATGACCAGGGTGGCCAAGGTGGCCGATGTGGGCAGGGTAGCCCATGAGGGCAGTGTGTCCAGGACCATTCAGGGACAGCTAACCCCCCCCCCCAGTGCGTCAGGGAGATGCAGCTGACACCACCCCAGCTCAGGCCCTGCTAACCTGGCCCGGATTGGTCACGGAACAGGCACAGGATGACTCACAGGCCGACTAACATGTCACGCAGTCCAAGCCACATGTGGTGGTGAAAGTGCCACGTGGATTTGGGGCAGCAATGTCATCTGCTGCCCCGAGCAGCCAGGTTGTGGAGGCTGCAGGGACAGCTACATCTGACACCCCCCCGGTTGTGAGTCACCCAGCCGGGACAGTGTTGGTCGTGGCTCCTCACACCGAGGTAGTTGTAGTGCTTGGTCCTGACAACAGCACCCAGCAGCCAATGCCTGCAGTGAGACCTTTGGTCATCATGCCATTTCCTGCTTCCAGTGGCCAGTCCACCTGCGCTTCAGCACCTACAGATAGGAGCGGCGTTGTAAGCCACTCAGGATCCACACCACCTCTCAAGAGGAAGAAGCGTGCTCTTGTGGAACAGGCTGGGACTCCAGACACAGTTCAGCCCTCCGGCACGTCAAGGAAGCAGAGTTTCAATATTGTGGAACTGGACACACTTGTGGGCTATGTGTCGGGATACGGCCGTGACATGCTGGTGACTGCAGGGTGCAAGACTACGACTGCTCAACGTAGGACCCACTGGCAGTGCATCGCGGACCACTTTAGTTCCTTGGGATTTGTGAAGCGCACAGCTGATGATTGCTGGAAGCGTTGGAACGCTGAGCTAAATACAGTCTGGCTTCTAATTACACCTCTACTCTGGTGACTGGCAGTGGGACACCACCAGGGGACAATGAACTCAGAGAACATGAGGCAATCGCTGGAGGGTTCATCGCAGAGGATCAGATCCAAGGCGTGGGAGACCTCCCGGATCTTGAGACGATGTCCGGTGAGTATCCATGTGTGTGTGTCCAGACCATGTGTATGTTGCTTGGGTGATGTGTTGTGATTGAGTGGCAGGTCAGCCTATGCAGTCATAACTGCCATGTGTGACCCATGCGCTGCCTCCAAGCCATCCCCCGCCTTTGGGTTTGGGGTTCACTGTATCCCTACTACCCACAGCAAACACTTTGCACATGATGACTGCACTTGGCCTTACATTGCCATCATGACTCGACATTGTAATTACGTTTTTTGTCTTTTTATTGACTGTTGAGGAACTACACATGTACTGCACTGCACCCGCTCACTTCAGAGCCCTGTTTCAACCATCAACATGCCTATTGACTTGTGTCATGTCAAAGTGACCTACCATTGATGTATCAATGTGCCTCCCATCACTGTATTTGAACACACTGGCGTTGTTGCAGCGTGTGACACATGTGTGTTTTGTCACACTCTTTTGCATGTACTATTTGATAAAATGCATTTTACGTGGATGGGGGACAGTAGTAATTCACTCCCATCTGGGTCTGCTTGTCAGTTCTGCCATGGCTATGCTACGTGCCATCTGTGTGCTGGCTTCTGTCATGTTTGTGGATGGTCCATGCCGGTTACATGCTTCTGTGTGATGCAGGTGCTATGCACCATCAGCACATGTCTCCCTTTTCCATTTTAGACTAATCAATGTCTGCTTTCAGGGTCCCCTTCCACTGCATTGGCACTGCGTGCATGGCTGAGTTTGTGTCATGTGTAACATGTCTGATTAATGTATTGGATGTCAACATTGTAATGCCTATGTGTGTGGGCTATGCTGTTTACGTGCGTGCTCATGACTTCTTTTTTATTTTGTGCGGGTGATGAGGCACTGGAAGCAGTGGAGGAGGAGGAGATGGTGCAGGGGCAGGAGTACTCAGAGTCCCAACCAGGCACCAGTTGAGGACGTGGGGTGGTGGCACACGAGAATCAATCGGTCCTACAGAACATCCTGTTCACATGTGTCTCTGAGTACAACTCTGAGGATCTCTATGGCTCAGGTGCTGAATCGGATATTGACAGTGTATCCCGTCACAGATGAGTGTTTCTGTCAGGGATGCTGTTCTGTCCAACACACCTGCACTGGGGGTAGACCCTTCAATGGCCCATTCAGTGTTGGAATGTCTGCCTGTGGTGGTTACGGATGCAGGGTCATGCTCCACACTATTTGCTCCTATTCCTGGGGTAGCAGATCAAAGGAGGAATGCAGCCCTGCAGCCACAGGCAGCGCCGGCACAGCAAGGTGCATGTCTCCATGGGCCCGACAGATGTGGTGTCTGGCAACGCGGTGGTCGTGCGCCACCGGGTAATACAGTGTGGGAGAATTCCATTTATGCAATTGTACAGCAACAGGATGCATCATGTGAGATGATGGCAAAGGAGGGAAGATAACAGCTCCCTCAGGGCTACTCTGGGTGCACTTGAGATGGCCTGGAGTAGACGGGCAGAACAGCAGATGCAGCAGCTAACACACAACATCTCGGCTGAGCTCCAGGCAACCTGTGAGGAGATCCGTGCATCACATGAGGGCTTGCAGGCGGAACTCCGTGCTACACGTGAGGTGCTGCATGGGGACCTCCAGACTATCTTCCTGCAGAACCAAACCTTTCAGAGCCACATGCTTGCTGCCATGGAGGAGCATGCCAAGGCTATGCGTGGTTAGCCTCCAGTACCATGCACACCTTCTCATATTGCACCAGAGGGTGACAACAGCGACAGCAGTTCTCCCACTAACGGCTAGCCATGCCGGCCATGATTCCATGGAGGGTTGATTTTTTTTTTTTCTCAACATCCAGGCATGTGGGTGTTGAAGTGCACCCTGCACATCCTCCCTCTTGGGTGGTCCCCCTCCCCTGGTCAACCATGGCCATTTAGTATTTTTTATTCTTTATTTTTATTTTTTATTTTTTTATTTTTTTTCACTTTTTTCTGTCTATTGTGCATTCATGTAACAGTGTGATGCTTTGTGTGGCACCCAAAGGCATCCACTGTGTGTTCCAGCTGGGCCCATACAGGCTTGTCTTGTGTTTGTGTTTGAGGCTTGGGGTCCAGGCACATATGCCACTCCTGCTTCCCCTATTCATGGGCTTGCAAGGAGGGCACCGTGTGACAGTAACTTACACAGAGGCAGTGGGATTCCATCAGTTTTGTTGCAAGTCTGAAGTCCAAACTGTTTATACACTCCTAGTGGGGATTCATTATGGTTTCTCCACTGCATGGTGATATGTATACTTGTTTTAATATTGCTCATTGTGCATATTTACATGTTGCTTCTTCATGTGTTACCTTGCCAGTCTCCATTGTAGATACAGTTCATGCTGCATACAGCACCCTTCCACATTTACCTACCAGCAACACACTGAAGATGGGAGGGGTCCATGTGGTGGCTTTGTCAGATTGTGACACTTGAGCTATTCTGATTGGTCACTGTCTGACGTTGCAACTGTTGGGTGCTGTATTCATGATTTGTCATGCTGGTAAATATATGTTCATGTTTACAGTTTCATATTGATATGTGAGAGGGAATTGTCTGGGGTCTGTTTCCATTTGTGACGGTGCACTTTGTGACAGTTGTGTCATGTGTTGTGAATTTATTTGGATGATTTCACATTGCATGCCATAGCATGGTGTGTCGGACAGGTGACATGAGGTTTGGGAGGGGTTAGGTGACATACCAGTATTTGGGTGTGCTGTTTAGCAAGGGGGTAGTGCATTATGCAGCATGAATGTGTGTCTTTTGGTCACACGGCATTGGGTTTCTTTAAGTAGCTAGGGATGCACACAATGTAGCACTTCCAGGGACACATTCTCAGGGTGGTAAGGTTGTGACAGTTGACTGCCCCTTTCTCATCATCGATTGTCACCTGGTATGTGCCAGGCCTGTGTGCTCTCCGCAGGAGTGGGATTTTAGGTGAAAAATGTTTTCACAAGCTGGGCATGGGCTGCCCCGCCACGTGCCCTTCCCCTCCCAAGCGCAGCAGCAGTGCATGTGGTTGGGGTTGTGGGGGCACCACCATGTCCACTGGTACGCCCCGCCGGGTTGCAACATTGTGCAGGACATATGCTGCCACAATGATCCGGCACACTACTTGGGGCGCATATAGTAGCTGGCCACCAAAGCGGTAGGGAACGGAAATGTGACTTCAGCAGTCCGAATGTGCACTCCACTATGCCCTGGGTTGCAATATGGGCTGCGTTGTATCTTACCTCGGGCGGTGTGGTGGGGTTCCGTACTGGCGTCATCATGTAGGTGCTCAGAGGGTAGGCACTGTCCCCTGGGGAGGTGATAATGTTTGTGATTAGTTGGGTTTCTCCATTTCTCTGTGTTTGACATGCATGCATGTCCACAGGCATTTCTACTCACCAATGAACCATGTGTCGTCATGCCTCCCAGCTCCCAGGTCCCGGTTTAGGGGTGACATTCTGAATATGAAACTATCATGGGTGGACCCAGGATAGTTTGCATAGACAGTGGTGATTATTCCCTTGGCATTGCATACCACCAGTACATTGATGGAATGCCAGTGCTTGCGGTTTCGGTAGATGTGCTCAGTGGCCCTAGGTGGACGTAGAGCTACATGGGTGCAATCAATGGCACCTAGCACTTTTGGGAAGTGTGCCATCCCATAAACGTCCTAGACCATGGCTTGTCTTTCTGCGTGTGTTCTGGGCATGTATATGTACCTGCGGAGTGAGCGGCGTGCAGTCATGATTGCCAACCTACATGGGATGTGAGATGCCCCCAACTATGGCAGTTGTCCGCTGAAATGACCCAGTGGCCAAAAAATGCAGCACATTGAGCACCTTTTCCAAGGGGCTCAGTGCTTGGGGGCACAGGTTGGGTGATGTGAGGCCATCCTCCCACTCAGCAACCAGGTCTAGGATGATATGTGGTGGAAACCTGTACCTGCCATAGACCTGGTCATCAGGCATACCAAAAAGGCTGGCTATCCTCCTCCTCCTGCGGTGTTCCACTGCCACTGCTGTGAGGAACGGTACATTCATCGTAGCGGTATGAGCTTGTTTGTTGTTTGTGCGCACTTTTATGCTGCGCAGGGGCGCTTACACCAACTCTTGCCTGGCGTACGTGTTTTTGGCTTAGCACATCTTTTGGGGCACGCGAGTTGCCCCTGTTCGATTCCATGATTACGTGTTGTTAGCGAACTTATGGGCGTTGAGAGGATTTCGCAGCGGTTCTTCCCCCGTAAGGCCCACATTTTTGCGTGTTGTTCCCCATTCCACGTGATCCGCCCCCTTTTTAGGTGTGTGCGTTGGGCGGTGTGCGCCTTCACTGGGTGTCTCGCGCATTGCCTTCAGGACGTCGCAATGACGTGTGCGCCACACGCAGATTCGGTGCAGGTCCCAGGTAAGCCACGCGCAGTGCCTTCCATGAATCAGGAAATGGGCGCTTGCATGGGTTTCGCACGCTTGCGCTACGATTTTCACGATTGCACCCCTTTTTTCGTCGCACATTAATTCCGTGAATTACCCTGTATATATTTCCATCTAGATTTGCATATTGAAAAATCATTAACTATGTCAGATAATCTTGTCTCTTGAAACTTTCCAGACTCAATGCTTAACAGAGCCAAATAATTCAGTTTGACTTCAATCATAAAGATAAAACAGGGACAGTTAAAAAATATGCCTCTTTCGACTTTTGTGGTAACTCGGGCCAAGGGAAGGCTATGTTCTTATGAGGGTTGTGAAGGTGAACAAGTTGTGACCCAAACAACACAGGATCACAATCCAAAATAAAGAGAGAAGTTCTATAAATAAATGAATATATATATATATATATATATACATACATATATATATTGTAATTAAACGCACCACCTTCAATAGATTGACTAGAAATACTATACAAAAACCCACCCCGGAGGAAGAACAGAGAAGATGTAAGAAGAAACTAACACTCTGTTGCTGGGGTGGTAGGAGAATTGCTAGCCACAAAAAGGATATGTTGATGTTGAAAACCGGTGAAATCATGACCTAACCAGTCTCTAGGGCCCAAGTGGGCTGAGGGGTCAGTTCAGGGTCAATAGTACCTGGAGTCAGTTCTTGGTGGGCACCGAGTAGGGATGCATATGGTCGCTCTGTGCAGCAGAGAGTGCTCTCAATGATGCAGGTCAGAGCGGACCTAGGATTGCTTCGCTGTTGTGCCAGGCTGAGTCGGACTTTAGCCATTGTGGGGGGTCGATGAGTGACGCTTCAGTGGTTTTAGTTGGCAGACAAGGGTTGTTGAAGTGGTGATTTCGGGGGCGTTGATATGCAGGTTCATGAGGCGGCCGTTCAAGGCTGGTCAGAGTCGATGTGTGACTCACCAGTGATTTGCTGAGCATTCGATTCGGGCATAGCAGGTGACGAGATTAGCTAGGGCACGAGTCAGTGTCAAGCTGGTTCCAAGTGCAAGCAATAGTTAGAATAGATGAAAGAGCCAAAAAATCAGCGCCAGCACCTTCTCTCTCGTTCACGGTGCAAAAAAGACGGAGCGACTGGTTAAGTAGAACAGAGAGCTTTGTCTGGTCTGGTCCTCTGGCTGCTGTGATGCCTGCTCAGTTGGACTCGAGGACAGGATGGTTCCAATCAGGGTCTGCTCTCCCAGCTTCAGGAGAATGGTAGGTCCTGGTCCACAGAAAAGGATGCTCCGGATGTGCTATGTGAATGGGTAGGGGGCAGACCTTCCTTTTGCCTTAGAGGGCTCCTTCTTCATGCTGAGGGCTTCGAAAAAGCACAACTTTCCCAAAGGATGTCCAGTGAGTTCTTCTCAGGTGAATCTTCATATCTTGAGAGGATATGAGAGAATGGATTTTTCTTTTTTTGCTTTATAGCAACGCGCCAAACCCTCAGGTATCAGGGTGCTAGTTACAGTAAGTGCAGTGAAGTGTTCTTTCTTAAAAAAGCAGGATAACATATGCAGTTTGCATCGTGATTTTCTTACTAGCATAATCTGATAAAGCCACGCCTCAAGGTGCTAGGGGCTACATCAGGTATACAAGTACATGAGACAACATTTGAGTAAATGCGCAAACTGGCCAAGCCACACTTCACGTTGGGGGTGGGGGCTACATCAGGTATACAAGTACATGAGACAAGATTTGAGTAAATGCACAAACTGGCCAAGCCACGCCTCATGGTGCGGGGGGGGCTACATCAGGTATACAAGTACATGAGACAAGATTTGAGTAAATGCACAAACTGGCCAAGCCACGCCTCATGGTGCGGGGGGGCTTCATCATGTATACAAGTACATGAGACAAGATTTGAGTAAATGCACAAACTGGCCAAGCCACGCCTCATGGTGTGGGGGCTACATCAGATATACAAGTACATGTGACACGATTTGAGTAAATGCATAAACTGGCCAAGCCACGCCTCATGGTGCGGGGGGCTACATCAGGTATACAAACCACTTTTGAAGCTGGATCGTAAATGCTCAGTTAGGAAAATGTTAAAGACATGATAAGTTAGAATATCAGAGTGGGCTGCTCGGTCAAAATAGTGGGATACTTGGGGGCTACAGAAAGTAGAGCACACGCATTAGAGACAAAATAGATGGCAGTGCACAATGCTGGAGGGCCATGCTACAAGGAGGCAGAGGAGTTGTTGAAACGAAAACGGGTAAGAAGTGTTGTATAGATTGGAGGTTGAAGAGGGGTGGGGAGTAGAAAGGAGACTAGGTGACTAGAATTGCAAGTGTCAGAGGAAGGCAGTAGGTACGGTCTACTTGCGAGGTGCTAGGAAGGGAAGGGGCTGCATCAGACAATACTCTATGGCGGACAAGAAGCAGTGAAGGTGGGCGCTAATGGTCTGGTGACGGAGCAAGTTAGCGACGATATCAGAGGGAGGAGAGTAATAGGCACACGTTAGCTAGGCCGCAGAGTTAGTAGGAGTGGTCAGTCATGAAAGGGATATTAACTTAGTAGTGAGCTTAAGCCAGCAGGTTTTGCAGCAGTGCGATATCATTATCTGGTAACATGGACAAAAATGTTTGTACATGAGATGTGAAAACAGGTAAATCATGCACATTAGGGGGAACATCACAGCAGTATTTACAGCATCTAATGGAGAGTCAGTGCATGCAGGACGAACCTGGCAATGAGATACGCCTACAAGCAGTTCATGCGCGCTAGAAGGAACATCACAACTGTACATTTCAGCACATATTAATGTGGCGGTGTGACTAGGAGAGCTTTGGCCGTGTGATCTAACATCAGGCAAATAATGCATATTAGAGGGAACATCGCAACAGAAGTGTACGCCACCTGATACAGAGGTGGTGCGATCCGGTTTAATCGGCCTATAGGAGACCGCCAGAGGATTTGGATATACAGTGGGAGTTGCATTGGTATACCGCGCCGTTGAACATAAGGCATTATACTGCAGGCAGGCCTTTAAGGGTTTTGAGCAGGGCAAGAGGTGAGGCATGTGCCTTAGGCAGGTCAGTAGTCTGGACAGAGCAATGTTTGGATGGTCTTTGTGTTTTGTAATGGTTCATGTGAGGGCTCACAAGGGACGGCAAACGGCAAGGAGAGTATATGTTGCCCATTCCAAGTGTTCGAACTAGCATACGCTGCAAGATCCGGCAGGTGATTTTCCCACACGGGAGGAGTCGCATTAGACGAAGGGCTGTCTGAGGTGAAAGTGTCAATGGACGGCCAGGATCATGAAGGTGTCGATGCAGCGATGTACAAAGCAGGTAGGAAATTTGATGGATGTGGGTGTGAGTTGTCGGCAGAGACACAGAGCACCAGCGAGCATAGGGATTGCCTCACGTATCCCTGTGCACAGCAGGACGGTGATGCTTGAACGAACTGGATAGTGCAGCATTCATTGGGTGCTTGGGGAGTGCAATAGGGTGTTATGATATATGATATGAAATGGAATTTACAACGTGCCTGCAGACAAGTGTTTCTGGGAATTGAACACAAGGAGCTAGAGTGGTTCCCAGTCAATTGGTCGAAAACATTTGGTCGACAGGACAACTGGTCGACACCATTTGGTCGAATGCCAAATGGTCGAATTTTTTTTTTTTTTTTTTTTGGGGGGTCCCCCCCCCCAACCCCCTTTTTTTCTTTTTTTTTTTTCCCCCACACGAAAACCCACAAAACACATATATATATAAAAAAAAAAAAAAAATTCGACCATTTGGCATTCGACCAAATGGTGTCGACCAAATTGCAGTCGACCAGTTTGCTGTCGACCAATTGACTGGACACCAGCTAGAGTGCCTCTTACCTGAGGAGGGTAGCATGTTAGGCTGAAGTATAGCTACGTGACTCCTCAGAGCTAGTGTAGGGCTGGATACCTTCTTCATTGGATGGGACACCACGGAATTCACGTACAGAGCGGCAGACAGAGGCAGAGAGTTAAAGACAGGGGCTGCAGCCTTAGACCCAGTCCTTAGATCTGGGCCCGACTTCGCCTCCCGGCTCAGTTGAGCAACACAATTTCTTGAGGACATTACCAAATTGGGTTGCTGGATGCAGCTGAGTGCTTCTACTGCTGTTTGTATGCAAGCAGGGTTTAGTGGCTCAGCGGTGGCCATCTTGGATGTGGGTCTCAATCCACTTGCAGTCAGTGCAGGTCTTCTTACACCAGTGGTAGCCTGGATGTTCTGAGGCTCATCTTGCAGTGTCGATGTTGCAGAGGGAAAGACAGGGGCTGCAGAATCTAAAGAATGGTTTGGATGCCTCTTCTTTTAAAGGACAAAGTCCCCGGGTAATTGTACTAAAGATAGCCCGACTTAGTGGTCCAATACCTGTTCTTGAACAGAGTGGACTTGGCCCTTCTGATGTCACACCGAGAGTGCTTTGCTCCAGAGGAAGTGGAGGGGACAGGAAAGACATAGGGAGACATAGAGAAACAAGATGGTGGATGTCTCCTTCCACTGATCAGGGCCTCCTGCCTACTCTAATCCCACCCCCTTCCCTTCCCACTAAGAACAAAGGCATTTAGAGGTGCAGCAGCCTGGTGTGAGGCCACATTGTCTGAGTGGGTGTGCTCCTTTGATGCCTGGGTCTAGGACAGCTGTCTCTGGTGAAGGGTATTACCTGCCCTCACAAACAGATCAAAGAAGGGACCCGGTCCTCCAAGTTCCTGTCCTGACATTTGGCCAGAATATACATCACCTTACACAGCAAAGCTGACTCACAGGAGCTGACACACATGCGATATCAATTGGGATGTGGTGGCCACGATCATAGGTAGTACCATGCACTATGCCTAAACTCATACAAAGCTTTATTTAGAGTTTACCCTGCCACCAGCATTGCTTACCCATGATCATTGTAGTTTTGGTACAAGGGCATATCTTAAATGCTGCCCTGCGCAGCAGAAACTTGGCTGTCACTGTGGCTGTCGAGTGAGCATCTTGTGACCTTGGAAACAGCTCTATGCCACAAGCAGAGCAGGTGCATTGGGTCAGGCTACCGATGCAGCAGGGCACAAGTACACTATGCTTTTGGCATGGGGTTGATGTAAAGGGGAATCTGTTTGACAAATTACCCTTTTGGGTATGGAATCATCCACATTCTTATTTTGTTTATTTTTTTTATTTGTGATACAACCAAATTATGGTTTTTCACAAAACATTTCATAAAACAGTAAATCCACAAAATCCACATATCAAAATTACAATTTAGAAAGAAAAAGGAAAAGAAAAAGAGAAAAGAAAAACATTTTTTAGTACTATTTTAAAAGTTTTTTTCTGTTTCTGCATTTTTATCAAAGAAAAAGAAAGAGAAAAGAAGAGGTCCGCACATCTTCAGCAATATTTTAGCAGAATAAAACCAGTCTGTTGTGGAACTCTAATCACATTGATTGTTAAGGAAGTTTCATGACCTGCTATCATTCCCTCCCAGAACATTTCTGTAGGCAGCTGATCTAATTAAGTGGTTAAGGGTCCCAAATATTTTTCTCTAGCTAGCCACGTTCCCCCACAATATCTTAGCAAATGCTTGATTGTCTGAGCTTTAGGATCTTAACAACCTGGGCACAGAATTGATGTTTTTTCCTCAGAGCCCCATCAAACTAAGACTGATCCTGTGTGAATCAGGTTTAGTCGCACCGTGAGGAAATTCTGTCTCACCTTTTTATCAGGAAATGTTAGCAGGTATCTTGGGAGATAACCAAGGGAAGCTGCTATAGTAGAGGACCTCATTTGGTCAATTGTTCTAATCCAGTCCATTGTGACTAATGCCTTCTTTATCTTCATTGGGTTCACTATTAGTTTGTCTTCATCGCTGCCACAACGACCAAGGATCTCGAATACCAACCTTGCAAGGTCTTGTAACACTGACGAGTATCTCATTTGAAGGTGCACCCATATAAACTCATATAGCGAGTCCTTTCAGATTTTTATGTAAAGCACATCAGCTCTGAGCTTTCTGAGTGTTGTGTAAAAGCTCCCTAATTCTGAGCTTTCATTCACAGTGCTGTATAAAGCTCCCCAGTTCTGAGCTTTCTGAGTGTTGTGTAAAGCTCCTCCCTTCTGAGCTTTCAGAGTGTTGTGTAAAGCACCTAATTTCTGAGCGCTGTGTTAAGCTCCTCACTTCTGAGCTTTCAGAGTGTTGCGTAAAGGTCCTCACTTCTGAGCTGTCAGAGTGCTGTCTAATGCTCCTCGGTTCTGTGCTTTCTGAGTGTTGTGTGAAGCTCCTCCCTTCTGAGCTTTCAGAGTGTTGTGTAAAGCTCCTCAGTTCTGAGCTTCCAGAGTGTTGTGTAAAGCAACTAATTTCTGAGCGTTGTGTTAAGCTCCTCACTTCTGAGCTTTCAGAGTGTTGCGTAAAGGTCCTCACTTCTGAGCTTTCAGAGTGTTGGGTACTCAGGTCAGCTCTCATTCTGGGTGTTGCGTAAAGCTCTTCAGTTCTGAGCTTTCACAGTGTTGTGTAAAGCTCCTCACTTCTAAGCGTTCAGAGTGTTGTGTAAAGCTCCTCAGTTATGAGCTTTCTGAGAGTTGTGTAAAGCTCCTCACTTCTGAGCTTCCAGAGTGTTGTCTAAAGCTCCTCAGTTATGAGCTTTCTGAGTGTTGTGTAAAGCTCCTCACTTCTGAGCTTCCAGAGTGTTGTCTAAAGCTCCTCGCTTCTGAGCTTTAAGAGTGTTGCGTAAAGCTCTTCACTTCTGAGCTTTCAGAATGTTGTGTAAAGCTCCTCACTTCTGAGCTTTCAGAGTATTGTGTGAAGCTCCTCATTTCTGAGCTTTCAGATTGTTTTCTAAAGCTCCTCACTTCTGAGCTTTCACAGTGTTGTCCAAAGCTCCTAAATTCTGAGCTTTCTGAGTGTTGTGTAAAGCTCCTCACTTCTGAGCTTTCAGAGTGTTGTGTAAAGCTCTTCAGTTCTGATCTTTCTGAGTGTTGTGTTTAAAGCTTCCTCACTTCTGAGCTTTCAGAGTGTTGTCTAAAGCTCCTTAGTTCTGAGCTTTCTGAGTGTTGTGTAAATCGCCTCACTTCTGAGCTTTCAGAGTGTTGTGTAAAGCTCCTCGCTTCTGAGCTTTAAGAGTGTTGCGTAAAGCTCTTCACTTCTGAGCTTTCAGAATGTTGTGTAAAACTCCTCACTTCTGAGCTTTCAGGGTATTGTGTGAAGCTCCTCATTTCTGAGCTTTCAGATTGTTTTCTAAAGCTCCTCACTTCTGAGCTTTCAGAGTGTTGTCCAAAGCTCCTAAGTTCTGAGCTTTCTGGGTGTTGTTTAAAGCTCCTCACTTCTGAGCCTTCAGAGTGTTGTGTAAAGCTCTTCAGTTCTGATCTTTCTGAGTGTTGTGTGTAAAGCTTCCTCACTTCTGAGCTTTCAGAGTGTTGTCTAAAGCTCCTTAGTTCTGAGCTTTCTGAGTGTTGTGTGTAAAGCTTCCTCACTTCTGAGCTTTCTGAGTGTTGTCTAAAGCTCCTCTGTTCTGAGTGTTCTGAGTGTTGTGTAAAGCTCCTCAGATCTGAGCTTTCAGAGTGTTGTCTAAAGCTCCTCTGTTCTGAGTGTTCTGAGTGTTGTGTAAAGCTCCTCACTTCTGAGCTTTCAGAGTGTTGTCTAAAGCTCCTTAGTTCTGAGTGTTCTGAGTGTTGTGTGTAAAGCTTCCTCACTTCTGAGCTTTCAGAGTGTTGTCTAAAGCTCCTCTGTTCTGAGTGTTCTGAGTGTTGTGTAAAGCTCCCAGCTTTCTTTCTTTCAACTTCCCTTGACACAGGCATTGAGCTGGATCTTCCTCTAGCTTCCTCTCTCTGTGACTCCAGTTCTTCAGGCTGGCACTTTTTGCACCATAAAAACAAAAGAATGGGGTCCTGTGTTTATAGAAAGACAGCTCTTTCGTTTTGTGTGGCGGCCATCTTTTCACGTTGTTTTCATCTTGGGAAACAAGTTCAGTTTGATCCTGTTGCTTCTCAAGGACAACAGTGTTTCCTTGGCCTAGAGGCTAACAGCTGTATATCTCAAAGCCGTGGGCTATATCTACAAGTTACAGCCCTAAGCCTGTGTTAGCCGGTCATGCTTTAATTAGGTCTTTAACTCTAGATTCCGGGCTTTAACAGCCGGCATAGCTGTATTTCCAGGCCAAGTAACATGATAATAGCATGTGCTGGCCTTCAGTATCATGTCCACTTCTTTTCCAATTCCACTAATCACTTAGACCTTCGCGAAAAGACAGGAAAGAAGGCTAAGCAAGAAACAAAGACGACATACATTAATGCCCCCTCCTGTCTCCCTTCAAACGGTATAGGCTCAGATTGGTGTTGACTTGTCTCAGGAGTAGGGTGACCAGACGTCCGTGTTTTCCCGGGACAGTCCGGGGAAATCACCCGACGTCCGGGGGTCCTGCGATTGTTTTTATTTTATAAACCCTGTCCGTGGTTTAAGATATGGTCCTTTTTTTGCCGGTACCCGATTTCGAAATCCCGAAATCAGGTCCCAGCGCAAATATTTTTCCGGGACTGCGCCACCATTTCCTCCACCTTTCCCTCCCCGGCGCTCTCCTCCAATGAGAGGAGTGTGCATGTTAACACACCCCTACCCGCCCCCTCCACCCCCCCCCCCGCAACATGCCAGCGACATAGAAGTAGTACTTAAGTTGTATGTATATTTACCTTAGTCCTACTTCTATTTCGATGGCCGGTCCAGGTTTCTTTTTTTAGAAATCTGGTCACCCTACTCAGGAGGATAGGTCCAGGACAACATGCTCGCCTTGATAGCAACGTGACACAAAGCAACACGGGTTCGATCCCCAAGTCCGCACTTAGAAAATTCTGGGTATTCAGCGCATTATAAATATCATATTATCGTATTAATGTTCTCTTGCCCCATTTTCTGGTTGCACTTGGTAGTTTCTGGCAGATGGAGAAAGGCGACCCCCGATCAATATTCTCTCGCCTTCCAAAAAGCTCCCGTCGACGCGAGGCAATAATGTGTTTTTGTCACTGTCTCGGGTCCGGCCTCTTCATACGGAAAGAAGCGTGATTTCCATAAATCTTTAAGACAAAGCTAGACGCTATTTTAGACTGTGCTCTTTCATAACAGGGATTATCTGTTATTCTGGGAGCGGAAGACGAGAACAAGGCGTAAATCCTCCGTGCTGGGTTGGGGCTGTTCCCCTGCCGGCTGCATTATGATATATCTGGCCGCATGTTGACAGCAGCTCGCGAAAGGCAGGAATAAACAATGCGCCACAAGACCAAAAAAGAAATGCACGGGACATTCTAGAAATAACCCGATTGCACGAGCCACCACTGCAGAGCTGGGGACCTGATTGGTCGGCCACAGTTCTCTCTTCGAAAAGTGGACGAACAGTCTTTACGCAGAAAGGCTTTATTTTTTTTTTATTTTTTTAAATAAATATGTTTGCTAGTGAAAACTTGTTCCCACCTTTTTGATGTGTTTTTGGCGCCATCTTTTTACATGTTTGCCTTTCCAAGTTGCACTTTTCGTCGGTGACAGATTTTTTAAAAACTATATATGTGTTGTATGTTTAGGGTTGGGGGTGGCAGAGTGAGGTGCTGGGGTGGTTTAGATGGGGGTTAGGGAGGAAACTCCATTTAAAAAATAAAACCGGCAAAAACGGCGTCGGCAAAAAGTGCACGTTTAAAATGCAAACGTGTAAAAAAACAGCAACGAAAACACGTCATTCTCGAGAAATAACAGGGCGGAAGCAAATGTTTAAAGATCACGGTTCATATTCCCGAAACTTTGCACCTCTATATGCTCAATTCTGGTCACAATCGCTCTGGTGATTCGAGCCTGCAACAAAAACAGTGCGAAGATTGCCGCCACATTTTTTAAATGCTGAAAAGGGTGCAAAAATGGCCCTTTATCAATCTGCCTCTTATTATTAGATTGTTATTATATATTATTATTATTATTATTATTATTAAATTGTTCGACAAATACATTTCAATTTTTATATCCACCGCCCACAGCTACGGTGGCCCCCAAGCCCACACTTCATTTACATGAAGGAACCCACTTTGTGAAAGATGTTTTTTTATCCATGTGGAAGCAAAATGAAGATGTTATTAATGGGATTAAGCAAAACGAACGAGGTGATGGCTGGAAGGTTTAGAATGAATCTTAACCACTGGCATCACTCTGGGCAACCCTCCAGATCATTGTTCTTCGCCTACAAACTCATTACAATGGGGGAAAGCCAATATGCCAATCAGGCTTGGTGCCAGCCCAAAAGGGGCAGTCCAGCCCGAACTGCTGCCTGGTCCAAATTACCAGTCGTCTGATGTATTCTTGAGGTAATGATGTGTTTATTTATAAAGCACCTTAATACAACGCGCTTTCCAGAGCACATATTTACATTCTATATCACCCAATCGAAATTGGTACTCATTTATTGACCTCAGATGAATGAAAGGCTGAGTTGGCCTTTCCAGAATTTGAACCTGTGACCTGCAGATCACATTCAGATTGCAGTCGTGAGCGTTTAACCTGCTGAGCTATTTTACCAGCTTAGGTCATTTCTGCACGTGTGCTAAATGTGTGCAAAAAGGGACTGAACTGGTGAACGGCTTCTGTAACCCGTGCCACGGTCCTCCATGGTTTCTTACGTTGTAAGCTGTCCAGAGTTATATCAACTTTAATCTTGCGTAATATATAGTCTAATAAAGTTGTATTTGACCAGACCAGTTTGGAAACCCGAGATTGGCTGAAAGATTTTAGAATTTATTAGACATTAATAATTAAAAGTACAAAAAAGGTAGCAGGCACCCCTCTCTCGAAAGAACAAGGCATGATAACCTGTTCAGTGGTTATTAACCACTTTGAGAGTTCACAGCCACTGCTTTTTGCTCACTGTCCCTTTCAGAGATGGGAAATATCCATTTGCATATCAGTCTCTGTCCCGCCAACAAGGATGAAACACGTGTATGGGGTTGCTTTTGGTACTTTTGTTCAGAGGGGAATTGCCATAGCATTTCGGTGCTGGACTGCCCATGTGAATGGGACAAAGACTGATATGCAAATGGATATTTCCCATCTGTGAAAGGTACAGTGAGCTAAAAACCAGATGTCTGCGAACTTTCAAAGTGGTTAAACACCACTGAACAGGTTATCATGCAGTGTTCTTTCGAGAGAGGGGCGCCTGCTACCTTTTTTTGTATTAATAATTACATGAACAACATTCTGTGTAAGCAATTGTTGGGTGCTTTAACACAGGGGGTTCAAAGAACTTCACTAGCAGATAAGTTCAACGAATTTCATAATTAACTAAAAAATCGTTAATCTTTGCCCTGGAATGAACATAACAAACTGTAGCAACATCCTCGGCTTCCGGAAATTACATTTCTTAATCCACTCATCGAAATTGTCAAAAAACATAGAACAGGTGCAGGGTTAAATGTTAATGTGAGAAGTGGCAGTCTAAGTGGCAATAACATTCAGCCAAAAATAAACGAGACTAAAAAGTGAAATTTCAATAATAATGAGGAGAGCTCCGTTTATTTGCGGTAATTACACTGAAACTTGCAAACTACCTGGGAAAGTGGTAAACTAAGAAATCGAAGTACCCGAGGGCACTACTAGTAGTATCCTCAGAATATCCAATGAGAGTACATTATTCTATATAATACCAACATGAAAATGAGTATTCTTACTTTGAAGTTTGATATAACCTAGCCTACCAACAATGCAACCTTGGCATGGTAGACACTGTGCCACGCTCCAGGCAGTGAGCACACCCACATTACCCAGTGTGCACAGCCTGAGGCCTCTGGCACTGCACACATATACACAGTGCTTTATGGGCATGGTCTACAGCATGCCATAGGCACCGAAAGAACCTCCACAGTACCCACTCAGCCAGGCATGCCCAGTGGACCCTGCCTAAAGAAAAATACACCCACAATTATGTTATGTTATATGGCATTTTCATAGTGCCTAATGCCGTCGGTGTGGCCTCAATGCGCTGTGGGTGAACGCCCTTGGAGGAGCGAAGTCCGAAGTATGAGAATTGAACGGCAGATTTTAGAATGCATGTGTGCATTTTAACCAGCACCAAGATAGGTAGGGGTGGCTAAGTCTCTGCTAGCGACCGATGGAGATCTGGCTAGTGGGTGGTGCTGTGATGGGCTGCCAGGAGAGTAGGTGAGTCAAAGAGACTGATTATATGCCCGCTTGAACGAATTTCCACGTGGGACTCAGTTGCATTCTAATGGCAGAGGCGATGTGCATTATGAAGTTGAGTAGTGAATTGTTGCAGATGTATGTGGGGGGACGGCTGCGCCCCAGAGGTTGCGGGGGGGGGTGGTACGGCTATGTTCCTTTGATATGGAGTGCTATACATACCCGAGAGTCAAGACTGATAGCTACTTGTGAAGAGGGTATGCAGATCGTACCATACGGATCAACTGGAATCCTTTCTGTGTGCGCCAGGTACTGTCTTGTTGTCTCTCTCCTCAAGGGACTCATAGGTGCCCCCACCTACCTGTCAGGGGGTGAGAGTTCACTCAGGAGGTGGACTAGGTTAGTCACGATGCAGAAGGGAAGAGCCATGTCTTGAGTGCCTTCCGGAAAGCTAAGTGGTCCTCTATTCGGCGAATGCGAAATGAAATCGAGCTCCAGATGGTGGGAACTTTGACAGAGAAAGAAGATCCCCCTATTCTGGTCGATTTAGTGACTGGGATAACCAGAGGAGGAGAGCTGTGCCAGATCTCAGGTTTCTGGTAGGTCTGTAGGGTATGTGCTTGTGTTGAAGATATTCTGGTCCTGTGTTGTGCAGGGCTCAGTGCACAATGGACCTGGTTGTATGCCATCCCCTTTGGTCACTCGGTCTGAGACCCCTGTCAACCTAAGCATACCCACACTGCGCATTCTGAATGGCTCACAGCCTGGCTCAATGGACACTCTGCATGAGACCAGGGCAAAGCAAGAATACCCACAGTGCCCCCTGGGAATGGCGTTCAGCCTTCAACCATGCCCCAGGCAACGTAAAAAACACCCACAGTGCCCACTGGACATGGCCTACAGCATGCCAATGGACACTTTACCCAAAGCACCAGGCACTGTGTAAACAAAATCAATGCACAATCGGAATGGCGTGTAGCCAGGCTAGTGGACCCTCTCCCTGGGACCCCTGGGATCCCCGGCACAACAACCGTACAGTGCCCACTGGACATGGCCTGCAGCCAGGCCCAGTGGACATTCTCCCTGAGGCTCTGAGTACCATACGCACAGCCATAGTGCATAGTTGGCATAGGTTGTGCCCAGGCCCAATAGACACTCTGCCTGAGGCCAGGGCACGCAAAACATACCCAGAGTGTCCACTGGGCATTGCCTGCAGCCTTCGACCTTGCCCCAGGCAACATTAACACATCCACCGTGCCCACTAGACATGGTCAATAGCATGCCAGCGGACCCTTCGCCCAAAGCCCCGGGTACCGTAAAACATCAACAATGCACAACGGGCATGGGCTGTTGCCATGCCAGTGGACACTCTCCCTGAGACCCCAGGCACAGCAAACCTACAGTGCCCACTGGACATGACCTGCAGCCAGGACCGGTGGACACTCTCCCTGAGACTCTGGGTACCACACACACACCCACAGTGGGATGCCTTTGGGCCATGCCTCAATACTGTGGCGCTACATGCAGTACAAGCCAAGCATGGCTTGTGGCTATTCCCAGCAGTCATGGTGCCTAGGCCACGGCCCCATGTTATGCTCCAGACACAGTGACCCCACCTGCCCATTTCTTATTGAAGTTTGGTATCAATACATTCAGCATCTTTGCTCTCACTTCTGCCAAACGTCCCTATGGAAAATGGAATAGGAAATGTGTTAATTCGCCCCCTCTGTACCTGCACCCCAGACACAGCTGTACAAACCTTTCCATTCATATTGAGAATGTCCATTACATGTCAGTTCTGTCAACACAAGGCAAAATAAAAAGGGAAAACATGTGTTTGGACCCCGTAACCCCCTCCCCCCCTGCATGGGCCATTACGAGGCATCTCTCAAAGGTTTACATTGGGCTGTATAATAATTTCAGAATGTTCCAAACTATTCCATCCATGGGTTCTCAAAGGTACATACCTCCCAAGATTGCTTTAGCTATGGCTCGATGCATCTCTATATTTAGAAGGGAAAGCAAAGCCTTGCCACCGAATGTGAAGGGCCTATTCCACCACTCGGTGTCATGCCATTGGCTTATCACGGGTTAAGACATGATTTAGGGTGCTGCCGAATCCTAGATGCTGGCCAGACCCTCAGCTCTTTCAGCCTTTCTTCAGAAATGAACATTTCTACATTGTTATTTGGGGGGTCGGCAGATCCCACATATTAATACACATTTTTCCCCATTTTCACCCACTGTTAGTTTTCTTTCAGAAAATAACACTGACCAGGTTTTCACCAAGTATAGGGATGCTTGTAGATTGCAGCAGTTGTTGGCATCACAAAAATGCTCTTCTGCCAACCATGCACTTTCCCATCCTGACTGTCTTCTCACTGCCCCCACTTAACGCCACAAACGCTCCCCACCCTCACAAAATGGCACCCTGGCCATTCCTCTCACTCTCATCCAACCCGCTAAATCATCATGTACCCTACTTCTCTCTGTCAAGAGACCATCTCCCCAATCTCTCCTCCCTCCCCAATCCCTCCACTCTTCTACTCGCCTACTCTACTCACTCTGGGCCTCTGGAATGTCCAATCCCACTCTAATTGTATCACCTTCCCCACTAACCACTTTGACTCCCATCACCTCAAACTCTCTGTGGTGGCTGTCACTGAAACGTGGTGGCCCTCCACACCCCGTTAGTGCTGTCACACTGGCTGCCCTCCACATTGACTGTGCTATTTTCTCCCAGTCCTCTGGTGGTATTGGGTTAATGATCAGTAAAGACACACAATAAGTCTCTCTTCCACCTTCTGACATAACTTCCTCCTCCTTCTTCACACATCTCAACACAACCTCTTGCTGCCACCCCTCTCACTACTACACGTCTGCCCCTCTCCCGTCCACATGGCACCCTCAACCTTCCTACGACTTGAAACTCTCTGGGCCGATGCACTTGCTGGCACCAAAAGGCACCAACACGACCATGGGCCACTGATAACTACTGGACTCCACTCTCTGGCCACTCTGACCACAACCGTCCTACCCACACTCATAGCAAATCACTATATTTTATCCTCCTAATCTCCTCGCATGACTCCTTTGCTTTCTCTGTTGATGCTTCACCGACTGACCACTCACTTATCCACTTTACCGTCTCCATTGCCCCACCACTCTCTCTCTCCGTACAAAGAATATTCAAGCTTCATTACTTGGTCTCCTAACTTGGCCAAATGACGTCCTCCTTCCGAGATCTCTCTTCCCCACTTGCACAGTCTTTTGAACTTGTCTTTACTAAGTGCAACACTGCACTGGCAATGCCCTGAGACTATCACTGTTAACCTCACTCCTTCATCCACCCCCACTGTCCACACCTTAACCCTGGATCTCACCCATGCGACAGATCAGAAGAAGGACACAGACACTCTGAGGACATTTCCAACCACATTTATTAAATAAGAAGAAGAAGGCCTATCTCTCCCTATAGCCATGGCGTGTTCCCTATCTATATAAATAACTCAAGGAATGTCGAAATCAAAACAAAGCCAGCTTTCCAAAACTTATCCTATCTGTCCCTATCACTATTCAAAACAAATGAAGGCCAGGAGAATGACTCCATTCTCCCGGTGAAGCAGAGTTCTGCTTTGCTTTAGGGTTCTTTTAGTATTGAATTTTTAAATAGTCTTTTGCCATTTTCTGTTCCACCAGGGCTGGCAATTCATAGATAGCGTCTTTGGGGTTTCCCTCCTCTTGTGATATTACTTTCCAAGGGTTCTTTCATGAAGTTTGTTTGATCCTTAAAATCGCATGTGATGGCCAGGTATGATCTTGGGTTATAACTTCTCTAGGTGGGGTTGTCACTTTTGGACGATTAATATATCCCCCGTTCAGTTAAGGATTATGTTGGTTATTTGTTCATCCACTTCTCTTGTTCGTATTTCAGACTCTCTTCTTGCCGCTGTCCTCTGTATGATAACTCTTGAGAGTTGGAATGTTCTCCCCTCTTCCCAAGGTAGTTTTTGACACTGATCAACAGTCTCTTTCTCAGGTTTAACTAACACGTTTCCTTTTATATTGTTACAGCTCAGATACATTTTTGTATTTTCTTTTGTTGTGAAATGGTTTCCAACAAGTAAACCTTACACAATTTATATTTAATTCACAAAATAATAAAAATAATGCAGGTTCCACCCAATAAAAACACACAACACAATTCCACCAACAAAAAAACTTAGCATAATACACATAAGTCAAACACATACATTCCTCAATTAAAAGCCTGTAAAGTTTCATCAGCACAATGCAAAACTGCCAACATCAGCGACACCTATTTTCCAGAAATACAAAAATAGGTAGCAGGCGCCCCTCTCTCGAAAGAACACGACAGGATACCCTTTTCAGTGGTTTTTAACCACTTTGAGAGTTTGCAGCCATTTGCATTTTGCTCACTGTACCTTCCACAAATGGGAAATATCTTCCAGCAAGTATCTGTGCCCAAAACTCATCATGATCGTACCGCCTGTGATCTAGTATAAAAGACTAAAGGAGCTTGCGTCTAGTCAGTAATATTTGTGGACACCATTATACCATCTAACCACAAGCTCCACATAATCTGCAGTACCTGTTTTCCCTTCCATGCCATTCCTAGCCCCCACTATCTCCATAGTAGGGTTTAGATTTAAACGTAGGTGCAGAAACCTCCCTCTCGAGCATGGGGAGGACAATTTCAGAACGTACAGCTCAGGGTGGCCATGGGCTCTATGCATTTTCTAGTGTTTCGAAAGAGAGTATAGTTAGACACAGCTTCGCACATGTCTATCCCATCTCTCTCTGCCACTGCTCGTTTCACCTTTGCTGGCTTCTTATGAAATGCCACCGGGGACATATCTAGGTTCATCAGTACGTCCTGCACGTCCCTCACCCATGCAGCAAAGAGAGAGAAGGAATCTTCATAAGAAGAGACTTTGCGTGTGGAACTCTCATCTTTCTATAAATGGAGAGGGTTGGCTACTCAAAGGAGGCCTTCATATACAAGAGGCCCAGTTCATACGTAATCACTGGCAAAGGTACACCATTAGGAGGATGAAATGCCTCATTATGGGTTTGCCGGTATCCCGGCGGTAATGCTGCTGGCATACCAGCAAACAGTAATAACGTTACTGGTACTTATCTGGTGATAATTCTGGCAGATTCCAAGTGCCGGTGTTCACGGTAAGTCCTTAATTTTCATGGAGTCCCATAGGACTCATGGGGGGATTTTGCCCCAATTACTGGCAACGGTATTAGCGTGCTGGTAATACAGGCATTTCTTTACCTCCAGCACTGAGCTGGAGGTAAATCCGTCACCCTTACCAGCAAAGTTGTAGTGGGCTTGTCCGGTAAAAGTACAGATAAACATTATTAACAGCACTTTTTCTGTATACCGGCCAACACTTAATGAAGCCCTTATTGCTTTGCACCACACTAGACCCTCCAACAGGTTCCATTTGGGTTTGGAGGCTGAAGCGTAAATACTGATGTAATAGAGCAGTGCAGGGAGAACCTTGGATTTGTAAAAGGTTATGGCCGGAATAAGGGAGAACTTCCTGAATTTGTGTATAATACGCTTCAGCTGTGAGGCATAGAGTTTTTTATTTTGCTTTCATAGAATCTTGGTGTTTAGATTTAGATTGGCAACTGTAGATGGGGAAACACAATTAAATGTAACTATCCTCCTTTCCAAAAGTGCGCCCTTCACTCTTCATGTAAAAGCACATACTAAAATGTTGGTTTTCTGGGTGTTAATACCAAGTCCGTGGGAATCTACAAAGCGAGTTAGCTTGTTGAGCGAGCACTGCAAGCCAGTTGGGGTCTGGTTGAGAATGACCAAATCATCCGCATACAACAAATAAAGAAACAGCTGTGAGCCAAGCTTGGGGGAAAAAGATCCTTCTCCATTCAGCCAGGATCCGAAAGGTAAAGGTTAAATAAAGCCAGCACACAACACTGCCTCAGTCCCTGCTGTATAATCACTGGCTATTACAAACCTCCCTCTACATTCAGACGGACTTGGACCTTTGAATTATCATATACAGCCACTATGATTTTCAGCATTAGTACAAACCCGTGTGAGAGGAGCAATGGGAGTATGCATTTGGCATCCCGTCACCAGCTTGTGTGGAGTCGGGTGATGATCTAACCCTGGCTGATTACACAACTCAAATAGGGATAAAGGAAGGCAGTGTAGCCAATTATATTTAAGAGTGCCCTTTATTCTGGCAATATGTTCGTTTATGAGTCAGTTTAGGCATTCACAAATGCTGTTTGTTTCTGGATGATGGGCGCATGAGAATGTATGCTTTATTCTCCAAAAGATAGTGATGTGCTCAAAGACCTCAATTACAAGGTGTGGTCTGTTGTCAGAACGTAGCATGTCACACACTCCCCACCTTGGAAAAACCTCCAGTATGAGGGATTTCACAGCTGACATGGTATGTGGGTGAGTGCATGGACCTGCTTCAATCCAATGGGAAAACATGCATTTCACTACTATCATAAACTTAAAACATACAGATTTGGAGCATATCCACGTAATCCATATGCAAATGCTGAAGGGGTCCAGTAGAATGGTGTATTGCTCCTCTCACCATTCTCAGTGTATGGCCAACAGTAAACCTCTCACATACTAGACAATTAATAACAACATGTGCAATATGCTCATTCAAATTAGGGACAAACCACTCCTCAAAAATCAGTACTGCAAGACATTCCCTTGTTATGCGTGCTGGATATTGCTGATGTTCTAGTGCTACTGTGAGCAGCCCTGGGGCATTCGAGGCTTCCCGGTGCTGTTTTGCCAGCACATTGCTTCTGTGGGGGACAATGAGCACCCCCTTCTGTTCCACAATTCCTGTTCTTCTGGTGATGCCCATCCATGCAATTCTCTAATCTGTGCTATGGACAGTGCATTAAACCCCTCCTTCATCACCATGTTCCGCACTTGTGTGTATATGTTTGGGGCAGTTGCAATGTCAGAAACGTCTTGGAAATATGCTGCCCTTTTTGCTTCCAAATAAGTAGCCTCATTGCCATGAGAAATAATGTCTACACCTCTAGTGTCTGCTGTGCACTTTACTACGGCAACAGCTGATGGAAGTTCAAGTGTGTCTATGAGCCTTTCTTGCAATGGTGCATACTGCACTGTGGTGCCATCTGCATCTTGAAGCACCTCCTTTTCCAACATGACCGTCCTGCATGTACCATTGATGTCACGTAGGCAGGATTGGAATACATTATTACTGCCTCATCCTGATTTGTTTCAAATGCCAAAATGAAAGCTACCAACTCTGCCATTTGCACTGAAAAATTATATGGCATTCAATATTTCAAAGCTGTCATTCACTCATGCTTTTACTATTGCTGTTCCACTGCGCCTCTCTCCAGAACTCTTATCTATCATCGATGACCTATCGACAAAGAGAATTATCCCCTTCCTAGGGCATTTTCCTTGACATGAGGTACATCATCATAATAATCAGCAGCACAGGAAGTGCAATCATGTACACAGTCTACCTCCTTTAATTTTACTCATATAAATCTGGCTGGGTTCACTACTCGACACCCAACAATTTTGATCAATGGATTTGATATAATCACTTCATAGCCAGAGGCTCTCTCTGTCATCAGTGTACTTTTGGGCTTTACAAGGATGGCAAAAAGAACATGTTCAACATATAATGTAACTGAACAACCCATAGATATGCTGGCTGATTTCTCAATTATAAAAGCTGCTGCAGCCAATCCTTGCTCGCACGGCTAATGTCCTCTCATTACTTGATCTAAGATCCCACTGTAGAATTCTAATGGTTCATATCTCATAGAAGTTTTCTGTGCAAGGACAGCAATCATCAGTACTCCATTTGAATGGAAATATAGAAAAAAGTTTTCATTGTAATCCGGAATCCCTAACACTGGAACTGTGCCAATTGCTAGCTTCAACTCATCCAAGGCATCTATCATCTCGCTTGTCCAAGTTATGTCACTTTTGTCTTTTGTGCTTCTTTCAGTCCTTTTAAAAGTGGCCTTACATACGTACTGTAGTCAAAGACACATTCCCTACAATAATTCCAAAGACCTAGAAATTGCTGTTAATCTTTCACTGTCTCTGGTCAGCGTGTTTTGGTGGTTGCTTCTGCTCTTTCAGTTGTCACCTTCTTCCCTTCTTTTTATATTAGTTGGCCTATGTATAGGACCTCCTCCCGAAAATATTGTAATTTCTCTTTCTCCACTTTGTACCCTTATTCTGCCAATACTGTCAATAGTTTCACTGAGTCTTTCCTGCACTCCCCCTCCGTGGTGCTGCAGACGTAGATGTCATTCACATATTGGATGACAGCACTGTCAAGTTCTGCATTTCCTAAGTCCATCTGCAATGCCCTGTTGAAGACCGAGGGTGATTCACAGTACCCCTGGGGTAAACAGGAATGTTGTAATCAGATTCCACGATAAGTAAACACTGGTAAATGTTGCACATCTTCATGCAAAGGAATCAAAAATAACCCATTTTTTTTTATTGATCACTGCAAAGTCTTTGGCTGCATATTGTATATTACATAATATCATGACTGGATTTGGCACCAATGGAAACTCTGCCTCAACAATATAATTCAGGGGCCGTAAATCCTGTTTTACTCTCTGCAATGCCCCGTCACCTTTTTAATCAGATACACTGCTGTGTTGCATGGAGAATCTAAAGGCACTAATATCCCCTGTCGCACTAAAGCAGCGATAGGTTCACAGATAACCTCATCCGCTTCCTTGGACATGGGATACTGCTTTACTTGTGGTCAAATTAACGCCCTTGTTCAGCTTAATTTTGACTGCTCCTACTCATTTTAGTAGATCACCATAATATGGGCTGCTGTTCTTTAGTTATCTTGGTACATGGGGAAAATCGTCATGAAGAAAGGATGGTACTATCCTCAACAATGACATTTTGGGGGGAATCTCCCTGTCCTTAACTTGCAACTGATATGTGAGACTGATGCTAAACGTCACTTCATCATCTTTTTGGGAGGCAGATGAATATGTCATTCATCTCTACTGCCCCTCCCCCACCCCAATATCGCACAGGTGAGAAACTTTACTCACTAGGGCAGCCAAACCGCTATTATCCCAGGCAGGTACAACAGGAGATGAATATTGTTTAAACTAAGCCTGGCGAGCATAAGCAAACCTACAGCAAAATAACACATGTGCATGCATTAGACGCAAAGCAAATATGCACTCACCATTAAGAAACGTGAACACTAGGTCACATATGCATTTATAAATGAAGAAGATCCACTGCATCCATTTAGACATGAAGAATATTAACACGAGCAATGTATAAACTGAATGCAACATGAACTACACATGTATATAGCTCACTAACATAGAAACGTGACAGTAACAAGCAGCCATCTTTTCCAAAATGGAAGCTGCAGCACACATTTAAGTAATGAAAGGCTTTGAGGTGCCACGAAATTTCAAACTACTGAATTCACTGAAATACACACCCGTGCAGGGCTCAGACAGTACCTTTGCAGATGAAGCAAAGGTTAATGAGAAATTAAGGATGCACAGGGCAGATCAGAGAGAACACAGAACAATAATTCCCAAGGCACATGCCATATATTCTTAGATTAATTAAAAGAACAAAAAGTCTTTGAGAGCCAGGTGAAGAACATTTATAAGGTAAGATTTCATAGGGAATGGGTCAAGCAAGTCCATAGTGGCAGTAGAAACCATGATACTCACATTAAAATTAGTCAAAATCCCCATGAAATACTGGGATAAAAAATTCAAAACACCTGACCCAACTTGAAGTGCAACGTCCATTCATTAGCAATAGTCACAGATAGGACACCTGCCTCACCCTCTGTGCATATTCCCAGATATGAGGCGCCATGCAAGGCCAACTACAGAGGAATTAACCTGGCTCATGAATTAGGTATAAGGGATCTTATATTTTTTAATTCAAAGGAAAGCAGTTTGTGGACCTCTCTTCTTCTGCTCCAGTCTGGCTCATGTTTTGACAACCTGTCAGTTGTTCAAGGTTGGTCAGTACAATGCCAACCAATAAGGACCAACCATACAAGGCCACCCACTATGTGTTGTGCCAACCAATCATTTATTTTAGAGATTACATATATTTAGTATTATCAATTTAGAGGTGGTTCCAGGTGGACCTATCAGATATGCATAACCCAATCAATTGTTGAGTCAATGGGCCTCATTACGAGTGCGGCGGTAAGGGGTTAACGGTGCCGGTAAGGATGCCGGTGCCATTAACCCCTTACTGCCGCATTATGAGGTCCCTTAGCAGGAGCAGCTAAAGGACCAGGGAGCTAATAACGGGCCTGTTATTAACGGGCCCGTTATTAGCTCCCTCCCTGTTCCCATTGAGCCCCATGGGGGCTCAAATGCGAATGGGGATGGGTATTTTGAACGAGGAATTACCGGGTCCTCCAAGGTTGGAATGGCCCGGTAATTCCTCATTCAAGGAACCCGGAGGCGGACCGATTTCGGAGGCAGCCATGGCACTAATAGCACCATGGCTACCTCCAAACTCGTAATATGTAGTCAATTCCCATAACCTCTCCCCTCGTCCCGTAGCTTTTTTTAGTATGATGTCATCATTATGACATGTTTTTGGTTTTGAAGGCATTGTTTTGTATGAGAGCTCTGAGAGTTGCAACCCTATTGCCTGTATGCTGTTGCTGCTTTATTTTGGATGTTAATAAAGGTGGGTTTTGCCTTTCACTTTGACTATATCCGTTACTGAGTTTGAGTTTTACTGGTTCCACAACTAATGCATACATCTGGGGTCAAGCACTATTACGGTGTGCCAATTTACCCCTTCGTCATCTATTCCATGCAAAATTGCCCTGTCCTCTCTTACTATTGCTACTTCTAGCTTAATTGTAATTATTTGCTCTTCTGCCACATCCATGGGTACTTTTGGTCTAAAACAAAACTCTGCAGGTAACCTTAATAATTTGTCCTGTATTCTTTGAAGCCATGTTAACAACACATTTACTCCATAACGGAATATTCCAACCCTCTTGGTACCATTTGGCTATAGAATGCTGTAGAGGAGCAGGTGGATGCTTCTTCTCTAGTCCCCGCTGCCTCACAAACCTCTTGTTTGAGTAGCAGATTACGAGCTACATGTGGGAACACACGCACGAGTTTATACAACATGTCCATACTGCGTCAATTGTATTAAAGACAGTATGCACTCAGACAGCCATTCAGAATATACCCTCACGTTGAGACAGTAGAAGGAAATTACCAAGAAGGATTCCCACTGCCAAAGTGCCAGAATGCGGTTATGGGAATCATGGATGAATGCTAAGTAAAAGTCTGGTGAAAACAGCATGATGTCATAAAGAAGATCTATAAACCTATGTTGAAACAATATGAAAATACTTAAGACTGGCGATATAACTGAAGCACAAAGAGAAACATATATCTACAATGAAGTAATCATGCAAATAAGAAGATTAAATAACTTGCTGATCGATAACTGTAAATACGCTGTAACGCAAGGTAGAAGAAGCATACAGAAGCTTGATAAAATGAGGTTTATACATAACATTTTTAGGATGGCCGTTGGAAGAAAATGGATGATGACCCGCATTAAAGAATCAACCCAGCTACCTCAAAATACTAGGCCTGAATTCAAGGAGGCTATTTCGAGAGAAGGGTGCAAGGCACAAAGGGAGTCGAATGAACAGACCATGTGCATCAGATATATTTCTGCTAAAATTAGGAGGGACAAGGACATTTGCAGATGCCAAGTGTTGGACAAATACAAAGACAAAAGCCTATGCGAGGTGGAGTGAGCAAGTCTCTAAGGGCCAGAAGGGGAAATGACACCCTGCTTAATAACATCAATTAGCAGTGATTGAGAGGCTGAAATGGACAACATTGTGGTCTCCTAACACGTGATGATGAACTCAAAACAAAGACTGTTCATTAGAGCTTCGAGTTAAGATAGTGGTGTGCTCACACTCCCTCGAACGTTCCAGAACAGTGAGCAGACTACGAGGTCAGCTACAAATGACAGACTTTGGCTAAGGATCAGGTCAATGAAATGCAATAGATTAATTGGGAAAACAAGAGAACAAGTTGACGCAGCTTGAACACCTTGGTTTCGTTCTGTTCCTGTGCTACTAAGGATCCGAAAGTTGAAGGTTGGATAGAGTTGCCAACCAATCAAATGGCCTGCTATGCACTTTCATATACAATGTTGCAGTTATTATCCCGCTGCCATATTCTCTATTTCTATTTCAATATAATAATAGAGTGCCAAAGCCCTCAGGCATCCAGATGCTACATAGAAACAAACGGACAGGAAGAGAACAGAAATACAAATAGCAGATGGTCAGGACTCTTTCTCAACAAATGATCAGGGTATATTTAGAAGTTTTCTGAAAGTGGGATGGTTTTTCTCCTTCCTTAGTGACTCAGGAAGCTCCGTCCAGGCCTGTACCACCCGAATAGAGAAGGAGCAACCATTCCCCCAGACACTCTTAAACCGGTTAATCTTCAGAGTACAAGCCTCCATTTAACGCAGGCTCCTGTTTGGTTTATAGATCTCTGTTTTCTCCTTTTGGTATCGTGGAGCGGGCCCAAACAGGTTTTTGTGTCCCAGTGTCCCAGGGAAGCCAATGAAGCTCTCTGCAGGACGTAGTTACTGAGTCGCTATGCACAATGTTCAATATTATAAGCATTGCTTCATTTCTGAGCTTCTGCAGTTTATAGATGCATTCCTTGCTGGCACCCCCCAGCAGGGAATTGCAATAATCGTGCTGCGGTAAGATAATGGCTCGCACCAACTTTTTACAGTTTTTCCTCAGGATCATTGGACAGATCTGTCTCAAAACTCTGAGATAATAATTAGAGTTCCTGACTATATAATTCAGATGAGCATCTGCATTAAGCGAGGCCTCCATCTATGTGGAAACTTAAATATTCCTGTCTTAACCTCTCACGAACGTACTTAGACCTATACACCATGAGCTCTGTTTTACTGGCATTTAGACATAACCAGTTAACAGACATCCAGTCTTTGATGAGCATGTAGATTTCATAAAATGTTTCTTCGTCATCTACATAATCTCCAAGTTCAAGGGAGAGCTGAAAATCATCTGCATAATTAGTGAAAAATACCCCCCAGTCCCTTTATTTCAATGGCCTGATGTAGATATTAAAGAGGGAAGGGGATAAACATGCTGCCTGCGGGACACCACAGACAATAGGTTCAGCATCAGATAAAGCATCTCCCCAATAAATCCTGGACTTTTGCCCACCGAGAAATTATTCCAACCATCTCACCGCTTCTCCAGATCTGCTGTTATCAGTATGTGACATACGTAGAAGTAGCTCAGGGTGTATTCTACAGACAAGGGGCAGCCAATGAGATAACGACCCGTATATAATTCTATCAGTAGATATGTTCCCCTAATCCGATCCCTCCCGGCAATAGGTTTTATAAAATGCCACATAGGATGATGTCATAAATGATGTATATAAACTCTGTAAAAACAAAAACAAAATTTTCTGTGAACACTGAGCTTCTACCTTGATAGTTGTCATATCGCCCTGCTTTCTTTCATTGAGATAAAAGCAGTATTTTACCATCTTCCTTTGGTCTGTCCAGTTATTTGGTCTGAGATGATCACTGATAATTCCATCTAGCAAATAGAAGATGTTTCAAGGTACTTGAGCACAATGCTGTTAAGAATTCTTGTGCATTCACATAATGGACCCCTGGGGTAGAACATATTATCCCCTTTTCAGTAAACGATATTGGCATGTTTAACTTGCACATTAAATATCTTCCCAATATGTGGACTGGTGTCTTGCGAGAATATAGCAACGGCATAACCATATTGTGTTCTCCTATGGTTATGGACAGGTTATCTGTAAAACAAACCATTTTCATTGCCCCAGAAAATCCTTGTTGCCTATGGTCACCCCAGGCCTTGGTTCCACATGTGGGTCTGCTGTAATCGATAGGATAGTACCGTTAAAAGGATTCCCTTCCACTACTCTCATATCCCCCATTCTAGATATAGGGGCATGCAGCAATATGTTTGCGTTCCATGGCGTTCCATGGCGTCACTGCATTCTGTTGTATTGATACCTCTGGGCCTATCTGGTATTTTTGAGCCTCCTCAACATATGGTAGCAGAGGACGTTTAGATAATTCTCATCAGACTGTCGAAGGGTCCCCGACTGTTTCACCGAGGATTGCACATGTAACCCGTGGAGAGCGGGATCACGTGCAACAGAGAGAGGTCCACAGGCACCCCCTTTGAAGAGAAGTCCTGCCTGGTCACCGCAGACCGCCCAGTAGGGCATGGAGGACATCAGGCTGATACGGGAGATGCAACGCCGAAGGCATTGAACCGATCCATGGATGTGAGTATGACATAGGCATGGCAAAACTGGGGAGGGAATATTTAGTATATTTTGGGGTTGTGAAGGAATAAGAGATAGCTTCCCACAAGTGTTGCACTGTAACCCTCGTAATGGGGCAGTAATAAAGAGATTAATCCCTCACAGGGAATGAGGAGACAGCCGTATTTTATTGGCTTAATGATTGCTGCGCCACCCTTATTTTGTGAGATTTGGCTTTTATAAGTGAAGCAGTGAGGTGGACCACGAAGGGTCGTCGGGTGTGGGAGCAGTGAGATGGGGCTGCTTGGGGTGGGAGTGTCATTTGTATTGCCGCTAATAAGGGTTTAGTGACACAGGAAGCGTGGTCTCAGAGAGAGATGCAGAGGTGTCAATTTGTGGGGAAATATTGTTGTGGAGGGGTGCATAAAGAAGCAAAAAAGGTAAGCGTGAATTGTAGAATTGTTTAATGATCAGTGGTAAATTGTGGTTTAAATTGTCATAATGGAAGACACTCCAGTCATTCATTTGTGTAAGATACTTCCCCGATATAAGAACAAAATTATTAAATATCATACGGAATGGGTTAAAGATATGGCAGGAAAGATATTTATGACCTGGTCACAAGAAGGCATTCTTTTAAACACTGTATTGCAACAAATGTGCTCATATTTACACGCCACTCATAAGGGAAAACAGGTCAAGAAACGACTAGACATACACAAGCTGTAGAAAATGTTTGATGAACCGGAAGCAGAGCCAAGTACCAAGGAATGTATGCTTAACCAGCATGATGAGGGGCGTATGACACCCATGGCTCCCCCTCCTCAGGTCAGTGATCCGTCCCTGACAGCACAAGAGTTACACCCATTACAAACTTTAAAAGTAGCGATAGAGTATAGTAATCCGACATATGCAGCTCGCTCCTAAAGTGATGAAGACATTATAAGTGGAGAGCAAATAAGCAAAGACCAGTGTCCACGCATGTAGAATATGACAAGAGGCGCAGGTCACAAGTGACCACGTGACCAGAAGCCGAGGAGGAGGTACAGAGAGAGAGGCAAGGCAACAGGGTTAAGACAATTGTCCAAATGAATGGATAGGAGGGCAAATAATACAAACATTTGATAGAAAGGGAATCAATGATTCTAACAAGAAGGCAAGGGAAGGTAGAGAAAGAAAGGAGAAGAGAGAGCACGAAGAGAGAAAAGATGCAATGATGGCAGACGAGGTATCAAACTCAGACCAGACAAAACTCATTGATGGAGTAGACAAAGTGCACAGCAAAACCCAGCTTTATTCAAATCAACACAAAGCCGGGACAGCATACACATATTCATATCTCACTGCTCTAAACATGTTAATTAAAACCAATACCTTAAGTATTAAAAACACATCCTCAATGACATCACAACGTGATATCAGTTCACAAAACTTGCGGGGAATGGGCATAGGTTAGTGAGGTTGGCTACATATATATTCCATAGGGGTTAACCATTTCATTGGGTTACAAGTATCTGATGGCTCCACCTGAAACCACCCCAATATTGATAAAGGTTCAAATACATCATCTCTACGACCAGTGGTTGGTTGTCATACTATTTCATGAGCAGTATGACAGAAAGGATTTTGATAGGTTGGTTCCTTACCAACCAACCTTGGACACTTGACATGTCGTCAAGATATGAGCCAGACTTAGAGTTGGGGCAGAAAGGTCCATGTACTGCTCTTCTTCCAAATAAAACTTACCATCCCTCATTCTCAGGCCATGAGACTGGGCAATTCCTTTGTACTTGGCGTTGTGTGGCGCCTCATCTATGTGTGTGTTTAGGGAGTTCTCCAGGTGTGCTATCTATGTTTGTTTGTAATGAATGGCAAGTGTTCTCTGTGTATGGGTCACGTGCTAAGAGACCATTTATGAAATTGAATGACCTTCTATTTACTGAGATTTTAGCTACCATTGTGTGTGATGTATTTTTTCTTGCCACAAGGGACACTCTTACATTATTCTTCATGGAGTCATTTGGCTTATTGGTTTTTTGCACCTGGCTAACACAGACTTGCTGTTCTCTTATAAAACATTAATAAACCTGGAAGTATATGTCTTGCCTCATGAGAATTGCTATCTACTGCTTCATTCCGCCATCCCAATGGTCCCTTATTTCATTCTTACCTTACCATGGCACAAGTTGCCAGCCACTGTCTGGCCTCTGCACAGATAGGTGCTTTTTGTGGATTTCCACCTTATGAGCTTTTCAAGGAAGCATTGAGGCCTTTGTTATTTCTGAGACATGCTGTGCCTTCCATCTTTAAGAAGTTGGCTGCCCAAGTACACTCTCGTTTCTATGTTAGAAAGCTATATTCACGTGCCGTTCATGTTGCATTTACCATATACATTGGTCATATTAGTGTTCTTCATGTCTAGATGCATCTTTTACCTACTGTATGTGATCTTCATGTGGAGTGCATGTTTGCTTTGTGTCTAATGCATGCGCTTTTACTGTTACAAGGTTAATTTAAATGTTTTTGTCATCTTCAGCTCACATTGTCTTCAAGTGCTGCTGTGCCAGTGGGAGATAAGTGTGTTAGGGCTTTCTCAGGGAGTAATGTGTTTCACCTTTACGGTATTGGGTGCGGGGGAGGGACAGAAGCTATGGATGATGTATTCATCTGCCTCTCAACACTATGCAACCTCCTCCAATCTGGGTTTCACAGAAGACTCCCCACAGAAACTACTCTGGGCTATGTCTCTAACTTTCTCATGACTGCTCCTCCCTCTTTCCTCCCAACCCTGTCTTGGCTAGCTTTCAAGCACACTGCACTCAAATGGGTGTCCTCTCATCTTTCAGACTGCTCCTTCTCCTGGAACTCTGCCCCATCCCACTTTCTGTGACTTTCCTAAAAGGATCAGTCGCAGGTCCACAATTCATCAATCATTTGGCTCCTCTTGATCCCTCTGTGCTGATTACGTTCAAATAGTCTTCTCATGTCCCTCCTTTACTCTTGACATCTCTGAATGCATCACCAGCTGCCTCTCCACCTTCCACACTCCTGCCTCTTCCAAGATGAAAGTCACCTTTCTCCTGGCCTCCAGGACCAACACCACTTATCCGATCCCCCAGCATGCCTTTACCCACAGCTTGCAATGTTTGGATCCCCTTTGACAGCAAAAGCAAGCTCCATCTCTTCATCACTGCCACTGTAGTCGGAATCACCTCTCTAAGTATCAGAAAGATCAGCCGGCACCTCACCTGCCACTCAGACAAAACTCAAATTTCCATCCTGAACCTCAGCAAACATGACGACTGCTTGACCCTGCACCTGAGCCACCTGCTCTACTCTTTTTCTCCCTTTTACAAAATACTCACACACCGTGAACAACCTATCTTGATCTCTCCCATCTCAACATACACTGGAAGGCTCTCCATGAAAAATGGCTGCCTTTTTAGTTTTCTACTCCTTGGGCCTCATTACGATTTTGGCGGTAGCCATGCTGCTATTGCCGCCAAAATCGGGTCCGGGTTCCCAGAATGGGGAATTACCGGGCCATTCCAAGTTCGGAGGGCCCGGTAATTCCTCCCTCCAGGAACCCGGCCCGGACCTTCCCCATTCCCATTTCAGCCCTCATAGGGCTGAATAGGAATGAGTGAGGAAGCAAACAAAAGGGCCGATTATGAGCGGCCCATTGTTTGCTCCCTCTTCCCCTCGCGGGACCCGGTAAGCACGCCTGGTTTGACCAGGCTTTACTTACCAGGTCCCACGAGGGGAGCTTGTAATGAGACGGAACGGGTTTAACGGGTCCGCCTCCTTTAGCGGGTCCCGTTAACCTGTTCCGCCTCACTTGTGATGAGGCCCCTTGTCTTTAAACGAATGCTTGTGCTAGTGCCGCTCAACTTGGCTGATCGCTTCTGCCTCTTCTCTCCAAAGCTGGTGGTCAACTCCACAGCTCTCAACAACCTATCTGTCTCATGCAGCCCACCGCAAACCCGAGCCGCCTCCCGCTTCAGCTCCTGTTCTCTGCTGGACGCTCACCTCTGGAATTCTCAGCCTCCGGCATCAACTCAGTCGAAGTCTTTAAGACAAGGCTCAAAGGCCCCCAACCAGTGAAGGGGCACCCGCTACCGTGCTCGGTGCCTCCGAACTCTGTGTCCACCTTATCCTGATTCAAAGGAATTGTGAAATAGGCAAATATGTATGTATGCAACTACTGACCAATGGGCTAAATGTTCACTGATTGTAAGTATTCCTCAGTCACCTGATGTGCCTATTTTATGCTCCTTCAGACAACTCCAACACCACCAACATAACAGCTAAAAGTTCCTGTTGGCTTTCTTGCTTGCTGTATGGCACTCCTGTCCAACTAAGCAACCAGATCAATACAAGAAAGGTCCAATAAGGGCTCTCATGTTCCGGGGACATCTACCAACCACAAGTCTGAATCAAGTCCCCCAAACCCATCAATTCGACCCCTTGTAAATGTTTATATTTCTCACTGTATTATATTTGTAAGATGTCTGTAAGTCTGCAGCTACTCCTTCGTGTTTGGGCGTATAATAAATACAATAAATAAATACATGTCTTAATGATGACATAATGCATGCATTCCCAAGAATGTGCATCTGTTTGCTTCTGTATATCACCACAGCTTTAAGTCTAAAGGTTACAAAGGGTTAAATAGTTTCCATTAATGTAGGTAAAATGGCCCTGGCGTCGGCCTTACATAGAAGACGCCAGACGTTGCCGGCTCCCAACCACCGCGGACTGTTGACAAACATGACGTTGAATTGGACCACGTGACTCTCAGCATCTTTACTGCATGCCCTTTTCCCCCCCGCAATCAATAAAAGCAAACACAAATGAACGGGTCTTGCACAAATATTTGCGGAAATGTTTAATGCCGTAACAATGGCATTAAATCAGCGGCAACCGCTCCAGGTACAAGATGTAGCGGGGAGTTGTTAATGCCTCTATTATTGGACCAAATGTATTCATGCTATTAAAGACATCACATCCCTGCCCCTGTATCACATTTCAGATGTAGCACAGATAAATGGCGCATCAAGGCGCGGGATCTACAGAAACCATTAGTAACCGTGACATCTTGACGTCAGATTTTAAAAAATTCCCAAGTAATCTTTTTGATTTATGAAATGGTGTCCAGGTTCATCGAGACTGATCTCAGATTTATCTCCGCCTGGTTAGAATTATTAATGATTTTCAATTTGTAAATCCGATGCCGGCGCGTCCAAGAGCTCTCCGTGAAAACGCAGGGAGCTGACAGCGATATTTCTGCGCAATCCTGGGGCCGGGCTTGGAATATGTCTGTGCCCATTAACTTATATTGTACACCAGCAAGGCTTTAATGGGTATATAAGGCCCTCACCGTGTCGACTGGCCGGAGAGACTTGACCGGGATATCTGATTGATATGGGATATAGTGGCAGGCATGTAAAGCTGGTGCAATGCTTTACCATTGGAGAAACAAGCAATAGATCGCAAGCGAAGCATGTGGCTCTGGGCTTGTGTTCATAACCATCTCAACATGCCTAATATTTGTCTAAAGCACTTGCTGCAAGAGTTTTGGCTGCAGAGGCGTTGCTAGAGGGGGGCTGAGGGTGCTATAGCCCCGGGTCTTTTGGTTGTACCCCCGGATAGAAGCTCAGAACTACAACCAAAAGGCTAGCTAGACCCGAGTCCCGACAGTCCCGACATTAGTGTAGCCATGGATCTTTTCCAGACCTAGCAACACCCCTGTGTGGTTGTCTAATAGCACTTAAAATAACAGGCATTACCATAATCATTTGTAATGGTACTCAATTTATCGACCTCGGATAGAGGTTGAGTTGAGTAGTCCCTGTTGGGATTCGAAGCTGTGACCTACGGATCATGCACACAATATACAATAACCCACTTTCCGCACTAGCACACATAACCACATATTGGGCTCGATTTACATATTGGATTTCTTTCAGGCTAACTCAAGAGTTTCCATTGGGTTCAGAATGTTGTGGCAAGACTGAATATCTGGACCAGTTTGCACCACATATTGCTAATTCAACACATGGTGCTTTGGATTCCTTCGAAGGAAAGAGACTCCTTTAACACACTCCTGTCTATTATGGGCCCGGCATTTAATGGTGTGGTGCCTTTCGTTTGCTCATGATAGACTGTTGCCCCAGTGTCTCTGGTCAGGTTCTAACCGCGGCACAGCTTGCCTTCTTTGGGTTCCCGTGCGGAGATGTGAATGGGCCTTTTGTGTGCTGGCTCCTACCTTATGGAATTCATTACCTCCGGGTCCTCAGACCATCTGTTACCATTCCTGTACCTTTGTAACTAAGCTCTTGCAAGTAACAGCGCCTCAATGCTCCTGGGCTGTTTGCGCGCTATATAAATATAAATAAATAAATACATCTCTGAGCACTTTCCTTTCCATCAAGACATGACTCTTTTGCTCACCTTCAGTACTTCCCCCTGGCACCTTCCACTCCTCCAGATTCTAGCGGCAAGATGCCTTCAGGTGACAGAGCTCCTTGCGAAACATTCTACCTTACTTCTCATAAATTATCCACTCAAAGGCATTTGCTCCCCCAAAAAGATGAACCTCACTCATGCTTGAATGCACATTATTGGCAAACGAAAGGGCAAATATACACATATATTTTGGGCCCGATTCATGGAAAAGTGTACATTTCTCTCGCATTTGCCGTGTGCCGAGAACGACACCTTGCGAGCCTGCGAGCAGATACAAAAATGCACGCCCGCATATTCATGGATTTTACAGCGCAAAGTAGCCGTATTCGCAAGTCGCAGCCGGATCCCCCCGACACATCCCCACGCAAAGCATAAACAGGCAGAACAGCTACCTTTGCGTGCTACCCCAGGCGAGAATACATGCACCCATCAAACAGTGTGTGGGGTCCCCAACAAGCAGGCCTGCATCTCAGGGAGCCTGCACAGGGTCCTCCATAACTGTTGCCGGCACCTCAACAACATGCATATGATACTTCATAACTCGGGTTAAACTTGTAAAATCTGCGTGTGCGAATCCCTGTAAACCGTACCTGCAGCCCGTAACACTGTGTACGCGCACACCTTAAGTTAGATCGGAACCCCAGTTGTGTACACGCACCCCTAAATCTGACATGGAAACCCATCTGCGCACTGTGATTCCTATGCGCAAGTGTCTTTACACCTGCCTTTTGGTGGCGTAGTCATTGTGGGATTTGCGTGCCCATTTTTATACCGAGAGTCTGTGCTGGTGTTTCCATGAATACGTGTTGTTTGGCGCAATTGTGGGTGTGTGAGGGACTGCCTGCTGACTGTCCCACATAACGCCCACTTTTTCTCCTGTTCTTCCCCATTTTCTCTGTTCTGCCCCCTTCCCATCCCTCTGTGCAAGCCACGGCCACGCTCTGTGTGGTGTCTCGTGCAAGGTGCTAGATGGCTCGCAGAGACCTGCGCAAACTCCATGCAAGTCCTGGAAAAGTCCAGCACATTCTATTCCATTAATCTATTAATGGGATTTTGCGTGCATTCTGGCACGCAAGTTCCCTGTTCCCCATGCAAATAATTCCATGAATCAGGCCCTTTATCTGTGTAATTTTCCACGTTCATGCAATTTTTGCATGTGCAAATATGTAACTCTATTAAGAAGTGGGCGAGTTGCGGATTAAACAATAATTTTCTCCAAACTTTCTTATGCCAAATGGGAGTGTCAAAAGGAGTGGCCGAGGAGAAGTCATAGAAATGAGGGACACTCCTGTGTTGGAGGACCAGTCCACACAGAATAAGCTGATTCACAAAGCAAGAACCAACTAATTGTTCCTGTCCTAAAATGAAGAAAGTCCACATTTTAAGTGGGCAAATGTTAGGGATGGACGGGCCTCAAATTGATCGACTCGAATGCTGGCTTGAACCTTTGAAGAAAAGGTTTGACGCACTAGAGCCAATTGAGCATCCATACACACTGAGTCGCACCCCCATTGTTTGCTTAGGCTTGCCTATCCCCTACCAAATGTGCATGAAATAATGCACTAAAAAGCCAAAGTGTGTTACATGCTTGGGTCCTCATCCCAAGATTGTGAGACAAATGTGCACTATTTTGCTGGTACCCAAAAGTGTCATTGAATAATGCGAGCACTGTGTAATGTGCATTAAATTGTTCCCCCATGGCCATGAGATGCCTTCTTGAACACTCGTCAAACCCAAAGTTGGTCAATAAATGTATGGAGGCCTTAGTGATGGTCATAACAGTAATTAGCAGTGATACCCCAGGGTCTGGGCGTATAACAAATCTCATAAATAAATAAATAAATAAATAAATAAATAAATAAATAAATTATTTATGCATTGATGGCTAATGAACCCATCCCAACATAAGTAAAGCAAGTGTGGATCATCTGTCGCTTAAAATGGTTGTACGTTATTTAATCGAAGTGAATAATGAATAACTTTATCGTAATTTATTCCAGTGCAACTACTTTGGGACTTTTTAAAAAAACATTTTTATTTAGAATCAGAATCAGAAAACCTTTATTTCAGCATCAATATGCCATAAAAGTTGATCAACAAATATACAATTACATAAAAACTCATTAAAAAGCACTCATTCATCTATACAGGCTAAAATAATTAGAATCCAAGACTTCATTTAATTTAAAGCGCATACAGTAAAGCCGGAATACGATAAAACAATCTAAGAGACAGAATGAGCAAAAAAGAACACCTAACGTGCAGGTTCTATAAGGATTTTAGAAGTCTATTCCTCAATGACCAAGCTTTCCCTATAGAGATTAATGCAGCAAATACAAAGTCAAGGTTATTTGGGTTTTGAGATAGTTCTTCAGCTGATAACGAGGCACGCACCCCATACTTAATCAGGCATTGTTTTAGATTTCTACGCCTAAGAAAATCATATGTAGAGCAGGTAAGAAGAAAGCACTGAAGAGATTCAAGGATCTCGGGACAAAACGGGCAAGAACATGAAGGTTGCGTCGTCCAGCTAGATTTGAATGAAGCAAGCATCTCCAGTCACATTCTCACACACAGAGATCTATTAAATGGTTTAATGATGAATGACAGATCATTTTCCTGGATGAAGGATGTCTTAACAGACAGACAAGACAAACCTTTTGACAAACTAAGGCATCTTGACAAATTTATATTAACTATTTATATTAAATTCCTAATCCGTGTGGGCATCCAATACAAGTTCTTTATTTATAGCTTGGGATTTAACCCACAACATCTCTAGGTTTAGAAAGTTACGTAATGGTGGGTTTCGCCCCAATTTTCTCCCATCTGCCTCCCGCAACTCCCCTACTCTTCCCAACCCCAATATCGCTCTACCCCCAACATAACTATATAATTTACTTCATAAAGAAGCCATTGCAGTGAACTCAATTACAACAAAGTATTTCAATTAGATTAAACAGCGACATATGTCTTAAAATACAGCACAATCAAGCAGAAACCATTAGTAAAATGAGCGTTTGAAAACTACTAAAAAAATCCTGTGGAAGCCCAGGATATTCTGGGAAACTATACCTAGAGTTTCAGAATAATGTATGGCACAGGAACAACATTGTCCAATAAAATCAGTCATTATCAACCATCAACTATGAAGGCAGCATTGCCAGCCTAATTCTAACAGGCTCGATCTGTCACTCTTTTTTTGTCTCGTGGACCTAAAAGTTCTAGTGGACATGATTAAAGACGTTGTGAGAGCGATGCAAGTGACACGGCAATAGTCTTCATCTATCATGACCAACATACATGTAGATCGTAGCAGGCAAATTGAACTTCCCCAAAACACTTGTGAAGTTGCATATGTCTCAAGGGATCTCAGTAAACTACTTGCCCTTTAGCTAGCTTGCTAGGCTTGGAAATTGGATTCTGTGCGTATTCTGGCAGACTTGTTGCTCTCATCCCAAATCTCGGGAAATATATCTAGTTACCAGGACACAGTCGGCAACTAAGTGTCTTCCAATAAAAACTGCATGGTGGCCAACTGTCTCACCCAGAGCATTGATAACATGGGCATATGGTTGGTCGCTCGTGAGACAACACCGCACAGTTCTCTCCAGCTTACCAGTAAAACATACATATATCCATCAATAAGGACCCCTAATCTCAGACCAAAAGCCCAAGAGTCACATTTGACTCCAGAGTAACGATGGCAGCAGAAATTAACCTGGTTACCCTAATCACCCAATTTTAGGCATGGGTCCTGAAGAAGTTGTGACTCTTCCTGTGAGAACAAAAGGAGAAACACGGATTGATACAAAAGGGAGAGCAGATATTAGGGCAAAAGGGACTGTGGCAACATACTGCACTTATGGAAGCCTGAAAAATGACTACACTGTGTGCAAAAAGGTCAAAATGTGTACGCCAAATCAATAACGTTCAACCCAAAGTTCTCCCTTGCCACAATAATCAGCAAATCAAAATCAAGAGCACAGTCACTATACCAATATTCTGCATGCTCCGAACTTATGTTCCGACAAGCGAGAAATGCAGCCTTAAATCCCATCATGTACCCTCAGATCAACGGCTCAACACAAGGGGTTGACCCCAACAATTTGGATGGAACAGAGGAGTGCCTGACAGGTTTACGGCACCGGGGACAAGAACAAGCAATGACCTACAATCACTAAACAAGATGTACCAGACCTCAACCTATTCAGTGTACTTCTAAAAAATGCAGCATGTTTCAAGCATCAGTACCAATCACCAACAAACAATATTTCCAAAGGTATTGTCATATCCATCCGAAATGCAGAACATGAAAACTGAAAGACAGGAGCGCATGGACAACTGGCCTGCCAAAGGCAAAATGTGCAAATATTAACAAGTATTGCGAGTCATGAATATGTTATTTATCAAAGTCTACCATTTCGAGTCTATTCATTCATTCTGGTTTTATCGTCCTCTTCTCTGATTTTGCTCTGGGTCCCTTTGTTTGGTGTTCCCAAAATCTCAAATTCTGCAGGTTTTGAATTCTCTGGCAGGCCTTTGAGAAAAAAGCTATCCCACAATGGAAGAGGAACGAGACTTGTACAACATTACAGATGCATAGCAGAGTGTTTTTTTGTGGTAACAACAGAACAGATATACGGCGAGGGGTAGGATACAGACGGGGACAGAGGAGGGGTACAACTGTACCGGGTGGTTGAGAGAAAAGGGCCGGGCGGCGTCTAGTGAGTCATGTGGTGCAAAGCTCGACGTGATGGCCTATGTGTTGAGTAGGAGAGACTCCTTGAAGAGGTGGGTCTTGAGTTCTTTTCTGAATTGTACGAGTGTGGGGGTGAGTCTGATGCCCACAGGGAGGAGTTTCCATAGTCTTGGGACATAGGCAGAGGAGGCTTGTTTTCTGGTCCTTTCCTTTTTGCAGCAGCGGATTTCAAGTCTGCATGTGTCCTGGTTTCTGGTGGTGCGCTGTCCGCCGGAGATGCTGAGTTTCTCTGGGTAGCTGGGTGACTTGAGGGCATCTGCCTTATAGATGATGCAGCAAGACTTGAAGTTGAATTGTATGTGCATTGGGAGCCAGTGAAGGTCGAAGAGGGCCGAGGTGATGTGGTTGTATCTGCGTAGACCTTGATAAGGCGTGTGGCTGCATGTAGGACACTTCTCAGGGGCACCAGGGAGGATGACGGGAGGCCTTCATGGAGTGCATTTCCCCCATCCATGTGGGAATAGCTATGCCAGTGCAGTAAGGGTTCACTCACGGTAGGGGCGAGGCTGGTGCGCAAATACAGTTAGTCCCAATAGATAACCCAAGAGAGTATACTACAAAGGTGTCCTGAAATAAATATAAACACTTAATTATGGAATCACTCATTAATACATTATCAATTCAAATAAGTCCTTTGGGTTAGGCACAGTGCACAGTAAAATAGAGTGGGTCTGATTACAGGTTTTGCGGTAGTGGTCAAACATCTGGCGATTACCATTACCAGGTGTTTCACCATTGCCATATTCTAAGTTTAATTTTAAGTGTTATTTCTGCCTGCAGTTGCATGGAGGTAATTACTACCACACAAAAGCAGCACTGAATGCAATTGACTACCACATACAGTAATTACCGGCCTCATGACACTCCAAAATGGGGAGTTATTGAAAGGTCTGCATGCCTTCGGAATCATGCAGACCTTCCTGGGCACCCAGTAATTACAACATGCGGTACCTCTTCCCACTCATATAAATATTGTAAGGACTGTACCTGGTGGTAAGCTCTTATGCATTATAATATCAGGGGTGGTGACAATACATAACCATAGACTGGAATCACCAGGCCACCATGTGGGTTGAACAATTGTTCCCCGCAATGTCTATGGCATCATAAAAAACTTAGACCTAAAAGGAAAAGTTGTTATCCATATATAATGCTCTACACAGAGGGAGCAAAAGGTTAAACAAGTCACAAAACAGGCCCAAAAGGCCCTCCAAAAATACAGAGAATTCAGCTACTATGTACTGGGCCTGTGTAGGTCCCTGTCCACCCTTGAAAACACAGTGGCAACAATTGTAACAAATGGTCCAATGTCATCCTACAGGAAAAGAGGAAACAGCAGTCACTGGGCCTTTCTGAAGACACACTGTATGGCAGAAAACACCAATGTACAAGGCGGAAAAAAGAAAAATACCAAAGTTCCGGTAAGTGCCTGTATTCAGTAGTTTGTAGGAGTTCAAATGTTTGTGAAGGATTTATCCACAGAAAACAACTTGCCAAATCCCACTGGTATTTGATTAAGCCGGGGACTAGTTCTACACCGACGGTGCAGAGAATGAAGCCCCCAATCCTAGGGAAGACAGAGAGGAGACCCCCATCAAGAGCTACAGTTTCAGGTTCGAGATCCAGCCAGAAGGATTCTAGAAAAGCAGATTTCCGGCCAATGGAAGTCAACAACGATTCCCAGTAGAGTGGGACCTGCACAATCCCACTGAACAGTACCTCTGGAATCCCTGAAGATGATACACAAAAGTAGATAAGCACAAGACCTGGGGGCAAATACTCACAGTGCAAGTCACTGAAGATACAGTTCAGAGGCGGCTGGAGAACCATGGCTTACTTTGCAGACCTGGGACAAGACACTGGTGCGCAGGGGCTTGAACCCCAGACCAGCAATGTCCCAAAAGGATACAATGAATATTCACCCATTTTTCCAGGATGGCAACAAACCAACCAGAAGCAACAGCAGTGACCAGAAAAGCCGCTAGGAAGAGGGAGGGGCTTGAGAAAGGAAATCCGGACTGCTGGGGGGCAGGCAGGGGACGACAGCCAGCAAAGAATAGTCCAAGGATGGGAGTAATGGATGGGGCAGGTCCAGGATGATTCAGGATAGAGCTGAGGTTGAGCAGTGGCACCTCACCACTCTTCTAGGCATGGAGGGCCCTCTCATTCGAGGAGCTTTGTTATGAGGACTTTGCAAAAAAGCATCCCAGTAATTACCCAGAAATGGTCCCAGTAAGGGGCTTCAGGACCAGCCCGGAAGAAGAACTGGGAAGAGGACAATGAAGACCCCAGAAAGGATTTCCAGAAGCCAAAGAAGAATCAGGGAACAAGGACAAAGGTTCCATGATGCTGCCAGTTTGGCCAAAGCAGTTTCTCAGCAGCAGCAGCACTCCATCATAGTAACCCTCCAGCAATCCAGGCCAGAATCTCTCTGATGTGCAGAAATGCACAGTGTCACCCCACCGCTAGATATGCAAAGACACACAAAGGTTGTGATGGCCAGCCAACCAGGCAGGCCCTTAAAACCTCCAAAGACTCAGGTACACCCACACAGGATGTGTATTGGGCTCATCTGGAGCAGTCAGCCAAGCAGGTTTAGACCACTGTGGAGGGTGCAGGGCTTGGCTCAGAGTGAGCCCATGACAGCACAGTAGCCATTTTCCAACAAAGGGAGGGCCCAAAATGAAATGCCTGGAAGTAGGGCTTAAAAAATGCAACTGATGGGTAAAAAATAACTGTACCCTTGGTGAAGCCAAAATAATTTAGAATTGCCACTAGCCTACTCCACAACACACTTGTAGGGTTATGAAATCATCCTAGCCCCAAAACGGGGTGCATAGAAAGCACCAATGTCCTAGCAGCCATATGGGGTACTGTAGGACAGCGCATAAAAAGGGTTGCGTTGACAGGGTGACTTCAGAAGAAGGCTCCCGGTTCAGAGAATTTTGTTTTAAAGAGCCTTAAAATCCAGAAGTGAAAATGTAAAAAGCTTATTGTTTCCATAAAATGGAGCAGAAGTCTGTCACAAATGGAATTCTGCCCTAACACCCACCATCAGCGGACTTGAGGAGACAGTATTGGCGGTCCCACTTCCTGTATGCAAAATAATTACACAACTCACCTTGTCATTACTCTATGCCACCATTGTCACATGCCGAGCATTGGCCTACAAACATAAGGTTACATCTAAAGCAAGGGTCTGCAAACTGGGGATCTCCGGATGTTTTGGACTATAACTCCCAGGAGCCCTCACCATTGACTATGCTGGCTAAGGATGATGGGAGTTGCACTCCAAACATCTGAAGAGCCAAAGGTTGCAGACATGGGATCTAAACACCAATTGTTTCCGCATTCATGGTATTACACAGGTCAGAAACCCACTGCACACTGGAGGAAGAGGTTTGCAACGTGCTGATGTCATATGATCATTGATATGGATAATGTATGAGTTGGTTGATTGCCAAAAGAGCCACCAAGTGGCCTTATATGCTGGCGGCATCATTCCACATGGGGCCACCTTTGTGTAGATCAAAATACGATCAAAGGTTAACATTTGTATAATTGATCTACACAAATGTGACAACATGTGGAGTGACTCCACCAGTTCATTATCTCACTAGGTAGGTCTTTCTGCAATCAATTAATTAATACAACTAATCACTCTTGAAACAATACTCTAGATCAAATTGCGAATATACACTTAAATACCGACACTATTGGCATTGACACATTGGGCCTCGATAAGCTACCGGTACCGTTGTTACCGGACCGGCACACTCTGAGTTCTACTTCCGGGTGCCTTTCCCGGCCACCAGGTCTGACCTGGCGTCCAGAAAGTCACCCGCTCCCAGACCTTTACCATAGCAACGGCACCATTAAGATTGGTGCCGGTGCTACCGTCTTCCCCATTCCCATTTGAGTCCTCCGGAACTCAAATGGGAATGTGGAGTAATTTTTACCAGCGCCTGGCTATGGGTGTAATGCCCCTGTAATTCCCCATTGCCAGGCGCAGGTAAAAAAACGACTCCGGCGGCAGCTGTGCCGTTTTTACCGGCACGGCTACCGCCAGGATCGTAATGAGGCCCATCAAATTTGGTGCATCACTAACTAATGCAATTCGTCATCAACTAGATATTAATATATGAAAAACTTGGCTTGGTCAAAAAATGGCTTAAGCAGCGTTGGGTGTTACTTAGCACATATCGATTAGGAAGCAAGCAACGAAGAACCATAAACCAATTGGCTACAGTGATATCATACACTAATTAGATTCATGAGGATCTCTAACCTATGGCCTTCCAGATGTGTTGGACTACCATTCCCCTGGTCCACCACCCATTGGCTTTGCTAGCTAGGGCTTATGGTATTTGTAATCTAAAACATCTGAAGAGCCGAAGGTTGCAGAACCCCGAACAATAAAGTATAAGGGTACAGTTGAAAGCATATGAACAGAATTCATGCAGAGAATACGTGTTACTTAGTTAAAGGCAGAGCTAGTCTAGGGATGGGACGTTCCGCAGATTTGCACCTGTGGAATTTGATATGTGCGTGAGTTTGCAACAGTGACTTGCCTATCAGTGATTCAACCCCAAGGCAAGTCAAGGTGTTCCCATTTAACCCCAATCATTAAGCAGCTCCTCACACATTTGTCCAGCCTTTCATGGGCCAATGTTTGCCTGCTTTTGAAATGAAGCTGAAAATATTATCCGAGTTCTCTCCAGGATTCCACACTTTGAATGGTAACCACTTAATACAGCTTTTCAATAAATGTTAGTTGTATATAATGAGAAGACATCCTCTAAATAAAGAATCACCTACTTTACTGGAGGAGGGGGTTGGGGGGGGGTCACTACATAACAAGCAAGCATTGACAATGCCAACAGTTTGAGCTTTTGTGTAGCCATAGAAAAGGCACTTGCCAAGCACTGCCGTAACGGTATGAACTGGCCATTGATGGTAGCAGGTACAAAATGGTGTGAGTACCTGTGCATCTAGGAGTAGTTCATGGCAAATGCCTAATACTTAAACATAAGCCAAAACTGTTGGCTTTGCCAATGCCTGTTTTTTTAACAGGAGTTCAGTGAAGGACAGGCATAGTGCTTATAAATCTAGAAGCTGAAGTCAGCCCTGGTAAGACATGTTTATTAAAACAGTATCAGGTTTACAGCTCCAATTAAGTAATTCACTCTCAGAAGACTGCTTTGCAAAAACACTAACAGGGACTTCCATTACAAAGTTTGATGGTAAGGCTTGTTTAAAGTGAGCTCAAATAGTTCCCATGAGGAGGTATTTCTGCCAGGGAGGGGCAGGAGCTGGGTAGGAATGGCCATGGGTATGTGCATGGCCACTAGAAGTCCAAGGGTAGTCAAATAACCAAACAACACCCATATGCCATTTCTCCTTTTCTGTACTCCAATGAAATAGTTTTGGTTTACAGGTGGTGCTAGCACCATCTAATGGCCCAACAAAAAAAAGATGCCCAGTAGTTATGCTTAAGTAGAGAATAGCAACCTTACATGGCTTGATGGGAGGGCTTATCACTAATGAAAGGAGGTCATTAACGTTATGGAAAACATGAGGCTACAGTATGACGATTTCAGGGTGGGGGGGGGGCTGGGAGAAGGCATGCTCGAGAAGAAAGGGAGCATGCCTCCATATGTTAGGACAGGCCTCTTGACATCTGCACAGGCCTCATAGCATTTTAAGGATAGACCCGTAGATCAAGCCAGGCCAATCACCATCAGCACTGGCCTCACGATTCAGAAAAAGAGACTGACTCTCAGGCGAGAGGCAGTACTCACCAACTGCAAGATGCTTAACAAATACTCCCCAGACAAGGAGACCTTGAGATTCCCCCCCCCCCTGTAACCATCTACCTGACACTCACAAGCCTATCAGACCCCTGGCTCTGCTCTCTGGTCACCAGAAAAGGTACAGGCATGTCTGCAATAAAAATAAAAATATTCCGAATTAACAATCCCCTAAAAAAAGTTATAGATTTGGAGAATGTATTTTTTAATTATTTTTTTATTTGTGATATAGTTTATTCAACTTTACACAACATATATCAAAAATTGCTTTCCCAAATAGAATCCATCTCATAGTGACTCACTTGAGTCGAACCCTTCATGACAAAATTGTAAAAATGTTCACTATTTCTCTCCAGACCATGGTAAAATAAATAATGCAGGCATGATTATTTGCCTGTATAAATTCACTCCACAAAAGATTCTCAAATAAAGTTCCCTTTAGTCCTGCTGATCGCATCGCACCCGCCCTTAACTATTTCTTTTAAAGCTGTATGAACTAAATTAGTCAGCATCTGGCATCTGTGAGGGACATTGTCCCAAGTAGAGTTATGCAAGCATTCCCAGAAATTCCTTGCATTGCATGCATTATTTTGGAGTATTGAAGATCCCCCTGGCCACCTTAAAGCTCATTGTAGGGAGAGGAAGGAAACAGACCAAGGGGAGTTGGTACGAGAATCACAGGATCCAATGTGGTTTTAGAGGGAAGCAATCCAAGAATTGAAAGGTTTTTAAGATCTTCCTAACTTGAGGGAAAGAATCACACACAAAGTTATTTCACTCATGGTCTATCCAGGGCAACCTCTTAAACGTCACTTCCCATGAGAGCCTCAAGTATCAAAGAGGGTTTGCAGATTGTTTGCCCTGCAGGACCATGGAAATCCTAGGACCAGACCTGCAGAGAAATATAACAGATCAGGGCCCTGTATTCAAAGCTGTCCTACAGTTGTTTTGTACGTTGTGCTGTGAATGTGCTACAATGGCATTTGCCACAAATGTTACCAGAAACATTGATAAGGGGGAGAAAAGAGGGCCAATGTATGCTGTAGGGAACCGCACGCACTGCAGTCGGGTCCTCACGTGCCCCCGCGAGTATAGTGTCCTGTGAAATCCTCGGATATGAATATGAGAGGGAACTCAGTTTTATTGGTATTCAATTTACAGGAGTGTCCTTTTACCCAGTCATTGATTTTCAGAAGACATTAAAGAACATGGGGGCAGGTGAGAGAAAGGCCTAACATGATATGACCGATTATTGCAAGGATAACTTCATAACATTAAAATGTCATTAGTGATTATAGAGATAACAGATTATAACACTTTGCTATTGAAAATCCACCTCTCCAAAAGACAAAGCTAAAAGAAATAGAAGGCCATGGCAAAGTGAATATGCTTATAAAAGAAAGATTAAAACAAATAAAGAACATTGCAAAGGCACAGTATTGAATGAACCTCTTAACTAGTGAAAAGGCGACTCACAAAAAGCATACACCTTGCTGTAAGGGTGTTTTAAAATCAAACACAGGTTTCTAAAGTGGACCAACGGCTTACCAAGACAAGACGTGCAGACCTTATGCATCCCTTTAGGAAAGGCAGCAGTCAACAGCAATGGAAACGTTATGCATCTTATGTCATTATAATTGGGAGACCAGTCAATTTGGTACATCCCTTGAATATTGCTCATAAAGTGGGCAGGGGACTAAGTACTTTGGAACCATTAACTTGTCTTTAATCTTTGCACAGAAAAACATATGGGGAGATCCCAAAGTCCACTCCTATAGCGGAGTTGATTCCTACCTAGGCTTTGGGATGTAAATAATTCTAAATATAGGGAAAGGTCGGAGGATGGAAAGAGTCAACAGTTACTCCCTAACAATGGAACTTCATGAGTTTTCACAAAAATGTTAATTTTATTAAAGGTTTCAAGATAAAATATCTCATAAAATTGAGAAAAAATACATATTAAATACACTTGGCAAAAGACTCTAAGAATATAATCAATTATAATAATGACAAAAACACATACAAAATTCTAAAAATAGAAAACAACAGATGTTAACATACATCAATAAATGAACCAACCTATGGGGTATGTCCTATTAGGTTGGGGTTCTGACCATTCAAGATCTCTAAATACTTTTAAACAGTCTAGTATGGCTCCTAGAATGTAAATTCAACATGTTTCAGTCCTCTCGACGGTGGTGGGACTTTCTTCAGGAGTAGTCATTAGCAGTATTAGAGTTTGTACACCACTGTTGTAAAATCTTCTTTTACTGAAGGTTCAATTAATATCAACGGAGAAGGTTCAATTAATATCAACGGAGTAACTGAACTCCCAAGTGTAGTTGATCCCTCGGAGGAGGAAAAGAGGCCACATTAGTTGGGCAATGTTATCATTGGAAGAGGGTTGCTTCTGCAAACTCCCTTTAATGAGTTGATTGTGCTAGGACATTGCTGGATATCTGGTAAGCGTAGTTTCTTAGATTCTTCTTTTATTGCTTGTCTCTGCAGGAGCACCTGGAGCATCAGGACTGGTGTCACAGCTGGGGCGAGGATTGTCACTGTCTGTGGGACTGTGCGACTGCTCCTCTTAGGGCCTCATTACACGGTAGGCGGTGGACCAAGGTGCTAATAGCACCTTGGTCCATGCCGGTAAAATACCGGCACCGCCTTGGTGGAAAGGGGAATTACCGCCCTATTCCAAGGTTGGTGGGGCGGTAATTCCCCCTTCCCCCATTGCCCTTCCCCATTCCCATTTTTGCCCCATAGGGCATAATGGGAATGGGGAAGGTGCTAATTACGGCACCGCAAATATGCGGTGCCGTAATTAGCACCAAGGTCCCTTAGCGGGTTGGTTTTTAACACCTGCAAAAAGCAGGCGTTAAATTCTCCAACCCGCTAAGGGACCTCGTAGTAAGGCGGTAAGGGTTAACGGTCACCGGTACCATTACCGGTGACCGTTAACCCTTACCGCCTACCGTGTAATGAGGCCCTTAGTCTTCAGTTGATCTGCAGTGACTTCAAACATGTGTAATGAATCCCAAGCTTTCAATTGACTCTTCTTGACAATCCTACATATCATCCTGCAGCTGCATGCTCCGGATTCTGCCTGGAATCAGGATCTGACGATTCAATCTTTGCACACCATACCTATGAACATCTAAACAAATTAAAGTCAAAATGTGTTTGTTTGTGGCGGGATTTGTGGCAAAGCACTGTACCTTATACAATTCCACACCATTTCACCAATCTGCACTAAATCCTGCCTACTTGCCTGTTCGGACCCTCCGGTCATTACTGGCTACATGATATTTGGACTCCCCACCCCTTCCCCCGGATTTCAACACCTTCACGCATGAGCCAGTTGCCTGAAATCGGCGAAACATTAATGTGGTCGTAGAAGGACCGGTCCCGACACAAGGAACAAACCTCGAGCTCCAGGCCCGAGAATGCACGGTTTCCAAGATATTTGCACCACAATGCACAGCAACGAACTGCACCACACCAGGTTGAGACGACAGGTGAAGAGAGAGCACACAAGGTCCCGGTATGCAGCAGCACTCCAACTGTCGTCTCCCCATAATGTTTGCTCTGGGGCATGTCAGCCTGTGACACACGCCCATTCTCAGTGCAGTTTACTTCAGGGTGAAAAACACATCAAGCGATAAGCGAATCGGATCAGCGACCTACAGGATCAGTGTTACCATGTCTGTCTACAGAACCCGTTTGGAGAACGGGTACTTCTGCTAGTAGTCAATTATTGTCACAAACAGCTATCACTGACGATTTGTTCAAATCATAGATTACTCTTTTCAAATAAAGCTAACCCTTAATGTCTATGTGTAGTTCAAGGTTACTGCTTTAAAGTTAGGGGGAGTGCTGTGAAATATGCAATGAGCACCAAGTACAGTATTCATTATGTAGTCATCCATTCAAGCATACAGCCATGTTGCACTGTCAAATATAAAGCTCTGTGGTCATTTTACAGTTCCCTAGGTATACTCATATGCATCCTTTCTCTGGGATCTAGAACCCTGCACTGCCTCTTCTTTTCTAAAATTTTGCAAGACAGTCTTTGAACCCCAATGAAGTGAAATATGTCTTTATACCCAGACTTACAAATCCTGAGGCTGTCTGATGGACTATTCATGGTTCATCGTTACTAACTCTTTAATATTAGGGTGAGTGTTGTGAAAAATGAAATGACCACCAAGCGCAGTGTGAATTATGTGCTAAGTGATTCAAGACATCAACCATTTTATTACAGACATATTTGTCATCTAAAAAGATCTTTGGATGGCCTTATTTTGCCAAAATGATCTTTGCTTTTCTGCCAAACAGACAGGGGCCCTCATTGGTGCTATTTGTCCCCCCATCTTCTCTTTTAGGGGTGTTTCAATATCGTCAACAGGAGCCTACCAAACTGAAATAAAAGCTGTCTTACAGAAAGTAAGTTAATATGCCAATTCTAGGCTTGGATGTGATTTGCTCAGTAAGAAATAACATTGTAAAATGTGTAAATGAGCCACTGTCCAATATTAGTACAACTCAAATAATTTCATCTTTTATTTTGAAAAGTAGATTTATTTGAGAGAATATACACCATTTTGTCTTCTGCAAAATACTCTCTCAGATTGAAAACCTATGATGCGTATAAGCATCAAGACCATATTCAATTGTCTGTGTTCGCTGATGTTGGGTTGGTGGTGTGAATTAACATCTTTTTACAGTATGCCCAAACACTGAGAATTAGCACGAAACAAGGAAAATAACAAACACATCTTTAGACCCAGAAGTCTGGTCCTCTTGTCCCTTACAAGGCATGTCAGAATACAACCTGCAGAGCCTGTGCACCTCACCTTGCCTCATACCGGCAATGCACACTTTTAGCATGATGGTGATATGTCTGCAGGGAACACACAATGACAATGTATATCTCCAAATACCAGGCCAGGAACCACCTCAGGGGAGGTCTCTGTCACTGCTGCCTACCCCTCATTCAAGATATCATGCTCTCAGCAACTGCTGGGGTGGCTCTAGCAAAGGCGTTCCTGACAATGCAGTCTCGCACACAGAGACGTAGAGTAAGCAAGAGATAGTTAGAAAGTGAGTCCGGAGGAGAGAGGGCGAGCGAGAAAGACCAAGGAAGAGAGGGAGAAAGCAAGTGAGAGAGAGGAAGAGAGAGAGAGGGCGAGAGAGGTGGAAGATAGAGAGCGAGAGAGAGATTGTGCTAGACTGGCAGGTGATAGAGCGGGTACTAATTGTTCATAATACAGCTTCCAAGTATCCAACAATGTCTTCTGATCTTTATTGAGTAGCGTACAACAGATCTCAGCTTTCCAGGGACAGGGTGGGGCTTCTCCTTGCCGCCTCTCAATGCTTTTCTTCTTGTGGTTTCTTTTGTCCCAGTGCGTTCAATGTTCTGTCAATGGCTTGCAGTACTACACATGGTTAAACGTCCTGCCCCATTGTCGTTGGACAACTCTAAACCTTGCATCACTCCCTCACATTCCCCACACCTGTGCACCTAGAACCAAGTCCTAAATATAAAAGAGGGGCGACTCACCAGAAATTAACATATCAAGGACCCTCTGGCAAACAATGGGGGGACATCGTCCACCTTCGTGTACCCTCGACTTGAGCCCTGGGTGCACCCAACTTACACTGCCACGCATCTTCGCTGTACATCCACACAAGGAGGGAAAGACACTCGTCAAAGTTTGAGCTAAAATAATGGTCATAATTCAGAGGAGACAGAAGAATCCTGATGTTGAGGGTCATAGCTCACCAAGAGCCCCTGTGAAGGAGCTCGGCAGGAAGGAGCATCCGAGCTCGAGGAGGAGGGGATTCTAGTGGAGGCATGCTGAGATTGGTGGGGTTGAACGAACTGGACTGCGAGCAGTCACAAGGTGAGTTTTATTTTACTTATTTTAAAGGTATTTCTTTTATTTTAGTTTTTTTCTAATGCACACCACACTGCCACATGTCTGCTTCAAGGCGCAGTAGAGGATTTGAGATTAGTGAAGTGAAAGTTATGCATTCAATTGCTGATGGTTTGGGGGCCAGGCCCAGAAACTCTGGAATGATCTACCAAAAGCTCTTGGGGTGGAGACAAACTTCAAAACATTCAAAAGGTGCCTCAAATAGGGCCTCTTTGAACAGGTCTTCTTAAATACCTAGCATCTGCCATTGGGGCTCCTGTGTCACGGCTCGCCCCCAGACACAACACATTTCATCGACAACAAGTCTTCAACATCCCACCTCTCACCATAGGTGGCCTGATCAGCAAAACCAGGTACACTTAGCGATTTTTCCAACCTCTGCTGTCCTTGCAAACCTTCAATTCTGATTTTAGGGTATATCGTTCATTCATAGCCAGTCCTTTTTTCGATGGGTTTTTTCCTGTTGTTTTGTTTTTCGAAAACACTCACCGAAATATATATGGGGGGTGGGTAAGGGTATATAAGGGGTGGGGAGGTAGGGAATAGTCTGAAATATATAGGGCAAAGGAGTTTAGGGGGGAACTCCCCAAAAATAAAAATGAATCACATTATGAGCCTGGACGTCTGGAGATAAGGGTGCTGGTAGCAACGTACCTGCACTCTTTGTGAACCACCATACTACGAGTATGACTGCAGGGGCGGTTGCTCCCAGTGGGTCTGACCTGCCAGGAGCACCAGCCCCTGCAGGCATCTTTTTGATGGGAGCACCGGCGCGGTTAGCAACAGTGCCGGTGCTTCCGTGTCCCCATTGGACTCCATGGGAATGGGGACTTACACTTTCCGCCGCCTGACATCCCGGAATGCCTGAACTTGTCCCAGTGGCACCGGAATATCAGGCGGCGGAAACTGTGTTACGAGTTTGGCAGCAACCCACCGGTACGACCACGGGTTACCGCCAATCTCGTAACGAGGCCCACAGAACCGTTTTTACTGTTTCTGGTGTTAGGTTTTTCTCACTGCTGCTCAAATCGAAAGTGCCTCCAGCCCATGTGCTTGGGTTGTTTTTGTGCATTTGACCTACTTCTCACAATCCTGCGATTTGAAGCGATCTGCTGTGTAATTTTGAGCAATATGACCCCGCAATAAGCCAGTAAATATATAAATAAGGCTGCTGCATTGAGCAGGGTGGTTACAGAGATGGAGCCATGTTGTAAGGGAACTGTAATAAGTGAGTGTTGAGCAATCTACGGATCTTCTCCCATGCGGGCTCCAATGTGAAGGGTTGCAGAAGGGAATTTCCTTAAAGTTGAGGGATCTACCCTCAAAGCATCTGTATTTACTCTGTATTTTTTATTTAGACCTGTTGACCTTAAGCTTGAAGATCTAGCTTGCAGGTAGTGTGGTAATGCATTAGTGAACTATCCTTTTGCTGTGTGGTTGGGGTGGGGGCATGGCTGAGTTAGGTTTCGCAGTGACGGGCAGTAGAAAGTGGGAAGGGGGAAGGGATCTGTGCATGATTTTGGGACAAGGGTTATCAGTGGGCAGAAGACTCCTGCAAAAGGCTTTGGAGCAGCCTGCTTGGTTTAGTCATAGAGCCTCATCACGAGTTGGGCTGTATCCTGGCTGTAATACCACCCAAATTTAATAGCCCTAGCACCGACCGGTCCGGCGGTATTACCGCAGGATCAAGGGTTGGGTGTCAAAGGCAAATCCCCATTCACTCCATTGGATTCAATGGGGCATTTTCAGCGCTAATTATGCGGGCTAATACAGCCGGCGGTAATACAGCTGAAAACAGGGGATTTTCACCTTCAGGGAAAGGCTGGAGGTAAAATAGCCCATTTAGCGCCCAACTCGTGATAGGACCAGCCCTTAAATGCGGCGGTAATACCGTTACCACCACATTTAAGGGCTATAACCCAACTCATGATGAGGCCCATAGTGTCAGAGTGGTGGGTACGTGTTGCGGAAAAGTTGCAGACTTTTCAGGACATTAGGGGGTAGTCACCAAACTCAGAAGGCGACTTCTGATAGCATTGGACTAATTAGGATCTTCGAAAAGTAAAAAATGCCAAATTGAGAGGGCACGGTAAGGTACGCTATCCAGAGGTTGAACTGGTGGCAAAGGGCAGAGAGGGCAGACGAGACCATGAAGCAGGAGCTGATGAACTGAACAGAGGGGCAGAAGGAGGGTGAAGGAAGGTGGCAGGTGGAATACCACGAGCTATTAGTGCCGGTAATGGGTAGATGAAGGGTAATAAAGCCCCTGCCGGTTGGGGTAGTCTGATTGAAAGCTTTCCAGCTTTGTTCTACCACTTTTGGTAGTGGTGTCTGTCCCGGGGATGGACACACACACATACAGGTGCACGCGCGTGCGTGCACACACATGCACGCACTGAATGGCTCCTGCCAAAAGTCCCCCCAAGACCCACAGAACCAAAAACCCACGCAGGCATTCCTACTTCCCCATAAGTAACAGTCATTCCAACACAAACATGCAGAATGACCGAGCTGTGCTTTTTCATCAGTGGCAAAACACGGATACAGTCATATCATAATAGAAACAAATTCCTGAAGTTCAGTTTGGGGTCCCCACTATGCCACCCCACCAAGAAAAAATGTAGGGGGACAGCCGTAAGGTTTGAGTTTTACTGTCGTTCTCTCAGTGCCCAGACCCCCATTGTAAGGATGTTGGTGCTATGCAGCAGTCAGAGACATCCAACACAACAGCTACCTACAGCCCGCACACGTGTGTTGCATTAGAGTGAATAGCAATGGCCTCTATACATTCACAATCAGTAAACAACTCTCCTGCATTTCGCCAATGCACTATTGCACCATTTAAAAGGCACTGGTGACTGTTATTGCTTGAAACCAATGAAGCTCAAATTAGCATCAATTACTTTACAGAGCAGAGATTGTATCTGGCAGCGGCTTCGCAAACTTCTTTTTCCCTCAAGTCACAGGGAAAGCACACTTTCACTCTTGAGTTTCCTTCCATTGCCACTTAGGCAAAATGTGATCAAGAAACTGAACATAAAAAACTCCAACTTCCAGAATGCATCTGCATATTAAACAACACCCATACTCCTGCTGTTTTGTGGCGGAAGTGACAAGATGACCTTCTCCCTTACAACTAAAACAGTTGTGGCAGGAACGTATTCTGGGGGTCGCCAGAGGTCGCAGGAGCGACCGCTGCCGATTGGCCAGCGACCTCTGTCAATCTCTTGCGACCTCTGGCGACCATCCAATCAGAGGAAGAGGCGTGGCCACAGCTTTCTTGCCATACTGCATGGTCCTCCACTTGCAAGATGTGCACGACGCTCCTAAGCTGCAGCGCTGCCAGCAACAAGGCCCGGTGAGTACACAGACAAAGCTAGGGGTGGCAGACAGTGGCTGTGTGTGAGAATGAGAGGTGGGTGGGGGGGCGGGTGTGTGCGTGGGGCTTGCTGTGGCATGTGTGTGGTTGGTGCTACTGGTGCCCAGCCCTCGCCTGCGGCTGCAGCACCGCCGCGGCCGCAGGCCCAGGCTGAGGTCAGGTGTGTGTCAGGTCGGGTGCCATGACACCACCAATTGTCCGGAAATCGCCTGTGGCGGCCGCGGTGCTGCCGCAGGCCCTGGGCCACAGGCAGACGGCACCGACTCTGAGAGATAAATATAAAATGTTCTGCTAAAGATGTTTCTCATATATTCATAGTCAATGTTTAAATGTACAATGGCCCTCATTACGACCCTTGCGGAAAGGGGTTTACGCCGGCGTAAACCATGGCGCACCTTTCCACCTGAGTACGAGTTCCCGTAGCGCCATGGTGATTTTTACGCCTGCTTTTTGCAGGCGGAAAAATCCATGGCGCTACGGGACTTGTTGTTAATTACGCCATCGTAATTTACGGTGGCGTAATTAACGCCTTCCCCACTCCCATTATACCCTATGGGGCAAAAATGGGAATGGGGAAGGGTAAATGGGGATTGGGGACTTACCGCCCCGCCAAGGTCGGAATGGGGCGGTAAGTCCGCCAACCACCATGGGGGAGTTGGCAGCTTAGCGCCATGGACCATGGTGCAAATTGCACCATGGTTCTCCGCTAGGGTCGTAATGAGGGCCAATGTCTGATGATCAATGCAGAAATCATTTCGTATAACATTTCACAAATCCGAAAAGAAACCGGGGGATGTCGCTAAGTAAGGCACACTTTTTGCAGCAAGGTTGATATTGGCGGTCCACGCTTATCATGAAAACCTCAAGGAGTCGTGTGTGTGTGTAGGTGGAGTGTGAGGGAAACCACCAATTAATAGCCCTTTTCAGTTCTTATAACAACAAATTTGTATAAGAAAGGAAAGGATTACACATTTTACATTCAAGTGCAATTTATTGATTTATGTATGTAATGTATTTCTATTTTACGGCAGTTTTGAAAACCTGACTGGATATTAATAAGTGCGTCATCGAGCCTAACGCAAAACCAGTCAACACATATGCCCACAACGGACTTTCTTACAAAAACTCCCCTCCATCAAAGATGACACCGGCACAGTGTGTTTCACCAACGGCCATGGTGGAACGCACGAGGAAGCACATAACGCTATTTATTTTCTTGACCTCATCCAAAATGACACGCTGTTCCCCCCTGCAGAAGGGAAATAGCTAGGGGAACGTGCAGTTTCCAGGCTGCGCCATTGGCCCAGAGAAAAGGGACTACATGTCCCAGAGTGCTCTGGTTGTGCAGGCACGTGGCAATTTCGGCCATGCAACGATCGTTACACTGAGGCCATACGCTCCTGGGACTTACAGCCCTGCATCTTTCCTGTGCCATTCCGTCTCTGACTCTGTGGTGTATCTACAGCGCAGCATTGCCTTCACACCATGCTGTCGCTTGACAGCACACACTCTACTTTCTACTAGGGCCACTTTCACCCGCAGATTTATTTTTCATCTTCATCACCTGCCATTAACACCCTCTCAGCATTTCATCTTGGCTCCTCATCTCAGCATTTCATCATGGCTCCACATCCTCGTCACCATAAGAAACATGGACCTTGACAATGCTACATATGATGATCCATTCTTGGATGAAATGTCACAATACAGTGATATTGTAACCATATTTTTCGTAGTGTACTGAGGGATAATGCTTTATGAGGCCACTTCCTGTGATGTCGTGTGGGGGTAAGGGCAAATGACATCACTTAATGTGATGTCACGTAGTGGCATGGTCAAATGACATCACTTCCTGTGATGTCACACTTGGGGGCGTGGCATTGTGATGTCACTTTCGCTACCCCTGGCATTTTGGTGAAATGACGTCCCCGAGTGGTGGGTAGATTGTATGAATTATTTTTTATATTTTGATGTGGTGTTTTATAGCCTGTGACTGCATGCAGGACACCTCAGAGCAGGGCAATTGAAGGGGGAAGAGAAAGGGACAGTGAGGTGGTCTCCTCTGAAAAAAGGCACCTGTAAGAACATACCTGCAAGGATTTCCAAATGCTGTGCAGGGAAGCATATTCCAGAAGGTTGCAAGCTTTATTTGGCATGCAGTGTTAAAAGGATATGTGTATTTATTTATTTATTTATTGTGTATTTATTTATTTATTTATTCATATTTTTTAAGCGCACATCAGCCCAGGGGCATCGTGGTACTGTTACATATATACATTGCTGGTTACAAAGGAAGGAATAGTAGTTACATTGACATTTGCATTTACGTTCATCTTGGGGTTACATGGTATATAGAAGATGGCATGAACAGTGCATCTTAAGAAGTCAGAAATTAGGATTCGGGAGAAAATCTTGCGCTCAAAATCAAACATTTAAGCAATACATGTACAGAAATACCATATTATTTGGGGTTGGTGATAGTCGCTTTGGACCAGGGAATGCTCTTTTAATACACGTGTTTTTAATAATATTCTGAATTTGAGATCATCTGGTTCCGGTTTCTGTTCTTTTGCGTGAGCCTTCTACATAGATTTCCCCCCTGCCCCCACTGTTTGTCTTATTTTTCCACCTCTAGTTCCTATGAACATGCCTGGGGACAGTTTACTGTCTTTGGTGGACCTCAGGGTTCTCTTTGGCATGTACTTGGTGAACCAGACCACATGGTAATTCTGCCTAACCTTCCATGCTGCCCATCTGGTGATGAATAGTGTTTTCAACTCCATTTGGCATTGGATAGTTGACCAGTGTAAGGAGTTCAGTGCTCTGCAGATGTGATGATGCCTCTTCAACCCAGAAGCAGGGCAGGTGCCCCTATTTTGTGTAGCCTGAAGTGCCATGGCTGCTTTTTCTGGAGGGAGGCCTAGCAAGAGATTACTATAGTAAATGCATTGTGAGGGGGTTGGGACTTGTACCATTTGGATGTTTTAGTCATATCCAAGACTGGTCAAACTTTCCATGAGGGATTCAGTGTAAAGTGACAGCTGGCCCAGGTGGCTGAGATCTGTTTGAGGAAACACAGAAAAAGGACAAATATCATGCCCAGGGTCTTAGTGCATGTTGTGGGTGCGGGTGCTGGGTTGGTGTCATTAGGCCACCGCTTGGGGGCAGTTGGGATTGAGGTGTGATCGTATATCAAACTCTCTTTTTCCCGGACTCAGGCAAATTTAGTTTTCGGCTATCCATGCCCGAATGGATGAAAGGCTGTTGTCAAAGTTTAGGTGACGGGGCTATGGCGCTGGCATCCAGTTGCATTCTTAATCGTGTGTCATCGGTGAAGATGTTGATGTCTAGTCCAAGCTTGCTAAGGACCACTGTTAAATGCTGTGTGCAGACATGAAAGAATCGGGGAAATGACGATCCCTGGGGGACCCCACGCAACATCTGGAAAGGTTTTGATCTGATTCAAACTTCCCAATTTTCAAACTTGATGATTTATCTTTTAGGGAAGATTCTAACCATTTCAGGGTATTTCCCTTGATTCCCTTGTGGGATTCCAGTCTGTGAGGGAAAATATTATGGCGTTGAATGCCACCGCTGATAGGTCGAGGAGAATGATCGCTAAATGTTGGTTGACAACTAGTATTCAGTGCATTTCCTCTCCTGTCTTATAGTGCTAATTCTGTGATTTTCCTGGTTGGAAGCCAGGTTGCTTATCAAGGAAAAATGAGTTCTCTCTACTGTATTCCTGAAGTTGTTGGGTTGTGCTTCTTTCAATTATATTGCCTTTGAATGGGACTGTGGAAATAGGTCTGTAGTTTGTCAACAAAGAGGGATGTGCCTCCTAATTTTCAAGTGAGGTGTAATTGTTTCTTCATTCAGTGATTCTGGGAATATTCTTGGAGAGAAGGATAAAAAGCAGGGAGCATTGTAAGGGCTTCCTCAAAGAACCTTAGTTAGGTGGGCAGAGCATGGAGGGGTTTTTGGTTTTGAGAGTTGGATCTTCTTAATCACAAAAAGGGTGTCTTCCAGCGAGGCCGTCACGAAGTGACAGAAGGATGATTTTGTCCTTTCTTTTTGTGTGGAAGTGTAGATTCTGATATTGGATGCAGACATTAATGGTGGTCACTTTCATGATGGAGAGCTTAGCAAAGTCTTTCATCAGGTCTTGGGTGAACTCTTTTGGTCTGACCAGGGTTGGAGAGTTGATTGTAGATCACAAACTATTCCCAGAGTTTACTGGTTGCTTGGTTTATGAACTGATCGTTGAAACTAGTTTTCTTCAGCATAATGGTGTGTCTGGATTTACTTTCATGTTGTGCACAGTGTGCCTTATCAATGAAGATTCCAGTTTTAATCCAGACTCACTCCATTTTCATCCCTTCCTTTTCGTAAGAGCTGGCTGGGGATCGAAGGATCTATGTCTGGCTTTCCTTTCTGTTTTAGGACATTTGATTACAACAGGAATCAGCTGATTTAGTGCTTCTGTGGTTCCTGTGTGCAGGTTCCGTAGTCTCAGGATTATTCAAGTAGGTCGGGCCTTCATGGTTGATATTTGCGGGGGCGGGCGTGGGTGGGTGCTTTCTCGTTGGAAAATTATCTTGGGGAGACTAGGTAGTGCGTTCGCTTGGATTCCTTTTGAAACTGTTTGGAGTTCGGCATCCATCACGGAGTTGTCTGACCTTGACGTGGACACTATTTTTGGACTTCGATTTGTACCATTTGCGAGCACAGAATGGCTAATGTGTGGCCATGCTTGTGGATGGGGCCTTGGATGTGTTTGGTTTCATATTTCCTAATACGTAATTGATTTGGTCGTTGTCGCTCACATCTAGCCATATCTGAAGGGCGCCCATCACCGGGGTATTGTCTGCCGTGTTTGCCTCAGTTATCATAAGTTCACTCCATTAGGGACAGAATTTTGGGAATTCGCCTGAGGGGACAATGTGTGATAATGATGGTAACACAATTATTGGCAGTAGAGCGTATTCAAATGGCGAGGTGTTCGAATGAGTCGCAACGTCTGCTGACATTGGCACCCCATTTGAGGCTGTTCTAGAAAATTCTGGCAATATCTCCCACCATTTTGTGTTGTATGTTTTTTGGTTACGAACTTTTAGTTTAAGGGAACCAGGATGCCTAAGGTAGAGGTGTAACCGTCTTTGAACCACGTCGAAGATGTCATGGAGTCATCTGGTCACATATTGGATGTACATTTGATTTCCTCAAATCTTAAAATGGCAACCCAGGGCTTCACTCTGTAAAATGGCGGCCTCTCTGTCCCAGCGTCTGCTCCCCCGCCCGGAGGTCAGCCGAGACCTCGCCAATCCTTTTCATCTTGCGCTGTGTCTCTTTCCATTAAGGCTCTCCAGATTGCTTTTTTTCAATTCAAGAACTTCTCAACCTGTTAATGTGCTGCAGAAATTGAACTAATTAACCCAGGCCTAACCTATGCAACCATTTAAAACCTTGCAGGCAGGCACCTGTGCGTGTTCATTAGCAGATTTCCATCAGCGACTGACATCCATGTGTGCTTTAGGAATTAAGTGGAAATTAAAAAAAAACTCATGGTCTGCATTGGAAAACAGCACAAACACAAAATAGGGCTTGGACGATCCCAATTATAGAAGACATCTGAAAAACCAATACTGTGAATTATGTGAGCAGTAACTCACGATAAGGTGTGTGCTGATGGGCAGTAGAAGAAAACACATCGCCAACACTCTGGAGATGGCCAGCGGCGCACGCTCTGCTGACTTCTCTCAGCACAGCAATAGCTCTGTCCATTGGAACACTGTGTGGAAAATAGCTGATGATTTCAACACATGGCCAGCTGTGAATAAGGTCTCAAAAACATTAAAAAGAAATTAGAGCAACTATAAACCTTCAGAGGCTCCTTCTGAGGTAGGTCCACAGAGTAGGCAGGAACCCACACACAACAAGTGTGTTCTGGTTTCCTCCACACTTGCACATTCTGACCCGCGTGGCATGCAAACTCCGCTTTTTGTTCCGGAGCAGATTTGACATGCCGCCAGGTGTAGTATATGTCCGGTCAGCGAAATTCTAGAGGCCTTGCCCAGTATTCATGCTCCAGGAGGAACCGGGCAGAATCCGTAGATGTTAACCAAGTCAACAACATCTGCTGTGTTTGCCACTGTGTCTGCCGTGCACTGCAGAGATCTTTGTGGATTCAGAGGTGTAGACAGGGTAGGGTCTGAGCGGGCAAGGCACACCCAAAATCTGTAAACACCCACTCCGGAGTGCTGCGTGGGCATTTACGGATGTTAATGTCACTGCGGTGGGCCCGACTACACTAGCTTCAGGCTCCACTTCTTAGACAATCCTGGCTACTCCTCTGCGTGTATTCACAACAGGTGTACAGTGAGAGGCACCAAAACACAGTGGATCCTGTGCTCTGAAGCCTTTCACTTGACCCGTGCATGTGGGGAATCGCTGTTCTGCCTCCACCGTACATGAAGACGGAACAGAATCGAAGGAAAGAGGGTATGCGCCTCAAGGCACTATCACACTGCAGTTCCTTGGCCATCACAATGAGGCCACTGTTGATGCTGACACGTGACTAATGGCTACTTTTGAGGCTAGGGCCCGAGAATAGTGGGCAATAAATCCATGCACAATTTTAAAGAGGAACTCTGGCCAGAAATTGTTTCTCAAATTTGACAGAACTCTTACCTGTGGCTCCTCTAGGGAAACGTTCATTCTAAGTTCCAGAAGGTTTAACAGGAGCCGGGAGCAGCCAAACCCGTAGAGTTTAAAGCCTTGTGCCTGGTTCAAAAGTCCTGCTACATAACAAGCAAGGCCTTCTCTTTGTCAGGAATCGACTAGTGTATTATAAACCCTAAAGAGGGCTTAGATCCCCTCTCGGCTGGCCGGTTGGCCATTCCTATGTTCAAACTCCAGAAACGGGTGGCAGCTCTTTCTCTCTGAAGACCCCATAGCTCTGGAATGCACTTGCATTGCATATGCCCCTCAAAGAAAACGTTGATCCGACGAAAAGTGAAAATATATTTGTTTCCCTTCAAACAATGGCTCCTCCCTAACCCCTAGGTCCATACTCCATCCACTCCCCACCTTCCCTGTGACTGGGCGATCTGATCCCCACTGTGTCCCCCTCCTGGTTTCTTGTAGATCCATTGCTGACTATTGCCCTCCCTCCCCTCTAGTTAGTTCCCCACTCCTTTGTTTCTCCGCTCCCTAGCCTTGTTCTTCCCTCTATGATTGTAAAGTCCTCCGTGGCTTCCCAAAGCTATGTCTGCGCTCAATAAATACCCTAATGATGATACAAATTAGCAGCCGAAACTGATAAAGATCTTTGCGCGTCATGATACCTCTGGCGGGCCATTGGTGTGTGCAATATATGTTCACCTACCATTATCGATAGCATTACCATCAGCTAAGCGGCAGTTTAATAAGGAATTAAAGGGGCGGTGCAGACAAAAGGAGCGGATAAAAGACTAGTGGTGATTTGCAAGTGGGAGGGGCAGAGTCAACATGACCTTGACCCACTTGTACCTGCTGACCTACTGCCAACTCACTCACTGAGAATTGAAGAATATGCCCAAGTGGGCAAAGACCAACAAATGCTACAGTGTATGCTATAACCCCTCCCACCCCTCTTCTGCTCTGCATCTGCTTTGCTTTCAATTCTATCCAAATTAGATTTTTCACCTTAGCTTCCCTTTTGGAAGACAAAATGTGTGCACATTTCTTCAAACGTGCCACTGTTCACAAATCCCCACTTTGATGCTGTATTTTTTATTTTTGCTTATCACAATACATGTTTTAATGATACCCTAGTGCAGTGGTCTTCAAACTTTTTTGGCCTGCGCCCCCCTTGAGCAAAGTTTGGGCAGCCCGGGCACCCCCAAAAGTGCCAGATGGACAGTATGTAGAAATCGCTATGAAACTTTGCGTGCCGTCACCGCACCCTACTCCCAGTACAGACCATGGGCTCTCCCCACCCTACTCCCACCACTATCCCAGTCCTGCCGCCCATCCTGCTCCAGCCACAGTCCCATAACACAAGCATACACACATCCATACACATTTAAATAAAAAAATAAATCGCCATAAATGTACCTTCTGCAAGGGCCTGCGCGTGGTTGCTAAAATGCCCCGCTCCAGGTTGCTTTGCCGTATGTGCGAGGAGGCGCAGGAGCACCCCCTCGCACATACATACATGCAGTGCCCCAGCCAGCATTTCCAATGATCTATGCAAGGCTGGCGAAGCAGAACACCCCCAGCGTTGCATGGCTCAGTGATCATGTGCGGCTGGGGAAATGAACTGTCAAAGGCAAACAGTGTTTCCCTTTGACAGTTCAGCCAGCCCAGGAGCACTCCCTCAGCTGGAAAAAGAAGCTGAGGGAGTTCTCCGTGTTTCACTGGGCTGGCTCCTCGGCTCCTCCATAATGGGTGAGGTGGCCAGTGGGTGGACGCCCCCTCACCCATTATGGATGAGCTGGCAGGCTTGGACTGGCCTATAGGGCAATAGGGCGATGACCCTACCAAAAATGTAAAATTCTAGTGTAGGCCAGTCAAAATAGGCCACTTTTTTGGCCAATGTGGGCCAGTTTGAGGAGTTACTTCACTATGCTGCTAGTAGTTTTGACCATTGTTGCTGAATAAATATTCTTTAAATATCACCATTTATTTACATTTGAACAAAAAACAACCCCTTGGGTACTAAATAAACAGTCTGTGACTAAAGGACTGAATATCCATTTGCAACTGCTGGCCATTTTTTCACTGGTGCCTAAAACCGTTTTATGGTCCAGTCTGACCATGTGAGCTCCCCCTCCCATTTCCTCTAATCTAAAAAAAAAAAAAAATGTATTTTTTTTTTACATTTCATGCTGGGCTTTGGCGCCCCCCGGGAATCGGCCGCGTCCGCCTTAGGGGGGCGCGCGCCACAGTTTGAAGACCTCTGCCCTAGTGCTTATTCCTGACATGTGATTGGTCAGGAGCCCGTCAGTATTTTATTGATTTTGACTGATTTTCAGGCTCTTTATTAAATAATGGACACTTCCGCGTCCCAGCTGATATAAATACTTGCAAAAGCAAAGTTGCATCTTAGTAGAAACTAATTATAACTACTGTCGCTGTTGGGCCAATTCCCTTTCATCAGCTTATACCCAGCTTTTCTAGCACCACGTGGTTATCAAAAGAAGCTACTGTGTTATGCCAGCTCTGATTACTATGGGAAAGTGGTTGCCAGCATCAAATGTATGTTTAAATGCTCAGAAACGACATTATTTGTGACCCTTTTACTACCTACATTGGCAAGTAGTATAAACAGATGGCAGCGCCGTCTATCCATTGAAAAATCAGAAATGCAAGAACCTAAATGTTTATTTTAAGGCACATCTACATCTTATTCCCATTTTGTTACAAAAAAAGGTTAGATTTCATGAAAGAGGTGGTGTGACAAAACAACTTCCGGGGTACCAGTGGTCCTGGGGTGAATATCAGTTTCTAAACCATCAATCAGCTCCACACCTCTAATACACCAGAAGGGATCCAAACAGATTGGAATAACAAGTAAATTGTAAACCTCCTTAGGGCGGCTTATCTCCGAAAGGTTGTGGATCGTTGGTTAGTTGCAACACAGCGAAAATACAATTATTACCCAATGATAAAAGGAGTGTCCAGCCAAGGTTGTATTAAAAATATCTATTAATCACAACAGACAGTCTAACAACACTATGAAATACAACCCACCCTGCAAGGCAATGCAGAGGACAGACAATTTCAAAGTAGGAAAAGGGATGCACTCTGGATACTGACAGGAGGGTAGTCGTTATGGTTAATAACCATAACGGTTTGTTAAGGTTTCTTGGTTTTAGCACTCAGGGGGCAATGGGTCTTAAACATGTCTCGAGGGGCCTTCTGGGAAGCACCAGGGGGACAGGACCACAACATACTTTGTGCTGTAGGTGTTCTTGGTGCTCGACATGGTTGAGCCGGCTTCAGGGCGCTTTGCAGGCTTCTGTGACAGATTTCGAGATGGGAGTCAGCTGTGGGTATCAAGCGGCAAGACGGTTCAGCGAGTGAAGCTGGACGAAGGGCTGCAGGCTAGCCAACATGGCGGCTCATGGGTCAGGAATCGTTGTCTCAGTGCTGATCAGTGGTTCTGACACACTCGTCGAGACTTCTCGGATGTCTTTAAGCAACGGCGGCTTAACAGCGGTCAGCGTTGCAGTCGGTTGCAGATCAAGGAACTTGACTAACTTGAAAATGTCCCTTAAGTTGGACATCTGTAGATGCTCATCGAGGTACTTCTCCCAGATTCTTCAATGGGCTTGTGTTGTCCTTTGGGGCAGACGGCCCAAAGCTGAGGAGTGTGTTGCAGGCACCTGCTTTGTCCTTGGTTTTCGGGTTCAGAGACCTTCTGGCACTCCATGTCTAGGGAGCTTGCTGCAGAGCCTAGCAAGGCATGCTCTGTGCTGGTTGGGTACTGGCTTTGGAGTGGCTGGAGGGTCCTAAGCTTCTTCCCAGCTCCTGTCTTCCACAGCACTTTGCATCTGCACACCCTCCGTTCTGAAGACTCGCACTTACACCTCCCGCAGCCCAAGCCGTGTAGCACTCTTCACTCCTAGCACTTCGTCCATGGATCACCCATGGGCTCGAAACCCCCAGCACTTACCTCCTCTTCATACATTTCTACTGGCTTGCGACAGTACCCTAAAAGTAATGGCCAAAGATGACTGGACCATAAGGTAGCGGATCCTCCAGCGATCAGGAAATGCATTTACGTTGTAGTCAGCCATCAACATCCACTGATTGACAACAGTTGTACAATGTCCAAGAAAGTGAACAGAGGAAATACTCTCTGTGCTTAGTGTAAAAAGAAGAGACGTCTCTTCCAAGTAATTGTGCAGTCTGACCCCTAAATTGCAATGAATTTGCATTGGTGGGTGTAGATATATATTCACAAGAAGGGACGACTGATTAGGACCCTGGGGGCAACCACACCTCATACTGACTGTATGTGATTGATTTAATGGGGGTTGATGTAGGATTTAGCAATGAATGGAATCAGTTATGAGCAAGGCCCTTCAAACTGGCAGTATCAAAAGCTGGTGACAAATCTGGCAACCCAAAAGGACAGTGGCGGGCTCCGCCAACCACAAGTTCTTGGTCACCAAGGAAAGGCTCAACAACTGATTCTGTGCACCATCATGGTCTAAAGTCTATGCGTGCACTGTCAACAATGTTTTCGCCCATGAGTATCTGCAACCGTAGAAGGACCGCGCGCTTGCGCAGTTCTGCACAGATCTGCAAGTGGGAAGCAGGATTGAAATGAGCGAAGATTGACGGGTCTCATAATGGGTTCATCAATGAGGGCGTGACTTCAGCTAGTTTCAAAGCCTTAGGCGCCAATAAAGACAGCGAGACATTGCTAATGAGAGTTAAAGCCTCATTAGCAAGCATCGGGTAGACCAGTGGACATTTTGGAACTATTTCAGGGCATTTGGACAAATTAATTTTGCCGAGACATAATGAGGAATACTAATTAGAGCGATTAGATATAAGCTGACGCTAAAAGCAGGGCAAGTTTAAAGCGCCAATGTTTTCTTTTCCTACAGGAAAATGGCCACTGATAAACAGGACCCATTGAGTGGTAAATGCTTTTTTCCATTTCCCTCTGCTTGCTAAATCTGGCACAAACACCACCTCCTGCAATTTACAGAAGATGTCTTTACGGCTTCCATTTCCTTATAAGGTAGACTCTGAATCCGAGCCGTCTACAGAGTTAAAGCACAAGGAGACTTTCCGAGTTCAGCCTTCCACCAAAAAACGCGGGTGACTTTTGCACCGTGTTAACCGTGTCCTTTGGATATCATTATTCCATCATTTTCATTTGAAATACATCTTGGTTTTATAGCCAAGTTAAAAAGTAATAATCATTTTGAATTTGTTCTTAGCTCTTAATATTTCATTTGAATCACTGAGTCTAAAAAGGGCGTTCTTAAGTGAAATAGGCATCTGGACCCAATTCTGGGGTCTAAACATTGGGTAAATTGTTCAGGAGTCTACACATTGCAATACAATCAAATGCTAGAAATGTAATCATGTAGTGTGTTGCATATGCAAAGCCATTTGGTTGAAAGTATATTAAGAATAAATAAAAAATAAAAGAATGTATCATTTTAAAATTTCGAGCGCTTAGTTGGATTGAAGGCGCTATTAAAACAAGTATTTCAAGTGCTGAAACATTGCAAGCGTTTTAAATGTAGTTTGAAACACCTGCAAACGGTGTGACACTGTTAGTCCAATCTTAGAAATAAAAAAGCACACACCGCGCCAAGAGCTGTGAAGCAGTTTCGCTCCTGCTTGGCTGCATGCCTGTCACTTTTTAAAACATATATATACATAAGTAAATGTATAAATAAATGGTGGACATACATTTCACATACAAAAAGTGCACCATTACTTTAACATCCGTGTGTGTACGAGCAGCATAAATCCGTGTGTGCACGTGCAGCATGTATCTGCGTCTGCACGAACAGCATGCATCTGCGTGTGCACGAGCAGCATGCATCTGCGTGTGCACGATCAGCATGCATCCGCGTGTGCACGATCAGCATGCATCCGCGTGTGCACGAGCAGCATGCATCCGCGTATGCACAAGAAGGAAGCATTAGCGTGTGCATGAGTAGCATGCATCCGCGTGTGCACGAGCAGCATGCATCCGCGTGTGCACGAGCAGCATGTATCTGCGTCTGCACGAGCAGCATGCATCCGCATGTGCACGAGTAGCATGCATCTGCGTGTGCACGATCAGCATGCATCCGCGTGTGCACGAGCAGCATGCATCCGCGTGTGCACGAGCAGCATGCATCCGCGTATGCACAAGAAGGAAGCATCTGCGTGTGCATGAGTAGCATGCATCCGCGTGTGCACGAGCAGCATGCATCCGCGTGTGCACGAGCAGCATGTATCTGCGTCTGCACGAGCAGCATCCATCCGCATGTGCACGAGCAACATGCACCCGCGTGTGCACGAGCAGCATGCATCCGCGTGTGCACGAGCAGCATGCATCCGCGTGTGTACGAGCAGCATACATTGAATGCAGTTCAGGGATAGTCACTTGGGCCTGATTCATGGAATATTTGCCCGGTTCAAAGTGCAAATTCACTTTGAACCGAGCAAATATTCCATGAATCTGAGGACATGTACCAGTGCTCCATCCAACTCACAGCACCTTACCCACACAACACAGCTGAGCCTTTTCTGCTAAACAAATTGTGCAAGAACCTTAAAGTGGGACACACTAACTTAAAAAAAAAAACATGCATGGCATTGTAGAAAAATCCAGAAATAGAAGATTTAAAACCCATGATTTGAAAGCAGCACCTGTTGTTTCGGTTTGACGTCACACACATCGGGCCTCATTACAAATTTGGTGGTACTGGTGTGGTCACCAATTCTGAGTTTGGATTCCATGGGGTATGTACCTGTTGGGGGTATATAGGAAGTGCTGTATGTGGTGAATGGGGAGGGTTTGCCCCTTGCTGCACTTTCTTTGGGGCCCCAGGCAGTAGATCCCCCAGGTGCAAAGGCAGTCTCAATCATGTCAAGCCTTCCATACCTACAAGTGAGGAGTCTTCTGGAACTCTCCAGATAATTCAAATCTGCAGCTGAGCCTACAGAGAGACCATACTCATAAGAAACCTGCATTGTATGCAGAATAAAACCTTCCCTGCAGATTTGCACTGAGGTCCACACATCACTTAGCTGGTATTTTAAAAACAAGAGGTATTTAATATATCGCAGGTTTTTACCGTCAACACCACTTGTCATAATGAGGAGCATAGCATCTATAAATGTTCACAGGTAATCTTAAAATTAATTTCAACCAACCATCAGTATTTACAAATAAAATGGATGCTTGAAAAAGGGTTCTTTTTAATTTCTCTGTGAGGCTTCCGTACTTGGAGAATGAAATTCAATGTCTGTAGCAGCACCGAAGTCAAGATAGCAGAGTCCTGAGGAAGCGCGTGCCTTGGAAAATAAGACCGATTGGGGCAGGGAGTCGAGTGATCATTTGATCGTATCCTCTATTTGGCGTAACTGTTAAGGGTGATCGTCTCTCTTTTGTGGAGCCTCCTTGTCACGTATTTCTATTTTTTCTTTATTGCTTTTTTTCACCAGGGATCTGGGGGAGTCGAAACACTCATGGCAGCAATTAGAAGAGATGGAAGGGTGGCAGCAATTACTGGAAAAATTAACAAAAGGGGCAGGCGTGCTCCCGCCACAGCCCGGTTGTCTTTTCTAAGAGACTGCTCAGCAAAAACAAATTATGAACATTAAGAATGCTGCCTATGTGGCCACATCTTTCATATTCTTCCGCTGAAATAACCCCCGGGAGAGCTTCTTGCTCCTAGTCTGCAACCATAATGAGCGCCATCCCTGCCGAAACAAGCCCCAGTTAAATATCGCTAAATCTGCCGTCGCCAGGTTGGCGGACATGATTCATTGAGTTCACGGCATAACAGAGTACCCGTTTACTGTCACTCGGTTTATTGCAAAGGCCCGTTGCAGAGGAGTAACTGCCACAATGTTGCAAAATTCAGAAGCCAACGGTGTTGTAAACATGCTCGGTTTACTCCCGGCCGTTGAGCTATAGCAACCGCCCCGCGCTCAACTCTAAAAAGCTGAAATAATTTAAATGAGAAAGTTTTGGAGGGGGGATAAAATGGGGGGAGAGAAAGGATAGGTGATTCAAAAATGTAATATGATCCCTTAAATGTAAGCTTCAGAGGGGGCTACTAAATCAAAATAAATTTGTAGCCCTGCTTTGGCGGCACCACCTATTTCAGTTTCTGAGCTCAGACGGCCGAGTGCTTTACGAAGCAATGCTCCTGGGAAATCAGAGAAACAACATTTCAAGTGGGATGAAATTCCAATAATGATACGCCTTAGAGGGCAGAAGCGCCAGGCCCGCCTGCTGTATGCAAACTCCCCGCGAGAGCGCGTGTTGTTGCAAACGGTCTATCCTAATTGGGCAGGTACCAGTGCTTAATTAGGCCATGATAACGAAGGACCGTAATCAATCATATCTGTTCTCTTGCTCAACCATACGACATCCAAATATGTAAGTAGGTACAATGGCATCATTCATAACCCTGCCACTATTAACATTGTGCAAATTAATGGCAACAGAATTATACTAGCCACCAAATGATGACATATAGTGTGTTAGCATCCAAAGGCGGAGGTCTGCTTTATGGTTCTATGAGTAGTTATCAGCTTATATCTTTAGGTCATTTTTATTTAGAGTCCTAGGGGGCCCTCCCTAAAGAGGTAGGCACTAGGAGCGAATTGAAAGTCTCCATCAGCCAGACCCCAAACCCAAATTCAAATTTTGGCTGAATTTAGAATGATAAAAAGGCACTTCTTTCATGTAGCACGCCACTCTCATTCATGGTAGCGTGGCCGTGCACAAGGCTTCTCTCCAGGAGAGTGGCGAGAACATGTATTAAGGTAGTACAGCTAAAATATTTTTAAAACCTAATTAAATAAGTAGCCGTGGAAAGGATGACAGATTCCTGGCTGTTTAAGGGTCAAACATAGAAGATAGAGAATGAATACAAAAACAGATGAGGGCACATCGTAAGAAGTGCAATAAAAGACAGAAAGGATATAAAGTGTTGCCAAAAGTGCCACCTTTTCAGTGAGGGACCTTGTCACAAAGTCGAGTCAGATCACCACAGACCGCAAGCAAATTAATCTTCTTTAGCAGGAGTATCTTACAACTCCCCCAGGGCCAGAAACAGAGGGGTTGTAAGACGGGGCTCAGGGGGCTATAACCCCGGGTCTTCTGGTTGTAGCCCCGGATAGAAGTTCAGGGGATAAAAGCCCCAAAAGGCTAGCTAGTACTGAGTACTGACAGTCGTGACATTAATGTAGCCCGGGATCGTTTCCAGACCTAGCAACTCCCCTGGCCAGAAATGTGCAGAGAGTAGCTCGATCCGTGCCGCCCACCAGAACGCAGTTAGAGCTCATGGCCAACGCAAACATTAGTGTCCCTCGGGAGGTTCAATAGTGTTGAATGTAAAAGTGCTTCAGTTCCCGTCAAACCTGAGTCCTAACTTAACGCAACAAAACAGAGGTGGTAGGTCACCGTTGATTCAAACTGAACCTAAACGCTCCATTTAAAATGTCAATCATGCTTCGTCTGCTTAGTTTGTCGTGGACCGTAGCCACCGGTTTCAGTCTTTGAGCACAGCCCCAATCTCTAGAGTTCATCGCTTCCCCTTGGCAATCTTGTTGCGAAGCTTGGGGGAAAGTGGGGGGCATTATCTCGGGTCTCCAGTCTGCACTGTAGCCTGACAGCTCTCTTGTAGTGGGAGTCACACTGGAGCTGGCCTTAAAATCAGGCCCAGGGCCATAAGGAGACAGGAGGCCACCCTAGGATGGCGAAGGGGGGGCGTTCTGCGGTGCCCGCGGCCTCCCTCAGGATCTTGGGTCTCTAGCCCTCCAACCCCAACTGCTTCTCCTCCTTGATGCCTCGTTTCACGCTCATCCTAGCAGTATCTTCCCCAACATCTCGTTCTTGAGCTGTTCTGTCCCCTGTTGTATTTCATCATGGTTCAAACATATGCTCTTTCCTTCCCCAACCTTATTTACACACCCAGTCTATACCTCAATATTCAAATATGTTTTTGTTGGAAACTGCCAGTGCTTGTTTCTTTGCTACATCTTCATAGGCTCCCCTCACCACCATCTCCTTAGCATCTCTTAACCCTTCTTCCTGGACTTCTCTCACAACCTTCTCCTGGACTCCGCCTGACCCCTTCTCCTTTACTCTCCTTCTTCACTTCCTACACTCCTCTTGCCGCTGCCTACTTATTCCCTCTAGCCTCCCCATCAGACACTCATATTCTCCATGCCATTTTTATTCCATGACCCCTGGGTCTCTTCCTCCTCAAACCTGTGTCTCCCTGCTTCCCCACAGTCCCATGGCTCTCCCTTTCTTCTGTCTCTCTCTCTCTCTATCTCCAGTTTCCTGGGTCTCTCTCTCCCCAGCAACCCTGGTTAGTGTTTCACCCTCCTTCTTCTCTTCCCTTCTTTTCTCTCTCGCTTTCTCTTTCTCTCTCTATCTCTCTGTCTTTATCTTTCTCTTTCAATGTATGTTTCTCTCTCTTTCTCCAGCTCTGGTATTTTTCTCTTCAGCCTCCTGAGCCTTCCTCTCTCCTGCCTCCTTGGTCTTCACCTCCCCAGCCTCCTGAGCCTTCCTAGCCCCTGCCTCATTGGTCTTCACCTCCCCAGCCTCCTGAGCTTCCTCTCTCCTGCCTCCTTGGTCTTCACCTCCCCAGCCTCCTGAGCCTTCCTCTCCCCTGCCTCATTGGTCTTCACCTCCCCAGCCTCCTGAGCCTTCCTCTCCCCTGCCTCCTTGGTCTTCACCCCCCCCAAGCCCCCTGAGCCTTCCTCTCCCCTGGCTCCTTGGTCTTCACCCCCCAGCATCCTGAGGCTTCCTATCCCCTGCTTCATTGGCCTTCACCTCCCCAGCCTCCTGAGCCTTCCTCTCCTCTGCCTCCTTGGTCTTCACCTCCCCAGCCTCCTGAGCCTTCCTCTCCCCTGCCTCCTTGGTCTTCACCTCCCCAGCCTGCTGAGCCTTCCTCTCCCCTGCCTCCTTGGTCTTCACCTCCCCAACCTCCTGAGCCTTCCCCTCCCCTGCCTCCTTGGTCTTCACCTCCCCAGCCTCCTGAGCCTTCCTCTCCCCTGCCTCATTGGTCTTCACCTCCGCAGCATCCAGAGGCTTCCTCTCCCCTGCTTAATTGGCCTTCCCCTCCCCAGCCTCCCGAGCCTTCGTCTCCCCTGCCTCCTGGGTCTTCACCTCCCCAGCCTGTTGAGCCTTCCTCTCCCCTGCCTCCTTGGTCTTCACCTCCCCAGCATCCTGAGCCTTCCTCTCCCATGCCTCCTTGGTCTTCACCTCCCCAGCATCCTGAGGCTTCCTCTCCCCTGCTTCATTGGTCTTCACCTCCCCAGACTCCTGAGCCGTCCTCTCCCCTGCCTCATTGGTCTACACCTCCTCAGCCTCCTGAGCCCTCCTCTCCCTTGCCTCCTAGGTCTTCACCTCCCCAGCATCCTGAGGCTTCCTCTCCCCTGCTTCATTGGCTTTCACCTCCCCAGCCTCCTGAGCCTTCCTCTCCTCTGCCTCCTTGGTCTTCACCTCCCCAGCCTCCCGAGCCTTCCTCTCCCCTGCCTCCTTGGTCTTCACCTCCCCAGCCTGCTGAGCCTTCCTCTCCCCTGCCTCCTTGGTCTTCACTTCCCCAGCCTCCTGAGCCTTCCCCTCCCCTGCCTCCTTGGTCTTCACCTCCCCAGCCTTCTGAGCCTTCCTCTCCCCTGCCTCATTGGTCTTCACCTCCACAGCATCCAGAGGCTTCCTCTCCCCTGCTTCATTGGCCTTCCCCTCCCCAGCCCCCTGGGCCTTCCTCTCCCCTGCCTCCTGGGTCTTCACCTCCCCAGCCTCCTGAGCCTTCCTCTCCCCTGCCTCCTTGGTCTTCACCTCCCCAGCATCCTGAGCCTTCCTCTCCCCTGCCTCCTTGGTCTTCACCTCCCCAGCATCCTGAGCCTTCCTCTCCCCTGCCTCCTTGGTCTTCACCTCCCCAGCATCCTGAGGCTTCCTCTCCCCTGCTTCATTGGTCTTCACCTCCCCAGACTCCTGAGCCGTCCTCTCCCCTGCCTCATTGGTCTACACCTCCTCATCCTCCTGAGCCCTCCTCTCCCCTGCCTCCTTGGTCTTCACCTCCCCAGCATCCTGAGCCTTCCTCTCCCCTGCCTCCTCGGTCTTCACCTCCCCAGCATCCTGAGGCTTCCTCTCCCCTGCTTCATTGGTCATCACCTCCACAGACTCCTGAGCCGTCCTCTCCCCTGCCTCATTGGTCTACACCTCCTCATCCTCCTGAGCCCTCCTCTCCCTTGCCTCCTTGGTCTTCACCTCCCCAGCATCCTGAGCCTTCCTCTCCCCTGCCTCCTTGGTCTTCACCTCCCCAGCATCCTGAGGCTTCCTCTCCCCTGCTTCATTGGTCATCACCTCCCCAGACTCCTGAGCCGTCCTCTCCCCTGCCTCATTGGACTACACCTCCTCAGCCTCCTGAGCCCTCCTCTCCCGTGTTCCTCCTTGGTCTTCACCTCCCCAGCATCCTGAGGCTTCCTCTCCCCTGCTTCATTGGTCTTCACCTCCCCAGCATCCTTAGCCTTCCTCTCCCGTATTCCTCCTTGGTCTTCACCTCCCCAGCATCCTGAGGCTTCCTCTCCCCTGCTTCATTGGTCTTCACCTCCCCAGACTCCTGAACATTCCTCTCCCCTGCCTCCTTGGTTTTCACACCCCCCCCCAGCCTCCTGGGCCTTCCTCTCTCCAGTCCCTGGGATCTTTTTTTCCCTAGTCTTCTGGGTCTTTCCTCTAACTTCCTCTCACCTCCTAAATACAACCTCCCGGGGCTTCCTTTCACCAGCCTCCTGGATCTTTCCTCTGCCCTTCTCCTCCTTCTGAACTCCTTACTAGTCATCTCCAAATGAGATCCTTCCCCGAACTCCCACAGCATTCTGCCACAGGCCCATCCTTGTGTAGGTCCTCGGCCTGCTTTCCAGCCTGTCTCTGATGCAAGACAACTCAGTTCTGTCTCTTTGGCACCCGAGGTTGAGAAGGGCTGATGGGGTCCTGCCCCTGCAGATGGCCTCCAGTTCTGATGTGAAACCAGGGTTTGGGTTGTGCCTCCCCATGGGTGGTCCTCTCTATGCTTGCCCCACACTGACCCTGCCCTCGGGCTGGGCACCCTTGGCCTGCCCAATCAGTCTTAGGCGTATGAATGTGTAGACATTGAGAGGTGACTGGTTGGTTGAGTTTTATCTCTTCAATCAACAACTGTAAAACCTTACTATTTCACTGAGCATCCTCCCAACATTGCCTTGTCAACTGCACTCCTAATCTACTGTCTATTTTACGTCCAGTGTTTATGTTATGTCACCCCAATACCTGTGGGTTTTCGGCACCAAATAACTAAATAAATAAATAAATGCATTCCATCGGGTCCTGCTCCTCATCCCGTGACTAAGCTTTCTGCACCCGACTAAGTGGAGTTGCGTGTCAGGGAACTGCTAGCATCACCGCAGAGCCCATCCTCAATTCCCTTAAAGGGACAGGAGTGTCTAAGCTGGGAGTATGACAAGGCTCTACCTGCCATGCGTGGCATGATAGAGGCAGCCAGGGGATATTCCTTAGGCCACATCGTGGCCCCGCATCACTTGTAGTGCCACCGCATCGCTTGTAGTGCCACCCTACCCCTTGGTGGGTGTAAGATCAGGTCACAGACTCACTTCCGGCAAAGTCGCAAATGCAGATCACGAAGGGAGAAAAGACAGGGGCACCAGGATGACTGTGGATTTCTCAGAAGGTAAGTTTGCACTATGTGCATATGGAAGACTTTTCCCAAGTGTGCCTCCCGTCCTGTGCAACCGCAACGATGACAGGTGAGGAGAGGTCGCTGCAGTGGTAAAAGCGGAGTAGTTTGAAGCCCTGACAGTCAGAAGACCGCACCCCTTATTTTCCTCCAAATCTCAGAAATCAATATTGACTCAACGTGCCTTGACTGTAGGATTGCAAAAGGTGCCAGTGTGGCCAACAAAGAAACTGTAAGGATTGCCAAATGGGCCTTCTGAAATCCGGCTGCATGTTTTCATGTGCCAGGCTGATATGCAAGTCTATGCAAAAAGGACGAGCATACTCATCCTTGGCACTTATGGGGTTACAAATCCCTACATTGTAAAACCTGGATTGATTGTTTTTCCATGTGAAACACAATTTGCCCTTCCGAGCTTTGCCACGTAGTGGCAACTTTATCTGAAGGTGCTCTGAGGGGATGTGACTTGCCATGCCAATGGTTTCTCCACAATGATGGAAGTTTGGGCTTTCCAGAGGGTAGCACCGTTGTCCCTAAGTGCACTTCTCCGCGTTCTGAGATGCGCATCAGCGCAGTCCCTGCTCCAGGTCTACTATAAGACACCTCTTTTCCTGTTTGGCCTTTCTCTATTGATCTGTCAACTGCAGTTTTTTCTGCTGAGCCTGGTGAATTTGTGCATACACATTTCGCACACTCGCTCCTTTTTGGTGAATATTTGAGTTCACTTTCCAACTTATCCATATCTCAGTGGACAACTCTCACTAACTGCATGGGAAATGTATCCTTGTGATTGGACTGGTCCCAAGCCTGTATTTGTCAGTATGTTCATCAAGGACCACTGGGGGCTCCTATCTAACATTCCCATTGGGGTCCATTGTGGAGTTGTGCACTAAGACGATGGCAGGACCTAGAAAGCTCCTAACATGATTAAACTAACAGTCCACCTTGGGTCAGTGGAGTAGAATTGTTTTCACACAGGCACTCCTGCAGAGCTGGTGCCGTGACTTTATGCTTTGCACCAAGAGCATATGGATGTTTTGTCTGTTGTACTATTGCATTATAGAACAAGAGAGGTGTCATTATCGCGGAATAATGACCCGCCACCACATTATGTGCCGTGGTGAACAAAAGGGCATTAAGTTGGGAAAGGGTCATTATCCCAAGAGATAATGCGGTCTATAGGGCTATTAACACACAGTGGTTATAGCAATGCAGTGTTGGAGTCTTCAAAAGGGAAACAAAAACTTTAATAGTGACTAAAGTAAATAGTTAAACAGAGTTAGTAAATTAAATGTGTTTTTATTTTGTAATATTTAAATAAGGCTATCTTCATAAATTAGGCATGTAAACTTGATTGAACTGGAGTGGGTTTAACATGATCAGGCATTAGATGCTGGGTAAAAATAAAAGATTTCTCTGTAAGAATGTGAAAGCATTTTACTACGATTTATGTTTCACTTTGTTGTGTTAAATAAAATGTTTCAGCAAAAAAGCTCACCCCAGCGAGAAAGTGCCTTGATGAAAAAATGACACCTTGAAATTACCTTTTTCTTTTCCTGTTTACTTTTGCAGACATAATGTTTAGAATGCAGTCAATACCACTAGTTATTGACTGATCTGTGAACATTCTGATTGGTTAAGAGGATTTCAATAACCATCTACATGTGCTAACAGATCATAATAGCAGTGACAGAACAGGAGGACTCCCGCGCCCTAAATGTTGTTTTTTGTCAAGTGTTGTTTGTTACACGAGGCCTCCCTCCAGCCCATTCACGCCAATGCTCAGATTAGCGGTATTGATGGCAGTGAATGCTATACCACCTGGCACCCAGCAACATTTCCAATACCAATCACCCTGTGTGGACATGGTACAAGAGCCACATTTCCTGCCCAATGAAGCCCATGCAGCACACGCTCCCTCCCTCTATCCGGAAAGGCGCTCTCTGCACCCTGATATCCACCAGGGGTGCTAGGATGGGCCTGATAACCACCACTGTTTTTTTCATTATTAATATTTAGTTGAGAAATACATCAGGGGTCTTCAGCCTGCAGCTCGAGATGTTTGTGACTACAACACCCAGGATCTCCCAACATTGCCTATGCTGGCTAGTGAAGATGGGAATTGTAGTCCAGAACATCTGGTGAGCCAAATGTTGCAGAACCCGACCTTATATAAACAAGCAAACAAGAAGGCATTGGTGGCATATCAGCCCAGAAGAACTGACCAAGTAAAGGAGAAAAGACGAAAGGTCAAGGAAGGAGGTGACAGCATGGACGGTGACTGCCTGGCACATAAGTGCATCCGGCAAAGGGCACCCCAGATCCGCTGCAGAGTCACACTGCAGTCAGAAGGACCTTCATTAGCACATCTGGCACCTGGCTACTCATAACGACCATGCTTAATGTCCCATCAATGCAAGAGCCTAATCACGCCGATGAAACTGCATCACTCATTGTGTTTTAATGAGTCAACACCCTCCCCAGTGGGAATACTATGTTGCTTTGAGTATTAAGAATACGCAGTTCCCGGTGTGAAGCGCCTATTTTTAGATGCGCAGGCGACCTTTGTGCCGCTAGACAGCAAGACGAGAAGAGGAATGGGGCCCAGACATCGAAAAGAAGTTTACTAACAAGCGCGTGAAAACCTGGCCTTGATGTATTAGCGCCGAGAGGACATCCGTCTTCCGCAGGCACCTGGAAATGCAGGTGCGCACCTGGTTGTTCACATTAACCCTGAGGCTTCTTCGCCGCGCCGTATCTAGGAGAGGTCTGCAACAGCTCAAAACGGGCTTTCATTTTTAAAACGCCCGACTTTTAGTTTTACTGAATGCCCTTACATAATCGTCCGGTGCCCTCTATTGCCTTAAATCTGTTGTCCTTTTTTTTTCCGTCTGCCCAGGTCACCTTGCATTTTAAAAATGGTAAACTATCTGTCTATCCAACACCCATCTGCCCCCCTCCATAGGGGGCACGTTTTCCTTCCGCCTTCTGCATCTGCCCACATCTGCACCTGCTCTCAAGTTTCAGAGAGCTTGCCAAGGGTCCAAAGTGAGTTTGTTTCACTTATATGAAATGGTGACATCATAAAGCTCAGGGATTCACGTAACCTTAGGGCTACATGTAATAACCGAAGGGTGGGTGACTGACTCCAACTTCCATCTGTTGGAGAAAGGTAATATCAAACAGATGCGTAAGACATCATTAAGACATCTGTTGCTCCGTTGCCTAGACAATATCTGTTTATGGTGTGTCATTTATAAACAGTCGTTATCAAAATAAAAATCCTATTGGCTCTGGTTGCCGAACTCCAGGCCTTGAGGGCCAGATACATGTTGGGTTTTTAAGATAGCCCTCATTAATATTCATGAGATAAATTTCCATACAACGATTCTAAATGCATGCACATTTTTCCTCATGAATATTAATGAGGGATATCCCGAAAACCCGTCAGCATCCCGGCCCTCGAGACCTGGAATTGGACAACCCTCTACCTCCCTTTCTAGAAATGTACCTACTGAATTTTAAGGGAAAACATTGCTGTAGGAACTTGGAACAGTTACAGATCCTAGTGCTGCAATCATTATTATCGCATAGTAGAGTGCAATTGTCACCCCATAAGCCAATCTGCTTTGAGGAAAGGTGATGAATAATTACATGGTATTTGACCGCCATTCCACAGAGGTGCGCATCCAAACATATCGGTGAACAGTGCTGCAAATCGCCTGAACAGCAGCTATTTTAGAAAATCAACATGTCTCCTCCTCAAACTTCCTTTTTACTCCTCAGTTATTCTCCTCAGGCACCAGTAGCCGTACAGATAAGAAGCGTGCCAGGTAGTGCCCGGCCCCAGGTCTCCCAGCACCCTGCGTGAGATTTTTGGGTGTGCCACCCTCACTGTTCTGTTTCGAGTGAGCATAGTAGGCCCAGAACACAATGCCATGCAACAATAAGCAGTTGGACTGAATGCATTCAAATTCCAGTCTAGCCAAGTAACAACACATGCCATGCTTGATGTATCATAGGTGCCCAGAAATCAAGTCATGCCACAATAAGAAAGGGCTATATTGGCTGCTGTTTGGCCAGTCTAGCCCTTTCTTACTGTGGAATAACGTGTTTCCTGGGCATCTATTATAAATCAACCATGGCATGTTTTACTTGGCTAGACTGGCATTTTTGGCCAAAATGCCAGTCTAGCCAAGCACGTACCATACACCAGGCCTGCCGACTCCCATGCTCCAGGCTCCAGTGCGCAGACAGGAAACCAGGAAGTTGGTTTCCTGTCCCACGCAGTGAGGCCTAACAGAAAGTAACATTCTAGGTGAAGCGCTGGGCTCTGGAGTGCCATGCTGGGAGCGCCATGCTGCAACTAGAACATTATTTTCAAGTTAGAGAATCCACTACGTAGACAGGAAACCAGGAAGCTGGTTTTCTTTTGTAGAGGAGCAAGTGGACACATTTTCCCTCCTAGCTCCCGCCCCCTCACCGCCATCATACTGGAGCAGCAGGTGAAGGGCTGTGTGTGGTACCCCATGTGTTGTCCCTATACCGCATCAAGTGTATGAGAGACAATATGCACCCAAGCAACCATACCGAAAGTACCCTCATACTGAAAGAGTATAAGGATGTCAGCACGCACCATTGGACATCAAGTAGTGCTGAGTGACATCTGACGAGGGCAGAGTGATATCATGAAGAAGATATGTGTGGACATACAGAAACGATATGAAAATACTTAAGAGTAACGATGTAACTGCAGTGACAAGAGAAACATGTACGAAATAATAAAGTAATCATATATGTAAAGAAGATAAAGTAACTTGCTGTCCAATAAGTGTAAATAAGCAACAACGCAAGGTAAATGAGACATAGAGGAACTTGCTATAGAGGAAAATATAACGTGGCTAGGAGAGACATGATAGGAAAAAGGACATCGGCTCGTGTTAAGACTCAACTCAGGATGTTATTTTAAGGAGTAATTGTAAGTGCAAAGGAAGGCAGATGGATAAGCCATGTATGTAAGACATATTCCTCTTAGGTTAAAGAAGAGCAAAACTTTTACAAGAGTCAAGTATTGGACAGTTAATAGTGAATAAGGTCTATACAAGACGGAGTGAGGAAGTCTCTAGAGGCCAAAAGGAGGTAGAACATGCAGCATAAACTAAATCAAATAACAGTAAATTAGAGGTTGATAGAGACCCATTTGCGGTCTCCTCACACATGATTCACAAGTCAAAAACAAGGTCTATTCATTAAGCTTCGGATGAAGATTGTGATGTGCTTACACTCCCTCAAATGTCCCAGAACAGAGAGCAACTACAAGGTCAACTACAGACGGGAAACCTTGGTTTATGGTTGTACTACTGAGAGAGGATGGACTAATTGAGAAAATGGGGAGTGATGTGACTTGAGCACCTGGGTTTCATTTTGCTTACGTGCTGCTAACGAGCCGAAAGTCCAAGGTTGGGTGAGCATGCCAACCAATCAGAGGGTCTATGGGGAATGTGTTATGCAATGTTGCATAGACCAAGCTGCTGCCATTTCTATGCTATAATCAGTGTTATATGTATATAGAGGTAGATCAAGGTGTGCCCTACATAAGATAAGGGGCAGCCAATAATGTACTAACCCCAATGTATGCCATAGATACATCTGTTCCCATAATCAATCCTTCCCTTCAATAGGTTTTGTAGTTTTCCACACAGGGTGACATCATAGATGATGCATTTTGGGGTATATAACCTCTGTATAATCAAGTTTGTTTGTGAGTGTGCGAGCATAAGTGTGTTGTTTGCCAGTCTGTCCAGTTATTTAGTCAGATATCTTTCTTGGTAATTTCATCTAGCACAAGAGATGCTTCAACTATAAAAAGTTACTTAAGGAGAACAGGATTTTATACAAAATACGGCAAAATCAAAGAATTGTCAACTTAATATGTCACCGTAAATCTAAAGAGATCTGGAAAACTATAAAATCAATTGATAAAGTAACCTCATGTGAATTTGACTCTTGTATAGACAGTACAACTTGGTTTTCTTTCTTTCTTTGCAAATATGCACTCCCTGAAGAATTCACTTCTTTTGAACAGCTTCCCGAATGTCATCTAATCCCGGATCGTTGCCCTTGGGACAAGTCAGATATCCTTGCTCCAATTCAGTAAACTAAAAGGGTCCAAATGTGCTGGTCCTGATGGACTACCCCCGTGTTTAATTAAGGATGATCCGCTTTTATGGGCTACCATCTTCATGAGCGCGTTTCATGAAATATTTCGGTCTAAAACAATCCCCAGTTCTTGGCTCACATCAATTATCATTCCGCTTCATAAAAAAGGTTCAATTACAGATCCCAATAACTACAGACCGGTCGCGATCATTGATGTTGCAGCCAAGATTTTTGCTTCATTGATCCTACAAGAATTAGAAAGTTTTGCACGGTCAAATAACTCTCTTTGCCGATCTCAAAACGGCTTTCGTAAAGGGATGGGTACTCCCCTCAATGCGTGTCTTTTGGCACATATTATTGCACATACCACCAGTCCTGCTAACAGCCCTATATTTGTTGCCTCTCTGGACTTAAAAGCGGCATTTGATTGTGTGATTAGAGGCAAACTTTGGGAGAAACTCCATAAGGCCAATCTCCCTCAATATCTTATCACACTTATTCAAATGCTTCATGCTCAAACACATTTTAAAGTCAGAATTGACAGATTGGGGTCTCTAACACAGGCTATTCCATGTTTCACAGGAGTAAAACAGGGTTGCAACCTTGCAGCCATTCTGTTTAACTTTTATCTTTCTGATATAGAGGACATTTGGAACACAGACAAATCTTTTGCAATTAGACTTGGCGATTTTTCTTTGCCATGGTTAGCATACGCAGATGACATTCTGCTCTTCGATCGTACCCAGGTTGGGCTTCAATCCAAATTAGAAAGCTTTCTGTATTATTGCAAGAGAAATAATTTGACTGTTAATCCCCAAAAATCTAATATAATCATATTTTCAAACAAAAAGAAGGTACGTCAATTTGTATGGAAATTTGCCACTTCACCCATTTCAATTTCCATTAACTTACCTTACTTGGGGCTCATACTATCTAAGAATGCGACGTATAAACGAATGAAGGATCTTTCCCTAGTCAAATCTGTACCCCTAAAATGCCAAATGAAGATTCTGTTACATAAAATTTGTAACTTTTCCTTAACGCCTCTCCTAGAATTTTATTTGAAAAAAGTGGAGGCTATTTTGTTATAGGGAGTCGAGCTTTTTCTTTATGATTTGGGTCCTTTTTTAGATCAACTTCAAGGACAAATCTGGAAATATACGTTAGGGCTCCCCTCTTCAATGCCAAACGCCATTATTAGACACGAACTTGGCCTCACTTCGCTTTCTGCGAGATATAATTGGCGTTTGTTGCTGAATTTTGCAAAAATATTGTTTCCTCCCAGAAATTCCCTATACATAGACCTAAATCAAATGCTAAGGAGGAATAACATCCGTTCAATGAATCAATTTAAAGTACAAATGTTGTTGGTGATGGAAAAGATCAAAATCCCTGTTACAGACCTGGAGTTTTGTCAGGAAAAAATCAAGAAAAAATGATTCCAACATGATTGGGCAGAAACCTGTATGCAGATAGCAAGATATACTTTGTTTGCAGAATATAGTAAATTTGTCTGTCGGCAAGTACCTCGTATGTCATATTTAACACTATGTCCTTGTTCCAAAATTCGCCGAACCTTTATGCGATTCCGATTTGATCTTTTACATACACGAGTTAGAAAAAAACATTGGCTCAAACTGACTTTAGATCAGATCGATGAACTATGTCGCTTTTGCAATCACGCACCAGAAACTTTAAAACATCTTTTCCTCTGAAAGCGAGCGCTGCAACATGATGAATTCTTTTATACAAGCTAATACATATACAGCTAGAGAATGGATCGGGACAAGATGTATGTGGGGTTCCACAAACTCATCAATAATTAAAACAGCAAAATTGTTGAAGATCATTGAGAGCGAAATCGAAAGAGTCGTGTAATTAGGGTACTTCTCAGTCTATTAGTTAAGGTGAAACGGTTTTGTTGATTTTATTCTCATGTTCTGTTTTTATGTTTAAATGTTTTTATGTTTTGATTTACGTAATTGAAACAATGTAACTTACTTGTGAATGTATCTTAAGAGCGAAATATTTGTAAAGATCTTTTTTTGACAAAAAAAAATAAAGATTTTATAAAAGAAAAAAAAATAATAAGATGCTTCAAGGTGCTAAAGCACACTTTAGCGTGTAGTGGGGCTTAACAGAAAGTCACATTCTAACTGAAGCTCATAATGATGCACCCTTTATGACTTGTGCCCCTGTGCGGCCACATTGCTCAAACACCCCTTAAGCGGGCCCTGGTGCCAGGCACCTTTACACCCTAGAACCAGACAAATACTACCATAAGAGAAATTAGAGAGTAAACATAGTTCCAGCTAAAAATAGGACACAGTGATTACTCCAGACTCTGCCCTCCTGCTTCCACCCACAAAGCCCCATGAACATGTTCAGATCAGTGTTACCAGCATCAGTACCATACGAAGGAGCTCTAATATTTTTACTGCATGAAAAAGGCATCTTGTACTTCGGGTAAACAAGGCACAAATAAACATGGATGACCAACACATTTTAAAATAAGAGGTTTTTTTTAGCTGAAATATACAGCTTACTCACCTAAAAAAAGCCACTGTGAATGGCAAGTACATTTTTACTATTAAAAAGGATCAAGGTATGGACCAACAGTTAAGGCTGCCCACTTATTGACAGCAGACACTGCTATAATGTTTGAAAATCTAAGGCAAAATGCCCAAAACTAAATACACTGTTTGCACACAATCATATATGCTGTTGACATAGCAGTGGTGGAAAACATTATTTATTGTAAGTACAGGCTGACAACAAAGGCCAAGGCATTTCGGATCTACAATGGTACTTCATCAGGGAGAGATCTGCCTGTACTATTGAGAGAAACAAGAAGTGGAGGCCATGGTTGGCCATAGGTGAAGAATGGCATCCACTCCTCCAGTGCACTCGGGAGATAACGGGAGATAACCTCAGAGGGAAGCACTGACTCTTCCCCAGCTCTATGGGCCTTTCATAAACAATGGTCTGATAAGACTCAACATATCATCCGCAAGCCTAACATATGGACCACTCTGCTGCAACCCTGCTGGTGCGTCAGAGGTGCCAGTCCGACAGAATGACCATTAAAACCTCTATGAACAGGAATGGTTAATTACTCTAAAATTGTTATAATGTAGCAATCACCACCACTTAGGGGGGTATAAAGGGCTGGTAACAGCCCACCGGCCTGAGTCTATGCTGGCCCGATCGAAGCGAGGGCCTCGGCAAGGGCTCAGGGCCGTTACTGGCCCTGTTTGGGCCCCTAAGTAGGGGTTATTGCTAGTCGCAGCCCAGGTTCTTCCTGGGTGCGAATAGTTTAGTTTTATTATTTATTTTTTTTATTGGAGTTGGGCTCCACACACATTGCGTGAGCCCCTTCTCCAGTGGAAACCCAACTAAGATGGCTGCTGCCATAGCAGCCCAGGAAGGAGCTGTGGTGGCGGGAGAGCAAGAAGCTGAATGAGATGGAGTAAGGGTTCAGGGGGGGAAGAGGGATTGGAGGATAACTTGGGGCAAGGCCGTGGGGTAGGGAGGTTGTCAAAGGGACAGGGTAATAACGGCAGTCACTTGGGGAAGGGCCTCTGGTGGCTGGAGAAATACAGGTTGTGTTCTCTCCTACATTTCCAGCCACCTGATTGGCTAAGCACCCTTCCCCGAGTGTGAATGTCAGTTCACACTTCTTACCTCAACTTTGAAAAAGTTCATGAAGTTTGGCAAATTCCTAATACATTGAAAATTAGTCTTATTGGTGGTCCAGTGAAACACAGTAGGATGTACCTAAATGATAGCAATTTGGGACGCCTCTGCTGCCACTACCCAGTTTGGTTTTCCCAAATTCCGGAACACTTGGAAACTTATTAAGTGCACTACTTACTGATATGATGTGACATGATATTTTATTTATAGCGTACCTAGACACAAGTGTTTTCAGGTGCGACAAGGAATGGGAGGGGAACATGGGGGACAAGACAACGATCTTCCTAGGCCCAGTGACATGAGATTGTGCAAGTGCAGGGGATAGGAAAGAGGAGAAGTGCCGGGGGAAGGGGAGTTGGAGCAAGTGCAAGACATAGGATAAAAAACAAAAAGTGCAGCCAGCAGGTGGCAGTGCAGGGTTACGTGCAGAAAAACAAGTGTTGGATAAGTGCAGGTAGGGGAGTTGTAGGGTTGCAGATACAGCCCCAAGTGAAGGGTTGCCAGGAGGCAGTACAGGTGTGAAACTAGGAAGGTGGGGACCTGGGCCCATGGTTCACAGGGTAGCCAGGTAACCAGTGCAGTATCAGACAGGAGATCAGCAAGGTAGAGGAAGAGAAAAGGCAGAAGCAAAGAGGAAAGTGCTGAGCTGCTTCTGGAAGATGGATCTGTTCAAGTTTCAGAGAGGGAAGGAGGCTGTTCCATAGGGAGGAACGAGCTGAAGAGAGAGATCTGACACCAACTCGTTGCCTGGACCCTCAAGGAGTTGGAGGGGAGGAGCAAAAGGCTTGAGTAGGAAGATACTTCAGAAGAGGAGCTGGAGATATTTTAGTCCCAGGCCCCAGAAGGCCTTGTGGATGATGCAAAGTGTCTTGAACTTGATCCTTGCAGCCACTGGGAGCCAGTGGAGAGATTTCAGTCCTGGAGAGATACGATCCCTGGGCCTGAGGCCAAGGACAAGCCTTGCAGTCCTGACTGGATGAGTTGCAGAGGGCGGAGAGTAGAGGCAGGCAGATTTAGAAAGAGGCTGTTGCAGTAGTCCAGCTTCGAGAGAACCAGGGCTCTAGACACAGTGAGCTTCTGGGGGAAGGAGAGGAAAGGAGGAATACCTCTGAGGATACTGCAGCAATGTTAAGTATATCTAATTACTGTAGCCATTTGACAAGTGTCCACTGGCACAGTTGCAGTAAATTTAAAGAATGATTTCAGGGTAAAGATCTGACTCAAACTTACATCAAAGTTCTCAGCTGTACTAAAGAATCTGCCCTAATGAGTAAGATACACTCAATAACGAAAAGAAAAGAATGTTAAAGTTCTCAAATGTAAACAACATCTATAGGCAGGTTGCTTGAACTTTGGCTTTGGCGAAAGCACTAAATAAACTCAACTATATGAAGAAATGCAGAGAAGGAGGAGTTGAATTTAATCCGAGCAGTTCCGCCATTTAATGTTTTCAAATTCTATTTTGTTATTCTTGGACAAGGGGCAAAGCATTTACGCCTTGGTTGAATTAGAGTTCCACCAAGTTACCCTCCGCACTGAGAATACACCCCGCAAGCCTAAGATTCCGATGGGAATTGTGCATATGTACCATGCCACATGAAAAAGTGTCTATTGATGGCAAGGCTCCAACGGTGGGAAGCACAGGGGCAACGTGCTGGTCAGAGAGCAACAGAGGTTTGAATCCCAGATCCGTGCTTGGAAACCAAACACAGGTATTAGGCGCGTTATATAAAAACAATTAAATAAATAAATAAACCACCTGGAAAAGGAACAAACAACATTGTCAAAGTAGCAAGAGTTTCCGTAATATGATTGTAGGTCTTTATATTTATTAAACATTGGGGAAGAGTGCTTTTCCCAGAAACTCTTTTGAAATATAAGCATACAGAATGGAGCAATGGCATGAAAGGGGGCTTACCATTGGATGGAGTACAGAGTCATATTGACAATAATGCTGCATGACCTTGGTGAACCTCCTTCGAGGTGCCTCTTCAGAGTTAACTTAAACTCTAAGACAGATGCAATGTTTTCTGGGGATAGGGAGTTCCATGGGAGGTGCTCAAGGATTGTAAAATGGGGGCCACGCAGAGATGAGAAGGGGTTGGGTGTGTAAGTAGCTTTTAAGAGAGTGAATAGCAGGAAATTGGAGTTAACAGCGTGGACATGGAAGTTCTGAAATACACGTTGAAACACGTGCAGCTTGTTCAGAACAGGACAGCATTCTCGATCCTGGGCCCCATTACGAGTTGGATGGTATTTCAGTGGTAAATCTGCCGGAATACCGCCCAACGGAATTACTGTCACCACCACTTGGTCCGACGGATTTACCACCGGATTACAACTGGTGGCGGCGGTGTTAGTCCTCATTAATTTGCAGTCCAAAGGACTCCATTGGGGATTTCGGTGGAATTACAGCCCTTTGATATATCCCTATGGTAATTCTGCCAATTCTGATGATTTTTCAGAGGAAAGTGGGAGAATTTACCTCCAGCATTATGCTGGAGATAAATCACCAATTCCAGGGCTAAACCATAGTATGACCATGTGGAAAAAGTGGCAGTAATTTCATTACTTTCCCACAGCACCATATTCATAATGAGCCTGTCTGTTTAATCAAGAAATCTGTATTGTTGGGTGTCCTGACCCACGTTTGGACTATTATGCTGCAACATTTGGTGCTGTGGGCTTAGGAAATCCAAGATGGCGGACAAGCCCACATTTGCGCCAGAATCCAGGAGAACCATGCAGTTTTGCGCACACCAAAATGGTCCCCTGACCTGCCAACCACCAGTGCAAAGAAAGATGGTTCTGTTCAAAACCCGTTTTTATTAATGTAAAAACAATTGCTAAGATCATGGGCCCAAAACCACCAAACAAGAATCCAACTATGGTTGAGTGTTTTACTTTACTCTACTACAGATCCACATCAATGCCATGTCAAGCAAGGATCATATACTATCAAGTAAAATCCTTTCCTTTTGAAATGTATTAATTCAAGACAGCTGTCAAAAATAGGTGCAGTACTGGCATTGGACACTGTCCGGCGCCGGCGCTCTATAAATCCTGACAGGGGAGCTGTCTTGAAGAACTGGGCAGTGAACAGAAGGGGGCCTTATGTAATTAAAAGTTCAAAAGACTGACCTTTCCTGAGAACTCTTAACACCCCAGAGACCCACACCAGGAGGCAGGATATCACATGGCCCTGTTGATTGAGAGGGATGGGACTTCCCTGCAGCCTGCTGGACCCAACACAATAGACCCTTTCAATTGAATGGAGTATGCTGATTTTGGGTGTGGACTGTAAACAGAGCTCCTCCTGAAAGGAGAGACATGTGATCCCTGACTCCCCCAGTTCCTAGGGGCGGGCCAGACAGGACTGTGGATTCATATTGCAGCAAATATATGTTTAAGTTAAATGTTTCTAAAATCTTGTATTAAGCTCACAGAAATGTACAACTTGGGGATCCTGAAAATGAAAAATGCCCTCACGATTTGAGCCCAAATTCCACTTTGTACGGTGTTCTGGGACCGAACCTCGCTATTTATTAATATTGCAGACACTGTGTTTAGATAGAGACATAGTAATTTCCAGTAATATGCTCAGGGAAGGGGTGCAGGTCTGTGTAAATTTTGAGGAAAAACTAATATGGCGAAAGTCACTAAAAAGCACAAAATGTTGCCATTTGTGAACCCAGGCTCTGAGGGGGATCAGAGTTGGGCGAGAGTGTATTTTAAATTAATCTGTGAAATGTGTATGTAATTTCAACGACGTGTGTATCTGGGAAACCTGTTAGTTATGAAAAATGCATTTTCTAAGTAAAAGCAAAGGGGCGTTTCTTCAATAGACTGTAAGACTCTGACTCACTCTGACACACTATCCCTTCTCAAATCAGGTCACAGAGAATCCTTGACCTATCAAATCATGAGAGGGTCGGGCATGCAGAATGAGCCGTTCCACCCACTTTCAAAACACATAAAAAGAGACTGCTTGGAAAGGCAAGAGATTCACTTTCCACTTTCTTGCGAAGCATTTTGACGGACGACTTCACATCCAGATTCCAGACTTTACATCCAGAGATCCAGAACTTAACTCCAGAACTTAAAGCAGAGAGGCCTGGATCACCAGCTAAATCCTTTTTCAGCAGGCCTAAAAATCATTTGCAAATTATTCAAACAGCCGGGCTGAGCTGTCTGATTCTGGCTAGAACCCTGTGCCAGAAACACCCAGAAAGCAGAGCTGTATCCAGAACCAGAGACCAGACGTCTGTGAAGTGCCACTAGCAGACCCAGAAAGCAGTGCTGTATCCAGAGAGACCAAACCAGATCGCTGTGAGCAGAACCAGAGATCCACACCAGACCAGCAGAGCAGAGCTGACCCAGATAGCTGTGACTTCAGAACCAACCGCCCGGAGTCCAGTCCCAACCTGACGAGACCCTGACGGCCTATTTCAAATTCATAGTGTGAGTACTGATCCAGAACTGTGCAAAACCAATCTCTTAGTTTAAGATAATCTAATTCAAACTATTTTAACCTATTAGAACTGCATCATAAGGAATCGTGTGTCCATCCTGTTGATTCAAACCTTCCAAGCGCATCTGTCATTCTGAAACTGTAATTTCATTTCCGAAAATCTACCTCCACTAAATCGTCCGTATCTCTTGAACCGATTTTAACTTTCATTTATAAACTAAGATTCTAAGCTTTCCAACAAGCCTAGAACCGACTTGCTACTCCTTATAGTTCCTCCGCAATTGCAATCGACGCACTCGGAAAAAAGTGCCGGGAATTGACAGTTTGCTTCATTTCAACCACGTGTAAAAAATATCTGTCTTTTGCTTCGATTACTGAATCCCGTTTTCAACCTGATAACCATCCCTGAATCATTGGTAGGGCTGACCTGAACTGATTTAAAGTATCTCTCACTCACCCTGAACCTCTAGAGGGAATTAAAAGCATTTTCAGCATATTTTTCACTTCATTGCCACCACATTTAAAAGGATCTTGTCTGCTTTAAAATCATACCTGTTTTCCTCTAAGCTCGCTGGGGGGAACTGGAAATTTGTATTGCATTTTGTATTCCTGAGAATTGTGTGGTCCCCTTCCATCTCCTTGTCAAAGAAAAAGTGATCATACTATCTTTTGTTGAAATCATATCAAGTTTATTTCTGTGCTGCATTTTGCCCTCATTGCTTTCCTTGAAACCATAAAAGTATTTTCTGCTACCTTATCCTTCCTATACGAACTCCTCATTGATTGTAAAGAAGTGTGCTAGTGTCAGATTATCTATTGTCAATCAACATCATATTCATATGCCTAAGTGTGATATCAAATATTAATTTATTATAAAAGTGTGATATATATATTGTTTAATTTTTCCAATAAATCTTTTAAATTGAAAAACACACCTACTTCTTGGCTAAGTGAGGTCAGGGTGATTCGAAGAGAGGGGCGTTATATAAGGGTTTATCATCCAGAGTATAACTTGTCATAAAAATATATAAATAAGGGCTTCCCTTGGACGTCCCAGACGAGGCACTGACTTAGTGGGTTGCTTGATTGGAGTCACTTGACATTATCAAGGGAGCCAATCATATCTCCCAAGAAGGGAACTTGTAAAACCCATCACTGAACCTCAAATCCCCTAAAATTACCACTCTCAGGATTCCAGGTTTCAGGCCATGCTGGATGGAAGCAGCGGAATAGGTGTCATTTGAGACAAAAAAAATTAAACAACTTCCCACCACTTCATGTCTACAAGAACACTACAGGCAGATGAAAGTAGAGATGAAAAGGTTGCTCTTTCCTGAAGCTTTCTCATCCAAGCAATGACCGGCTTTTGAGTTTCCCTTTTGGGCACAGAGGCAGGAGCCTTTCATTTCATGAGCCCACCTTGGGCCTGCCTTTGACCTTCCCTGGTGGGCACAGAGGTAGGAGCCTTTCATCTCATGAGCCCACCTTGGATTGGCCTTCGACCTTCCCTGGTGGGCACAGAGGCAGGAACCTTTAATCTAATGAGCCCACCTTGTGTCTGCCTTCGACTTTCCCTGGTGGGCACAGAGGCAGGAGCCTTTCATATCATGAGCCCACCTTGGGTAGGCCTTCGACCTTCCCTGGTGGGCACAGAGGCAGTAGCCTTTCATCTCATGAGCCCACCTTGAGCCTGCCTTCCACCTTCCCTGGTCGGCACAGAGGCAGGAGCTTTTCATTCCAGGAGCCCACCTTGGGCTGGCCTTTGACTTTCCCTGGTGGGCACAAAGTCAGGCCCCTATCATCCCATAAGCCCACCTTGGGCTGGCCTTTGACTTTCTCTGGTGGGTACAGAGGCAGGGGCCTTTCATCTCATGAGCCCACCTTGGGCCGCCTTTGACCTTCCCTGGTGGGCATAGAGGCAGGGGCCTTTCATCTCATGAGCCCATCTTGGGCCGGCCTTTGAACTTCCCTGGTGGGCATAGAGGCAGGGGCCTTTAATCTAATGAGCCCACCTTGGGCCTGCCTTCGACCTTCCCTGGTGGTCACAGAGGCAGGTGCTTTTCATCTCATGAGTCCACCTTGGGCCTGCCTTCGACCTTCCCTGGTCGGCACAGAAGCAGGCCCCTTTGATCCCATGAGCCTACCTTGGGCTGGCCTTTGAATTTCTCTGGTGGGCACAGAGGCAGGGGCCTTTCATCCCATGAGCCCACCCTGGGCTGGCCTTTCACTTTCTCTGGTGGGCACAGAAGCAGGAGCCTTTCATCTCATGAGCCCATCTTGGGCCGGCCATTGACTTTCCCTGGTGGGCACAGAGGCAGGGGCCTTTCATCTCATGAGCCCACCTTGGGCCGGCCTTTGACTTTCTCTGGTGGGCACAGAGGCAAGGGCCTTTCATCCCATGAGCCCACCTTGGGCCGGCCTTTGACTTTCTCTGGTGGGCACAGAGGCAGGAGCCTTTCATCTCATGAGCCCACCTTGGGCCGGCCATTGACTTTCCCTGGTGGGCACAGAGGCAGGGGCTTTTCATCTCATGAGCCCACTTTGGGCCGGCCATTGACTTTCCCTGGTGGGCACAGAGGCAGGGGCCTTTCATCTCATGAGCCCACCTTAGGCCGGCCTTTGACTTTCCCTGGTGGGCACAGAGGCTGGAGGCTTTCATCTTATGAGCCCACCTTGGGCTGGCCATCGACCTTCCCTGGTGGGCACAGAGGCAGGGGCCTTTCATCCCATGAGCCCGCCTTGGGCTGGCCTTTGCCTTTCCCTGGTGGGCACAGAGTCAGGCCCCTTTCATCCCATGATCCCACCTTGGGCTGGCTTTTGACTTTCTCTGATGGGCACAGAGGCAGGTGCCTTTCATCTCATGAGCCCACCTTGGGCCTGCTTTGACCTTCCCTGGTGGGCATAGAGGCAGGGGCCTTTCATCTCATGTGCCCATCTTGGGCCGGCCTTTGAACTTCCCTGGTGGGCATAGAGGCAGGAGCCTTTAATCTAATGAGCCCACCTTGGGCCTGCCTTCGACCTTCCCTGGTGGTCACAGAGGCAGGTGCCTTTCATCTCATGAGTCCATCTTGGGCCTGGCTTCGACCTTCCTTGGTCGGCACAGAGGCAGGAGCCTTTCATCCCAGAAGCCCACCTTGGGCTGGCCTTTTATTTTCCCTGGTGGGCACAGAGTCAGGCCCCTTTCATCCCATGAGCCCACCTTGGGCTGGCCTTTGACTTTCTCTGGTGGGCACAGAGGCAGGGGCCTTTCATCCCATGAGCCCACCTTGGGCCGGCCTTTGACTTTCCCTGGTGGGCACAGAGGCATGGCCCTTCTTTCATCTCATGAGCCCACCTTGGGCCGGCCTTTGACTTTCCCTGGTGGGCATAGAGGCTGGGGCCTGTGTTCTCATGAGCCCACCTTGGGCCGATTTTTGACTTTTCCTGGTGGGCACAGAGGCAGGGACCTTTCATCTCATGAGCCCACCTTGGGCCGCCCATTGAATTTCCCTGGTGGGCACAGAGGCAGGGGCCTTTCATCTCATGAGCCCACCTTGGGCTGGCCTTTGACTTTCCCTGGTGGGCACAGAGGCAGGGCCCTTCCTTTCATCTCATGAGCCCACCTTGGGCCGGCCTTTGACTTTCCCTGGTGGGCATAGAGGCTGGAGCCTGTCATCTCATGAGCCCACATTGGGCCTGCCTTTGACTTTCCCGGGTGGGCACAGAGGCAGGACCTTTCATCTCTTAAGCCCACCTTGGGCCGACCTTTGACTTTACCTGGTGGGCACAGAGGCAGGAGCCTTTCATCTCATGAGCCCACCTTGGGCCGGCCATTGACTTTCCCTGGTGGGCACAGAGGCAGGGGCCTTTCATCTCACGAGCCCACCTTGGGCCAGCCTTTGACTTTCCCTAGTGGGCACAGAGGCAGGAGCCTTTCTTCTCATGAGCCCACCTTGGGCCGGCCATTAACTTTCCCTGGTGGGCACAGAGGTAGGTGCCTTTCATCTCATGAACCTACCTTGGGCCTTGCCTTCGACCTTCCCTTTTGGGCACAGACGCAGGAGCCTTTCATCTCATGAGGCCACATTGGGCTGGCCTTTGACTTTCCCTGGTGGGCACAGAGGCAGGAACCTTTCATCTTTAGAGCCCACCTTGGGCTGGCCTTTGCCTTTCCCTGGTGGGCACAGAGGCAGAAGCCTCTAATCTCATGAACCCACCTTGAGCCGGCCTTTGACCTTCCCTTTTGGTCATAGAGGCAGGAGCCTTTCATCTCATAAGCCCACGTTGGGCCTGCCTTCGACCTTCCCTGATCGGCACAGAGGCAGAAGCCTTTCATCTTTAGAGCCAACCTTGGGCTGGCCTTTGCCTTTCCCTGGTGGGCACAGAGTCAGGCCCCTTTCATCCCATGAGCCCACCTTGGGCTGGCTTTTGACTTTCTCTGGTGGGCCCAAAGGCAGGTGCCTTTCATCTCATGAGCCCACCTTGGGCCTGCCTTCAGTACTGAAGATTGTTAACCCAAGGGCTCAGACCCCCCAGCAGCCTCCATGGAATGGGAGCATACATTCACCTAAGGAACACACACCTGAGATGTTTTTATAGATTGGGCATTTATATCGTGCTTCATGCCAGACTCCAACCTGTAAGCGCGAGACCGGGTATCAAACCCATGTTGTGTGGCAATATCAGGTTCAAAGACAAACCTGTTGCCCCTGAACTATCCTCCCGGATGGTCTTACGACAGTGATTATTTGTGTTAAATTCAAATAGACCTTTGATGAGAATGGCCTCATTTAATGTTCCTTTGTTTGAGAATTTGTTGGCCCTTTTTCACCGCCCCATCGGAATCTCTCCCCACCCCTTCCCTTGTACACGTATTTCAATTTTTTATACCGCATCCCGACTTACATATGAATAGTTTCGGGCAACCTTATATTCCTAAATGGTGGGGTCGAATGGTGGGATTTTCTAAATAAATTTGAATAGATGACTTTACACAACCACGGTTATATGCTTGGATATAGTTATTTACAGGTGCAACCTTAGAAGGCTAATTTACCGGACCACCTCCTCTATCCACTGGCAAAGTTTGCCTTTTACTAACCTCACACGTAGTTGCACAGACTTAGGACTGTTAGCACTTGGGCTCACTCGGTTATAGGGCTCCATACCTGTCTCTTCTTCCGATCCTACTCCCTTTTCTGCCTTCTGTCTTTCACTCTTATGGCACTCTCAATCAGCTTCCTTTCTGAAATTGTATATGCGACTCTCTTAACAAATTAATAAACCAGATGGCAAGGGCGGCCATGGACAGGAATAGTTCTTAGACAGGTATCTAGAATGAAGGTGGTGGGAGAGTATTGGAGAGGTTGTAGCAGGCCTGAGTAGCAATTGTGAGTGCCTTGTTTATAGGAGCAAAGCAATAGAAGTGTAGGCTCAGGAGCAGACTGGAATAGTAGTCAAGACGATGGAGAAGAAGGGGTGGCATCAAGGCTTAGGCCGAGTGATCGGTAAGGTGCACACCGATCTTTAGAAATTTGGAAACTTTCGTCCTTGATGCCGCCAGGGTGATGAATTGCTGGAGCCTGTTGTCAGAGAGGACATATAGTTTGCAAGTCTTGGTGTACGGTGTAAGGAGCAATCCGTGGGAAAGGAAATGGTGGATGGGGGAAAGGAAATAGTGGTTGGGAGAAAGGGTGGGCTTTCGAGGCAGGTTACTTCGATTTTGGAAGAGTTGAGCAGGAGGCATGGAAGAGCCACCCAGTATTGGATGGCAGAGACAGGCACATTAACAGGACTATGTTCAGCGGTGGAAGAGGGTAAGGAGAAGATTTGGGTGTCATCGGCAGATAGCGAATAGGCATTAAATGCAGCACAATCCTACCTCAAGGCACTTTGCAAGGAACAGTTACTATAGAGGAAGCATCTTGCTAACCAGAAACTGTAAGTTGGACCGTGGGGGACGTGGAGTCTGGTTGAGAACAAGTCACAGAAACCAGGATGTGATGTGGAGTGATATAGAGAGAAGTGTGACCATTTAATCAGAGTGGCATGTTGCATAGCATACTTGACTACATGACCCATTCCAATCTGTAGGTGCTTATTGTGAGAAACTAGAGGGTGTCTCACCCGTTAGTCCCCAGAAATCTCTCAGGTGCCAGGACACAGCCCTCGCCTTTGGATCCAGACATTGGGGGTGGACCAGTGCAGAAGGATCACCTGAGTGAGGGGTCTTCGGAGAGGGGGGGGTTAGGAAGCTGATGGTGAGATGCAGTATTCCCCCCCTTTTCTGTTCATCTAACCCGTCCTATTTTTAGGATTCTCTGAAGTCGCAACTCCCCCCCCTTTTACACAAACATTGGGCTGAGGAAGAGGGTGACTGAGAGTAACAAGACTAACAAGCAAGGTGGAACACAAGTACGAGCAGAACCTATGGGGCAGAGGCAAACCTATCGGAGCAGAGCGACGGACTCAGAGACGAAAGCAGCAGGTCGAAAAAAAAACCATGAGTTCCTTACTCGAGGTTGTTTCCTCCGACAGGCCACGAAAGACATGTGGAGAAATCCAGATCCCACATCAGAAGTCTGCAATGTGTTTCAAGGATGCCTGTGACCCTTCGGGAGAACAGCAGAGTTGGGGAGGCATAGCCAAGCCTGCGGTACTAACCTTGACTCGTGAATTGGAAATCGAAAAAACCAAGAAAGAAACGCACACAGGCAGTGAGTTGGCCAGCGACCTGAGAGACCGGTGTGTGTTAAACAGAGTTTGAAGTGGCAACATGATATCGCAAGTGAAGGCTGCACATGTGTGGATGAGATGCAAAGAAAGGCAGACCTGTGAATGAACTTTGAAGTAAGGACAGCTGCGGAATCAGTGATACTGAGTAATGGAGTGACCCAGCAAAAGGAAGTAGCCACTCGAACGTCTCAGTGAAAGGTGCATTGTTTGTAACGATAAAGTGAATGCATTACAAAAGCGAAGTAAGCAAAATTAACTCCTAGAGAAACTATTAATCGAAGTACTCCTGTGGAGGTCTGTAAAGAAAGCCACACACATTTAAAAGTCTTCGACATCCGAAAGCGGTCTGAGCCCTGCTGACGGAGACTCGAACTATAATAAGCTTGGGGAAGGGAACCCCCTTGCAAGTTTTGTTGAACTGTTTTTTGAAGAGGTCTGTGCACGACAGAGGAGGACTGACATTAACCTTTTTGCTGAAACATTATTTGGAGGTCTGAAGAGAGAGACTTAAACGTGGAAGGCCAGGCAGGCCTCAATCCACGTTTTGGTACAGTTTATTGTGTTGAGACCCGAGCTAGAGTGTGTCATTCTGCCTACAGGGACCACCTTACTCTGTGTGGTCTAACATGGGGAGGAGAGCTGGTTCAGCTATTTATTCTTTTGGACACTGATTTTTCCTTTACATACATTTCTCCTTTATACACTTTATGTACAAGAGATAGGGCAGGCATTAGGTTTTGCTAGTATAGGCCATTTTGATTTGACGGACTCCATTAGGCCTCTTTTGTTTATCGTTTGATGGTCGAGGATACTCCCATCTTAGTCATAGGACAAAGTAGGAGTTTTCCAACCCAGGAAACTTCAATAAAGGTTTTACAAATTGTACCTATTGTGTCAGTGTCATACTTCTGGTACCACGCCTCTGCCACATAATCCAGTCCTATTTTTGTTTCTTTGCATTCTGGGACGTGTAGTTCCACTTTTTCTCATTATTAAACTCTGACTTCAAGTCCGAGAATTCAAAGAAAAACCTGGACTGGATAAGCACCTAAAGATTGCAACGGGTCATGTTGGCAACTATGGCATAGACTTCGACATGTTTACATTGGTTTGCCAATATTTGCAATTTGAGACACAGGGTGCGGGGTGTGGGCGGGTTAAAAGTTATTCATGAAGAAACTGAGATTAGATCCCAAATCTCTGTGTTCCAAATACAGACATGCAGCAACAAGACAGCATCAGCACCCATTTATTTTATTATTACTGACAAACCAAAAATGTAAAGAATTCAGGTGTGAAGTTATGTTATGGTTTCTTCTATGGCATGCTATCACCCGGAGGTATCGTGGCGCTTGGAAAGAACGAAGAAAGCAAGCAGGGAAGAGAAGTGAGTACCCAAAAACAAATCAGGGAGATCCTGGTTTCTCAACTCCACAACTCCACAGATGCAGGTTTGTTGAAACAATATTATAAGCACACGCTAAAGATGCATTTCACACAGGACCTGGCTCTTGCATCACCCAATTCAGCTGAGGTGCAGTGCAGGATGTCTGGAGACGCTGCCACTAAGTGCCTGCAGTGGCAGCCGCATCCACAATAGCAAGACCCCTGGGTGCATCGCCAGTCAATACAGGAGGAGCCGCTATTACCCACAATGCACCATGTTCTTCAAAAACATACTCAGAAGACACTCCTCTGCTCCCATGATCTGTGTGTTGTAAAAGCAACCCTTGTAATTTACTGATGTAGCGTTTCTGACACAGCGCTGTGCATAGAACATTTTACATACAATTATTATCACGCAACTGAAGTTGGCCCTCATTTATTAACCTCAGAAGGATGACACCCTGAGTTGGCTTTGCCAGCATATGAACCTGCAAACGGCAGATCACGCACAGACCTCAGCAGCGAGCAACTCATTTTGACCAGCACTAGCTGCCTTACATCACACGATACAGATGAGTGTTTTTTTTTTCTTACTGATGTTCAGGTCAGTACCTTATTCGCACCCGGGAAAGACAGATTATCCAATCAAAAGCTGTCTTTTCCGGGTGCGTTTCTGTAATCACCACCCACGGCATAAAATAGAAAATGGACTAGATCCCCTCTCACATAGCGGCGGAATTTTTAAAACTTTTTTCTTTTCTTTTCCTCAGGAGATAGGCTCGTACAGAGCTCATCGGCAAAAAAAAAAAAAAAACATTTAGACCCCGTTAAATCCTGGGGTGCAAATGTATTTCACCCCCACGGCAGGGGTGCAGACATGACTGGTAATGGTCCACAATCCTAGCCGAGGTCCTCGCTTCACTCAGGCCTACCATAGTTCGGGCTGGCAGGCCATTACCGGCCATGTCTGCCCCCCCTCCGAGGGGGTAACATCCATATTCTCTTTCAGAATGGACTGAGGAACTTTAACAGGCTTTTATCAATGGACAGTGGCAGTGCCGCCTGGTCCACACTATTGTACCAATGGGAGCAGCCTGGGTCTGGAGTGAATGGCTCTAATGGGGCACAGTTCTGCCTATGTGAGATAAATGTTTCAAGTAAAGAAGTCACTGCCTTCTAGAACCTCTGCTGGTTCCCGAAGCCCCCATGTCATTGTCACTAACAGTAGTATTTAACTAGCTATAATCTTATGTTATGTTGTGTCATGTTATGTTATATTATGTTATATGATGGATTACCAAGAGGGTTCCAAGCACACATTGCCTGCATTTGGGCGCAGATGGAAAAAAGAGCAACATAATTGTAGGGTGTGCTGCCTCTCCTCTGGTCCCCTGCCCCTTAGCACCGTCCTATTGGAGTAGCAGACGAAGAGCTCAATTGGGAACACATGCATGAATCCATGCAACATTCCGATACCGCGTCGAGTGTATGAAAGACGACATGCACTCAGGCAGCCATTCAGAATATACCCTCACATAGAGGTAGAAGAAGGATGCTACCAGGAAGCATGTCCAATATCAAGAAGACAGAATGGAGCTATGGGTAATGTGGACGAACTCTAAGTAAAGTCTGATGAAGACAGAATGATGTCATAAAGAAGATGTACGAACCTATGCCGAAACGATATGAAAATACTTGGAACTGACAATGTAACTAAAACACTAAGAGAAGCATCTACCTAAAGACGAAGTAATTGTAAATATAAGAAGATTAAGTCATGGGCTGACCAATAACTGTAAATACGCTGTAATGCAAGGTAGAAAGGTACATCAAAGGTTCCTAAAATGAGGTATATACACAATGTTTAGGACAGCCATTGGAAGAAAATGGACGACAGCCTGTGTTAAGAATCAACCCTACTACCTCAAAAGACGAGCCTAGGAATGCAAATTGAAGAACTGGTGAAGAAGCTGTTTTCATGTGTAGAATAAGAGAGTACCTTGGCCTGGGATCAAGGAGGCTATTTCGAGAGATGACTGCGAGGAACAAAGGGTGCCGATTGAACAGACCATGTGCATAAGACATATTTCTGCTAAGATTAGGAGAGACAAGAACATCTGCAAGTGCCAACTGCTGAACAACCACAAAGGCAAAAGACTATGTGAAGTGGAGTGAGCAAGTTTGTAAAGGCCAGAAAGGATAATGGCACCCTGTTTAATACAAATAGTCATAAATGAGAGGCTGAAATGGACATCATCGTGGTCTCCTAACACGTGACTCAAAAGTCAAAAACAACTATTCATTAAAAGCCCAAATGGAGATAGTGGTCATAATCCCCTGAATATTCCAGGACAGTGAGCAGACTACAAGGTCAACTAACAAACAAACTAAGGATCAGGTTGATGACATAAGATGGACTAATTAGGAAAACAAGGAATGAATTCACGCATCTCGAGCATCTAGGTTTCATTTTCACTCATGTGCTGCTAAACAAGACGAAAGTCCAAGGTTGGATGGGGATGCTAACCAATCATAAAGCCTGCCACAAACTTGTACATACAAAGTTGCATTTACCAACCTGCTGCCATATTCTCTGCTATAATCAATATATGGCGTATGTAGAGGTAGTTCAGGGCGTGTCCTACAGACAGGGGGCAGCCAATGAGATATTAACATTTATATGATTCTATAAGTAGTCATGTTCCCCTAATCCAATTCCCTCCCGTTAAAAGGTTTTGCAAATGCCACGTAGGATGACTTCATAAATGACGTATAAAAAAGCATATAAAATCTGTGCAAAGAAGATAAGGTGAGAATATGCAAGCATCTATTTTGATAGCTGTTACTTGTCCCTGAGATTAAAGAAGTATTTTGCCATCTTCCTTAGGTCTGTCCGGTTATTTGTTCTAATATATTTACTGATAATTCCATCTAGCGCATAGAGGACACTTCGAAGTGCCAGAGCACACTGATATAAAAAGTACATCAGAAAAACAATGATAGGAAAAGGTGTCCCAAATAGCACACAGGTTACATCTAATTCAGAGCTATCTCTCTTACTAATGTATCATTATAAGTGTGAAGTGCTACTACTTTCTCCCTAAGAACATCATACCGGTTAATGATGATTAATTCAATGGGCAAAACCTTTGTAGAGGCCAATAAAGTGTTCTACTTAAAAAAAAACATACATGTTAATTGATGTTATTATTTAATATTTTATCAACATCAGAAAATTAATTTCAATGATACATTTTCTCGAAAATATTTGTACACCCAAGAATTCCCTACATAAATATCTTACAACCTTGTTTTAATTAACTCTCCAAAGGGAACAACTTCTTTCCTTGGCTCACCATAATTATTGGCTTAGCAATAAACAACAAAGTACTATTAATTAATTAATTCCATTTTAAACATATTGGTAATGCAATTTATAAGATGCCTATGTATTGGCTTAGCGACAAACAGCAAGGTACTATCAACTCTTTTCATTCATGTATTTGTAGATAAAACATTTGTCCAAGTTAAAGAATTTGTATATAACAGGCATGGATGTGAAAAATATTTTTGAAGACATTTTTCATTGAAATACATTTTTTGATTTTGATAAATTAGTAAAAGTTAGGATGAATGGACATTTATGGAAAGTTGGGTTTTCAGCTTTTTGCTGATGGTGATCAAAGAATTCAGAGAGTGAACCTGTAACGGGAGGATGATTCAAAGGCGAGGGCCCAAAACCGAAAAGCACCTATCTCTCTGGTTACGCGACGTGAAGGAGGAATGTGCAGAACACACTGTAAGATATGCTTTAATGTTTTTGCATAGATACTTGGATGCCAATCCATGGACGCATTTAAAAACCAGGCTCAACATTTTGAAGATATAATTAGGGAAATAAGCAGCCAATGCTAAGAGCGTCTAGCAGAAGAAACCGGAAAGGTCTTGGGAACTTTACAGATAAGACTAACAAATGCATTTTGGGGGTTTTGTAAGCGGCTATTCAAATAGCTGAGCAGTCCGTCATACAGGGCATTGGTGTAATAAAGCAGGACATTTGCTGAAGAGCCCACCTCCATAGTATGGGCAGCATGCGCAACAAAAGGAAAACTCTGCCTCACATAAGAAGGAGGATCTGACAAAGTCATTTACTTGATTGGTTAATTTCATTTCAGGATCCCAGATGACTCCTAGATTCTTGGCCGTCGAAGCAAACCTGGTAGGAAGATCAAACATAATAGGGTATGGCATAGGGTCTTTTAGGGGGTATAAAGGACCTAGTAGCATGGCCTTGGATCGGTTGAGTGGAAGTTTGTTATTACTCAACCAATGTTCAACTTCAGAGAGGCCACAGTGGGGATGGGAGAAATTCTGCAGGGGGACGGAGACCTTGAGGAAGAGTTGTAGATCATCTGCATAAGAATTAAATGTATATCAAATCTATGATTTATGGTCATAAGGAGGGGAGAGAGAGGGGAGGCCTTCTAAATCCTATGCCATTGCACTGAGCAAACCATCACCCCACAAATCAATGAAAGTCAAAAAAACTGGTTGTGTATGGCAGTATCTTAAAGATGCTTACCTATAGGTTTTGTGTGTGGATATATAGCACCCAGAAACCACGTTTTGAAGCACCTTGTGCAAGAATTGGTGCTTATTTCATTGAAATCAGAATGAAGAGTCAAAGCACCTATGTATGAATTTGTTTATTGAGGTTGAATGCTTGTGAAGGGAAGAGTGCCTCAAAGATGTGCTCTTGTGGCGCTACGATAAGATGGGTGAAAAATAGTATTAGCGTGGGTGATCCAAACCTTGATGCCCTGTTACAGGTCAGCCAAATTGCTAGCAAAATGTGGAAGAGAATTCCACAAATGGCGGCTCGAACAGAGAAGGCCCAGCCACCAGAGCTTTCCTTGCTGGCAGGTGTAATTCAGACGTGGGCCATCCATAATGGGCAACAGGCCTATTCTATGATGGAGAAGCCATGAAGAAAAGGCTAAGCTAGCACAGACTCAAAAACAATAAAGTGGAAGTTGCCCAGGGCAATGCAAGCAGTGACTTGAGTTCCCCTGCAGAGGGAGCAATGTTCTGAGGCAGCGACGTGACACAGGGCAGTACTGAGAGCAATGTCCTGAGGCAGTGACACAGGGAAGTTCTGGGAGCAACGTGAGGCAGTGACATGACACGGGGCAGTTCTGGGAGCAACGTGAGGCAGTGACATGACACAGCAGTTCTGGGAGCAATGTTCTGAGGCAGTGACATGACACAGGAGTAAACCGGGGTCAAGCCAGCGGAAAAGAAGAAAAGGGTTCACTCAACGGACATCATTCAACCTAGAGGAGAGGGAAAAGGCCCCCCTAGCTGCAGCCCAGATCACCATGCATACAACAAGAAATAGTTAAAAAATACCATATTTATTGATTTCATTTTAAATCTTTTTTAAAAGAGAGTATTAAATCATCTGAAATTCTTGAACAATGTACAACAAATATATATCATACAGCTATAAAAAAAAAGTGCTTACTGTGTCAAAGTGCTAGTATTAAATATTGGCTGCTACAGAAAATCGCAACAAGTTAAATCACATAAGTCCTAGAAATGAGTCTGGGCATGCCGTATAGGGTACCCTAAGTGAGTAAAGGGCATCACTCAGATAGGGGGAACCCCCAGACGTCCTGACCAGACCAACTGTCTAGCCAACAGATTATATATCAGTGACATAACCTGAACAAGAATTATAATACAAAAAGATGTTTCTTGCTATTAGTAGTAATAGTTTCGATAATCAATTTTTAGAGGCAGACAAATACCTAGAAAAGAAAATTATATTAATTCAAAGAAAGACAGTAAAGCACACACACTAAAATCTAACTAAGGGATGCTGGGCGTCGACTACTATGATGTCATGAAAAAAAAGAGGAAAACAAATAATAAAGCAAACATGGCACCATTACAGAATAGTAGTTTCAATGGAAAAAACACATCTAGCAAAAACAATGCAGGTGGTATCCATCTTCATCAGGACATAGCATTCCCGTGAACTTCATACGTTCTTGGTCATTCATCTGTGTTTTTCTGAATGTCCCCGAATATAGATTCAGTTTAAAAATGTTCACATATACATTTGAGTATGTTAGAAGAAAAGTTACACCAAAAGCAAGGTGTCTGGGAAAGAAAACAAAGGAAAAAAAGAGAAAAAAACACATGATGTGACATGACACAGGGCAGTTCTGGGAGCAATGTTCTAAGGCAGTGACATGACACTGGGCAGTTCTGGGAGCAACGTGAGGCTGTGACATGACACGGGGAAGTTCTGGGAGCAACGTGAGGCAGTGACATGACACGGGGCAGTTCTGGGAGAAACGTGAGGCAGTGACATGGCACGGCAGTTCTGGGAGCAACGTGAGGCAGTGACATGACACAGGGCAGTTCTGGGAGCAACGTGAGGCAGTGACATGACACGGGGCAGTTCTGAGAGCAATGTTCCAAGGCAGTGACATGACATGGGGTATTTCTGGGAGCAACGTGAGGCAGTGACATGACACGGGGCAGTTCTGGGAGCAACGTGAGGCAGTGACATGACACGGGGCAGTTCTGGAAGCAACGTGAGGCAGTGACATGGCACGGGGCAGTTCTGGGAGCAACGTGAGGCAGTGACATGACACGGGGCAGTTCTGGGTGCAACGTGAGGCAGTGACATGACACGGGGCAGTTCTGGGAGCAACGTGAGGCAGTGACATGACACGGGGCAGTTCTGGGAGCAACGTGAGGCAGTGACATGACACGGCAGTTCTGGGAGCAACGTGAGGCAGTGACATGACACAGGGCAGTTCTGGGAGCAACGTGAGGCAGTGACATGACACGGGGCAGTTCTGAGAGCAATGTTCCAAGGCAGTGATATGACATGGGGTATTTCTGGGAGCAACGTGAGGCAGTGACATGAGACGGGGCAGTTCTGGGAGCAACGTGAGGCAGTGACATGACACGGGGCAGTTCTGGGAGCAACGTGAGGCAGTGACATGACACAGGGCAGTTCTGGGAGCAACGTGAGGCAGTGACATGACACGGGGCAGTTCTGGGTGCAACGTGAGCCAGTGAGATGACACGGGGCAGTTCTGGGAGCAATGTGAGTGAAGGCTGACATTAACAGTGCGTTTTACGTAGCAACAATCGCATTTCTTTGTGAATACCGGCAAATAATGTTATGGGAGAATGTGTTTAACAGCGACAACACTTCTATAGCACCAGTTTGGAAAAAATCCGTATACCTCACAATTAAAAAAATTCACTAGCCCCGCTCGTGGGATTAGATTAAACATGAGGCAGAAGAAATTCAAACGCATTTCTTGCTCTTCCATTTCAGAAAAGGCAGCCACGCTGTGGAAGGATCGGCGAATGATGCAGAGAGACTGGGAAGCAGTTCCTTTCATAGCGGGGAAGCAATGGAAAACGGGAAATTAATTTGCAGAGTCTCAGGAAGGGGCGGGTGGCTCCATTTTGCACCGCATCGCACTTTTGCGACGGTGGCTAGAGGAAGGCACAGATGAAGTCTCTTGCAATAGTCCTGCCTAGAAGATAAGACAGCACTGATGACTGTGACCCTGTCAGCGAAGGAGAGAAAGCCAAGCTTCTTCGCTCCTGATAAATTGCATATGGAAGAAGCAGTTGCTACCTGTATGGCTGATATGAGGAGACACAGAACCTCGACTCTGCGGTCTACTGACACCCTTGCAACATCTGCATCACCATGCACTCTAACTGACTGGCACGGAATATCCTATAGCAGACAAGACCTCTTTTATATGTTATATTATGTTATATGTCATTTTAGAGCGCCTAGTGCGATTGGTATGACCGCAAAGCACTGTTGCTCCATGCCCTTGGAGGACAGAAGTCTGAGGTATGAGAATTGATAAGAGGATTGTAGAATGCATGTGTGCATTTTAGCCAGAGAAAAGGTATGTAGGTGCAGCTAAATCCCGCTAGCGACCCCTGGAGATCTGGCTAGTGGATGGGTGCTCTGATGGGCTGTCAGGAGAGTATCCAGCACGATGGCAGGTAGGGGCGGCTAAGTCCCTGTTAGCGACCCGTGGAGACCTGGCTAGTGGATGGGTGCTCTGATGGGCTGTCAGGAGAGTATCCAGCACGATGGCAAGTAGGGGCGGCTAAGTCCCTGCTAGCGACCCGTGGAGATCTGGCTAGTGGATGGGTGCTGTGATAGACTTTTAGGAGAGTATCCCGCATGAAGGCAGGTAGGGCTGGCTAAGTCCCTACTAGCGACCCATGGAGATCTGGCTAGTGGATGGGTGCTGTGATGGGCTGCCAGGAGAGTATCCAGCATGATGGCAGGTAGCGGCGGCTAAGTCCCGCTAGCGACTCATGGAGGTCTGGCTAATGGATGGGTGCTCTGATGGGCTGTCAGGATAGTATCCAACATGAAGGCAGGTAGGGCTGGCTAACTCCCTGCTAGCGACCCATGGAGATCTGGCTAGTGGATGGGTGCTGTTATAGACTGTCAGGAGGGTATCCGGCAGGTAGGGCTGGCTAAGTCTCTGCTTGCGACCCATAGAGATCTGGCTAGTGGATGGGTGCTGTTATAGACTGTCAGGAGAGTATCCAGCACAATGGCAGGTAGGGGCGGCTAAGTCCCACTAGCGACCCGTGGAGATCTGGCTAGTGGATGGGTGCTCTGATGGGCTGTCAGGAGAGTATCCAGCACGATGGCAGGTAGGGGCGGCTAAGTCCCTGCTAGCCACCCATGGAGATCTGGCTAGTGAATGGGTGCTGTGATAGACTGTCAAGAGAGTATCCAGCATGAAGGCAGGGAGGGCTGGCTAAGTCCCTGCTGGCGACCCATGGAGATCTGGCCAGTGGATGGGTGCTGTGATGGGCTGCCAGGAGATTAACCAGCATGATGGCAGGTAGGGGCGGCTAAGTCCCTCTAGTGACCCATGGAGGTCTGGCTAATGGATGGGTGCTCTGATGGGCTGTCAGGAGAGTATCCAGCATGAAGGCAGGTAGGGCTGACTAAGTCTCTGCTTGCAACCCATGGAGATCTGGCTAGTGGATGGGTGCAGTGATAGACTGTCAGGAGAGTATCCAGCATGATGGCAGGTAGGGGCGGCTAAGTACCTGCTAGTGACCCATGGAGATCTGGCTAGTGGATGGGTGCTGTGATAGACTGTCAGGAGAGTATCCAGCACAATGGCAGTTAGGGGCAGCTAAGTCCCTGCTTGCGACTCATGGAGATCTGGCTAGTGGATGGGAGCTCTGATGGGCTGTCTGGAGAGTATGCGAGTCAAGGAGGCTATGTGCACCAGCTATACCAAATTGGTTTCGTGCGACCTAGTTGCGTTCTAGTGGCAGAGGTGATGTGCGATGTCAGTTCGAGTAGTGGATACTGGACTATTTCTGTGCATGCTCAGTACTGTTTAATTATCTCCTCACGTGAATGATCGAAGCTCACATCTGCCTGTCTGGGTGTGGGGGTAGTAGTTTACCCATGAGGAGGACTAGGTCAGTCAAGAAGCAGAATGGAAGAGCCAGGTTCTGAGTCCCTTCCGGAAGCCGAGGTGATCCTCAATGCGGCAAATGCTAAAAGGGAGATGTGGGATGTTTTAACCCACTAGGCTCTGCCCTGCGACATCCCTGTGTGCTGGTGGCACCAGAATCAACAAAATGGCCGCAAAATCTCTGGGCGCGACAAAACCTATGAAAATTGTGCATTGAAACCGGAAAAGATGGCTTCCAAATCTACTTTACCTGCTGTCAGTGGTGGAACAGGAGACCACACTGCTGGAACCTGTCGTTGGGCTGTCCAACATGTAAAAATGGAGCACAGATGAAAAGCAGTGCTTGCTGAAAGAAATCCGAAATCTATTTTTAGATCTTTTCTTGGTTGCTAAAAAATACAGAATGCTGGTCCGAAACACCCGCAAACATCCAATCTTCTTGCAGGGTGTCCCATGCTATGGAATACAAAGAATTATTGTGCATTTGCAATATCCAGGAAAGTTGAATTGGTCACAAAAACATCCACAGCCAGTTTGCTTGCCTGGGAAAGCTGTTAAAATCTGGGCGCAGTACCAGCGGATGACTGTGACTGTTTCAAAAGCCTGTTTTAAACTATAAAAGTTGTACCATTAAGATCTAATGTCTCAAATCTAAGTGACTTGTTATCAAGAGCAAACTACGTTGTCACCATTTAAACTTCATGGTTTAGAGCCTAGAATCAGTGTTCTAGATGTGTGTTTTAAAATTGCAAGTTTATTTCAACAAAGAAAAATGTAACAAATGTACTTTTAAAGTAAGCCTGATTCAGCCAAAACTACAAAGAAGCTTCCCCCCACTGGGAAAGACACTTCCCTTCTGCTTCTTACAAAAGGCCAGGAAATCACATTCATGTGTTGATGAAGAGGTGAGGAGACTCGGGCTGCTGCTCCTGGGAGAGACAAAGGACCTTCCTGGGTTGAAAGGATATGCAGATTAAAGTGTCAACATTGCTCTCTGCCAGAGGAAGAAGGCGGGGATTGCACTTGAGCAACAAGAAACCTTTGGAGGCGGGGATAGATAATTTTGTGGATTCACAAAGGACCAAAAAACAGATTTCTCATAAGACTGATAATTTACTGTGGACAATTGTTAAAAATATATAAAACCCGGACTTCTGAATCTAAATTTTGGGTGCACATTTTAAGAGGTGCCAGACCTCTGTGCTATGTTCTGGGACATAACTGTAGAAATTGTGTTTTTATAGCAAATGCACTGATGTCAGAAATATGAAACTTCACACACTTATGCCCATATGCAATGTGCACATGTGTACCAAGTTTGGACAAAATAGATATTGTATCCTGGACAAAAAGTGAGAAAATCTGTCAAATCCAGACCCAAGATCCTACAGAGACGGGGCTTGGATGAAAACTTGCTCCACAAAATATGTGATCTAGATATGCTGTTGCTATCAAGTTTGTAAAATTGTAAATATGTATTATATGAAAAGTATATTTCATGTGCAAAAACAAAGGGGAAGTTTTTCCCTGCCTCATAAACCACCTCATCATGATGACACTCTGTTTTCTTCTCCAATCAAGGGAGAGGAAAGACCCTATCCAATAGAATACCTAGGTGGTGCGCCAGGATAATTCAGCATACCCACCCCTTTAGGAAACACATAAATAGAGACAGCTTAGGACCTAGAAGACAGACCGATCAACCCACCATCTCAAATTTGGCGATCCATCCATACTCCTTGTTCCAGACTCCAAAAACTTTGCAAGCAGAAAGGCTCATTTCCAGAGCATAGCTGAACCACTTTCAGCTGGGCCTAACTTCCAGAACCCATCCCTCAACTTGAAGGGGAAACCAAAAAGAAGCAGCCAGGCTGTGTTGTAACTGCCTGCCTGCCAAAGAATCATCTTCATAACCAGAAAGGCAGATTAAATCCCACTTGTGTGCCGGGCCATGCTGTGCAGACCAGAGAGCCATTGCAGATCCAGTCCAGTCCTGCTGAGCAGTGTAGACCAGAGGGCCTTGCTGATCACTGACCCGTCCAGTCTGGTGTGCCCAGCAGTCTGTCCCAGAAATCTTTGACCAGAATCCCTGACGGGTCCATTCAAAACATTGGTAGTGAGTATCCATAGTATAGGGTTGTCATTAGCCTATGTACTGTCTATAGTCATCCCTATCTAAATCAAATCTATCTCATATCCAGAACTGTATTGCTAGAAATCCTTTTTGTCTTGCCTGAACTCTCTCTCTTATCCTATAGTCCTTCTGTAATAATATTGTTAAAATCATCTTTGCGCTGATATATTGCATCTGAAGAAAGGCAAACATCTGGGCGGGCAAAAACCTGATCGGTGACGTCCTAATCTGGTGGCTGTGCTGTCGTGTAGTTTGCATCTTCATAAGTCCATCCCTAGTGTAAAGAAACCTTGTTTGTACTTTTAAAAGTGTGTCCTTGTTTTACAATTTTGCCTCTTTCTGAAAAAAACGACCTCCATGAAAACATTCATAACTTCTTCATAGTTTATGCTAGAAACGAAATTTAAGTGTTGCGTGGAAAAGTTTGCCGCTAATTTTTCGTTCGGCTCAAATCTATAACGTGTGAAATAGCTTTTCATTGCACCTGACCTAAAAATTAAGTTTTCAACTTGCTTATTACTCTCAAATCATTGCTAGTGTTTGTCTGATACCATACCAAGTGGCTCCCATGAGAATTTGAACAATTTCAGGGAATTAAACCCATTTCAGTGTTTTCCCCATTTCATTCAAAGCCAACTGTAAAACCATTTTTGACAAGTTTGCCAATCAATTCTGTTTTTCTCTGGTGTTTGCTGGGGAAAGTTGGGATTGATATATTTGCTTGAGTTCTGCATTCCTGAACCCTGTTTTCTCTCCTTCTATTTCTTCATATTGCATTTTGGGGGGATAGAAGAGTGTGCAGGTGGAAGTAGTAGTCACATTGCCATTTGATTGAACACACAAAAGTATTATTTGTACGCTGCATTGTTTTTCCCACCATTGCTCCTTGTGATTAAAGAGATTGTTAGTGTGAAATCACCCCATTGGTGATCATTGTATACTCATTAAAATAGTGTGATATATATATATTGTGAAATCTATCAAATAAATATTTTTAACTTTGCAAACCAGCCTAACTCCTGGTTCAGTGTGACCGGGGGGGGGTAGGGGGGGTTAAAAGAGAGGGGCATGATATAAGTGGTACATCGTTCATAAATAAAAGAACTTATAGACACAAATAATTAATTAAGGGTTTCAGCTGTGCATCACACGCTAGGCATTGACTTAGGTGAAGTGCGGGGTTCAAATCACTTACAGAGGGATATAGTTCCATATGGGGTAGGTTGGACAGAGAAGGAGGCTCCTCCTATTCTGGTCGACTTGAGATGACAAGGAGGAGACCTGTGCCTGATTCTCAGGTTTCTGTTAGGCCTGTAGGGGGTGAGCTTGTGTTCTGGATATTCTGGGCCAGTGCTGTGCAGAGCGCGGTGGGTAAGGCACATAGCCTTGAAGGTGGACCGATGACCAATCGGTAGCCAGTATAGGACAGAGTTAAAAAAAAAAGCATTATTTCAGTATAAAGAGCTGAGGTTAGTTGCTGATCGATGACTGAGTGGGAGGGCTTGAGATGAAGCTCATACCCCTAAATCATCCCCCCTACAATGGCTCCACCATGCTGCTCCTGCATCAAGAAAGAGTACGATCCTAATAAAAGCAGTGATGGTGTGGGACCGCTGCCTTCCATGGGGCCCGAATTAATGGTGCCATTACCATCGGGATCAGGAGACGATAGGGGCTTGGATGGCTATGTTACTTCTAGCCAACGGATCTGCAACCTGCGTCTCTCCAAATGTTTTGAACTACGACTTCCATGATACCTCACCATTGACTGTCCTGACAAGGGCTGATGGGAAATGCAGTCCAATACATCTGGAGAGCAAAATGATCTAGACCCCTGTACTAGCCTTATTTGTGGCCTAAGAACAGAACTTTCTTCTCCCAATCGGAATGCAGGTCTCACCCCCTGGCCTGAGTCCATGCCCAGAAACCCTGCGCCACGGCCCTCCTTCTGTGCCTGGAGTAATAGTGCCATTGCTACGAGCCATGGGGAAGACAGAGGAATTTTGCTTACAGCTCATTAGAGAGCCATCGCCTTCACCTGCGGCGGTGGGAAGGACCAGGGATCTCTAAAAGCATCGGGAGAACTTTCCTCCTGGCCCACAGGCAAGGCGAATGGTGTGGGGACGGAAGAAGAGATTCCCCGCCAGGGTCGGTGCTGCAACAAGGCAATCCCAGTGGATTGTATGGGAAATGTTCGTAGCCGAAATGAACGGGCGGAAAAGCGCAAAGTGTAAATCTTTGCATTGCCGGGTCGTCTTTTTACTTTCGTTTTCCCCGCTTTCCTTGTTATGGAAGCAAGGGATACCCCTGCAACCGCCACTCCCCTTGTTCGACATTATGGGACTTCGTTATTTTTTCCGATGCTGAATGCATGGAAAACGCGCATTCGCCATTTCTTTTTTGACTTGTTCGGCCAAAACGATCCCAGGGCACTGCCTACAGTGCCACCAGCAGAGGGTGCATGGGGACTCAGTTATTCACAACAAAAAGCATAAAATCTGGCACCTGGGTAGGGAGCAAATATTCAAAAATGGCACTTTGTCAGGGGTGGCACACATCTGTGCCCCTGTGCAGCGACTTGCATCCTGTGCTCTGCTACATCTGTCAGGGATTTGCACAGTAAGACCGCACCTTCCTTATGACGGCCATTAGAGAATTAGAATTCAGGAGTCTCGTAGTGACTAATGAGTGTGTGACAATATTCTGTGGAACCGCAATCAATGTGAATTTGTGATGTCTGTTGTCTCGCTTTGCAAACATACATTAGCATATAACAGTGTGAAGAAGTGTAATTGCATGTTTTGTGTTTTGTTATGCTATGCTATGTTGATTTATACCATGCACCTGACAGGGACGTCATTTGGGGGTCGCCAGGGGTCGCAGTTGCAACTCCTGAGCCCTCCCTTGCTACCCATAAAAAGAAAACTTTAAAAAAGCTTGATAAATCCCCCCCAATAAATGGCATGCAAAGGATTGGGGCACAGCTGAACTCATACTTTTAAATTCATGTTTTAAAGCTTTCACTTTTAGGTTCTCATTGATAGTCATCGCTGTAAGCGGGAGAACGCTGCTATGGAAGCAGGGGTGTCTGGGATATGCGAAACCAGGCGAGGTGATGAGACCCCTGGCCGCTCCCTTTTCTCACCAACCCCTGATCTTGTGCGATTAAAAGGACATGATGAACAGTCAAATCGGACATTTAGCCTCATTACAAGCTTGTTGGTAAACCTGCGGTAAATCAACCAAATTACTGCCAAAATCATTTACCGTTACTACCACTTTGTCCCGTGGGCTTCCCAGAGGATTACAAGTGGAGACAAACTGGTATAAATCCCATTTTTTGGAGTCTACAGGACTCCATGGAGAATTGTGGCAAAATTACAGCCAGTGGTAATTCTGTTGTGGTAATTCTGCAGATTGTTGGAGGTAAAGTGGAGGACTCACCTCAAGCTTTTTTTTGGGGAGGTGAATCCTCCACTTTATCTTCAAACTCGAAATTCAATGGTGCAGTAAAGATTGTGGTGATTCCGTTACAGCCCTCAAAGAATGATGGTAATGGAATTGATGCCACTTTTTTACAGTACCACCAAACTCATAATTAGGCATATCTTCAAAAGTACCTCTCAGATCCCCCCAAACCTCTTATTTGTAGCAGATTTTCTTATGCTGTACATATGGTAGTGGTGATCAGGGACGTCATTTCACCAAAATGCCAGGGGTAGCGGAAGTGATATCACAAGAACATTGACCTCTGGTGACATCACAGGAAGTGATGTCATTTGACCCCCTCTGCAGTGACATCACAGGAAGTGATGGAAGAAGACCTTTCATCCTTTGACAATACAGGACGTAGCATCACATAACAAGTACAATACGAAAAATATGGTGACAATATCACTATAATGTGATATACATTTCATACAAGAATGGATCACCATATGTATCGTTTATATCGGTATGTATGGGTCCTTATTACCAAATTACTGTGAATGCAAGCAAACATCCAAGGCCAAATGATAATGATGTGTTTTTATATGGCACTTGCACTTAAGCGCTTTATATAAAGCAAATATACATACAATATCACCGCAACCTGTGTTGGTACTCATTTATCAACCTCATAAAGATGAAAAGCTGAGTTGGCATTGCCGTAATTCGAACCTGCAACCTGCAGATCACGCACACATTGCAACAGCAAGCGCTTAACCCACTGAGCTATCTTACCGGCTATAGCTATCTTACCAGCTATAGTAAAATGAACAATTACATGTCTGAATGTTCTAAAAGTCAGAAAGCAAATTACACTCTGTAGTGGATACCATTAAACTGGTAACTTGTGGTCTCGGCGCAGCTTCCCCAGTCGGCTGGCCTGAGCACAGGTAAGGGGCTTGTCTGTCGAGCTTCTGCTCGTGTTGCAGCCTAGCGCTATTTCCATCTTGCCTTTTAAGTGTAAAGGTTTCCATTGTGCCTTAAAAACTCATTGCATTGCATCTTGCCGTGTTTCTGCTCTGGTGTTGTTCCATCTTGCCTTAAAAGTGTAAAGGTGTGTTTTCCATCTTGCCTTTGAAAAAAAAAGGGTTAACTTTATTTTTTCTCTCCATTTTGCCACCTCGCAGCTCCATTAGACAGGCATCTACCCATCCCTCCCCCCACACCCCAAAACCTGGGCACTCATCATACCACCACCCTCTATCCTCCCCGTCCCCTGATTGGGCACTAGGCCCGACTTCACTATTGTTCTTAGGGCATCCCCTCTGTCCCCAGCAGCCCCCTTTCCGACGAAGGACCTCCTAGGAGGTAAAGGACGGCTCCCACAGACGCCGCTCCAGTTGGTGTCTGCCAGTGTCTGCTGGGGAAGTAAGAAGCCTGCAGCCGTCAACCTGCTGCGACAAATCAGGGACGTCAAAGCTGGGTGTTTTACATTATGGTAGCTGTGTTATTGTTAACTATGTCCCATTAGGTTCTCTCCCACTCTCTAGGTACCACACCCGCAAGGGGTGCCTTTGTACTGTTGTGAGTAACTTGTTTCTCCTGCTGTGTCTTCCACTTGGATGTGACCCCCGTGCACCCCCACTGTGCATCCTGAGTTGTGTGGCGCTGACCTCTGCATCCCTCTCTCTTTTCTCGCGCCCTTCTCCTCCCACCTTCCTCCTTTGCACCCTCTATACTGCTCTTGGTCTCTTCCATTTTCTCTAACTGCCACTCTGTCTCCTACCCTATACCTCTGTCTACGTCTGGAAGGAAGAAGTTCAAAAGGGACATCATTGTCTGCAACCCAGCTGCCCTATCGCTGATACCGGCATCAGTGCCTCCGCCAGACATAATCTCACCGACATCCTCTTTGTCGTTCCTTCACCAGACCTATGAACTTGTCATATGGTCTTGGGTCTCTCTCCTAAAGGTGACACTCGGTGGGAGTCCCTCTTGGCCTCCTTTCACTCATCCAAGATCATCATTAATGTCTATTTGAATGGCACTGTCTTAGTCCAGAGCCCTCAGCCAAATCTCCTGTTTGATAGGTTTCTCCTGCGTCTTCTCAACTTCCTTTCTTCTCCCGCTACTCCTACCTGCAACCTACTGGCTCCTCTACCACCTCTCCTGTCTGCCTCTGCCAACTCTTGGGCCCCTCTTCCACTTCTGCTGGGTGCACCTCAAGCCAGTACCCCTCCCTAGAAGTCTTTCAAATGGTGCAACCGGCTCCATGTCGCTACTGTCAACTGTCAATTCTCGCTCTGCTGTCGTACACTCCTCTGACATCTGACTCCTCCTCGAAGAACCTGACTGTTACCGCTGTCACTGAGACATGGTTCACGGGCAGCTCTGTCATGAGTTTTGACACTCGCCTCCCTAACGGCTACAAGATCCTCTCCGAGTCCAGAACCAAACGAGCCAGAGTTGGAGTGGCTTTGATCTTTGCCGAGTGGCTCCCTGACTCTGTCATTCCTACACAGGCCTACTCCTCCTTTGAATGCCTGGTCTGCATGCTCTCTCATCTCTCACCTGAAACGCTTTATTCCCTCAGGCAAAGCCCACCACAGCACTGTCATCTACATTCGCGGTCACTCAGCCCATGAAGCGTGTGTCAGTGGATGCCTTCACCTCTGCTTTCTCTGCTCCTCCTACTCCTGCGGCTGACTCACACACTGCCACAGCCCTCTCTAACCTGCAACTTATTATCTCCAACATTCTGGATATCCTTGCCCCCGTCATGAGAATTTGGCTGAAGCCTACCTCCAAGTGCAACCCTTGGTATGACTCTGACCTCGCCGTCCTGAAATGCAAGTGCAGGGTGTCTGAGAGAAAGTGTAGGCCCTCAGGCGCATCCTCTGACAAACTGGCCTGCTGCATGCTTTAAAGGCAATACAGACATCTCAGTGGCCACTAATAACACAGCCAAACTCTTTAAAAACTGTAAGGAACTGGCCAATCCTGCTTCAGTCTCTACCTCTCCTGTTCCCTCTCGGGCCATCTGTACAGCTCTGGCCTCTCACTTCACCACTGAAACTCAGGACATCCTGTCCTCTATCTCCTCTTTCTCTTCATCACCCTCTTCCTCTCTCGGCCCCCCTTTGGCCAACTCTCCCTCTCCTCCTCCTTTCTGCTCTTTCTCTCTGAAAACACCTGACGAGGTTTCTAGACAAGTCTGATCTATGAAAGTGTCACCCTAACAGGAGCTCCCCTGCTCCTCCAGAACCATCAAGGACCATATTGACACCCACGCTCCACCTTTGGTCGATTTCTGTAATCAGTCACTCTTTCGCCACTGGAACTTTAGCCTCTCTCCTCAATCACGCCCTTGTGCACCCCCTCCTCAAGAAGCCATCTGCTGACCCTAACTGGAAAACTATTGCCGATCTCTATCACCCCTTTCCTGGGCAAACTCCTAGAAAGGCCGGCCATCTCCCAGCTCAGTCTCCACACTGGATCTGTTGGTTGTCTCCATGATCATCAGTCCGGAATCAGAGGCATGGAAACTGCTCTCATGAACACCCACAAAGATCTGCATTCTAACCTTGATTCCAGCATTTCTTCTGTCCTCATCCTCCTTGATCTGTCCTCTGCCTTTGACATGGTCAGCCATGTCAATTGACATCATATGAATATGGGCATCACGGATCAGGCCATGGAATGGTGGACCGCTTTCCTCTAGGACCCCTCCCAGGTCCAACTTGATTCCTTTCTCTCCGTCACATCTCTCTCCACCTGTGGCATTCCCCAAGGCTCTATCCTCTCACCCTGGGGTTTCAACCTCTACTTGGACCCTTTGGCCCACCTGAACTGTACCTTCTCCTATAATTTTCAATTTTTTGAGGATGACACTCAGCTCTTTCAAGATTCCCTAAGCCTCCTCTCCTCTCTCGCTCATTCCTGACTGTCTATCCGCGATTAAGGAGTGGTGCACCTACAACCATCTCTTTCTTAGTTCCAGGAAGACAGAGTTCCTTCTGATTGGAACTCCTGCTCCCGATTTCCCTCTCTCACTCAGGCAGCCCTCCTTGTGCCCTCTTCCTTAGCCTTCCTGTGAGGCAAATATCCTTGGTGCCATCTTCAACTCCACCCTCTCTTTCTCTCCTCACATCTCAGACATCACCAAGAAGTACCACTACCAACTGCACCTTGTCAAAGGTACTCTTCTCTTTCGCACCTTCCCCCAGAAGCTCACTGTCCCCAGAGCCCTGCTTCTCTCTAGGCTGGACTACTGCAACAGCCTCTTTCTCAGCAGGCAGCCTCTACCTGCCACTACCCTCCGCCCTCTGCAAATAATCCAGAATAGGACTGCAAGACTTATCCTTGGCCTCAGGGCCAGGGACCATATCTCTTCTGCCCTGAAATCTGTCCACTGGCTACCAGTGGCTGCAAGGATCAAGTTCAAGACCCTTTGCATTGTCCACAAGCCTTTCTGTGGCCGGGTCCAGCACTACATCCAATGCTCTCTTCCTAGATACCTTCCCTCTCAAGCCCTTTGCTCAGCTACCTCCAACTCTCTAAGTGTCAGGCGTTTCTCCTGGCAGAGAGTGGGGAGTAGATCTCTCTCCTCTGCAGGTGGCTCCCTCCTGAATGACATCCCTGCCTCTCTAAAACTTGAGCCGGACCACCTGAAGTTCCTGAAGCAGCTCAAAACCTTCCTCTTCTCCACTGCTTTCTCTCTCTCCCTCCCCTGCTGACCTACCTGTCTGCCGCACCGTCCAGTTGCTTGGCTACACTCAGAGTCTCACTGGGTACCATGCTCTCTCTTGATCGGTTAACCGTGCACTGCTTCCGGGCCTGCAACACACTTAGAAGCTGTAACTGTAACCTCTACAGTCCCTTGCCTCCTTTGCACTTACCCAGAGCCACACTGCCCTGTGCTGCGCTTACTCAGAGTATTGATGCCCTATTGTCCCCGTCCGTCTCCCTGGCACTCCCCCCCCCCCTCTTCCCTTGCACTTCTCATTCTCGCACTTGCAGGATCTGATTGACACGAGGCCTACTAAGATTGTTTGTCTTGTCCTCCCTATGTCTTCCCTCTGTTGTCTTGTCACGCCTAGAAACACTTGTGTACAGGCGTGCTATAAATGAATTATCATATCATATCGTAACTGAGATTTAACAGTAGGCCAGTTCATCTGCAGGTCTGGTGCAAAGTTGCCACATAGCAAACCTGCATGGATCTACTTTGTTACCGGCTTCAGAAGTTGGCAAAATACATACCATTGGGAGGGATCATAACTGTGCATGAAAGAATTTAGAGTAGCGAAGGGAAAGCTGCGCACTCACTCGGCATCCCATACTCCGGGCACTCCTGACCTCATACATGCAAATAAACATCCTGAACAGCATGCCAGGGAGATAGGAAAGACAGTCACTTTACAACAAAGCAATAATTGTGGAACAATGAAATCAAGGGCCACTTTATGTGCTATGGTCAAACATTTCTACACTGTACACAAGCTTTTAGGCACAAGGATTTTGTCAAGTGACCGAGGACACCGAGATGGAAGTCTTGTGATGATCATAACAGAGATAATGGCAGAAAAAACATGCTATAACTGCCACTTACGAAAAGCAAAGTACATAGTCCGAAATGGATGTGTATTCAACTCTAAATGCTTTTGGAAGTTTTTGTCTGCATTGTGAACTTGAGGTGTTTAAGAACAGAGTGACTCACCCCCTGAAGTGTGCCTGAAATAACCCTTTAATGAGTCTTGCAATTGTTTTTTTATGGAATTCCAGAAAGACAAATGATTTGTTATTCCTATTCTTTCTTATTTATGGTCACTTCTCAAAGTGTTACACTTGTGGAACCCACTGTTTTTTAAGAGTCCCGAAGAAGAAAGCTAGCCACTCCAGAAACAAAGAGCCACATGGCGCTGGCTACAGCCAGGAGCTTCTATTTACTGTGGTTTGGTATTGCTTCCCCCTTCGCTGCATTGCTCTTTTTATAGTTGCTTGGCAGGCTCGGATTGCTCTATAGGGCAATAGGGCAAGCAATGCCCGAACCGAAAATGCAAAATACTAGCGTGGAACAGTTTTTTTGGTCAATGTGGCCGACTTTATTGGCCCATGTGGGCAGTTTGATAAGTTACTTCACCTTTCGGCTAGTAGTTTTGACCAGTGTTACTGAATAATTATTCTTTAAAATGCACAATTTGCATCACATTTGATCAAAAACCTCCACCTCGGGTACTACTTAAACAATCTGTCACAAAAGGAAGGAATAGCCATTTGCAACTGTGGGACACTTTTTCATTGGTGCCCGAGACAATTTTATGGCCCAGTACGACCCAGTTGCGTGGCACCTCTTTGGAATGGTTAATCCGTTATTTTTTATTTATTTCTTTATTGTTTGCTTGTTAGGTGCTTATACAGTAAGTAAATTCTGTTTCAAAGTGCCCAGAGGGCAACAGGGAGGGAACGAGGGAACATGGGAATGAAACACATTAAAATACACACAAAAACATATTACATACAGTAGAGGGAAAAAGAAGGATGAACCTACTTTGCCTTGTGAGTATTCAGAATGTGCAATGGCAACAAGGAAGAGGGGCGTGGGGGTAGTTGCTGGGGTGTCCGTGCTTGTGTTTCAGTCACAGATGAAGTGCAGGGTATGGTAAGTGCTACACAACCTGAAGCCGCGTTGGGTGGAAAGTACGAGCCTCCAGGGCGGAAGCGGGAGGGTGCAGAGGCAAGTGCTGAAGGTAGACATAAGCTGTGGCGATTGGTGGGGGTGGTCACAGGCCCCGAGGATGCATAAGGGCCCTGCACACCAAACATAGCAACTGTGGGATTAGCAGAGGAGGGAAGAAGGGAAGGAGGTGGTAAAGAGGAAAGTCTTGAGGAGCTTCCGGAATATAAGAAAGTCCAGCTCAAGATGCAGAGGAAGGGGGAGGCTGTTCCATAGGAGGGAGCCAGCTGAGGAAAGCGATCAACCTCCTGCCACCTATTTGGCAAAGCGCTTTACACACAAAGAATTGCTGCCAAAGGAGCATAGAAGTTTAGAGGGAGAGGATTTTGAAAGAGAGAGTTGCAGGGGGTGTAGTCCCCGGCCCCAGAAAGCCTTGTGGATGATGCAGCAGGATTTTAATTTAATCTGTGCAGCAACAAGTAGCCAGTTTAGACATTTTAGGGCAGGAGAGATGCAGTCCCCAGGTTTAAGGCCAAGGATAAGTCTTACTGCCCTATTCTGGATTAGATGGAGGAGGCGGACAGTGGAAGAAGGTAGATTCAGGAGGAGGCTATTGCAATAGTCAAGCCTAGAAAGAACCAGGGCTCAGGTAACATTGAGTTTCTGGGGGAAAGTGAGAAAAGGAAGAACTCTTTTGAGAAGGAGGAGTTGAAAGTGGGACTTCTTGGTAATTTCCTGAGTATGAGGGAGGAAGGAGAGAGAGGAACTGAAGATGACTCCAAGATTTCTGGTTTCAGAAGAAGGAGCAGGGGGAGAGGCCATGGAGGAAGGCCAAAGTGAAGGGAAGAAGGCAGGAGCAGGGGTCCCAATGGGAAGGATCTCAGTTTTTCTGGAGTTGAGGCAGAGATCGTTGGAAGTTCACCAGGACAGGATGGCAGCTTTCATATCGTGCCTCCGATTGCAATAAATATATTAATATTGGCCTACGCCAAGCTGCTCGAAAGTTGCTTGTGAAAGAATCCGTGTTGCAAGGTCCTGACCTTAAATCAATGTAAGCCGCCATTTTAGGTAAAACCGCCATTTTAGGATCCGCTTTGTAAAAGTCACCCTGTGAGTTAAAATGGTGGATGATGTCATTCCAGAATACAACATGGCCGTCTTGACCTCTGTACATAGCTAATATGTAACTTGCCTGCAGGCCACTTGTTGAGGTCGTGAACTGAGACCTTTTCCATCGTTGACCTGTGTGTAGAAGGATTACTCGTGCAATGAAAGTAATCCACGAGCATATGTTGGAACAATGTATTCAAATACTAAACGTAGAACATCTGTTTAACTACATTGTTTTAATGTTTGAGAAGGCCTGCATGGAAAAACTTAGAATACACAGTTATAGCATAGGTTTGTTGATACATGTATTAAAGGCAAACCAGTTATATGCGGTTGTTCGAGACTTGGCACAAACCCTAGATTGGTGATGTATTAAATGGAATATTAACCCGCAGTGGGGCTGGGCATCGTGCCCACCAAGTGTATAAAAAGCGAATGCATTCTAATGTACAACGTCTCTCACTGAACACACTGAACCAAGCTGGAGTTCGTTGTGTTGTACTGAGGGCCGATAGCTATCTGACTTTACTCTGTTTTTGTAACTGGATTCAATATAAAATAAAGTACTTTGTATGTTCCTTTGTAACCCGTGTTCGGTGTATTTCCTTTTGGGGTACTCAGTCTCGATATTTTGATTTTGTTTTCACAGTTGGCGCCCGAATAGGGACCCTCAAGATTGATGCCGGATTGTTGAAGGTTGACGCACGCTATCGGACCAGGATCGGACGGTGTGACATAAGGGGCCCCACTGAACGAGACGCGACACCTTAGCAGCGCTGCACGACCCGATCCTTGGACGATAAGCGTGTGGTCCGAGACGGCATCTTGAGGAGGGTCCACTTATCGAGGCGGGCAGATTTGCCGAAATCACCATACATGAGGTAAGACTAGTTAGTTAAGTTCTTTAAAATCCGATCGGACCTCCTTAGGTTTGGTCAGGTGAGTCGTGACCCGATTCTTAATTTAATCCTGACAATTTGAATTTTGGCGCATTGTATCTGCAGACACAATTATTGACCAGGTAACACCAAGAATTTCAGATATGCCTGGGAAATTGTCTACCTGCTTTAGGGCATTATTTCGCAGTGATAGACAATCTTTGGAATTTAGCCATCCGGCACCAGAGGAGGGGTCGCCGGCATGTACTATGTACTGTAAGCATGGCATTGGAAGTATAGTATTTAATGACATTTGGCACAGACAAACCAGACATGCCTCCGAACGTCAGTGGCTAATCAATGGTAGTTTTGAAATCCCTCGTATTGAGTATTTAGAGTCAATTCTATTAAAGAAAAAGGCTAGACCTGGAGCATTTGATGTTTTGCAGAATTGGAAAAAAGAAGCATTGCAACAACTTAAAAGTAGAGAGAAACATGCGCGGCGTCATAAAACGAACGCTGAAAAAGCATTGTTATATGATCAGGACAAACAGAGGCGACTAAAAATATGGATAGGGCTTTCTCACTCGGTATTCAGAAAATCTATCCTTCTAAAGATCTTCATATTTCTGATGAGTTTATTGACAAATTATTAAATGAACGAAGGCCTGGTGCTTCTGCGCCACCTCCGTATGTTCCTCTTCCTGCTGCTTTGCCTCTTCCTCCTGTTATTCCTGACCCACCTGTTGTTGTTCCTGTTGTTCTTGCTCCGCCTAATGTTCCCCTTCTTCCAGCTCCCCCACCTCTTTTTATCGCACCAGTTATAGTGCCTCCATCAAATTTGCCTGCTCCCTCTCTTCCAAGTGCTCCTGAGCTGCTTTTAATCGATCAAGGTGCAGGGTCGAAGGTTGTCACTCGCAATACTGTACCACCGGAGAAGAAACATGAGTTAATTGCATGGGCTAAGCATTGTATGGAGAAGGATGATCAAGCTAGGGTTTTTGGCACACTTTGTAATATGGATAATTTTCCTGAGAAAAATGTTTTTATTGAAGGTTTAGGGATTCAGTTATGCATAATGTGGGGAAGATTAAATAATGCGGATCTTCCGCAAGGGTAAAGAGATCTAAATACTCTAGCGCTTTCTAGAGACACTGTGGAGAAGGTAAATGAGCATGTCGAGAGGTTGTTTGGGTATAGAAAGGAGTTAGAAAAGTTACAGAATGAGGATGGCGAGGAGGAAAATATGTATGTACAGAAGCGGTTCCTTCTGTGTCGTAAATCGATATCTGAGGAAACGCAAATTTGTAAGAAAGACGCGATTAGATGGATTTCAGACATATCGATAACTCCTGTTGAAGTATATGACACGTATAGTCAATATACGCTAGAAATGCAGAGGAAAGTGATACAGGTAATGGTAGAGTACCTGCAGGATGAGTGTGTAAAAAGGAAGATTAGTTGTCCCACAGAGTTATTGAGCATTTATAAGAGAGCTTTTTCACTTGACACTTCTTCGACCGCTTTAGCGCTCAACTTGGCTTTGTTGCTTAGTAAGCGTTCGGAGTTGCCTACATCTCAGTTGCCTATGAGAGAGGTTCCTCCGACATTTGTCCCGAAGGTTGAGATTGCGGCTGATCCTGCACATAATATAGTCGCTGTGAACATTCCTGCACATTATGTATCGCAATTTGTTCACGTCCCGTTTTCACGACAGGAAGTGAACACCATTAGACAATCTATTCCTGATATTAGGAAAAATCCGACAGGATTCTATAAAGAAATAGAGTCTGTCTTGCAATCCTCAGTGTTCACCCTAGGTGACATTGATTTGTTGTTTCCTGTAATCCTACCCGTAGATTTGTGGAAACAGGTTAGAACTATAGACGACGTACCGGGGTTGGGAGATACGTGGGCTAACATAACTAGGCTTGACGGAGAAAGGCCAGCTCGAGAGAGACCACCTCAGGTTATACTAACTTTGCCTGACAGAATCTTTGCTAAATTAAAAACCATAATTCCCGAAAAGAGAATTATTTGGGACAAGCTTACGGCCTGTGTCCAAGGAAAGTCTGAGGGTGCTACCAAGTTTTTTAATCAGTTCGAACAGGTATTCTCGGATTTCAGTGGACAAGACTTAGGCACAGAGTCTGGGAAAAGATTATTTGTGGACAAATTTGTATGTGGATTGCTGCCTGACATCCAGTCACAAATTATGTCTTCTGAGAGCGCTTGGCAGGCGAAATCACAATCAGAAGTACTGCAGATGGCTCAGTACTACGAGAACCGTGTCGATTATGAAAAAGATAGGATTGAAAAACAAAAAGGCGATTTGAAAACTAAAGTGCTATTGCAGCAAATTGTTAGAGGCCCCAGAGGGGGTAGTTCTCAGGTTAGAGGTCAGTATTTCCCGCAGGGGAATGTGCCATTGGGTCCTGTGAACATTACCCAGTGCGCTTATTGTCGTCGAGAGGGTCATTAGTGAGCACAATGCCCCGTCCTTCAACAAAGGTCAAATAATACATCTGGTAATATGGGTAGGCGATCCTGAGGTCGCCCGGGTGTAGGGGGCCCTAGTAGAGGTCAGTTTACACAGGACCCTCAGCAACCTTTCTCGCAGGACAATCAGACTCAGAGTGTGGACACCAGGAACATATTTGATCATCCTTCTGCTGCATATTTATCTGAAGAGCTTCCTTTTGATGATATTTTGTTTAGTTAGGATTGCCCGAAGCAGGGTTTGGAAGCTACACCTATTCCCGTCAATCAGAAAGGTCCCTACGCTGAAATGGTGGTGGGAAATAGGAAACATCAGTTTTTGATAGACACTGGAGCACAGAAGTGTTTCATTGAGCATTCACAGGTTCCAAACATTCCACTGTCAGGGCACACCAATGTTTCTGTAGGGTTTTCTGATACACCAGTTTTTTGTCCGGTTTCTATGCCGGTACCTATTTTTTGGGTCCCTTTACGGACCATTGTCTATTTCTGTTGACTTCGGATTGCGGAGAGAAGTTGCTGGGGTTGAATCTGTTAAAAGAATTAAATGCAGTGATTTATTGTTCTTCTGATGGAGTGCGCTTGACGATTTCACCACAGCAATTTTCTGCCTCGCAATTCTTGACTAGACCTTTACCTCCAGAATTAATGAATGTACCAGAGAGCTTGTGGGCTGTCGACGACAATGATGTCGGTGTTTTATAGATTGAACCTGTCAAGATAGTTTTGAAACATGGAATTGAGCTGCCACGCATTCCTCAGTATAAGATTTCAGTTGAGGGCGAGCGAGCTTTGCAATGCATTGTTTCCGGTTTTGAGCATCGTGGGGTGATTGAAGAAATTTCAGGGAGTTTGCGTAACAGTCCGATTTTACCCGTGTACAAGAAAGGCGATAATGCAATTCCATTCCGTTTCATAAATGATTTACGTGCCATTAATAAAGTTGTGGCACCACAATTTCCAGTTGTGCCTGATGTAACGACAATCCTAACCATGATTCCAGCCACAGCTACTTACTTTAGTGTTGTGGACCTAAAGAATGCGTTCTTTAGTATTCCTATACACAAGGATAGTAGATATTTGTTTGCGTTCACCTTAGGGGGACGCTCATTCACATTTATTCGTGCAGTTCAAGGGTCCACAGAGTTTCTTAGCATTTATAGTAGGGCTTTGAAAGAACAACTTGATACCCTTGAATTGCCCTCTACCTGTACTTTGCTTCAGTACATTGATGATTTGCTTCTAGCTGCTGACTCTGAGAGTGCCTGTAAGGAGGGCACTGTGTTGTTGCTTATCCATGTAGCTAAGCATGGTCACAAAGCTTCGCTTAAAAAATTTCAATATTGTTGTCAGGAGGTCGCCTATTTAGGCTATCTCCTGTCAAAGGAGGGAAGAAGATTGACACCTGAAAGAATAAAACACATTTCTGGCATGTCTGTCCCAAATACACAGAAGGAAGTTAGAGCATTGATAGATATGGCTTCTTACTGTAGGTTGTGGATCAAAATTTTTCACCAGTGATCAAACCGATGTTGGCTTTGACAAAGAAGGACATTTCTTTGCCATTGCCATGGAACGCGGTACACCAGCAGTCGTTTGACTTGCTTCAGACTGCATTATGCTCTGCACCAGTTTTGGGCACACCAAACTATAAAAAGGCCTTTGTGTTGTTTGTGCCTGAATGTGATGGATGTGCTTTGGCTGTATTAACGCAGGAACATGGAGGGAAGAATAGGCCGTGCGGTTACTTTTCTTCCGCCCTTGATCCTGTAGCATGCGCTTTGCCAAGATGTTTGCGAGCTGTCGCTGCTGCTGCCGTGTCTGTAAAACAGAGTGAGGGAATGGTCCTAGGCCATGATCTAACCATGATGGTACCTCACTCTGTAGATGTTCTACTGAACCGAACTCAAACGCAACACCTCACTTCTGCACGGTTGACAAGATATTAATTGATCTTGTTTGCTCCTCACATTCAAATTAAGAGGTGTTGTGTTCTTAATCCGGCTGAACTCCTACCTTTCCCGCAAGATATTACTTGCGGCGATGAAATGCCGTATGATTGTTTGTATACGACCGAACAAGAGACAAAGGGTAGAATTGATTTGAAAGATACTCACTTGGATAATCCACAAGGAGATCTGTTTTGTGACGGCTCCTGCTTCAAACTTCCGGATGGTACATCCACAGCTGCTTATGTGATCACTACATTGAGCACGGTTGTGGAAACTAAGAGAATCACACATAATTCTGCGCAGGCCGCAGAGATTATAGCATTGACCCGAGCTTGTGAACTTTCCGAAGGGCTTGCAGTAAATATATATACTGATAGTCAGTACGCCTTTGGGGTGGTTCACAACTTTGGGAGACTTTGGTCAGAGAGAGGGTTCCTAACTTCGTATGGCACCAAAATTCAACATGGCTCCCTAATAGTACAACTACTCTCAGCGCTTGCGCTCGCTACTCAGTTAGCAGTTATGAAATGTGCAGCACATTGAAAGATTACAGATGATATAGGGAAAGGGAATGCTTTCGCTGATCACATAGCTAGGCAAACTGCTACCGATCTCCTTACGGAGATGTATGTTTCGAGGGAATCTGTAGATGCTTATGCAATAGATGAGGGTGTTGGGTCTGTACGGGATATCCAAGCTGATGCCACGTTAGAAGAATCCAAAAGGTGGGCTGAAGGCTTGGGGAAACTAGATGATGACGGTGTTGGGTGGACATAGTAGAAGGGAAATGGCTACTCCCTGACGCATATGTCATGATGATGGTCATCATGGCCCATGGTCCTACGCATGTATGTGCCCAGAAGATGACAAAAATGTTAGAGAAAGTTTGGGTGAATGACAAAATTTCGAAAATTGCCCAGCGCTACATCCAGGAATGCATGATTTGCCTGGAACACAACGTGGGAAAGGGGACAGTAACTCCAAGGGGTAGTTTTGGGCCACCCTCTGTCCCCTTTGAAGTGATCCACTTTGATTTTATTGAAATGGAACGATGTGATAATAAGAAATATGTACTGGTGGTTATCTGTGCTTTTAGTAAATGGGTTGAGGCTTTCCCTGTTAAAAATGCTACAGCTATGACTACTGCAAAAATCATGTTAAAAAAATACTTCCCGCGGCTCGGTTTGCCAAGAGTTATCTGGTCGGACAATGGTCCACATTTTGTCGCTGCTGTAATTCTGCAGATATGTACGGCATTACGAATTGACAAACAGTTCCATTCGGCCAGACATGCTCAGAGCGCCGGACTAGTAGAAAGACACAACGGTATCATCAAGAACAAGCTCGCTAAAACGTGTGCCGGCACCAAACTAAAATGGCTGAACGCCTTACCGATCGTGTTGTTATCCATGCGCAAAACCCCTCAAACTAAGATTGGGCTCTCTCCATTTGAGGTGGTAATGGGGAGACCTGCCAATATTTGGAACCTTCCTAAATGTAACTCATTAAGAAATGTTGAAAATGTATTACTTTCAGATTATTGTAGCCAGTTGACTAAAAACCTGTATTTGATTTATCACAAAGTACGAGAAGCTTTACCTGTGCGATACGAGGGCCCGGGCCACAGCATACCGCCTGGAAGTTGGGTGCTCGTCATTCTTTTGAGCGCTCCTCTTGCCTCGCGCCTCGCTGGCATGGGCCATTCCAAGTCCTGTTGGTGACCCAGACAGCGGTGCGGGTCGCTGGGAGAAAGAACTGGATCCATGCGTCCCACGTCAAGAAACTTCCTCACCCTGTGCCACACGTTACAGAAGAAACAGAACCCCTCGCTGACACTTCAACCAACAATCCCAAAGCAGTAAGTAGCACTGAGAGTGTGTCGGAGAATCTCTCTGAGCGCGTGAGGCTTGGGGAAGCTGCCATTTTGTCTCCACACGCTCCACAAATTTTGCATCCGGAAACTGCTATTTCAAATTCAGCACCTTCACTTGCTTCCGACACGTTGCTTCCAGCAGGAAGTGATGACATATTGTTTCCGGATCAACCAGTACCAGGAAAAGTAAGGTACAATCTACGACCACGAATATAGACTTACGGCACGGTTTTGCTGTGCATCTGATAGACTTACGGCACGGTTTTCTGTGCATCTGATAGACTTATGGCACGGTTTTGCTGTGCATCTGATAGGCTTACGGCACAGTTCGGCTGCTTTTTGCCCAAATTTGAGAAAGGGGATTCTGTTGGCTAGGGTTGTGGAAGGACTAAGAAGTCGCTCGACCGGGAGGTCACCAGCAACGAACTTTGGAGTATCCGTTTGAAGACTACGATGCCCGCTACCGCTACCACTTGTATGGGACTTGTAAATAAGGGGGTGACCAACCGGGACGATAGACAAAATGCCTGGGCCCTGAAAATGTATTGCTGTATTTTTATGATGATATTTGGGTTTTTAATAGTCACTGCCTTAGGATTGTGGTACCTCGAGAAAACTCATTCTTTAGAACTTTTGTTGCCTACTGAAAGTGCACCTATTGTTCCTACTCCCTTTGTACATTTGCATACTCTTTCCCCTAGGGATTCTCAGCACAGACAAAGGTAGCACAATAACACTCTACTGCTTATCATGAATGCTACGCATGCCATTTTTAACAAATCTAACTGTTGGGTCTGTTCACCTTTACCGCAACATGGGGATAAGGGGCTAGATTGGTATATTCATCCTTTACCTTTGACAACTGCTTGCTATATTTCTCTTAGAGCACTGTTCTTTGGCCGATGGAATGATAGCATCTCAGGGAACTTTTATAGCACCAATTTGAATAGTTTTGAGAAATGTGTTTTGACTGCCCTGGGATGCTCGCTTTTTGCAAACAGGAGTAAACCGAATGTTGCTTCTATTAGGCCTTCTGATAAACTGTCTCATCCTTTCCAATCTTTGATTTCCTTTAAGATGGCTCCAATAGGCAACAAGGATGCCATGCCTCCTTCTTACACTGTTAACCATAGCCCCAATTCAGTTTCTTTTTGCATACAGAGGAATGGAACTCAGTCAATGGGAAATTTTCTAGGTTGTGCCAATGTTGCAAATTTGACTGGGGAAAACAGACCTTTGTATGTAGGCGAACCTGTCTACTTTGTCTGTGGTAATGTAGCATTCCCATGGTTGCCCAGGGATTGGCAGGGAACCTGTTATTTAGGGATCCTGTTTCCTGGGGTGTTTATAGCTAGTACAAGAGAAGTTTCGACGGCTCGTCCACGGCGGGACGAGAATGGTGACATCCCAACACAAATCTTGGGAGATATAGCTAAATCAGTTGTGCCATTTTGGGGGCAGATAGCGAATTCAGAAGATATCAGAAAACTAGTGAGAGTACTGGAGAGAACCATCAACCGGACCATGGACATACTCTATAATATGACGTTAGAACAAAAGGCAAATAGATTAGTAGCACTTCAAAACCGAATGGCATTAGATGTCATTCTAGCTGAGCGTGGTGGAGTGTGTAAATTAGTGGGGTCTGCTTGCTGTGTTTTCGTACCAGATTCTTCCCCAACTATCTTCAAGGCAATATAGAATCTGCACGTCCTTAGTTCAGAAGTGCATGTTCCCGAGGGAAACTGGGATCTAAGCGCTTGGTTCTGGGACTTCTTGCGATCTTCGGGTTGGAAGGTACTTTCGGTCTTGCTAATTATTTTGGGAACCCTGTTGTTTCTTTGTTGCTGTATTCAGTGTCTGCCTGGTATGTGTTCGATGCTAGGGGGATGTTGCGCACAAGCGGTAGGTTCGATAGGACATAAAATATATGCCCCGAATAAAACTTCCAAAGTATATGTGTTGAAAGATATTTTATCAAATTGCCTGATGGAAATAGATATTTCCGATGGTGATTCAGGGTGCATGGACGATGATGCATGGAGTTATTTGCAAGGAGATCCAAAGTAGTTTTTAGCACTTGGCATAGGCCAAAAGGAGGGTTTGTCGAAAGAGAAATCATATCGTGCCTCCTATTGCAATAAATATATTAATATTGGCCTACGCCAAGCTGCTCGAAAGTCGCTTGCGAAAGAATCCGTGTTGCAAGGTCCTGACCTTAAATCAATGTAAGCCGCCATTTTTGGTCAAACCGCCATTTTAGGATTCGCTTTGTAAAAGTCACCCTGTGAGTTAAAATGGTGGACGATGTCATTCCAGAATACAACATGGCCATGTTGACCTCTGTACATAGCTAATATGTAACTTGCCTGCAGGCCACTTGTTGGGGTCGTGAACTGAGACCTCGTCCTTCGTTGACCTGTTTATAGAAGGATTACTCGTGCAATGAAACTAATCCACGAGCATATGTTGAAACAATGTATTCAAATACTGAACGTAGAACATCTGTTTAACTACATTGTATTAATGTTTGAGAAGGCCTGCATGGAAAAACTTAGAATACACAGTTATAGCATAGGTTTGTTGATACATGTATTAAAGGCAAACCAGTTATATGCGGTTGTTCGGGACTTGGCACAAACCCTAGATTGGTGATGTATTAAATGGAATATTAACCCGAAGTGGGGCTGGGCATCGTGCCCACCAAGTGTAGAAAAAGCAAATGCATTCCAATGTACAACGCCTCTCACTGAACACACTGAACCACGCTGGAGTTGGTTGTGTTGTACTGAGGGCGATAGCTATCTGACTTTGCTCTGTTTTTGTAACTGGATTCAGTATAAAATAAAGTACTTTGTATGTTCCTTTGTAACCCGTGTTTGGTGTTTTTCCTTTTGGGGTACTCAGCCTCGATATTTTGATTTTGTTTTCACAAGCTAAGCAGTCAGGGACGATGGAAGGTGCAAGAGGGTCAGCAGGAAGTTTGAAAAAGCGTTGTGTGTCATCTGCATAACACTGGAAGTTCGCGGAGAAGGAAGAGATGAGGAGTGCCAGCTGAGCAAGGTAAATATTAAAGTGCCAATGGGAGAGGATAGAACCCTGGGGTACACCACAGCAGGAGAAGGAAGTAGGAGATGAGGAGGTGCCCAGGATGACTTCAGAAGAGAGTTAGATAGAAAGGAGGTCAGCCAAACCAGTGCCTGTTCGAGATACCAAGGGTATCATGGAGCCTTTGTATGAGGATGGAATGGGTGACCGTTTCAAAGACATAGGAAAGATTGAGAAGGATGAGGACATCTGGGGAGTTAGAGTCCAGTGATGCAAGCAGCTCTTCACGGGTGTTCAGAAGAGCAGTTTCTGTGCATCTGGGTGCTCGGAATCCAGATTGATGGTGATGGAGAACACCAACAATTCAGTGTGCGAATTGAGTTCAGGCAAGACAAGCTTTTCCCACAGTTTCCCCAGGAAGAGGGTGATCGAAATGGGTTGGTAGTTGGCTGGACAGGCAGGGTCTGATGAAGGTTTTTCAGGATGGAGTGCATAAGGGAGTACTTGAGGGAGGAGGGGAAGATCCAGTGGAAAAAGAGTTGTTGCAGAAATCAGCGAGTGCCAATGTTGTCCTTGGTGATTCTGGATGAGCAAGGGGAAACCTGTTTCGAAGAGACCTTCATGGAGCGGACAACTCTTGTAACTTCTTCAGGTGTGACAGGGGTGAAGGAGGAGAGGAAGGAAGGAGGATGGTGAAGGGCCAAGGGAGGCAAGGGAGTGTGAGATGGGTTGGGCGGGTTAATAACAAGGGTGTCCAGGATGTCCTGCGTTTTGGTATCGAAGTGTGTGGCCAGTGCGTTGTAGAGGGCCTGGGAACGAAGAGGGTAGGAGGAGACTGGGGATGGGTGGGCTAGTTCCCTGCAGATTCAGCCATGTTTTTGGATTCCCTAAGTAGCCAGGCCTAAATGTGGGCCCTTTTCTTGGCATGGATGGAGAGTCTGTATTGCCTTTGGAGCATGTCAGTTTGTTAGAGGGTGAGCCTGAGGTTTGCCACTTCCATTCCGCCACTCGCCATTTTCGCAAGTTCAGAGTTGTACCAGGTGTTACGCTCGGAGGAAGATCCTCATGACTGGGGCAATAATGTCAAGGGCGATTGGTGATGGCCAAGTGGAAGTTGCTGAGAGCAGAGTCAATGGTAGAGTCTGAGGTTGGGGGACACAGGGTGTTGGGACAAACTCCCAGGTATGCCAGAGGGCCACTAGCAGTTTGCAGACTTTCGGAAGGCCCAACACCTTCCACAAGACAAACGGAGGACTCAGTCAATGGCAAGTTCCTACTATGGTTTATTACAGGAAAACCAACAGGGATCAGCAAAGGGACAGAAAAAAATCCATGGACATTGCAACTTCTCCTAGCTTGCAGGCCAGTTTTTTACCCTAATGACATCAGAGTGACGTTACGACCAGGGCCCTTCTCCAGAAAACCTATTGGACCACTGGATTGGTCAGCAGGAGCCTAATAACCGATATGGTCATCAATATGTGTTATTCTACTAGCTCTCCCATTTCAGGTGGCTGGCACGCTACTTCCTCAAGTCACTGGCCCTCATTACGACCCTGGCGGAGAGGGGTTTACGCCAGCGTAATGCATGGCGTACCTCTCCGCCAGATTAGGACTTTCCGTAGCGCCATGGTGATTTTTACGCCCGGATTTTCCGGGCGGAAAAATCCATGGCGCTACGGGTCCCCTCGTTAATTACGCCACCGTATTCTACGGTGCCGTAATTGACGCCTTCCCCACTGGGGAAGGGTAAATGGGGATTGGGGACTTACCGCCCCGCCAAGGTCGGAATGGGGCGGTAAGTCCGCCAACCCCCATGGCGGAGTTGGCAGCTCTGCGCCATGGTCCATGGTGCAAATTGCACCATGGATCTCCGCCAGGGTCGTAATGAGGGCCACTATCTATACCAAGTTTGCAGTGTGAGGGTCTTACCATTGGTTCTTGCCCATTGCTACCCACCCCATGGATACTAAACTGTGATTGGCTAGAGCTGACATCCACAGGCCTGGGATCTGCAACGGTTCTCAGCTCTGGGTGTAACTTTTCAAGGTAATAAGAATGACTTTGTGTCTGCATTGTAACTTGTGTGTACTACCTTAGGCTATGAGAGTACTTTTTCATGCCGTGCAACACTTGCCTCACATTGTAACTTCTTTGTTGCGGTCCTCTGTCTAGTAACATGATATCGCCCTCTTTCCCAATGCTGGCTGCTGTCCTTTGTCTGCGTTGGCCGGGTCACATGTTTAGAGCCCATGATTTGGAGCTGTGCAGCTCTGAATTATGAGAAATTATTTGCGTTTATTGCAGCTGGTGCTACGGTCATTCAGGGAATGGATTGTCATCCATATCTTGTGGCCTTTGCAGCGGGTCCTGTCTCACACGTTTTGCTCTCTGTTCAGCCTGAATTCAACTCAGTTCAGCTCTTGCTGAGAGTCCTGTGGCCTGCTGTAGTTGTCCTAAATCACAAAGCGGCATCAACAGTGTTTGTGCTATTCTATATTCTCCATAGGTTAGTCACACTGGGTTCTGTCAGATTTCATAGGTGCTCCCGCAGTTCCATAAGTTTATTTGCAGCTTTGCTCAGGGTCTCTTGCTTCTTGCGGTTTCTGCATTTCTGCATTTGGCTAATGGAAAAATAATAAAAGCAATGACAGTACGTATATGTATCTGTCCTCTATCAACAGAAATGTATGCCTGTGTTCTTCATGTTTTCGAGTGCGTTTTTGTGTCCTGAAGTGCGGATGGCACGTGTGTTTCTTGTCTAATGCTGCTAAATTGTGGTGCCTCTAACGACGTCAGAAACATGGCTTCTTGGTGCTTTAATTGATACTGTCAATTGAGGTGTCTTTGGTTGCAGTCTGGGGCTCCTCGTCTACTCTGGGGTAGATTTGTACTGCACCTGGCCTGCAGGGCTGGCTGAGGGGGTACCTCTTGACATATTTGTCAACCAGAGGACTTTTTGGAATTCACCCGAAATAGGAGGAGTGATTGCAATGTTTCCTGGTCTTCTTCCGTGTCATGTCTTTCATAGGAGGGGGAGGAGGAGGTAGGCTTCCCCATCCCTCTTCAGGGGGGATGAAGGTGGATGCGAGGGCAGCATCTGACACTCCTTTCATCGGATGGATGTTCGCGAACGAGGTTTGCAGGGCTTTTGGAGGAGTGTTCAGAGGGCCAAAGGGACCTAGGTGTGAGGAGAGGAGAGAATGGTCTGACCAAGAGAGAGGGGTGACCAGAGGGGGGGAGAGAGAGGTCAGAGTGGATGAGGGCATCCAGCGTGTGTCCCGCCAAATGGGTTGGACCAAAAGGGACAATGGAGAGGGATAGAGAGGCGCAGAGGTCAATGAAGAGAGTGGTTGCTGTAACAGAGGAGTCCAATTGGATGTTTCAATCACCCAAGAGGAGGAGATTGGGGGTGGTTGAAAGTAAGGAAGAACATAAATCAGCACATTCAGAGAGGAACAGGGTGGTAGCACCTGGAGGCCGGTAGGTGGTGGCAATGGTCAGAGAGGAGGAGGGAGAGATGACCAACTTGCAGACCAGGCTCTCAAAGCAAGAGTAGAGCTGGGTGGGTACGATGGAAGAAGGAACTCACTCAGGGAAGATTAAGGCAATCTCGCCGGGGGTACAGTGAGGATGAGACTTGGAAAGGATCCTGAAGCCGTCAAGGAGAAGGGAGACAAAAGCAGTGACTGAGATGGCATTGAACCATGTCTCAGTAAGAGCGAGGATGCTGAGGTCAGTGTCTTCAAGAAGGAGGCAGATGTCAGCAGTGTTTGTTGGGTGAGTGGGTGTTAAGAGTCATCAGGTGGAGAAGGTATCCGCCTTTGAAGGTTTTCTGAGGTGGGGTACAGGGGTGTCATACACCAGTAAGAGGGGGAGGGACAGAGAAAGTGTTAGGAGGAGAGGCAGGAGAAGGAAGGAAGTTAATGAGGGATGACAGGTTCCGGCCAAAGAGAAGGAGGTTGGGTTGAGGACTAGACATTGACGATGCAATCTGATAAGAAGCCGGCCAATAGGACTTCCCACTTGGTGCCACCATTAATGGAAGAGGATGTGAAAGGGGAGAGAGTAGAGATGAGATGAGGACTCCATAGATCTGGAGCGGGGTCAGAAAAAAGGGTATCAATGAAGATCTCGCTTGAAGATGCTCTGACATAGGTGTCTGTGAAGGGAAGGATGGGGTTTGAACTCAGGATGTCTTTTTTTGTGATTTTTCCTTCCAGACTTTGTGAGAGAGGGAGGATAGGTGATATTGTAGCAGTTAGAGAAGATAGTAGAGATGGTGAGTGTCATCACAGTGCCCGAGGATACTTGAATAAGGAAGGTAGAGGGGGTGGGAATGGCTGCACTGCACAGTCCTGGCTCCTACTCCTAGGTGGACTAGTAGTTAAAGAGGGCACAAATGCAGAGCAATAAGTGGGGCTGCTAGATTTGATTTTAAAATGGATCGCAAATGCAGTGCACAAAGGATGCAAGATGTAAAGCACACCCACATCGAAAACGATTTAAAATGTATCACAAATGCTATGCATAAAGGATGCAAGATGTAAAGCACACCCACCTATATATGATTTTAAACTGGATCGCAAATGCAGTACACAAAGGATGCAATATGCAAAGCACACCCATCTAAATATCCCTCCTTTCTTTGGGGGATTCCACTGTCACTTGGAGGTGTGAGAAACCTGAAAGTTTCTCCCTGACTAGTCCCTGGGGATCTGTCATCCAGGTGGCCAGGACACGGCCATCTCTAAAGGATCCAGTTCCTGGGGGTGGACTAGTGTGGGAGGATCACATAGATGGGGGGGTCCTCGGGGAGTGGAAGTGGGACACTGATGGGTAAGACGCGGTATCCCCTTTCTTATAAAACCTTTTCCCCATCCTACCTCATAGGATACTCAGAAGGGCTATCCCCCCTTTTCTGATGCAAACACTTTCTTACACCACGAAAGACAATAGACTAACATCATAGCCGTTTACCTGACATGTCCCAACACAAGGGTCAGGCAGAGTCAGCCAATCAATAATAACCACACACCCCTGACTGCCCTTTCCCTTCCCCACAGTGCTAAAAGGTGGAGCACAAAAGCACACTACGAGCAAGGCAGACCGTACAATGAAACAGCTATTCCAGAACAAGCTCAAGTGGAGACGAAAGGCAGCAAGAACCGAAGGGACAACAACGAGAGAAGTGCCCTTGCTCTTTTTGACCCAGACCTGCAAAGATTCCATGAAAGGAATCATAAGACCGCGAAAAAAAGCCAGCGTGTACTGTAGCAGATGTCAACGGTGTCCAGAGCCTTCCTACACTGATAACCAAGGCAGGGAGAGATGCCTCCTACCATGGTACTGTCCTTGACTCCAGAGACAAGAAAAGCCAAACGGTTGATCACAGCTGGTGAGTCGAAGGGAGAACCGATAAATAACCGAACTGTGTTGAGCCAAGGTTGCAAATGGCAACATAAGGTGAATCAAAGAACTACTCAGGGGAAAGACCAGCTGCAGAGTGGTCTGGCACCACGTGGTTGCTCACTCGAAAGATTCTTGCTGGTTTCCCTTTTTGCTGAAACTACTGATAACAGAAGGCCCTAGGAGAGCCCCACGGAAAAGGTCAAAGTGGTCGTACAGGGACAATTAAAACCCTGTGTACAATTGAAAGTCTTTGACATGTAAACCAAAGGAAAGCTAAGGGAAGTAAATCTTGTATCGTGATAAAGCACAGGGAACTGTATAACTGGCAAACGTGAACCTGGCTGAGGGATGCCTGTAGAATGGGATGAAACACGATAAGCCCATTACAGTTGTATTGAGAAGAGTGAACCCGAAAGAGGGATGTCCACAGTGGATTATTTAAAAAGACATTGCGACTCGTGAATGGAACAGGTGAAATCCTTTGAATAAAAGCCATTGTGAATCCGACAGAGGGAGGCTAACATTCGAGAAGGGTCTGTGCCCGCAAGAGGGGCATCCAGGTGTGAAAAGTCATCACCCAACGTATATAAGGAAAAATAACGTTGTTTTGTTATTTTTTAACACATCAGGTCCTCTGAGGCAAGAGACTTTTGTAGAAAAGACACTTAACCACCGAAAGTCCTGGTACGAGTGAAAGGTACTGTAACATCATGCTGGGGAAGCCTGAGAGTGTGCTGTGCTCCGGAGGCCCACCTTGTCCTGTGCTAAAAATGTGAGATCCCTGGCTATAGAATCCTGACCTATCATTTGCCAACACTTCTTTCTTTTTCCTTTTCTTGTGAACTCTATCCCACACTCTTTTTGGTACTTAGCTGTAAGGATTGGCAATGTTTTCTTTTAGTATAGGCACTTTTATTTCACAAGGTGCCACTAGGACTGCCTTATTATTTTTTGATGGTTGTAGCTTGCTCCCATCTTAGATTTAGGTTTAGATTAAGCATTATTCTCATCCATTTATGCAGTTTTATAAACACCCTTGAACTGTGATCACTTTTGTCTGTCTTTAATGTTGCCACTATGAGTTCCTGACAGAGGGGGCAACCAATGTCATATACGCTCTGGAACTCATGCTGCTGAAATGACACAAACCCTGATACATGGAACTGTGCAACGTGGATTTTTGCAGTGCAAAGTCAGTGCAAGTGGTCATTTTGCAGTACAAAATGACTTTGCACGGACTTTGCACTGCAAAAATACTCTTTGCACAGTTCCATGAATCAGGGTTTGTGTCTGCAGTGTAAAGTCATGCTTCAGCAGTGCAAAGTCACTTTGAACTGTGAATGAATTCCATGAATCAGGCCCTTTGTGTCCTGTCTGAGGTGGGCGATGCAGATTTGTCCACCTTCACTTTGCCATGCCGCGAGGTAAGCCTTGGCATAAAATTTGGCCTCTTAGTCTCACCATGCCTGTCTTAGCTTTGTGCAATTATAACACAAAAACTTTGGCCTGCCTTGGATAACAAAAAGGGTTCATCAGGTTTTACCTGGGCCTCCATCTTGTTCATGCTGCATTTAATGAAACCCACGCTGGGGCTGAAGCTATCACTAATAGTGCATATCCGCCTCCTTCGAACATGGTATTGGGAATTTCTGTGGCAGTCTTAGCTGTTTCACCCATGGGCCCTCACGCTCATTGACAATCTGCGACCTGTGCCAGTTTACTTTAATCTCTAGGCTTGACTGTGTTAAATTACTACTATAAATCATTGAAACAACTATTTCTCAGCTCATGGTGCAGATACCTGGGACAATAAGCAGGTCTCAAACACACAATTTACTTGAATACATAAAGACAATCTTTAATGATATTAACATTTTCTGATGATGCTGTTTCTTTCTTCCTTACTTTTTATAAATATTGTATTGTACTTCTATGGTGCATGCTGTAGCCAGTGCCTATGTTTATGTATGATTAGGTTCCTGTATTAACAACAGCACTCCAATATAATGTTTTGTTTTGATGAGTACATTCTTCAATAGATTAAGTAGTTCATTATAGGTCTCCCGATCACCCCTGACACCTAGTTACCAACATTATAAACACAACCCCTTGTAGGGACTTTTCATCAAAATTAATTTCATATGTGATGTCATCAGTGATGTCATCAACGACATTTGTGATATTGTGGGTGTTAGTCTTAGCAGTGCACGGTGGTGGCATGAGTTATGGTTGCTTAGCTTACCATAACTGGCAATTTTCTGGTGTTTTTGGTTTTACTTGTAACCACAACGTTCCTTTAGCAAAGTTTTTTCATTGAATTTCATAGGTTTTTACTAGTGCAACTTAACAATAACATCCATTTAACAATGTATTTTCAGTGACTTTCATAGGTTTTTATTAGTGCAACTTAACCATGACGTCCACTTAACAATGTTTTTTCAGTGAATTTCATGGGTTTTTACCAGTGCATGCTAATTTCCTACAACTTACTAATATCATATTTACCCCAATATACCAACATTTCTGTCCAATTTACAAAGTTTCCCCTTAAACCTCTGCAATTTTCCACCTTCTAGCATCATTTTTAACACTTCTACATACCTTTTGAAACTTTTTTCACTGTTTTTGCCTTCTTTGACACCCGCAAATGTCTGACATCATCGCAGACTCTTCAGACATTGTCAAGTGAACGGACGCGCGTGAGGCATGATAACGTGTTCACGAACGCGTCCGCACTTCACGATCGGGTCTGTGCTTCGTGGACAGTTTGGGACTTCATTTTCTACCGATCTAGGAACTTTCAAGCTTAAAATGTTCCCCTTGCACAGCTCCGACACCTATTCTTACTCATTATCCATTAACAATCTAGTACACAGTACACACATGGAAGAATATTAACAAAATTTCTATTTATCTTAAAACTGGCATCAGCTATTGCCATCCCTCCTCCCCAAGAGCCACCAAACACGGACACATTTGCAAAATCATGCCCCCATTTTATTTTTTCAAAAAGTGTGAAAATGTACATACATACAATAGTCATTTAACTTAGCCCCTACTTGACAAAATCCATTCACACTTTCCACAAACATTCAAAGTTGGGTCTCTAATCTTTCTGAAAACCTTTGTCTACTATTGTCAAACGGCAACAAAGTTATAAGGCACCTAAAAATGTTGAGACCCCCCTCTAGTTTAGCCCTCTCTTGCCACAACTCCACCAAACTTTGCAAAAAACATTTATATTTTTATCCAAAATCATTTTGCAAACTTTTGTGCACATTGTTCAAATGGCACCACATTTATAAGCCTTTCAAATATTTTGAGACCCCTCTTCTAATTTTGTTTTCTCTTGACAAAACAGCTCCACAGTTTCCAAAACCATTCAGAATCAGGTCTAGATTCCAAAATGTCATGCAGTTTAATTAAGTGGCGCCAAAGTTATAAGCCATCCAAAAACTGCTTTTCACCATCACTGTAATGCACAAATAAGCATAGATGTCCACAAAACCTCACCAATCTTCTCAGGATCGATCTGACAGGGCTATATATTTTCATTGCAATGTTTCATGAGGATTCGTCCAGGGGGTGGTGAAGTTATAAGCCACCCAGTGCTCTTCCTATTGGTTCAGCAACTTACCCGCAGGCTGTTCAATACTTGGCGGTCATTAAAGAAACTCCTCTAAAGACTGTTCTGCAGTGCTTATTTCTGTGGTCCTGAATGTTTTTTTTTTTTTTTTAACACAAAGCACCATAAGAATGTCTGGTTTTGCTTGAGGGAAGGAAGGTGTTGCTGACTTCCTAGAGGCAGCTTCTCTAGTAGGTCCATAGTAAGGTAGAGACTCATTTAAATATGTGCATATGCCTAACCAATTATAACAGCTCCCCAACTCTATTCACACAGTATGTACATTTTGTAACTGAGCACAAAGTCTTCACACAATCTGAAATATCACCTAGAAAATCATATGTAGGAATATGTGGATGAGATGATGCTGGATGGATGGTCGGTCCTTCATCGTTCTCACTTGGCGACCCCCCCACGCATCTGGGTGTAGAGTCCTCACCTTCACTTCCAATCTCATGAGTTCATTCCCGTTGACCATGACTTTACTCTTGCAGGCAGTTCGATTTGAAGGCAGCCATTCTCTCTTCATTCCAGAGCCGGCAGCCCCTATCAAGGCTCAACATTACTGGCATTCTGTAATGATGTCTCGCTTTGAGTATGACCCTGGGGGGAGAATGCTGGATGCTTCATCAAGTCGCCTCTAAGCTTGTCGGCTGATCATCTACTGTTATGTCCACAATTTCTTCCTTTTGCAATGTCTTCCTCTTCCATTCTCCTATTTCTCAAAGGCCAACAGTGCATCTCCGTGCTCATAGGCTTCTTCTTCCACACCAGGACTTGCAATCCATAACCATTCTCCTTGCATCGCTTCATCCACTCTAGTACTTGCAGCTGGTGAAATCATTCCAATCCATTCTCCTTGTGCTGCTTCTTCAGCTCTGGGAATTGCAGCTGCTGGAAGCATTCCATCACCATTCTCATTGCACTGCTTCATCCACTCTAGGACTTGCACCTGCAGCCAGCATTCCAAACATTCGCCTTGAACTGCTTCGTCAGCTTTGTGAAGTGCAGCTGCTGCAAACATTCCATTCCATTCTCCTCGTGATGCCTCTTCAGCTCTGGGAATTGCAGCTTCTGGAAGCATTCCATCTCCATTTTCCTTGCACTGCTTCATCTACTATAGCAATATCACCTGTTGCAAGCATGCCAATCCATCCTCACAGTGCTGCTTCTACAGGTCTAGGACCTGCACCTGCTGCAATAATTCCAATCCTTTCTCCTAGTGCTGCTTCTTCAGCAGTGGGAATTGCTGCTGCTACTGCTGCTGCAAGCATTCCATTCCATTCCATTATCCTTGTGCTGCTCCTCAGCTCTGGGAATTGCAGCTGCTTCAAGTATCCATCTCCATTCCCATTGCACTGCTTCATCCACTCTAGGACTTGCACCTGCAGCAAGCATTCCAAACATTCTCCTTGAGCTGCTTCGTCAGCTCTGGGAATTGCAGCTGCTGCAAGCATTCAATCTCCATTCTCCTTGCACTGCTTCATCCACTATAGGACTTGTACCTTCTGCAAGCATGTCAATCCATTCTCTTTATGTTGCTTCTGCAGTTCTGGGAATTGCAGCTGCTGCAAACCTAATATTCCATTCCCCATGTGATGCCTCTTCAGCTCTTGGAATTGCAGCTGCTGCATTCATTCAATCTCCATTCTCATTGCATTGCTTCATCCACTCTAAGACTTGCACTTGCAGCAAGCATTCCAAGAATTCGCCTTGAGCTACTTGGTCAGCTCTGGGAATTGCAGATGCTACAAGCATTCCATTCCGTTGTCTTTGTGCTGCTTCTTCAGTTATGGGAATTTCAGCTGCTGCAAGCATTCCATCTCCATTCGCTTTACAATGCTTCATCCAGTATAGGACTTGCACCTTCTGCATGCCAATTCATTCTCCTTGTGTTGCTTCTGCAGATCTGGGAATTGCAGCTTTTGCAAGCATTCCATTCCATTCTCCTTGTGATGCTTCTTTGGGGAAATGAAGCTGCTGCAATGCAAGCATTCCAATCTATTCTCCTTGTGCTGCTTATTCAGCTAAGGGAATTGCAGCTGCTTCAAGCATTCTGTTCCATTCTTCCTGTGCTGCTTCTTCAGCTCGGGGAATTGCAGCTGCTGCAATCATTCCGTTCCATTCTTCCTGTGCTGCTTCTTCAGCTCCGGGAATTGCAGTTGCTGCAAGCATTCCATCTCTATTTTACTTGCACTGCTTTATCCACTACATGATTTGCACCTGCTGGAAGCATGCCGATCCATTCTCCTTGTGCTGCTTCTTCAGCTCTGATAATTGCAGATGCTGCAAGCATTCCATTCCATTCTGCATGTGCTTGTTCTTCTGCTCTGGGATTTGAAGCTACAATCTAACCCCCTTCTCAACAGCCACCATCATTGCAGCCTGCATCTTCCCTGCGCATCTCTACATGAAGCTCATTACCTCCATCCTCTGCGCCTGCTTCTTCTTCTGATAGACTGAAAAGAGGACTGGCTTGTTTTTTATTTCTTTATGTATTTCAAAAAAAAAGTCCATAATTCGTCAACAGGGATAGAATATACAAAATGACTTCAGCAAACTCATCTCTTTAGCAAATACCTACGTAGCTTCCTAACAAATACCATAAGCATATATCAATGGCATGACATATTAAGTAATTGACAGAAATATCCATCCCTAGAAGGAACAACTGCGTCATTATTCAGAAAACAGAACACACATCTAGCAAACACACACACACACACCACACAGTGAAGTCCCCTCCATTTATAATCAGTATACAACGTATTACAACTCATAAACCCATCACAAACCATATAAAACATGAAAGGACGCCCAAAAATCCAAATAATGATCTTCTCGGTCATGTGTCAAAAGCATGACCTTTTCAAAGCTAGACAGAACCTGCAATTCAAACAGCCAAACCTGCAGTTCCAGATCCACATTGAAGGTAGGAATGTAAGCAATTTCCTTTCGGGTGTCCATCACCTGGACATCTTCGGCAAAGGGTGGACAGAGCTAAGGGTAGGAGAATATATATTTCGGTATATCTTTCTGTACATTTTTGCCACTGGCTACCACAAACAAGACACATATAAAGCGAACAAAAACAAAAAACATCCACACCAAACTCCACCACACAGCTCCATTGACATGCACATGCATTCTCCTCAGGTTGTAACAGCACACACTCATGAAATCAATGATTTCATCACCACTCACACCCCTGACCTGCTGTTTCACACAGCGACAAAGCTGAAAGACCACCACACTCCAAGCATCCCCAACATCCCCCCCGCACACTATCCCATCTGCCACAGAGACCATCTGCACAAAACAGGCGGAGACACTGGCATCATATACAAAGGTTGACTCACAATCAGCAACCTCACAAACCCACCATCCACATCCTTTCAAGCCCTCTCTCTCAGTTGCTCCTCCCCTCATCACACCCAAGCCCAACATTCACCCACCTTATTTACTGCTCCAACACTCGATTCCAAAGTCCACACAGACACCCCCTGCACCAACATCAACCCAGGCAGCCATCATCGATACCCTGCGGTCTTCGTGCGCTTTATAAATATCATATACATACATAGATCCAGAAAGCAATATCCACACTGCATTCTGCCGGTATGAACTAACTCAACACATCACCTACCCAACACACATATATCGTGCAAAAACTCTGCACCTTTTGATTTCTTAAAGAATATCAGTTTCTGGGCAAAATCGAATCTGGGAAATCTGGGACACGTGGTCAGGATGCTTTGCCAACCCCCCACGCTCACTCTCCCACACAATATCCCCCACCTGCCACCCATGGGAATCGTGGTCAGGCTGCTTTGCCAACCCCCTCACAATGACTCTCCCACACAATATCCCTCAACTGCCACCCATGGGAATCGTGGTCAGGCTGCTTTTCCAACCCCCCCACGCTCACTCTCCCACACAATATCCCCCACCTGCCACCCATGGGAATCGTGGTCAGGCTGCTTTGCCAACCCCCCCCACGCTCCCTCTCCCACACAATATCCCCCACCTGCCACCCATGGGAATCCTGGTCAGGCTACTTTGCCAACAATGCACGCCTACTCTCCCACACCATATCCCCCACCTGCCACCCATGGGAATCGTGGTCAGGCTGTTTTTCCAACATCCCCACGCTCACTTTCCCACACAATATCCCCCACCTGCCACCCATGGGAATCGTGGTCAGGCTGCTTTGCCAACCCCCCCCACGCTCACTCTCCCACACAATATACCACACCTGCCACCCATGGGAATCGTGGCCAGGCTGCTTTGCCAACCCACCCACGCTCACTCTCCCACACAATATCCCCCACCTGCCATGCATGGGAATCGTAGTCAGGCTGCTTTGCCAACCACCTCACGCGCACTCTCCCACACAATATCCCCCACCTGCCACACATTTCTTCTCACACATCGCACAGGCAAATCAAAGGTATCACAAACACAACTCTCCCACCACTCATACCATATCCATTCTCTCTGCACTGCTGCATCCACTCTAGGTAGGACTTGCAGCTGCTTCAAGCATTCCAATCCATTCTCTTCTCCTTCATAGCATCTTCTGTTCTGGAATTTGCAGCTTCTTCAAGCATTCCATATCCATTCTCCTTCAGTGCACCTTCTGTTATGGGACTTGCAGCTGCTGCAAGCATTCCCCTTCACTGCACCTTCTGTTCTGAGACTTGCAGCTGCTGCAAGCATTCCACATCCATTCTCCTTCACTACATCGTAAGTTCTGTGATGTTCAACTGCTGCAAGCATTCCATATCAATTCTCCTTCACTGCAGGTTCTGTTCTCGGACATGCAGCTACTGTAAGCATTCCATTTTGATTCTCCTGTCACTGCTTCTTCTGTTTTGGGACTTGCAGCTGCTGCAAGCATTCGGATCCAGCTGCTGCAGCATTTCATATCCATTCTCCTTCACTGCATTTCTGTTTTGGGACGTGCTGCTGCTACAAGCATTCCATATCCATTCTACTTCATTGCATATTCTGTTCTGGGATTTGCAGCTGCTGCAAGCATTCCATATCCGTTTTCCTGCCACTGTTTCTTCTGTTCTGGGATGTGCAGCTGCTGCAAGCATTCCAATCTATTCTCCTTCACTGCATCTTCTGCTCTGGGACTTACAGATGCTGTAAACATTCCATATCCATTCTCCTGTCACTGCTTCTTCTGTTACGGGACTTGCAGCTGCTACAAGCATTTCATTCCACCTGCTGCAGGCATTCAAATCCATTCTCCTTTACTGCATCTTCTGTTCTGGGACTTGCAGCTGCTGCAAGCATTCCCCTTCACTGCATCTTCTGTTCTGAGACTTGCAGCAGCTGCAAGCATTCCATATCCATTCTCCTTCACTACATCTTCTGTTCTGGGAAGTTCAGCTACTGGAAGCATTCCATTTCGATTCTCCTGTCACTGCTTCTTCTGTTCTGGGACTTGCAGCTGCTGCAAGCATTCTGCTTCACTGCATCTTCTGTTCTGGGACTTGCAGCTGCTGCAAGCATTCCATATCCATTCTCCTTCACTACATTTTCTGTTCTGGGACGTTCAGCGGCTTCAAGCATTCCATTTCCATTCTCCTGTCACTGCTTCTTCTGTTCTGGGACTTGCAGCAGCTGCAAGCAATCCGATCCATCTGCTGCAAGCATTCCATATCCATTCTCCTTCACTGAATCTTCTGTTTTGGGACGTGCAGCTGCTACAAGCATTCCATATCCACTCTCCTTCTCAGCATCTTCTGTTCTGGGATTTGCAGCTGCTACAAGCATTCCAATCCATTCTCCTTCCCTGCATCTTCTGCTCTGGCACTTACAGATGCTGTAAACATTCCATATCCATTCTCCTTCACTACATCTTCTGTTCTGGGACGTTCAGCTGCTGCAGGCATTCCATATCCATTCTCCTTCACTGCATCTTCTGTTCTCCGACTTGCAGTTGCTGCCAGCATTCCATATCCATTCTCCTTCACTGCATCTTCTGTTCTGGGACTTGCAGATGCTGCACGCATTCCATATCCATTCTCCTTCACTGCATCTTCTGCTCTGGGACGTGCAGTTGCTGCAAGCATTCCATATCCATTCTCCTTCACTGCATCTTCTGTTCTGGGACTTGCAGATGCTGCACGCATTCCATATCCATTCTCCTTCACTGCATCTTCTGTTATGGGACTTGCAGCTGCTACAAGGATTTCAATCCACCTGCTGGAAGTATTCAAATCCATTCTCCATCACTGCATCTTCTGTTCTGGGACTTGCAGCTGCTGCAAGCATTCCCTGTCACTGCATCTTCTGTTCTGAGACTTGCAGCTGCTGCAAGCATTCCATATCCATTCTCCTTCACTACATCTTCTTTTCTGGGACGTTCAGCTGGTGCAAGCATTCCATGTCCATTCACCTTCACTGCATCTTCTGTTCTGGGACATGCAGCTACTGTAAGCATTCCATTTCCATTCTCCTTCACTAGATCTTCTGTTCTTGGACGTTCAGCTGCTGCAAGCATTCTAATCCATTCACCTTCACTGCATCTCCTGCTCTGGGACTTACAGATGCTGTAAACATTCCATATCCATTCTCCTGTCACTGCTTCTTCTGATATGGGACTTGCAGCTGCTACAAGCATTTCAATCCACCTGCTGCAAGCATTCAAATCCATTCTCCTCGGCATCTTCTGTTCTGGGACTTGCAGCTGCTGCAAGCATTCTGCTTCACTGCATCTTCTGTTCTGAGACTTGCAGCTGCTGCAAGCATTCCACATCCATTGTCCTTCACTACATCTTCTGTTCTGAGACGTTCAGCTGCTGCAAGCATTCCATACCCTTTCTCCTTCACTGCATCTTCTGTTCTGGGACATGCAGCTACTGCAAGCATTCCATTTCCATTCTCCTGTCACTGCTTCTTCTGTTCTGGGACTTGCAGCAGCTGCAGGCATTCCAATCCAGCTGCTGCAAGCATTCCATATCCATTCTTCTTCACTGAATCTTCTGTTTTGGGACTTGCAGCTGCAACAAGCATTCCATATCCATTCTCCTTCACAGCATCTTCTGTTCTGGGATTTGCAGCTGCTACAAGCATTCCAATCCATTCTCCTTCCCTGCATCCTCTGCTCAGGGACTTACAGATGCTGTAAACATTCCATATCCATTCTCCTTCACTACATCTTCTGTTCTGGGACGTTCAGCTGCTGAAAGCATTCCATATCCATTCTTCGTCACTCCATCTTCTGTTCTGGGACTTGCAGCTGCTGCAAGCATTCCATATCCATTCTCCTTCACAGCATCTTCTGTTCTGAGACTTGCAACTGCTGCAAGCATTCCCCTTCACTGCATCTTCTGTTCTGGGACGTTCAACTGCTGCAAGCATTCCATATCCATTCTCCTTCACTCCATCTTCCGCTTTGGGACTTGCAGCGGCTGCAAGTATTCCATATCCATTCTCTTTCACAGCATTGTCTGTTCTGAGAACTGCAGCTGATACAAGCATTCCCCTTCACTGCAGCTTCTGTTCTGAGATATGCAGCTGCTGCAACCATTACGTATCAATTCTCCTGCACTGCATCTTCTATTCTGGGACTTGCAACTGCTGCAAACATTCCATATCCATAATCCTACACTGCATCTTCTTTTCTAAGACTTGCAGCTGCTGCAAGCATTACATATCCATTCTCCTCAACTACATCTTCTGTTCTGGGACTTGCAGCTGCTGCAAGCATTCCATATCCATTCTCCTTCACAGCATCTTCTGTTCTGAGACTTGCAGCTGCTGCATACATTCCATATCCTTTCTCCTTCACTGCATCTTCTGTTCTGGGACTTGCAGTTGCTGCCAGCATTCCATGTCCATTCTCCTTCACTGAATCTTCTGTTCAGGGACTTGCAGGTGCTGCAAGCATTCCATATCCATTCTCCTTCACCGCATCTTCTGCTCTGGGACTTACAGACGGTGTAAACATTCCATATCCATTCTCCTTCACTGCAACCTTCTGTCTTAGGACTTGCAGCTGCCACAAGCATTCCATATCCATTCTTCTTCACTGCATCTTCTGTTCTGGGATTTGCAGCTGCTTCAAGCATTCAAATCAATTCTCCTTCACTGCATCTTCTGTTCTGGAACTTGCAGCTGCTGCAAGCATTCCATATCCATTCTCATGTCACTGCTTCTTCTGTTCGGGGACATGCAGCTGCTGCAAGCATTCTAATCCATTGTCCTTCACTGCATCTTCTGCTCTGGGACTTACAGATGCTATAAACATTCCACATCCATTCTCCTGTCACTGCTTCTTCTGTTATGGGACTTTCAGCTGCTACAATCATGTCAATCCACCTGCTGCAAGCATTCAAATCCATTCTTCTTCACTGCATCTCCGTTCTGGGACCTGCAGCTGCTGCAAGCATTCTGCTTCACTGCATCTTCTGTTCTGGGACTTGCAGCTGCTGCAAGCATTCCATATCCATTCTCCTTCACTACATTTTCTGTTCTGGGACGTTCAGCTGCTTCAAGCATTCCATACCCATTCTCCTTCACTGCATCTTCTTTTCTGGGACATGCAGCTACTGTAAGCATTCCATTTCCATTCTCCTGTCACTGCTTCTTCTTTTCTGAGACTTGTAGCAGCTGCAAGCAATCCGATCCATCTGCTGCAAGCATTCCATATCCATTCTCCTTCACTGAATCTTCTGTTTTGGGACGTGCAGCTGCTACAAGCATTCCATATCAACTCTCCTTCACTGCATCTTCTGTTCTGGGATTTGCAGCTGCTACAAGCATTCCAATCCATTCTCCTTCCCTGCATCTTCTGCTCTGGGACTTACAGATGCTGTAAACATTCCATATCCATTCTCCTTCACTACATCTTCTGTTCTGGGACGTTCAGCTGCTGCAAGCATTCCACATCCATTCACCTTCACTGCATCTTCTGTTCTCCGACTTGCAGTTGCTGCCATCATTCCATATCCATTCTCCTTCACTGCATCTTCTGTTCTGGGACTTGCAGCCGCTGCAAGCATTCCATATCCATTCTCCTTCACTACATCTTCTGTTCTGGGACTTGCAGCTGCTGCAAGCATTCCATATCCATTCTCCTTCACTACATTTTCTGTTCTGGGACGTTCAGCTGCTTCAAGCATTCCATTTCCATTCTCCTGTCACTGCTTCTTCTGTTCTGGGACTTGCAGCAGCTGCAAGCAATCCGATCCATCTGCTGCAAGCATTCCATATCCATTCTCCTTCACTGAATCTTCTGTTTTGGGACGTGCAGCTGCTACAAGCATTCCATATCCACTCTCCTTCTCAGCATCTTCTGTTCTGCGATTTGCAGCTGCTACAAGCATTCCAATCCATTCTCCTTCCCTGCATCTTCTGCTCTGGCACTTACAGATGCTGTAAACATTCCATATCCATTCTCCTTCACTACATCTTCTGTTCTGGGACGTTCAGCTGCTGCAAGCATTCCATATCCATTCTCCTTCACTGCATCTTCTGTTCTCCGACTTGCAGTTGCTGCCAGCATTCCATATCCATTCTCCTTCACTGCATCTTCTGTTCTGGGACTTGCAGATGCTGCACGCGTTCCATATCCATTCTCCTTCACTGCACCTTCTGCTCTGGGACGTGCAGTTGCTGCAAGCATTCCATATCCATTCTCCTTCACTGCATCTTCTGTTCTGGGACTTGCAGATGCTGCACGCATTCCATATCCATTCTCCTTCACTGCATCTTCTGTTATGGGACTTGCAGCTGCTACAAGGATTTCAATCCACCTGCTGGAAGCATTCAAATCCATTCTCCATCACTGCATCTTCTGTTCTGGGACTTGCAGCTGCTGCAAGCATTCCCTATCACTGCATCTTCTGTTCTGAGACTTGCAGCTGCTGCAAGCATTCCATATCCATTCTCCTTCACTACATCTTCTTTTCTGGGACGTTCAGCTGCAGCAAGCATTCCATGTCCTTTCTCCTTCACTGCATCTTCTGTTCTGGGACATGCAGCTACTGTAAGCATTCCATTTCCATTCTCCTTCACTAGATCTTCTGTTCTTGGACGTTCAGCTGCTGCAAGCATTCTAATCCATTCACCTTTACTGCATCTCCTGCTCTGGGACTTACAGATGCTGTAAACATTCCATATCCATTCTCCTGTCACTGCTTCTTCTGATATGGGACTTGCAGCTGCTACAAGCATTTCAATCCACCTGCTGCAAGCATTCAAATCCATTCTCCACTGCATCTTCTGTTCTGGGACTTGCAGCTGCTGCAAGCATTCTGCTTCACTGCATCTTCTGTTCTGAGACTTGCAGCTGCTGCAAGCATTCCATATCCATTGCCCTTCACTACATCTTCTGTTCTGAGACGTTCAGCTGCTGCAAGCATTCCATACCCTTTCTCCTTCACTGCATCTTCTGTTCTGGGACATGCAGCTACTGCAAGCATTCCATTTCCATTCTCCTGTCACTGCTTCTTCTGTTCTGGGACTTGCAGCAGCTGCAGGCATTCCACTCCAGCTGCTGCAAGCATTCCATATCCATTCTCCTTCACTGAATCTTCTGTTTTGGGACTTGCAGCTGCAACAAGCATTCCATATCCATTCTCCTTCACAGCATCTTCTGTTCTGGGATTTGCAGCTGCTACAAGCATTCCAATCCATTCTCCTTCCTTGCATCCTCTGCTCAGGGACTTACAGATGCTGTAAACATTCCATATCCATTCTCCTTCACTACATCTTCTGTTCTGGGACGTTCAGCTGCTGAAAGCATTCCATATCCATTCTTCTTCACTCCATCTTCTGTTCTGTGACTTGCAGCTGCTGCAAGCATTCCATATCCATTCTCCTTCACAGCATCTTCTGTTCTGAGACTTGCAACTGCTGCAAGCATTCCCCTTCACTGCATCTTCTGTTCTGGGACGTTCAGCTGCTGCAAGCATTCCATATCCATTCTCCTTCACTCCATCTTCCGCTTTGGGACTTGCAGTGGCTGCAAGTATTCCATATCCATTCTCTTTCACAGCATCGTCTGTTCTGAGACTTGCAGCTGATACAAGCATTCCCCTTCACTGCAGCTTCTGTTCTGAGATATGCAGCTGCTGAAACCATTACGTATCAATTATCCTGCACTGCATCTTCTATTCTGGGACTTGCAACTGCTGCAAACATTCCATATCCATAATCCTACACTGCATCTTCTGTTCTAAGACTTGCAGCTGCTGCAAGCATTACATATCCATTCTCCTCAACTACATCTTCTGTTCTGGGACTTGCAGCTGCTGCAAGCATTCCATATCCATTCTCCTTCACAGCATCGTCTGTTCTGAGACTTGCAGCTGCTGCATACATTCCATATCCTTTCTCCTTCACTGCATCTTCTGTTCTGGGACTTGCAGTTGCTGCCAGCATTCCATATCCATTCTCCTTCACTGAATCTTCTGTTCAGGGACTTGCAGGTGCTGCAAGCATTCCATATCCATTCTCCTTTACCGCATCTTCTGCTCTGGGACTTACAGACGGTGTAAACATTCCATATCCATTCTCCTTCACTGCAATCTTCTGTCTTAGGACTTGCAGCTGCTACAAGCATTCCATATCCATTCTTCTTCACTGCATCTTCTGTTCTGGGATTTGCAGCTGCTTCAAGCATTCAAATCAATTCTCCTTCACTGCATCTTCTGTTCTGGAACTTGCAGCTGCTGCAAGCATTCCATATCCATTCTCATGTCACTGCTTCTTCTGTTCGGGGACATGCAGCTGCTGCAAGCATTCTAATCCATTGTCCTTCACTGCATCTTCTGCTCTGGGACTTACAGATGCTGTAAACATTCCACATCCATTCTCCTGTCACTGCTTCTTCTGTTATGGGACTTTCAGCTGCTACAATCATGTCAATCCACCTGCAGCAAGCATTCAAATCCATTCTTCTTCACTGCATCTTCCGTTCTGGGACCTGCAGCTGCTGCAAGCATTCTGCTTCACTGCATCTTCTGTTCTGGGACTTGCAGCTGCTGCAAGCATTCCATATCCATTCTCCTTCACTACATTTTCTGTTCTGGGACGTTCGGCTGCTTCAAGCATTCCATACCCATTCTCCTTCACTGCATCTTCTTTTCTGGGACATGCAGCTGCTGTAAGCATTCCATTTCCATTCTCCTGTCACTGCTTCTTCTTTTCTGAGACTTGCAGCAGCTGCAAGCAATCCGATCCATCTGCTGCAAGCATTCCATATCCATTCTCCTTCACTGAATCTTCTGTTTTGGGACGTGCAGCTGCTACAAGCATTCCATATCAACTCTCCTTCACTGCATCTTCTGTTCTGGGATTTGCAGCTGCTACAAGCATTCCAATCCATTCTCCTTCCCTGCATCTTCTGCTCTGGGACTTACAGATGCTGTAAACATTCCATATCCATTCTCCTTCACTGCATCTTCTGTTCTCCGACTTGCAGTTGCTGCCATCATTCCATATCCATTCTCCTTCACTGCATCTTCTGTTCTGGGACTTGCAGATGCTGCACGCGTTCCATATCCATTCTCCCTCACTGCATCTTCTGCTCTGGGACGTGCAGTTGCTGCAAGCATTCCATATCCATTCTCCTCCACTGCATCTTCTGTTCTGGGACTTGCAGATGCTGCACGCATTCCATATCCATTCTCCTTCACTGCATCTTCTGTTATGGGACTTGCAGCTGCTACAAGCATTTCAATCCACCTGCTGGAAGCATTCAAATCCATTCTCCATCACTGCATCTTCTGTTCTGGGACTTGCAGCTGCTGCAAGCATTCCCCGTCACTGCATCTTCTGTTCTGAGACTTGCAGCTGCTGCAAGCATTCTGCTTCACTGCATCTTCTGTTCTGAGACTTGCAGCTGCTGCAAGCCTTCTGCTTCACTGCATCTTCTGTTCTGAGACTTGCAGCTGCTGCAAGCATTCCATATCCATTCTCCTTCACTACATCTTCTGTTCTGGGACATTCAGCTGCTGCAAGCATTCCATACCCTTTCTCCTTCACTGCATCTTCTGTTCTGGGACATGCAGCTACTGCAAGCATTCCATTTCCATTCTCCTGTCACTGCTTCTTCTGTTCTGGGACTTGCAGTGGCTGCAAGCATTCCAATCCAGCTGCTGCAAGCATTCCATATCTATTCTCCTTCACTGAATCTTCTGTTCTGGGATTTGCAGCTGCTACAAGCATTCCAATCCATTCTCCTTCCCTGCAACCTCTGATCTGGGACTTACAGATGCTGTAAACATTCCATATCCATTCTCCTTCACTACATCTTCTGTTCTGGGACGTTCAGCTGCTGCAAGCATTCCATATCCATTCTCCTTCACTCCATCTTCCGTTCTGGGACTTGCAGCTGCTGCAAGCATTCCATATCCATTCTCCTTCACAACATCTTCTGTTCTGGGATTTGCAGCTGCTACAAGCATTCCAATCCATCCTCCTTCCCTGCATCCTCTGCTCTGGGACTTACAGATGCTGTAAACATTCCATATCCATTCTCCTTCACTAAATCTTCTGTTCTGGGATGTTAAGCTGCTGCAAGCATTCCATATCCATTCTCCTTCACTCCATCTTCCGTTCTGGGACTTGCAGCTGCTGCAAGCATTCCAAATCCATTCTCCTTCACTGCATCTTCTGTTCTGGGACCTGCGGCTGCTGCAAGAATTCTGCTGCACTGCATCTTCTTTTCTGAGACTTGCAGCTGCTGCAAGCATTCCATATCCATTCTCCTTCACTACATTTTCTGTTCTGGGACGTTTAGCTGCTGCAAGCATTCCATACCCATTCTCCTTCACGGCATCTTCTGTTCTGGGACATGCAGCAGCTGCAAGCATTCCGATCCATCTGCTGCAAGCATTCCATAGCCATTCTCCTTCACTGAATCTTCTGTTTTGGGACGTGCAGCTGCTACAAGCATTCCATATCCATTCTCCTTCACAGCATCTTCTGTTCTGGGATTTGCAGCTGCTACAAGCATTCCTATCCATTCTCCTTCACTACATCTTCTGTTCTGGGACGTTCAGCTGCTGAAAGCATTCCATACCCTTTCTCCTTCACTGCATCTTCTGTTCTGGGACATGCAGCTACTGCCAGCATTCCATTTCCATTCTCCTGTCACTGCTTCTTCTGTTCTGGGACTTGCAGTGGCTGCAAGCATTCCAATCCAGCTGCTGCAAGCATTCCAAATCCATTCTCCTTCACTAAATCTTCTGTTCTGGGACGTTCAGCTGCTGCAAGCATTCCATATCCATTCTCCTTCACTCCATCTTCCGTTCTGAGACTTGCAGCTGCTGCAAGCATTCCATATCCATTCTCCTTCACTACATTTTCTCTTCTGGGACGTTCAGCTGCTGCAAGCATTCCATACCCATTCTCCTTCACGGCATCTTTTGTTCTGGGACATGCAGCGGCTGCAAGCATTCCGATCCATCTGCTGCAAGCATTCCATATCCATTCTCCTTCACTGAATCTTCTGTTTTGGGACGTGCAGCTGCTACAAGCATTCCGTATCCATTCTCCTTCACAGCATCTTCTGTTCTGGGATTTGCAGCTGCTACAAGCATTCCTATCCATTCTCCTTCACTACATCTTCTGTTCTGGGACGTTCAGCTGCTGCAAGCATTCCATACCCTTTCTCCTTCACTGCATCTTCTGTTCTGGGACATGCAGCTACTGCAATCATTACATTTCCATTCTCCTGTCACTGCTTCTTCTGTTCTGGGACTTGCAGTGGCTGCAAGCATCCCAATCCAGCTGCTGCAAGCATTCCATATCCATTATCCTTCACTGAATCTTCTGTTCTGGGATTTGCAGCTGCTACAAGCATTTAAATCCATTCTCCTTCCCTGCAACCTCTGCTCTGGGACTTACAGATGCTGTAAACATTCCATATCCATTCTCCTTCACTACATCTTCTGTTCTGGGACGTTCAGCTGCTGCAAGCATTCCATATCCATTCTCCTTCACAGCATCTTCTGTTCTCAGATTTGCAGCTGCTACAAGCATTCCAATCCATTCTCCATCCCTGCATCCTCTGCTCTGGGACTTACAGATGCGGTAAACATTCGATATCCATTCTTCTTCACTACATCTTCTGTTCTGGGACGTTCAGCTGCTGCAAGCATTCCATATCCATTCTCCTTCACTCCGTCTTCCGTTCTGGGACTTGCAGCTGCTGCAAGCATTCCAAATCCATTCTCCTTCACTGCATCTTCTGTTCTGGGACCTGCAGCTGCTGCAAGCATTCTGCTTCACTGCATCTTCTTTTCTGAGATTTGCAGCTGCTGCAAGCATTCCATATCATTCTCCTTCACTACATTTTCTGTTCTGGGACGTTCAGCTGCTGCAAGCATTCCATACCCATTCTCCTTCATGGCATATTCTGTTCTGGGACATCCAGCAGCTGCAAGCATTCCGATACATCTGCTGCAAGCATTCCATATCCATTCTCCTTCACTGAATCTTCTGTTTTGGGACGTGCAGCTGCTACAAGCATTCCATATCCATTCTCCTTCACAGCATCTTCTGTTCTGGGATTTGCAGCTGCTACAAGCATTCCTATCCATTCTCCTTCCCTGCATCTTCTGCTCTGGGACGTTCAACTGCTGCAAGCATTCCATCTGCATTCTCCTTCACTGCATCTTATGCTCTGGGACTTGCAGTTGCTGCCAGCATTCCATATCCATTCTCCTTCACTGCATCTTCTGTTCTGGGACTTGCAGTTGCTGCAAGCATTCCATATCCATTCTCCTTCACTCCATCTTCCATTCTGGGACTTGCAGCTGCTGCAAGCATTCCATATCCATTCTCCTTCACTGCATCTTCTGTTCTGGGACTTGCAGCTGCTGCAAACATTCCATATCCATTCTCCTTCACTACATTTTCTGTTCTGGGACGTTCAGCTGCTGCAAGCATTCCATACCCATTCTCCTTCACGGCATCTTCTGTTCTGGGACATGCAGCGGCTGCAAGCATTCCAATCCATCTGCTGCAAGCATTCCATATCCATTCTCCTTCACTGAATCTTCTGTTTTGGGACGTGCAGCTGCTACAAGCATTCCATATCCATTCTCCTTCACAGCATCTTCTGTTCTGGGATTTGCAGCTGCTACTGGCATTCCTATCCATTCTCCTTCACTACATCTTCTGTTCTGGGACGTTCAGCTGCTGCAAGCATTCCATACCCTTTCTCCTTCACTGCATCTTCTGTTCTGGGACATGCAGCTACTGCAAGCATTCGATTTCCATTCTCCTGTCACGGATTATTCTGTTCTGGGACTTGCAGTGGCTGCAAGCATTCCAATCCAGCTGCTGCAAGCATTTCATATCCATTCTCCTTCACTGAATCTTCTGTTCTTGGATTTGAAGCTGCTACAAGCATTCCAATCCATTCTCCGTCCCTGCAACCTCTGCTCTGGGACTTACAGATGCTGTAAACATTCCATATCCATTCTCCTTCACTACATCTTCTGTTCTGGGACGTTCAGCTGCTGAAAGCATTCCATATCCATTCTTCGTCACTCCATCTTCTGTTCTGTGACTTGCAGCTGCTGCAAGCATTCCATATCCATTCTCCTTCACAGCATCTTCTGTTCTGAGACTTGCAACTGCTGCAAGCATTCCCCTTCACTGCATCTTCTGTTCTGGGACGTTCAGCTGCTGCAAGCATTCCATATCCATTCTCCTTCACTCCATCTTCCGCTTTGGGACTTGCAGTGGCTGCAAGTATTCCATATCCATTCTCTTTCACAGCATCGTCTGTTCTGAGACTTGCAGCTGATACAAGCATTCCCCTTCACTGCATCTTCTGTTCTAAGACTTGCAGCTGCTGCAAGCATTACATATCCATTCTGTTCAACTACATCTTCTGTTCTGGGACTTGCAGCTGCTGCAAGCATTCCATATCCATTCTCCTTCACAGCATCTTCTGTTCTGAGACTTGCAGCTGCTGCATACATTCCATATCCTTTCTCCTTCACTGCATCTTCTGTTCTGGGACTTGCAGTTGCTGCCAGCATTCCATATCCATTCTCCTTCACTGAATCTTCTGTTCAGGGACTTGCAGGTGCTGCAAGCATTCCATATCCATTCTCCTTCACCGCATCTTCTGCTCTGGGACTTACAGACGGTGTAAACATTCCATATCCATTCTCCTTCACTGCAACCTTCTGTCTTAGGACTTGCAGCTGCTACAAGCATTCCATATCCATTCTTCTTCACTGCATCTTCTGTTCTGGGATTTGCAGCTGCTTCAAGCATTCAAATCAATTCTCCTTCACTGTATCTTCTGTTCTGGAACTTGCAGCTGCTGCAAGCATTCCATATCCATTCTCATGTCACTGCTTCTTCTGTTCGGGGACATGCAGCTGCTGCAAGCATTCTAATCCATTGTCCTTCACTGCATCTTCTGCTCTGGGACTTACAGATGCTGTAAACATTCCACATCCATTCTCCTGTCACTGCTTATTCTGTTATGGGACTTTCAGCTGCTACAATCATGTCAATCCACCTGCAGCAAGCATTCAAATCCATTCTTCTTCACTGCATCTTCCGTTCTGGGACCTGCAGCTGCTGCAAGCATTCTGCTTCACTGCATCTTCTGTTCTGGGACTTGCAGCTGCTGCAAGCATTCCATATCCATTCTCCTTCACTACATTTTCTGTTCTGGGACGTTCAGCTGCTTCAAGCATTCCATACCCATTCTCCTTCACTGCATCTTCTTTTCTGGGACATGCAGCTGCTGTAAGCATTCCATTTCCATTCTCCTGTCACTGCTTCTTCTTTTCTGAGACTTGCAGCAGCTGCAAGCAATCTGATCCATCTGCTGCAAGCATTCCATATCCATTCTCCTTCACTGAATCTTCTGTTTTGGGACGTGCAGCTGCTACAAGCATTCCATATCAACTCTCCTTCACTGCATCTTCTGTTCTGGGATTTGCAGCTGCTACAAGCATTCCAATCCATTCTCCTTCCCTGCATCTTCTGCTCTGGGACTTACAGATGCTGTAAACATTCCATATCCATTCTCCTTCACTACATCTTCTGTTCTGGGACGTTCAGCTGCTGCAAGCATTCCATATCCATTCATCTTCACTGCATCTTCTGTTCTCCGACTTGCAGTTGCTGCCATCATTCCATATCCATTCTCCTTCACTGCATCTTCTGTTCTGGGACTTGCAGATGCTGCACGCGTTCCATATCCATTCTCCCTCACTGCATCTTCTGCTCTGGGACGTGCAGTTGCTGCAAGCATTCCATATCCATTCTCCTCCACTGCATCTTCTGTTCTGGGACTTGCAGATGCTGCACGCATTCCATATCCATTCTCCTTCACTGCATCTTCTGTTATGGGACTTGCAGCTGCTACAAGCATTTCAATCCACCTGCTGGAAGCATTCAAATCCATTCTCCATCACTGCATCTTCTGTTCTGGGACTTGCAGCTGCTGCAAGCATTCCCCGTCACTGCATCTTCTGTTCTGAGACTTGCAGCTGCTGCAAGCATTCTGCTTCACTGCATCTTCTGTTCTGAGACTTGCAGCTGCTGCAAGCATTCTGCTTCACTGCATCTTCTGTTCTGAGACTTGCAGCTGCTGCAAGCATTCCATATCCATTCTCCTTCACTACATCTTCTGTTCTGGGACATTCAGCTGCTGCAAGCATTCCATACCCTTTCTCCTTCACTGCATCTTCTGTTCTGGGACATGCAGCTACTGCAAGCATTCCATTTCCATTCTCCTGTCACTGCTTCTTCTGTTCTGGGACTTGCAGTGGCTGCAAGCATTCCAATCCAGCTGCTGCAAGCATTCCATAACTATTCTCCTTCACTGAATCTTCTGTTCTGGGATTTGCAGCTGCTACAAGCATTCCAATCTATTCTCCTTCCCTGCAACCTCTGATCTGGGACTTACAGATGCTGTAAACATTCCATATCCATTCTCCTTCACTACATCTTCTGTTCTGGGACGTTCAGCTGCTGCAAGCATTCCATATCCATTCTCCTTCACTCCATCTTCCGTTCTGGGACTTGCAGCTGCTGCAAGCATTCCATATCCATTCTTCTTCACAACATCTTCTGTTCTGGGATTTGCAGCTGCTACAAGCATTCCAATCCATCCTCCTTCCCTGCATCCTCTGCTCTAGGACTTACAGATGCTGTAAACATTCCATATCCATTCTCCTTCACTAAATCTTCTGTTCTGGGATGTTAAGCTGCTGCAAGCATTCCATATCCATTCTCCTTCACTCCATCTTCCGTTCTGGGACTTGCAGCTGCTGCAAGCATTCCAAATCCATTCTCCTTCACTGCATCTTCTGTTCTGGGACCTGCGGCTGCTGCAAGAATTCTGCTGCACTGCATCTTCTTTTCTGAGACTTGCAGCTGCTGCAAGCATTCCATATCCATTCTCCTTCACTACATTTTCTGTTCTGGGACGTTCAGCTGCTGCAAGCATTCCATACCCATTCTCCTTCATGGCATCTTCTGTTCTGGGACATGCAGCGGCTGCAAGCATTCCGATCCATCTGCTGCAAGCATTCCATAGCCATTCTCCTTCACTGAATCTTCTGTTTTGGGACGTGCAGCTGCTACAAGCATTCCAAATCCATTCTCCTTCACGGCATCTTCTGTTCTGGGATTTGCAGCTGCTACAAGCATTCCTATCCATTCTCCTTCACTACATCTTCTGTTCTGGGACGTTCAGCTGCTGAAAGCATTCCATATCCATTCTCCTTCACAGCATCTTCTGTTCTGAGACTTGCAACTGCTGCAAGCATTCCCCTTCACTGCATCTTCTGTTCTGGGACGTTCAGCTGCTGCAAGCATTCCATATCCATTCTCCTTCACTCCATCTTCCGCTTTGGGACTTGCAGTGGCTGCAAGTATTCCATATCCATTCTCTTTCACAGCATCGTCTGTTCTGAGACTTGCAGCTGATACAAACATTCCCCTTCACTGCAGCTTCTGTTCTGAGATATGCAGCTGCTGAAACCATTACGTATCAATTATCCTGCACTGCATCTTCTATTCTGGGACTTGCAACTGCTGCAAACATTCCATATCCATAATCCTACACTGCATCTTCTGTTCTAAGACTTGCAGCTGCTGCAAGCATTACATATCCATTCTCCTCAACTACATCTTCTGTTCTGGGACTTGCAGCTGCTGCAAGCATTCCATATCCATTCTCCTTCACAGCATCTTCTGTTCTGAGACTTGCAGCTGCTGCATACATTCCATATCCTTTCTCCTTCACTGCATCTTCTGTTCTGGGACTTGCAGTTGCTGCCAGCATTCCATATCCATTCTCCTTCACTGAATCTTCTGTTCAGGGACTTGCAGGTGCTGCAAGCATTCCATATCCATTCTCCTTCACCGCATCTTCTGCTCTGGGACTTACAGACGGTGTAAACATTCCATATCCATTCTCCTTCACTGCAACCTTCTGTCTTAGGACTTGCAGCTGCTACAAGCATTCCATATCCATTCTTCTTCACTGCATCTTCTGTTCTGGGATTTGCAGCTGCTTCAAGCATTCAAATCAATTCTCCTTCACTGCATCTTCTGTTCTGGAACTTGCAGCTGCTGCAAGCATTCCATATCCATTCTCATGTCACTGCTTCTTCTGTTCGGGGACATGCAGCTGCTGCAAGCATTCTAATCCATTGTCCTTCACTGCATCTTCTGCTCTGGGACTTACAGATGCTGTAAACATTCCACATCCATTCTCCTGTCACTGCTTCTTCTGTTATGGGACTTTCAGCTGCTACAATCATGTCAATCCACCTGCAGCAAGCATTCAAATCCATTCTTCTTCACTGCATCTTCCGTTCTGGGACCTGCAGCTGCTGCAAGCATTCTGCTTCACTGCATCTTCTGTTCTGGGACTTGCAGCTGCTGCAAGCATTCCATATCCATTCTCCTTCACTACATTTTCTGTTCTGGGATGTTCAGCTGCTTCAAGCATTCCATACCCATTCTCCTTCACTGCATCTTCTTTTCTGGGACATGCAGCTGCTGTAAGCATTCCATTTCCATTCTCCTGTCACTGCTTCTTCTTTTCTGAGACTTGCAGCAGCTGCAAGCAATCCGATCCATCTGCTGCAAGCATTCCATATCCATTCTCCTTCACTGAATCTTCTGTTTTGGGACGTGCAGCTGCTACAAGCATTCCATATCAACTCTCCTTCACTGCATCTTCTGTTCTGGGATTTGCAGCTGCTACAAGCATTCCAATCCATTCTCCTTCCCTGCATCTTCTGCTCTGGGACTTACAGATGCTGTAAACATTCCATATCCATTCTCCTTCACTACATCTTCTGTTCTGGGACGTTCAGCTGCTGCAAGCATTCCATATCCATTCATCCTCACTGCATCTTCTGTTCTCCGACTTGCAGTTGCTGCCATCATTCCATATCCATTCTCCTTCACTGCATCTTCTGTTCTGGGACTTGCAGATGCTGCACGCGTTCCATATCCATTCTCCCTCACTGCATCTTCTGCTCTGGGACGTGCAGTTGCTGCAAGCATTCCATATCCATTCTCCTCCACTGCATCTTCTGTTCTGGGACTTGCAGATGCTGCACGCATTCCATATCCATTCTCCTTCACTGCATCTTCTGTTATGGGACTTGCAGCTGCTACAAGCATTTCAATCCACCTGCTGGAAGCATTCAAATCCATTCTCCATCACTGCATCTTCTGTTCTGGGACTTGCAGCTGCTGCAAGCATTCCCCGTCACTGCATCTTCTGTTCTGAGACTTGCAGCTGCTGCAAGCATTCTGCTTCACTGCATCTTCTGTTCTGAGACTTGCAGCTGCTGCAAGCATTCTGCTTCACTGCATCTTCTGTTCTGAGACTTGCAGCTGCTGCAAGCATTCCATATCCATTCTCCTTCACTACATCTTCTGTTCTGGGACATTCAGCTGCTGCAAGCATTCCATACCCTTTCTCCTTCACTGCATCTTCTGTTCTGGGACATGCAGCTACTGCAAGCATTCCATTTCCATTCTCCTGTCACTGCTTCTTCTGTTCTGGGACTTGCAGTGGCTGCAAGCATTCCAATCCAGCTGCTGCAAGCATTCCATAACTATTCTCCTTCACTGAATCTTCTGTTCTGGGATTTGCAGCTGCTACAAGCATTCCAATCTATTCTCCTTCCCTGCAACCTCTGATCTGGGACTTACAGATGCTGTAAACATTCCATATCCATTCTCCTTCACTACATCTTCTGTTCTGGGACGTTCAGCTGCTGCAAGCATTCCATATCCATTCTCCTTCACTCCATCTTCCGTTCTGGGACTTGCAGCTGCTGCAAGCATTCCATATCCATTCTTCTTCACAACATCTTCTGTTCTGGGATTTGCAGCTGCTACAAGCATTCCAATCCATCCTCCTTCCCTGCATCCTCTGCTCTAGGACTTACAGATGCTGTAAACATTCCATATCCATTCTCTTTCACTAAATCTTCTGTTCTGGGATGTTAAGCTGCTGCAAGCATTCCATATCCATTCTCCTTCACTCCATCTTCCGTTCTGGGACTTGCAGCTGCTGCAAGCATTCCAAATCCATTCTCCTTCACTGCATCTTCTGTTCTGGGACCTGCGGCTGCTGCAAGAATTCTGCTGCACTGCATCTTCTTTTCTGAGACTTGCAGCTGCTGCAAGCATTCCATATCCATTCTCCTTCACTACATTTTCTGTTCTGGGACGTTCAGCTGCTGCAAGCATTCCATACCCATTCTCCTTCATGGCATCTTCTGTTCTGGGACATGCAGCGGCTGCAAGCATTCCGATCCATCTGCTGCAAGCATTCCATAGCCATTCTCCTTCACTGAATCTTCTGTTTTGGGACGTGCAGCTGCTACAAGCATTCCATATCCATTCTCCTTCACGGCATCTTCTGTTCTGGGATTTGCAGCTGCTACAAGCATTCCTATCCATTCTCCTTCACTACATCTTCTGTTCTGGGACGTTCAGCTGCTGAAAGCATTCCATATCCATTCTCCTTCACAGCATCTTCTGTTCTGAGACTTGCAACTGCTGCAAGCATTCCCCTTCACTGCATCTTCTGTTCTGGGACGTTCAGCTGCTGCAAGCATTCCATATCCATTCTCCTTCACTCCATCTTCCGCTTTGGGACTTGCAGTGGCTGCAAGTATTCCATATCCATTCTCTTTCACAGCATCGTCTGTTCTGAGACTTGCAGCTGATACAAGCATTCCCCTTCACTGCAGCTTCTGTTCTGAGATATGCAGCTGCTGAAACCATTACGTATCAATTATCCTGCACTGCATCTTCTATTCTGGGACTTGCAACTGCTGCAAACATTCCATATCCATAATCCTACACTGCATCTTCTGTTCTAAGACTTGCAGCTGCTGCAAGCATTACATATCCATTCTCCTCAACTACATCTTCTGTTCTGGGACTTGCAGCTGCTGCAAGCATTCCATATCCATTCTCCTTCACAGCATCTTCTGTTCTGAGACTTGCAGCTGCTGCATACATTCCATATCCTTTCTCCTTCACTGCATCTTCTGTTCTGGGACTTGCAGTTGCTGCCAGCATTCCATATCCATTCTCCTTCACTGAATCTTCTGTTCTGGAACTTGCAGCTGCTGCAAGCATTCCATATCCATTCTCATGTCACTGCTTCTTCTGTTCGGGGACATGCAGCTGCTGCAAGCATTCTAATCCATTGTCCTTCACTGCATCTTCTGCTCTGGGACTTACAGATGCTGTAAACATTCCACATCCATTCTCCTGTCACTGCTTCTTCTGTTATGGGACTTTCAGCTGCTACAATCATGTCAATCCACCTGCAGCAAGCATTCAAATCCATTCTTCTTCGCTGCATCTTCCGTTCTGGGACCTGCAGCTGCTGCAAGCATTCTGCTTCACTGCATCTTCTGTTCTGGGACTTGCAGCTGCTGCAAGCATTCCATATCCATTCTCCTTCACTACATTTTCTGTTCTGGGATGTTCAGCTGCTTCAAGCATTCCATACCCATTCTCCTTCACTGCATCTTCTTTTCTGGGACATGCAGCTGCTGTAAGCATTCCATTTCCATTCTCCTGTCACTGCTTCTTCTTTTCTGAGACTTGCAGCAGCTGCAAGCAATCCGATCCATCTGCTGCAAGCATTCCATATCCATTCTCCTTCACTGAATCTTCTGTTTTGGGACGTGCAGCTGCTACAAGCATTCCATATCAACTCTCCTTCACTGCATCTTCTGTTCTGGGATTTGCAGCTGCTACAAGCATTCCAATCCATTCTCCTTCCCTGCATCTTCTGCTCTGGGACTTACAGATGCTGTAAACATTCCATATCCATTCTCCTTCACTACATCTTCTGTTCTGGGACGTTCAGCTGCTGCAAGCATTCCATATCCATTCATCTTCACTGCATCTTCCGTTCTGGGACCTGCAGCTGCTGCAAGCATTCTGCTTCACTGCATCTTCTGTTCTGGGACTTGCAGCTGCTGCAAGCATTCCATATCCATTCTCCTTCACTACATTTTCTGTTCTGGGACGTTCAGCTGCTTCAAGCATTCCATACCCATTCTCCTTCACTGCATCTTCTTTTCTGGGACATGCAGCTGCTGTAAGCATTCCATTTCCATTCTCCTGTCACTGCTTCTTCTTTTCTGAGACTTGCAGCAGCTGCAAGCAATCCGATCCATCTGCTGCAAGCATTCCATATCCATTCTCCTTCACTGAATCTTCTGTTTTGGGACGTGCAGCTGCTACAAGCATTCCATATCAACTCTCCTTCACTGCATCTTCTGTTCTGGGATTTGCAGCTGCTACAAGCATTCCAATCCATTCTCCTTCCCTGCATCTTCTGCTCTGGGACTTACAGATGCTGTAAACATTCCATATCCATTCTCCTTCACTACATCCTCTGTTCTGGGACGTTCAGCTGCTGCAAGCATTCCATATCCATTCATCTTCACTGCATCTTCTGTTCTCCGACTTGCAGTTGCTGCCATCATTCCATATCCATTCTCCTTCACTGCATCTTCTGTTCTGGGACTTGCAGATGCTGCACGCGTTCCATATCCATTCTCCCTCACTGCATCTTCTGCTCTGGGATGTGCAGTTGCTGCAAGCATTCCATATCCATTCTCCTCCACTGCATCTTCTGTTCTGGGACTTGCAGATGCTGCACGCATTCCATATCCATTCTCCTTCACTGCATCTTCTGTTATGGGACTTGCAGCTGCTACAAGCATTTCAATCCACCTGCTGGAAGCATTCAAATCCATTCTCCATCACTGCATCTTCTGTTCTGGGACTTGCAGCTGCTGCAAGCATTCCCCGTCACTGCATCTTCTGTTCTAAGACTTGCAGCTGCTGCAAGCATTCTGCTTCACTGCATCTTCTGTTCTGAGACTTGCAGCTGCTGCAAGCATTCTGCTTCACTGCATCTTCTGTTCTGAGACTTGCAGCTGCTGCAAGCATTCCATATCCATTCTCCTTCACTACATCTTCTGTTCTGGGACATTCAGCTGCTGCAAGCATTCCATACCCTTCTCCTTCACTGCATCTTCTGTTCTGGGACATGCAGCTACTGCAAGCATTCCATTTCCATTCTCCTGTCACTGCTTCTTCTGTTCTGGGACTTGCAGTGGCTGCAAGCATTCCAATCCAGCTGCTGGAAGCATTCCATATCTATTCTCCTTCACTGAATCTTCTGTTCTGGGATTTGCAGCTGCTACAAGCATTCCAATCTATTCTCCTTCCCTGCAACCTCTGATCTGGGACTTACAGATGCTGTAAACATTCCATATCCATTCTCCTTCACTACATCTTCTGTTCTGGGACGTTCAGCTGCTTCAAGCATTCCATATCCATTCTCCTTCACTCCATCTTCCGTTCTGGGACTTGCAGCTGCTGCAAGCATTCCATATCCATTCTTCTTCACAACATCTTCTGTTCTGGGATTTGCAGCTGCTACAAGCATTCCAATCCATCCTCCTTCCCTGCATCCTCTGCTCTGGGACTGATGCTGTAAACATTCCATATCCATTCTCCTTCACTAAATCTTCTGTTCTGGGATGTTAAGCTGCTGCAAGCATTCCATATCCATTCTCCTTCACTCCATCTTCCGTTCTGGGACTTGCAGCTGCTGCAAGCATTCCAAATCCATTCTCCTTCACTGCATCTTCTATTCTGGGACCTGCGGCTGCTGCAAGAATTCTGCTGCACTGCATCTTCTTTTCTGAGACTTGCAGCTGCTGCAAGCATTCCATATCCATTCTCCTTCACTACATTTTCTGTTCTGGGACGTTCAGCTGCTGCAAGCATTCCATACCCATTCTCCTTCACGGCATCTTCGGTTCTGGGACATGCAGCGGCTGCAAGCATTCCGATCCATCTGCTGCAAGTATTCCATAGCCATTCTCCTTCACTGAATCTTCTGTTCTGGGATTTGCAGCTGCTACAAGCATTCCTATCCATTCTCCTTCACTACATCTTCTGTTCTGGGACGTTCAGCTGCTGAAAGCATTCCATATCCATTCTCCTTCACAGCATCTTCTGTTCTGAGACTTGCAACTGCTGCAAGCATTCCCCTTCACTGCATCTTCTGTTCTGGGACGTTCAGCTGCTGCAAGCATTCCATATCCATTCTCCTTCACTCCATCTTCCGCTTTGGGACTTGCAGTGGCTGCAAGTATTCCATATCCATTCTCTTTCACAGCATCGTCTGTTCTGAGACTTGCAGCTGATACAAGCATTCCCCTTCACTGCAGCTTCTGTTCTGAGATATGCAGCTGCTGAAACCATTACGTATCAATTATCCTGCACTGCATCTTCTATTCTGGGACTTGCAACTGCTGCAAACATTCCATATCAATAATCCTACACTGCATCTTCTGTTCTAAGACTTGCAGCTGCTGCAAGCATTACATATCCATTCTCCTCAACTACATCTTCTGTTCTGGGACTTGCAGCTGCTGCAAGCATTCCATATCCATTCTCCTTCACAGCATCTTCTGTTCTGGGACGTTCAGCTGCTGCAAGCATTCCATATCCATTCTCCTTCACTCCGTCTTCCGTTCTGGGACTTGCAGCTGCTGCAAGCATTCCATATCCATTCTCCTTCACCGCATCTTCTGCTCTGGGACTTACAGACGGTGTAAACATTCCATATCCATTCTCCTTCACTACATCTTCTGTTCTGGGACGTTCAGCTGCTGCAAGCATTCCATATCCATTCTCCTTCACTCCATCTTCCGTTCTGGGACTTGCAGCTGCTGCAAGCATTCCATATCCATTCTTCTTCACAACATCTTCTGTTCTGGGATTTGCAGCTGCTACAAGCATTCCAATCTATTCTCCTTCCCTGCAACCTCTGATCTGGGACTTACAGATGCTGTAAACATTCCATATCCATTCTCCTTCACTACATCTTCTGTTCTGGGACGTTCAGCTGCTGCAAGCATTCCATATCCATTCTCCTTCACTCCATCTTCCGTTCTGGGACTTGCAGCTGCTGCAAGCATTCCATATCCATTCTTCTTCACAACATCTTCTGTTCTGGGATTTGCAGCTGCTACAAGCATTCCAATCCATCCTCCTTCCCTGCATCCTCTGCTCTAGGACTTACAGATGCTGTAAACATTCCATATCCATTCTCTTTCACTAAATCTTCTGTTCTGGGATGTTAAGCTGCTGCAAGCATTCCATATCCATTCTCCTTCACTCCATCTTCCGTTCTGGGACTTGCAGCTGCTGCAAGCATTCCAAATCCATTCTCCTTCACTGCATCTTCTGTTCTGGGACCTGCGGCTGCTGCAAGAATTCTGCTGCACTGCATCTTCTTTTCTGAGACTTGCAGCTGCTGCAAGCATTCCATATCCATTCTCCTTCACTACATTTTCTGTTCTGGGACGTTCAGCTGCTGCAAGCATTCCATACCCATTCTCCTTCATGGCATCTTCTGTTCTGGGACATGCAGCGGCTGCAAGCATTCCGATCCATCTGCTGCAAGCATTCCATAGCCATTCTCCTTCACTGAATCTTCTGTTTTGGGACGTGCAGCTGCTACAAGCATTCCATATCCATTCTCCTTCACGGCATCTTCTGTTCTGGGATTTGCAGCTGCTACAAGCATTCCTATCCATTCTCCTTCACTACATCTTCTGTTCTGGGACGTTCAGCTGCTGAAAGCATTCCATATCCATTCTCCTTCACAGCATCTTCTGTTCTGAGACTTGCAACTGCTGCAAGCATTCCCCTTCACTGCATCTTCTGTTCTGGGACGTTCAGCTGCTGCAAGCATTCCATATCCATTCTCCTTCACTCCATCTTCCGCTTTGGGACTTGCAGTGGCTGCAAGTATTCCATATCCATTCTCTTTCACAGCATCGTCTGTTCTGAGACTTGCAGCTGATACAAGCATTCCCCTTCACTGCAGCTTCTGTTCTGAGATATGCAGCTGCTGAAACCATTACGTATCAATTATCCTGCACTGCATCTTCTATTCTGGGACTTGCAACTGCTGCAAACATTCCATATCCATAATCCTACACTGCATCTTCTGTTCTAAGACTTGCAGCTGCTGCAAGCATTACATATCCATTCTCCTCAACTACATCTTCTGTTCTGGGACTTGCAGCTGCTGCAAGCATTCCATATCCATTCTCCTTCACAGCATCTTCTGTTCTGAGACTTGCAGCTGCTGCATACATTCCATATCCTTTCTCCTTCACTGCATCTTCTGTTCTGGGACTTGCAGTTGCTGCCAGCATTCCATATCCATTCTCCTTCACTGAATCTTCTGTTCTGGAACTTGCAGCTGCTGCAAGCATTCCATATCCATTCTCATGTCACTGCTTCTTCTGTTCGGGGACATGCAGCTGCTGCAAGCATTCTAATCCATTGTCCTTCACTGCATCTTCTGCTCTGGGACTTACAGATGCTGTAAACATTCCACATCCATTCTCCTGTCACTGCTTCTTCTGTTATGGGACTTTCAGCTGCTACAATCATGTCAATCCACCTGCAGCAAGCATTCAAATCCATTCTTCTTCGCTGCATCTTCCGTTCTGGGACCTGCAGCTGCTGCAAGCATTCTGCTTCACTGCATCTTCTGTTCTGGGACTTGCAGCTGCTGCAAGCATTCCATATCCATTCTCCTTCACTACATTTTCTGTTCTGGGATGTTCAGCTGCTTCAAGCATTCCATACCCATTCTCCTTCACTGCATCTTCTTTTCTGGGACATGCAGCTGCTGTAAGCATTCCATTTCCATTCTCCTGTCACTGCTTCTTCTTTTCTGAGACTTGCAGCAGCTGCAAGCAATCCGATCCATCTGCTGCAAGCATTCCATATCCATTCTCCTTCACTGAATCTTCTGTTTTGGGACGTGCAGCTGCTACAAGCATTCCATATCAACTCTCCTTCACTGCATCTTCTGTTCTGGGATTTGCAGCTGCTACAAGCATTCCAATCCATTCTCCTTCCCTGCATCTTCTGCTCTGGGACTTACAGATGCTGTAAACATTCCATATCCATTCTCCTTCACTACATCTTCTGTTCTGGGACGTTCAGCTGCTGCAAGCATTCCATATCCATTCATCTTCACTGCATCTTCTGTTCTCCGACTTGCAGTTGCTGCCATCATTCCATATCCATTCTCCTTCACTGCATCTTCTGTTCTGGGACTTGCAGATGCTGCACGCGTTCCATATCCATTCTCCCTCACTGCATCTTCTGCTCTGGGACGTGCAGTTGCTGCAAGCATTCCATATCCATTCTCCTCCACTGCATCTTCTGTTCTGGGACTTGCAGATGCTGCACGCATTCCATATCCATTCTCCTTCACTGCATCTTCTGTTATGGGACTTGCAGCTGCTACAAGCATTTCAATCCACCTGCTGGAAGCATTCAAATCCATTCTCCATCACTGCATCTTCTGTTCTGGGACTTGCAGCTGCTGCAAGCATTCCCCGTCACTGCATCTTCTGTTCTGAGACTTGCAGCTGCTGCAAGCATTCTGCTTCACTGCATCTTCTGTTCTGAGACTTGCAGCTGCTGCAAGCATTCTGCTTCACTGCATCTTCTGTTCTGAGACTTGCAGCTGCTGCAAGCATTCCATATCCATTCTCCTTCACTACATCTTCTGTTCTGGGACATTCAGCTGCTGCAACTATTCCATACCCTTTCTCCTTCACTGCATCTTCTGTTCTGGGACATGCAGCTACTGCAAGCATTCCATTTCCATTCTCCTGTCACTGCTTCTTCTGTTCTGGGACTTGCAGTGGCTGCAAGCATTCCAATCCAGCTGCTGCAAGCATTCCATATCTATTCTCCTTCACTGAATCTTCTGTTCTGGGATTTGCAGCTGCTACAAGCATTCCAATCTATTCTCCTTCCCTGCAACCTCTGATCTGGGACTTACAGATGCTGTAAACATTCCATATCCATTCTCCTTCACTACATCTTCTGTTCTGGGACGTTCAGCTGCTGCAAGCATTCCATATCCATTCTCCTTCACTCCATCTTCCGTTCTGGGACTTGCAGCTGCTGCAAGCATTCCATATCCATTCTTCTTCACAACATCTTCTGTTCTGGGATTTGCAGCTGCTACAAGCATTCCAATCCATCCTCCTTCCCTGCATCCTCTGCTCTGGGACTTACAGATGCTGTAAACATTCCATATCCATTCTCCTTCACTAAATCTTCTGTTCTGGGATGTTAAGCTGCTGCAAGCATTCCATATCCATTCTCCTTCACTCCATCTTCCGTTCTGGGACTTTCAGCTGCTGCAAGCATTCCAAATCCATTCTCCTTCACTGCATCTTCTGTTTTGGGACCTGCGGCTGCTGCAAGAATTCTGCTGCACTGCATCTTCTTTTCTGAGACTTGCAGCTGCTGCAAGCATTCCATATCCATTCTCCTTCACTACATTTTCTGTTCTGGGACGTTCAGCTGCTGCAAGCATTCCATACCCATTCTCCTTCACGGCATCTTCTGTTCTGGGACATGCAGCGGCTGCAAGCATTCCGATCCATCTGCTGCAAGCATTCCATAGCCATTCTCCTTCACTGAATCTTCTGTTTTGGGACGTGCAGCTGCTACAAGCATTCCATATCCATTCTCCTTCACAGCATCTTCTGTTCTGGGATTTGCAGCTGCTACAAGCATTCCTATCCATTCTCCTTCACTACATCTTCTGTTCTGGGACGTTCAGCTGCTGAAAGCATTCCATACCCTTTCTCCTTCACTGCATCTTCTGTTCTGGGACATGCAGCTACTGCCAGCATTCCATTTCCATTCTCCTGTCACTGCTTCTTCTGTTCTGGGACTTGCAGTGGCTGCAAGCATTCCAATCCAGCTGCTGCAAGCATTCCAAATCCATTCTCCTTCACTAAATCTTCTGTTCTGGGACGTTCAGCTGCTGCAAGCATTCCATATCCATTCTCCTTCACTCCATCTTCCGTTCTGAGACTTGCAGCTGCTGCAAGCATTCCATATCCATTCTCCTTCACTACATTTTCTCTTCTGGGACGTTCAGCTGCTGCAAGCATTCCATACCCATTCTCCTTCACGGCATCATTTGTTCTGGGACATGCAGCGGCTGCAAGCATTCCGATCCATCTGCTGCAAGCATTCCATATCCATTCTCCTTCACTGAATCTTCTGTTTTGGGACGTGCAGCTGCTACAAGCATTCCGTATCCATTCTCCTTCACAGCATCTTCTGTTCTGGGATTTGCAGCTGCTACAAGCATTCCTATCCATTCTCCTTCACTACATCTTCTGTTCTGGGACGTTCAGCTGCTGCAAGCATTCCATACCCTTTCTCCTTCACTGCATCTTCTGTTCTGGGACATGCAGCTACTGCAATCATTACATTTCCATTCTCCTGTCACTGCTTCTTCTGTTCTGGGACTTGCAGTGGCTGCAAGCATCCCAATCCAGCTGCTGCAAGCATTCCATATCCATTCTCCTTCACTGAATCTTCTGTTCTGGGATTTGCAGCTGCTACAAGCATTCAAATCCATTCTCCTTCCCTGCAACCTCTGCTCTGGGACTTACAGATGCTGTAAACATTCCATATCCATTCTCCTTCACTACATCTTCTGTTCTGGGACGTTCAGCTGCTGCAAGCATTCCATATCCATTCTCCTTCACAGCATCTTCTGTTCTCAGATTTGCAGCTGCTACAAGCATTCCAATCCATTCTCCATCCCTGCATCCTCTGCTCTGGGACTTACAGATGCGGTAAACATTCGATATCCATTCTTCTTCACTACATCTTCTGTTCTGGGACGTTCAGCTGCTGCAAGCATTCCATATCCATTCTCCTTCACTCCGTCTTCCGTTCTGGGACTTGCAGCTGCTGCAAGCATTCCATATCCATTCTCCTTCACCGCATCTTCTGCTCTGGGACTTACAGACGGTGTAAACATTCCATATCCATTCTCCTTCACTGCAACCTTCTGTCTTAGGACTTGCAGCTGCTACAAGCATTCCATATCCATTCTTCTTCACTGCATCTTCTGTTCTGGGATTTGCAGCTGCTTCAAGCATTCAAATCAATTCTCCTTCACTGCATCTTCTGTTCTGGAACTTGCAGCTGCTGCAAGCATTCCATATCCATTCTCATGTCACTGCTTCTTCTGTTCGGGGACATGCAGCTGCTGCAAGCATTCTAATCCATTGTCCTTCACTGCATCTTCTGCTCTGGGACTTACAGATGCTGTAAACATTCCACATCCATTCTCCTGTCACTGCTTCTTCTGTTATGGGACTTTCAGCTGCTACAATCATGTCAATCCACCTGCAGCAAGCATTCAAATCCATTCTTCTTCACTGCATCTTCCGTTCTGGGACCTGCAGCTGCTGCAAGCATTCTGCTTCACTGCATCTTCTGTTCTGGGACTTGCAGCTGCTGCAAGCATTCCATATCCATTCTCCTTCACTACATTTTTTGTTCTGGGACGTTCAGCTGCTTCAAGCATTCCATACCCATTCTCCTTCACTGCATCTTCTTTTCTGGGACATGCAGCTGCTGTAAGCATTCCATTTCCATTCTCCTGTCACTGTTTCTTCTTTTCTGAGACTTGCAGCAGCTGCAAGCAATCCGATCCATCTGCTGCAAGCATTCCATATCCATTCTCCTTCACTGAATCTTCTGTTTTGGGACGTGCAGCTGCTACAAGCATTCCATATCAACTCTCCTTCACTGCATCTTCTGTTCTGGGATTTGCAGCTGCTACAAGCATTCCAATCCATTCTCCTTCCCTGCATCTTCTGCTGTGGGACTTACAGATGCTGTAAACATTCCATATCCATTCTCCTTCACTACATCTTCTGTTCTGGGACGTTCAGCTGCTGCAAGCATTCCATATCCATTCATCTTCACTGCATCTTCTGTTCTCCGACTTGCAGTTGCTGCCATCATTCCATATCCATTCTCCTTCACTGCATCTTCTGTTCTGGGACTTGCAGATGCTGCACGCGTTCCATATCCATTCTCCCTCACTGCATCTTCTGCTCTGGGACGTGCAGTTGCTGCAAGCATTCCATATCCATTCTCCTCCACTGCATCTTCTGTTCTGGGACTTGCAGATGCTGCACGCATTCCATATCCATTCTCCTTCACTGCATCCTCTGTTATGGGACTTGCAGCTGCTACAAGCATTTCAATCCACCTGCTGGAAGCATTCAAATCCATTCTCCATCACTGCATCTTCTGTTCTGGGACTTGCAGCTGCTGCAAGCATTCCCCGTCACTGCATCTTCTGTTCTGAGACTTGCAGCTGCTGCAAGCATTCTGCTTCACTGCATCTTCTGTTCTAAGACTTGCAGCTGCTGCAAGCATTCTGCTTCACTGCATCTTCTGTTCTGAGACTTGCAGCTGCTGCAAGCATTCCATATCCATTCTCCTTCACTACATCTTCTGTTCTGGGACATTCAGCTGCTGCAAGCATTCCATACCCTTTCTCCTTCACTGCATCTTCTGTTCTGGGACATGCAGCTACTGCAAGCATTCCATTTCCATTCTCCTGTCACTGCTTCTTCTGTTCTGGGACTTGCAGTGGCTGCAAGCATTCCAATCCAGCTGCTGCAAGCATTCCATATCTATTCTCCTTCACTGAATCTTCTGTTCTGGGATTTGCAGCTGCTACAAGCATTCCAATCTATTCTCCTTCCCTGCAACCTCTGATCTGGGACTTACAGATGCTGTAAACATTCCATATCCATTCTCCTTCACTACATCTTCTGTTCTGGGACGTTCAGCTGCTGCAAGCATTCCATATCCATTCTCCTTCACTCCATCTTCCGTTCTGGGACTTGCAGCTGCTGCAAGCATTCCATATCCATTCTTCTTCACAACATCTTCTGTTCTGGGATTTGCAGCTGCTACAAGCATTCCAATCCATCCTCCTTCCCTGCATCCTCTGCTCTGGGACTTACAGATGCTGTAAACATTCCATATCCATTCTCCTTCACTAAATCTTCTGTTCTGGGATGTTAAGCTGCTGCAAGCATTCCATATCCATTCTCCTTCACTCCATCTTCCGTTCTGGGACTTGCAGCTGCTGCAAGCATTCCAAATCCATTCTCCTTCACTGCATCTTCTGTTCTGGGACCTGCGGCTGCTGCAAGAATTCTGCTGCACTGCATCTTCTTTTCTGAGACTTGCAGCTGCTGCAAGCATTCCATATCCATTCTCCTTCACTACATTTTCTGTTCTGGGACGTTCAGCTGCTGCAAGCATTCCATACCCATTCTCCTTCACGGCATCTTCTGTTCTGGGACATGCAGCGGCTGCAAGCATTCCGATCCATCTGCTGCAAGCATTCCATAGCCATTCTCCTTCACTGAATCTTCTGTTTTGGGACGTGCAGCTGCTACAAGCATTCCATATCCATTCTCCTTCACAGCATCTTCTGTTCTGGGATTTGCAGCTGCTACAAGCATTCCTATCCATTCTCCTTCACTACATCTTCTGTTCTGGGACGTTCAGCTGCTGAAAGCATTCCATATCCATTCTCCTTCACAGCATCTTCTGTTCTGAGACTTGCAACTGCTGCAAGCATTCCCCTTCACTGCATCTTCTGTTCTGGGACGTTCAGCTGCTGCAAGCATTCCATATCCATTCTCCTTCACTCCATCTTCCGCTTTGGGACTTGCAGTGGCTGCAAGTATTCCATATCCATTCTCTTTCACAGCATCGTCTGTTCTGAGACTTGCAGCTGATACAAGCATTCCCCTTCACTGCAGCTTCTGTTCTGAGATATGCAGCTGCTGAAACCATTACGTATCAATTATCCTGCACTGCATCTTCTATTCTGGGACTTGCAACTGCTGCAAACATTCCATATCCATAATCCTACACTGCATCTTCTGTTCTAAGACTTGCAGCTGCTGCAAGCATTACATATCCATTCTCCTCAACTACATCTTCTGTTCTGGGACTTGCAGCTGCTGCAAGCATTCCATATCCATTCTCCTTCACAGCATCTTCTGTTCTGAGACTTGCAGCTGCTGCATACATTCCATATCCTTTCTCCTTCACTGCATCTTCTGTTCTGGGACTTGCAGTTGCTGCCAGCATTCCATATCCATTCTCCTTCACTGAATCTTCTGTTCAGGGACTTGCAGGTGCTGCAAGCATTCCATATCCATTCTCCTTCACCGCATCTTCTGCTCTGGGACTTACAGACGGTGTAAACATTCCATATCCATTCTCCTTCACTGCAACCTTCTGTCTTAGGACTTGAAGCTGCTACAAGCATTCCATATCCATTCTTCTTCACTGCATCTTCTGTTCTGGGATTTGCAGCTGCTTCAAGCATTCAAATCAATTCTCCTTCACTGCATCTTCTGTTCTGGAACTTGCAGCTGCTGCAAGCATTCCATATCCATTCTCATGTCACTGCTTCTTCTGTTCGGGGACATGCAGCTGCTGCAAGCATTCTAATCCATTGTCCTTCACTGCATCGTCTGCTCTGGGACTTACAGATGCTGTAAACATTCCACATCCATTCTCCTGTCACTGCTTCTTCTGTTATGGGACTTTCAGCTGCTACAATCATGTCAATCCACCTGCAGCAAGCATTCAAATCCATTCTTCTTCACTGCATCTTCCGTTCTGGGACCTGCAGCTGCTGCAAGCATTCTGCTTCACTGCATCTTCTGTTCTGGGACTTGCAGCTGCTGCAAGCATTCCATATCCATTCTCCTTCACTACATTTTCTGTTCTGGGACGTTCAGCTGCTTCAAGCATTCCATACCCATTCTCCTTCACTGCATCTTCTTTTCTGGGACATGCAGCTGCTGTAAGCATTCCATTTCCATTCTCCTGTCACTGCTTCTTCTTTTCTGAGACTTGCAGCAGCTGCAAGCAATCCGATCCATCTGCTGCAAGCATTCCATATCCATTCTCCTTCACTGAATCTTCTGTTTTGGGACGTGCAGCTGCTACAAGCATTCCATATCAACTCTCCTTCACTGCATCTTCTGTTCTGGGATTTGCAGCTGCTACAAGCATTCCAATCCATTCTCCTTCCCTGCATCTTCTGCTCTGGGACTTACAGATGCTGTAAACATTCCATATCCATTCTCCTTCACTACATCCTCTGTTCTGGGACGTTCAGCTGCTGCAAGCATTCCATATCCATTCATCTTCACTGCATCTTCTGTTCTCCGACTTGCAGTTGCTGCCATCATTCCATATCCATTCTCCTTCACTGCATCTTCTGTTCTGGGACTTGCAGATGCTGCACGCGTTCCATATCCATTCTCCCTCACTGCATCTTCTGCTCTGGGATGTGCAGTTGCTGCAAGCATTCCATATCCATTCTCCTCCACTGCATCTTCTGTTCTGGGACTTGCAGATGCTGCACGCATTCCATATCCATTCTCCTTCACTGCATCTTCTGTTATGGGACTTGCAGCTGCTACAAGCATTTCAATCCACCTGCTGGAAGCATTCAAATCCATTCTCCATCACTGCATCTTCTGTTCTGGGACTTGCAGCTGCTGCAAGCATTCCCCGTCACTGCATCTTCTGTTCTAAGACTTGCAGCTGCTGCAAGCATTCTGCTTCACTGCATCTTCTGTTCTGAGACTTGCAGCTGCTGCAAGCATTCTGCTTCACTGCATCTTCTGTTCTGAGACTTGCAGCTGCTGCAAGCATTCCATATCCATTCTCCTTCACTACATCTTCTGTTCTGGGACATTCAGCTGCTGCAAGCATTCCATACCCTTCTCCTTCACTGCATCTTCTGTTCTGGGACATGCAGCTACTGCAAGCATTCCATTTCCATTCTCCTGTCACTGCTTCTTCTGTTCTGGGACTTGCAGTGGCTGCAAGCATTCCAATCCAGCTGCTGGAAGCATTCCATATCTATTCTCCTTCACTGAATCTTCTGTTCTGGGATTTGCAGCTGCTACAAGCATTCCAATCTATTCTCCTTCCCTGCAACCTCTGATCTGGGACTTACAGATGCTGTAAACATTCCATATCCATTCTCCTTCACTACATCTTCTGTTCTGGGACGTTCAGCTGCTTCAAGCATTCCATATCCATTCTCCTTCACTCCATCTTCCGTTCTGGGACTTGCAGCTGCTGCAAGCATTCCATATCCATTCTTCTTCACAACATCTTCTGTTCTGGGATTTGCAGCTGCTACAAGCATTCCAATCCATCCTCCTTCCCTGCATCCTCTGCTCTGGGACTGATGCTGTAAACATTCCATATCCATTCTCCTTCACTAAATCTTCTGTTCTGGGATGTTAAGCTGCTGCAAGCATTCCATATCCATTCTCCTTCACTCCATCTTCCGTTCTGGGACTTGCAGCTGCTGCAAGCATTCCAAATCCATTCTCCTTCACTGCATCTTCTGTTCTGGGACCTGCGGCTGCTGCAAGAATTCTGCTGCACTGCATCTTCTTTTCTGAGACTTGCAGCTGCTGCAAGCATTCCATATCCATTCTCCTTCACTACATTTTCTGTTCTGGGACGTTCAGCTGCTGCAAGCATTCCATACCCATTCTCCTTCACGGCATCTTCGGTTCTGGGACATGCAGCGGCTGCAAGCATTCCGATCCATCTGCTGCAAGTATTCCATAGCCATTCTCCTTCACTGAATCTTCTGTTCTGGGATTTGCAGCTGCTACAAGCATTCCTATCCATTCTCCTTCACTACATCTTCTGTTCTGGGACGTTCAGCTGCTGAAAGCATTCCATATCCATTCTCCTTCACAGCATCTTCTGTTCTGAGACTTGCAACTGCTGCAAGCATTCCCCTTCACTGCATCTTCTGTTCTGGGACGTTCAGCTGCTGCAAGCATTCCATATCCATTCTCCTTCACTCCATCTTCCGCTTTGGGACTTGCAGTGGCTGCAAGTATTCCATATCCATTCTCTTTCACAGCATCGTCTGTTCTGAGACTTGCAGCTGATACAAGCATTCCCCTTCACTGCAGCTTCTGTTCTGAGATATGCAGCTGCTGAAACCATTACGTATCAATTATCCTGCACTGCATCTTCTATTCTGGGACTTGCAACTGCTGCAAACATTCCATATCAATAATCCTACACTGCATCTTCTGTTCTAAGACTTGCAGCTGCTGCAAGCATTACATATCCATTCTCCTCAACTACATCTTCTGTTCTGGGACTTGCAGCTGCTGCAAGCATTCCATATCCATTCTCCTTCACAGCATCTTCTGTTCTGGGACGTTCAGCTGCTGCAAGCATTCCATATCCATTCTCCTTCACTCCGTCTTCCGTTCTGGGACTTGCAGCTGCTGCAAGCATTCCATATCCATTCTCCTTCACCGCATCTTCTGCTCTGGGACTTACAGACGGTGTAAACATTCCATATCCATTCTCCTTCACTACATCTTCTGTTCTGGGACGTTCAGCTGCTGCAAGCATTCCATATCCATTCTCCTTCACTCCATCTTCCGTTCTGGGACTTGCAGCTGCTGCAAGCATTCCATATCCATTCTTCTTCACAACATCTTCTGTTCTGGGATTTGCAGCTGCTACAAGCATTCCAATCTATTCTCCTTCCCTGCAACCTCTGATCTGGGACTTACAGATGCTGTAAACATTCCATATCCATTCTCCTTCACTACATCTTCTGTTCTGGGACGTTCAGCTGCTGCAAGCATTCCATATCCATTCTCCTTCACTCCATCTTCCGTTCTGGGACTTGCAGCTGCTGCAAGCATTCCATATCCATTCTTCTTCACAACATCTTCTGTTCTGGGATTTGCAGCTGCTACAAGCATTCCAATCCATCCTCCTTCCCTGCATCCTCTGCTCTAGGACTTACAGATGCTGTAAACATTCCATATCCATTCTCTTTCACTAAATCTTCTGTTCTGGGATGTTAAGCTGCTGCAAGCATTCCATATCCATTCTCCTTCACTCCATCTTCCGTTCTGGGACTTGCAGCTGCTGCAAGCATTCCAAATCCATTCTCCTTCACTGCATCTTCTGTTCTGGGACCTGCGGCTGCTGCAAGAATTCTGCTGCACTGCATCTTCTTTTCTGAGACTTGCAGCTGCTGCAAGCATTCCATATCCATTCTCCTTCACTACATTTTCTGTTCTGGGACGTTCAGCTGCTGCAAGCATTCCATACCCATTCTCCTTCATGGCATCTTCTGTTCTGGGACATGCAGCGGCTGCAAGCATTCCGATCCATCTGCTGCAAGCATTCCATAGCCATTCTCCTTCACTGAATCTTCTGTTTTGGGACGTGCAGCTGCTACAAGCATTCCATATCCATTCTCCTTCACGGCATCTTCTGTTCTGGGATTTGCAGCTGCTACAAGCATTCCTATCCATTCTCCTTCACTACATCTTCTGTTCTGGGACGTTCAGCTGCTGAAAGCATTCCATATCCATTCTCCTTCACAGCATCTTCTGTTCTGAGACTTGCAACTGCTGCAAGCATTCCCCTTCACTGCATCTTCTGTTCTGGGACGTTCAGCTGCTGCAAGCATTCCATATCCATTCTCCTTCACTCCATCTTCCGCTTTGGGACTTGCAGTGGCTGCAAGTATTCCATATCCATTCTCTTTCACAGCATCGTCTGTTCTGAGACTTGCAGCTGATACAAGCATTCCCCTTCACTGCAGCTTCTGTTCTGAGATATGCAGCTGCTGAAACCATTACGTATCAATTATCCTGCACTGCATCTTCTATTCTGGGACTTGCAACTGCTGCAAACATTCCATATCCATAATCCTACACTGCATCTTCTGTTCTAAGACTTGCAGCTGCTGCAAGCATTACATATCCATTCTCCTCAACTACATCTTCTGTTCTGGGACTTGCAGCTGCTGCAAGCATTCCATATCCATTCTCCTTCACAGCATCTTCTGTTCTGAGACTTGCAGCTGCTGCATACATTCCATATCCTTTCTCCTTCACTGCATCTTCTGTTCTGGGACTTGCAGTTGCTGCCAGCATTCCATATCCATTCTCCTTCACTGAATCTTCTGTTCTGGAACTTGCAGCTGCTGCAAGCATTCCATATCCATTCTCATGTCACTGCTTCTTCTGTTCGGGGACATGCAGCTGCTGCAAGCATTCTAATCCATTGTCCTTCACTGCATCTTCTGCTCTGGGACTTACAGATGCTGTAAACATTCCACATCCATTCTCCTGTCACTGCTTCTTCTGTTATGGGACTTTCAGCTGCTACAATCATGTCAATCCACCTGCAGCAAGCATTCAAATCCATTCTTCTTCGCTGCATCTTCCGTTCTGGGACCTGCAGCTGCTGCAAGCATTCTGCTTCACTGCATCTTCTGTTCTGGGACTTGCAGCTGCTGCAAGCATTCCATATCCATTCTCCTTCACTACATTTTCTGTTCTGGGATGTTCAGCTGCTTCAAGCATTCCATACCCATTCTCCTTCACTGCATCTTCTTTTCTGGGACATGCAGCTGCTGTAAGCATTCCATTTCCATTCTCCTGTCACTGCTTCTTCTTTTCTGAGACTTGCAGCAGCTGCAAGCAATCCGATCCATCTGCTGCAAGCATTCCATATCCATTCTCCTTCACTGAATCTTCTGTTTTGGGACGTGCAGCTGCTACAAGCATTCCATATCAACTCTCCTTCACTGCATCTTCTGTTCTGGGATTTGCAGCTGCTACAAGCATTCCAATCCATTCTCCTTCCCTGCATCTTCTGCTCTGGGACTTACAGATGCTGTAAACATTCCATATCCATTCTCCTTCACTACATCTTCTGTTCTGGGACGTTCAGCTGCTGCAAGCATTCCATATCCATTCATCTTCACTGCATCTTCTGTTCTCCGACTTGCAGTTGCTGCCATCATTCCATATCCATTCTCCTTCACTGCATCTTCTGTTCTGGGACTTGCAGATGCTGCACGCGTTCCATATCCATTCTCCCTCACTGCATCTTCTGCTCTGGGACGTGCAGTTGCTGCAAGCATTCCATATCCATTCTCCTCCACTGCATCTTCTGTTCTGGGACTTGCAGATGCTGCACGCATTCCATATCCATTCTCCTTCACTGCATCTTCTGTTATGGGACTTGCAGCTGCTACAAGCATTTCAATCCACCTGCTGGAAGCATTCAAATCCATTCTCCATCACTGCATCTTCTGTTCTGGGACTTGCAGCTGCTGCAAGCATTCCCCGTCACTGCATCTTCTGTTCTGAGACTTGCAGCTGCTGCAAGCATTCTGCTTCACTGCATCTTCTGTTCTGAGACTTGCCGCTGCTGCAAGCATTCTGCTTCACTGCATCTTCTGTTCTGAGACTTGCAGCTGCTGCAAGCATTCCATATCCATTCTCCTTCACTACATCTTCTGTTCTGGGACATTCAGCTGCTGCAACCATTCCATACCCTTTCTCCTTCACTGCATCTTCTGTTCTGGGACATGCAGCTACTGCAAGCATTCCATTTCCATTCTCCTGTCACTGCTTCTTCTGTTCTGGGACTTGCAGTGGCTGCAAGCATTCCAATCCAGCTGCTGCAAGCATTCCATATCTATTCTCCTTCACTGAATCTTCTGTTCTGGGATTTGCAGCTGCTACAAGCATTCCAATCTATTCTCCTTCCCTGCAACCTCTGATCTGGGACTTACAGATGCTGTAAACATTCCATATCCATTCTCCTTCACTACATCTTCTGTTCTGGGACGTTCAGCTGCTGCAAGCATTCCATATCCATTCTCCTTCACTCCATCTTCCGTTCTGGGACTTGCAGCTGCTGCAAGCATTCCATATCCATTCTTCTTCACAACATCTTCTGTTCTGGGATTTGCAGCTGCTACAAGCATTCCAATCCATCCTCCTTCCCTGCATCCTCTGCTCTGGGACTTACAGATGCTGTAAACATTCCATATCCATTCTCCTTCACTAAATCTTCTGTTCTGGGATGTTAAGCTGCTGCAAGCATTCCATATCCATTCTCCTTCACTCCATCTTCCGTTCTGGGACTTTCAGCTGCTGCAAGCATTCCAAATCCATTCTCCTTCACTGCATCTTCTGTTTTGGGACCTGCGGCTGCTGCAAGAATTCTGCTGCACTGCATCTTCTTTTCTGAGACTTGCAGCTGCTGCAAGCATTCCATATCCATTCTCCTTCACTACATTTTCTGTTCTGGGACGTTCAGCTGCTGCAAGCATTCCATACCCATTCTCCTTCACGGCATCTTCTGTTCTGGGACATGCAGCGGCTGCAAGCATTCCGATCCATCTGCTGCAAGCATTCCATAGCCATTCTCCTTCACTGAATCTTCTGTTTTGGGACGTGCAGCTGCTACAAGCATTCCATATCCATTCTCCTTCACAGCATCTTCTGTTCTGGGATTTGCAGCTGCTACAAGCATTCCTATCCATTCTCCTTCACTACATCTTCTGTTCTGGGACGTTCAGCTGCTGAAAGCATTCCATACCCTTTCTCCTTCACTGCATCTTCTGTTCTGGGACATGCAGCTACTGCCAGCATTCCATTTCCATTCTCCTGTCACTGCTTCTTCTGTTCTGGGACTTGCAGTGGCTGCAAGCATTCCAATCCAGCTGCTGCAAGCATTCCAAATCCATTCTCCTTCACTAAATCTTCTGTTCTGGGACGTTCAGCTGCTGCAAGCATTCCATATCCATTCTCCTTCACTCCATCTTCCGTTCTGAGACTTGCAGCTGCTGCAAGCATTCCATATCCATTCTCCTTCACTACATTTTCTCTTCTGGGACGTTCAGCTGCTGCAAGCATTCCATACCCATTCTCCTTCACGGCATCATTTGTTCTGGGACATGCAGCGGCTGCAAGCATTCCGATCCATCTGCTGCAAGCATTCCATATCCATTCTCCTTCACTGAATCTTCTGTTTTGGGACGTGCAGCTGCTACAAGCATTCCGTATCCATTCTCCTTCACAGCATCTTCTGTTCTGGGATTTGCAGCTGCTACAAGCATTCCTATCCATTCTCCTTCACTACATCTTCTGTTCTGGGACGTTCAGCTGCTGCAAGCATTCCATACCCTTTCTCCTTCACTGCATCTTCTGTTCTGGGACATGCAGCTACTGCAATCATTACATTTCCATTCTCCTGTCACTGCTTCTTCTGTTCTGGGACTTGCAGTGGCTGCAAGCATCCCAATCCAGCTGCTGCAAGCATTCCATATCCATTCTCCTTCACTGAATCTTCTGTTCTGGGATTTGCAGCTGCTACAAGCATTCAAATCCATTCTCCTTCCCTGCAACCTCTGCTCTGGGACTTACAGATGCTGTAAACATTCCATATCCATTCTCCTTCACTACATCTTCTGTTCTGGGACGTTCAGCTGCTGCAAGCATTCCATATCCATTCTCCTTCACAGCATCTTCTGTTCTCAGATTTGCAGCTGCTACAAGCATTCCAATCCATTCTCCATCCCTGCATCCTCTGCTCTGGGACTTACAGATGCGGTAAACATTCGATATCCATTCTTCTTCACTACATCTTCTGTTCTGGGACGTTCAGCTGCTGCAAGCATTCCATATCCATTCTCCTTCACTCCGTCTTCCGTTCTGGGACTTGCAGCTGCTGCAAGCATTCCATATCCATTCTCCTTCACCGCATCTTCTGCTCTGGGACTTACAGACGGTGTAAACATTCCATATCCATTCTCCTTCACTGCAACCTTCTGTCTTAGGACTTGCAGCTGCTACAAGCATTCCATATCCATTCTTCTTCACTGCATCTTCTGTTCTGGGATTTGCAGCTGCTTCAAGCATTCAAATCAATTCTCCTTCACTGCATCTTCTGTTCTGGAACTTGCAGCTGCTGCAAGCATTCCATATCCATTCTCATGTCACTGCTTCTTCTGTTCGGGGACATGCAGCTGCTGCAAGCATTCTAATCCATTGTCCTTCACTGCATCTTCTGCTCTGGGACTTACAGATGCTGTAAACATTCCACATCCATTCTCCTGTCACTGCTTCTTCTGTTATGGGACTTTCAGCTGCTACAATCATGTCAATCCACCTGCAGCAAGCATTCAAATCCATTCTTCTTCACTGCATCTTCCGTTCTGGGACCTGCAGCTGCTGCAAGCATTCTGCTTCACTGCATCTTCTGTTCTGGGACTTGCAGCTGCTGCAAGCATTCCATATCCATTCTCCTTCACTACATTTTTTGTTCTGGGACGTTCAGCTGCTTCAAGCATTCCATACCCATTCTCCTTCACTGCATCTTCTTTTCTGGGACATGCAGCTGCTGTAAGCATTCCATTTCCATTCTCCTGTCACTGTTTCTTCTTTTCTGAGACTTGCAGCAGCTGCAAGCAATCCGATCCATCTGCTGCAAGCATTCCATATCCATTCTCCTTCACTGAATCTTCTGTTTTGGGACGTGCAGCTGCTACAAGCATTCCATATCAACTCTCCTTCACTGCATCTTCTGTTCTGGGATTTGCAGCTGCTACAAGCATTCCAATCCATTCTCCTTCCCTGCATCTTCTGCTGTGGGACTTACAGATGCTGTAAACATTCCATATCCATTCTCCTTCACTACATCTTCTGTTCTGGGACGTTCAGCTGCTGCAAGCATTCCATATCCATTCATCTTCACTGCATCTTCTGTTCTCCGACTTGCAGTTGCTGCCATCATTCCATATCCATTCTCCTTCACTGCATCTTCTGTTCTGGGACTTGCAGATGCTGCACGCGTTCCATATCCATTCTCCCTCACTGCATCTTCTGCTCTGGGACGTGCAGTTGCTGCAAGCATTCCATATCCATTCTCCTCCACTGCATCTTCTGTTCTGGGACTTGCAGATGCTGCACGCATTCCATATCCATTCTCCTTCACTGCATCCTCTGTTATGGGACTTGCAGCTGCTACAAGCATTTCAATCCACCTGCTGGAAGCATTCAAATCCATTCTCCATCACTGCATCTTCTGTTCTGGGACTTGCAGCTGCTGCAAGCATTCCCCGTCACTGCATCTTCTGTTCTGAGACTTGCAGCTGCTGCAAGCATTCTGCTTCACTGCATCTTCTGTTCTAAGACTTGCAGCTGCTGCAAGCATTCTGCTTCACTGCATCTTCTGTTCTGAGACTTGCAGCTGCTGCAAGCATTCCATATCCATTCTCCTTCACTACATCTTCTGTTCTGGGACATTCAGCTGCTGCAAGCATTCCATACCCTTTCTCCTTCACTGCATCTTCTGTTCTGGGACATGCAGCTACTGCAAGCATTCCATTTCCATTCTCCTGTCACTGCTTCTTCTGTTCTGGGACTTGCAGTGGCTGCAAGCATTCCAATCCAGCTGCTGCAAGCATTCCATATCTATTCTCCTTCACTGAATCTTCTGTTCTGGGATTTGCAGCTGCTACAAGCATTCCAATCTATTCTCCTTCCCTGCAACCTCTGATCTGGGACTTACAGATGCTGTAAACATTCCATATCCATTCTCCTTCACTACATCTTCTGTTCTGGGACGTTCAGCTGCTGCAAGCATTCCATATCCATTCTCCTTCACTCCATCTTCCGTTCTGGGACTTGCAGCTGCTGCAAGCATTCCATATCCATTCTTCTTCACAACATCTTCTGTTCTGGGATTTGCAGCTGCTACAAGCATTCCAATCCATCCTCCTTCCCTGCATCCTCTGCTCTGGGACTTACAGATGCTGTAAACATTCCATATCCATTCTCCTTCACTAAATCTTCTGTTCTGGGATGTTAAGCTGCTGCAAGCATTCCATATCCATTCTCCTTCACTCCATCTTCCGTTCTGGGACTTGCAGCTGCTGCAAGCATTCCAAATCCATTCTCCTTCACTGCATCTTCTGTTCTGGGACCTGCGGCTGCTGCAAGAATTCTGCTGCACTGCATCTTCTTTTCTGAGACTTGCAGCTGCTGCAAGCATTCCATATCCATTCTCCTTCACTACATTTTCTGTTCTGGGACGTTCAGCTGCTGCAAGCATTCCATACCCATTCTCCTTCACGGCATCTTCTGTTCTGGGACATGCAGCGGCTGCAAGCATTCCGATCCATCTGCTGCAAGCATTCCATAGCCATTCTCCTTCACTGAATCTTCTGTTTTGGGACGTGCAGCTGCTACAAGCATTCCATATCCATTCTCCTTCACAGCATCTTCTGTTCTGGGATTTGCAGCTGCTACAAGCATTCCTATCCATTCTCCTTCACTACATCTTCTGTTCTGGGACGTTCAGCTGCTGAAAGCATTCCATATCCATTCTCCTTCACAGCATCTTCTGTTCTGAGACTTGCAACTGCTGCAAGCATTCCCCTTCACTGCATCTTCTGTTCTGGGACGTTCAGCTGCTGCAAGCATTCCATATCCATTCTCCTTCACTCCATCTTCCGCTTTGGGACTTGCAGTGGCTGCAAGTATTCCATATCCATTCTCTTTCACAGCATCGTCTGTTCTGAGACTTGCAGCTGATACAAGCATTCCCCTTCACTGCAGCTTCTGTTCTGAGATATGCAGCTGCTGAAACCATTACGTATCAATTATCCTGCACTGCATCTTCTATTCTGGGACTTGCAACTGCTGCAAACATTCCATATCCATAATCCTACACTGCATCTTCTGTTCTAAGACTTGCAGCTGCTGCAAGCATTACATATCCATTCTCCTCAACTACATCTTCTGTTCTGGGACTTGCAGCTGCTGCAAGCATTCCATATCCATTCTCCTTCACAGCATCTTCTGTTCTGAGACTTGCAGCTGCTGCATACATTCCATATCCTTTCTCCTTCACTGCATCTTCTGTTCTGGGACTTGCAGTTGCTGCCAGCATTCCATATCCATTCTCCTTCACTGAATCTTCTGTTCAGGGACTTGCAGGTGCTGCAAGCATTCCATATCCATTCTCCTTCACCGCATCTTCTGCTCTGGGACTTACAGACGGTGTAAACATTCCATATCCATTCTCCTTCACTGCAACCTTCTGTCTTAGGACTTGAAGCTGCTACAAGCATTCCATATCCATTCTTCTTCACTGCATCTTCTGTTCTGGGATTTGCAGCTGCTTCAAGCATTCAAATCAATTCTCCTTCACTGCATCTTCTGTTCTGGAACTTGCAGCTGCTGCAAGCATTCCATATCCATTCTCATGTCACTGCTTCTTCTGTTCGGGGACATGCAGCTGCTGCAAGCATTCTAATCCATTGTCCTTCACTGCATCGTCTGCTCTGGGACTTACAGATGCTGTAAACATTCCACATCCATTCTCCTGTCACTGCTTCTTCTGTTATGGGACTTTCAGCTGCTACAATCATGTCAATCCACCTGCAGCAAGCATTCAAATCCATTCTTCTTCACTGCATCTTCCGTTCTGGGACCTGCAGCTGCTGCAAGCATTCTGCTTCACTGCATCTTCTGTTCTGGGACTTGCAGCTGCTGCAAGCATTCCATATCCATTCTCCTTCACTACATTTTCTGTTCTGGGACGTTCAGCTGCTTCAAGCATTCCATACCCATTCTCCTTCACTGCATCTTCTTTTCTGGGACATGCAGCTGCTGTAAGCATTCCATTTCCATTCTCCTGTCACTGCTTCTTCTTTTCTGAGACTTGCAGCAGCTGCAAGCAATCCGATCCATCTGCTGCAAGCATTCCATATCCATTCTCCTTCACTGAATCTTCTGTTTTGGGACGTGCAGCTGCTACAAGCATTCCATATCAACTCTCCTTCACTGCATCTTCTGTTCTGGGATTTGCAGCTGCTACAAGCATTCCAATCCATTCTCCTTCCCTGCATCTTCTGCTCTGGGACTTACAGATGCTGTAAACATTCCATATCCATTCTCCTTCACTACATCCTCTGTTCTGGGACGTTCAGCTGCTGCAAGCATTCCATATCCATTCATCTTCACTGCATCTTCTGTTCTCCGACTTGCAGTTGCTGCCATCATTCCATATCCATTCTCCTTCACTGCATCTTCTGTTCTGGGACTTGCAGATGCTGCACGCGTTCCATATCCATTCTCCCTCACTGCATCTTCTGCTCTGGGATGTGCAGTTGCTGCAAGCATTCCATATCCATTCTCCTCCACTGCATCTTCTGTTCTGGGACTTGCAGATGCTGCACGCATTCCATATCCATTCTCCTTCACTGCATCTTCTGTTATGGGACTTGCAGCTGCTACAAGCATTTCAATCCACCTGCTGGAAGCATTCAAATCCATTCTCCATCACTGCATCTTCTGTTCTGGGACTTGCAGCTGCTGCAAGCATTCCCCGTCACTGCATCTTCTGTTCTAAGACTTGCAGCTGCTGCAAGCATTCTGCTTCACTGCATCTTCTGTTCTGAGACTTGCAGCTGCTGCAAGCATTCTGCTTCACTGCATCTTCTGTTCTGAGACTTGCAGCTGCTGCAAGCATTCCATATCCATTCTCCTTCACTACATCTTCTGTTCTGGGACATTCAGCTGCTGCAAGCATTCCATACCCTTCTCCTTCACTGCATCTTCTGTTCTGGGACATGCAGCTACTGCAAGCATTCCATTTCCATTCTCCTGTCACTGCTTCTTCTGTTCTGGGACTTGCAGTGGCTGCAAGCATTCCAATCCAGCTGCTGGAAGCATTCCATATCTATTCTCCTTCACTGAATCTTCTGTTCTGGGATTTGCAGCTGCTACAAGCATTCCAATCTATTCTCCTTCCCTGCAACCTCTGATCTGGGACTTACAGATGCTGTAAACATTCCATATCCATTCTCCTTCACTACATCTTCTGTTCTGGGACGTTCAGCTGCTTCAAGCATTCCATATCCATTCTCCTTCACTCCATCTTCCGTTCTGGGACTTGCAGCTGCTGCAAGCATTCCATATCCATTCTTCTTCACAACATCTTCTGTTCTGGGATTTGCAGCTGCTACAAGCATTCCAATCCATCCTCCTTCCCTGCATCCTCTGCTCTGGGACTGATGCTGTAAACATTCCATATCCATTCTCCTTCACTAAATCTTCTGTTCTGGGATGTTAAGCTGCTGCAAGCATTCCATATCCATTCTCCTTCACTCCATCTTCCGTTCTGGGACTTGCAGCTGCTGCAAGCATTCCAAATCCATTCTCCTTCACTGCATCTTCTGTTCTGGGACCTGCGGCTGCTGCAAGAATTCTGCTGCACTGCATCTTCTTTTCTGAGACTTGCAGCTGCTGCAAGCATTCCATATCCATTCTCCTTCACTACATTTTCTGTTCTGGGACGTTCAGCTGCTGCAAGCATTCCATACCCATTCTCCTTCACGGCATCTTCGGTTCTGGGACATGCAGCGGCTGCAAGCATTCCGATCCATCTGCTGCAAGTATTCCATAGCCATTCTCCTTCACTGAATCTTCTGTTCTGGGATTTGCAGCTGCTACAAGCATTCCTATCCATTCTCCTTCACTACATCTTCTGTTCTGGGACGTTCAGCTGCTGAAAGCATTCCATATCCATTCTCCTTCACAGCATCTTCTGTTCTGAGACTTGCAACTGCTGCAAGCATTCCCCTTCACTGCATCTTCTGTTCTGGGACGTTCAGCTGCTGCAAGCATTCCATATCCATTCTCCTTCACTCCATCTTCCGCTTTGGGACTTGCAGTGGCTGCAAGTATTCCATATCCATTCTCTTTCACAGCATCGTCTGTTCTGAGACTTGCAGCTGATACAAGCATTCCCCTTCACTGCAGCTTCTGTTCTGAGATATGCAGCTGCTGAAACCATTACGTATCAATTATCCTGCACTGCATCTTCTATTCTGGGACTTGCAACTGCTGCAAACATTCCATATCAATAATCCTACACTGCATCTTCTGTTCTAAGACTTGCAGCTGCTGCAAGCATTACATATCCATTCTCCTCAACTACATCTTCTGTTCTGGGACTTGCAGCTGCTGCAAGCATTCCATATCCATTCTCCTTCACAGCATCTTCTGTTCTGAGACTTGCAGCTGCTGCATACATTCCATATCCTTTCTCCTTCACTGCATCTTCTGTTCTGGGACTTGCAGTTGCTGCCAGCATTCCATATCCATTCTCCTTCACTGAATCTTCTGTTCAGGGACTTGCAGGTGCTGCAAGCATTCCATATCCATTCTCCTTCACCGCATCTTCTGCTCTGGGACTTACAGACGGTGTAAACATTCCATATCCATTCTCCTTCACTGCAACCTTCTGTCTTAGGACTTGCAGCTGCTACAAGCATTCCATATCCATTCTTCTTCACTGCATCTTCTGTTCTGGGATTTGCAGCTGCTTCAAGCATTCAAATCAATTCTCCTTCACTGCATCTTCTGTTCTGGAACTTGCAGCTGCTGCAAGCATTCCATATCCATTCTCATGTCACTGCTTCTTCTGTTCGGGGACATGCAGCTGCTGCAAGCATTCTAATCCATTGTCCTTCACTGCATCTTCTGCTCTGGGACTTACAGATGCTGTAAACATTCCACATCCATTCTCCTGTCACTGCTTCTTCTGTTATGGGACTTTCAGCTGCTACAATCATGTCAATCCACCTGCAGCAAGCATTCAAATCCATTCTTCTTCACTGCATCTTCCGTTCTGGGACCTGCAGCTGCTGCAAGCATTCTGCTTCACTGCATCTTCTGTTCTGGGACTTGCAGCTGCTGCAAGCATTCCATATCCATTCTCCTTCACTACATTTTCTGTTCTGGGACGTTCAGCTGCTTCAAGCATTCCATACCCATTCTCCTTCACTGCATCTTCTTTTCTGGGACATGCAGCTGCTGTAAGCATTCCATTTCCATTCTCCTGTCACTGCTTCTTCTTTTCTGAGACTTGCAGCAGCTGCAAGCAATCCGATCCATCTGCTGCAAGCATTCCATATCCATTCTCCTTCAATGAATCTTCTGTTTTGGGACGTGCAGCTGCTACAAGCATTCCATATCAACTCTCCTTCACTGCATCTTCTGTTCTGGGATTTGCAGCTGCTACAAGCATTCCAATCCATTCTCCTTCCCTGCATCTTCTGCTCTGGGACTTACAGATGCTGTAAACATTCCATATCCATTCTCCTTCACTACATCTTCTGTTCTGGGACGTTCAGCTGCTGCAAGCATTCCATATCCATTCATCTTCACTGCATCTTCTGTTCTCCGACTTGCAGTTGCTGCCATCATTCCATATCCATTCTCCTTCACTGCATCTTCTGTTCTGGGACTTGCAGATGCTGCACGCGTTCCATATCCATTCTCCCTCACTGCATCTTCTGCTCTGGGACGTGCAGTTGCTGCAAGCATTCCATATCCATTCTCCTCCACTGCATCTTCTGTTCTGGGACTTGCAGATGCTGCACGCATTCCATATCCATTCTCCTTCACTGCATCTTCTGTTATGGGACTTGCAGCTGCTACAAGCATTTCAATCCACCTGCTGGAAGCATTCAAATCCATTCTCCATCACTGCATCTTCTGTTCTGGGACTTGCAGCTGCTGCAAGCATTCCCCGTCACTGCATCTTCTGTTCTGAGACTTGCAGCTGCTGCAAGCATTCTGCTTCACTGCATCTTCTGTTCTGAGACTTGCAGCTGCTGCAAGCATTCTGCTTCACTGCATCTTCTGTTCTGAGACTTGCAGCTGCTGCAAGCATTCCATATCCATTCTCCTTCACTACATCTTCTGTTCTGGGACATTCAGCTGCTGCAAGCATTCCATACCCTTTCTCCTTCACTGCATCTTCTGTTCTGGGACATGCAGCTACTGCAAGCATTCCATTTCCATTCTCCTGTCACTGCTTCTTCTGTTCTGGGACTTGCAGTGGCTGCAAGCATTCCAATCCAGCTGCTGCAAGCATTCCATATCTATTCTCCTTCACTGAATCTTCTGTTCTGGGATTTGCAGCTGCTACAAGCATTCCAATCTATTCTCCTTCCCTGCAACCTCTGATCTGGGACTTACAGATGCTGTAAACATTCCATATCCATTCTCCTTCACTACATCTTCTGTTCTGGGACGTTCAGCTGCTGCAAGCATTCCATATCCATTCTCCTTCACTCCATCTTCCGTTCTGGGACTTGCAGCTGCTGCAAGCATTCCATATCCATTCTTCTTCACAACATCTTCTGTTCTGGGATTTGCAGCTGCTACAAGCATTCCAATCCATCCTCCTTCCCTGCATCCTCTGCTCTGGGACTTACAGATGCTGTAAACATTCCATATCCATTCGCCTTCACTAAATCTTCTGTTCTGGGATGTTAAGCTGCTGCAAGCATTCCATATCCATTCTCCTTCACTCCATCTTCCGTTCTGGGACTTTCAGCTGCTGCAAGCATTCCAAATCCATTCTCCTTCACTGCATCTTCTGTTCTGGGACCTGCGGCTGCTGCAAGAATTCTGCTGCACTGCATCTTCTTTTCTGAGACTTGCAGCTGCTGCAAGCATTCCATATCCATTCTCCTTCACTACATTTTCTGTTCTGGGACGTTCAGCTGCTTCAAGCATTCCATACCCATTCTCCTTCACGGCATCTTCTGTTCTGGGACATGCAGCGGCTGCAAGCATTCCGATCCATCTGCTGCAAGCATTCCATAGCCATTCTCCTTCACTGAATCTTCTGTTTTGGGACGTGCAGCTGCTACAAGCATTCCATATCCATTCTCCTTCACAGCATCTTCTGTTCTGGGATTTGCAGCTGCTACAAGCATTCCTATCCATTCTCCTTCACTACATCTTCTGTTCTGGGACGTTCAGCTGCTGAAAGCATTCCATACCCTTTCTCCTTCACTGCATCTTCTGTTCTGGGACATGCAGCTACTGCCAGCATTCCATTTCCATTCTCCTGTCACTGCTTCTTCTGTTCTGGGACTTGCAGTGGCTGCAAGCATTCCAATCCAGCTGCTGCAAGCATTCCAAATCCATTCTCCTTCACTAAATCTTCTGTTCTGGGACGTTCAGCTGCTGCAAGCATTCCATATCCATTCTCCTTCACTCCATCTTCCGTTCTGAGACTTGCAGCTGCTGCAAGCATTCCATATCCATTCTCCTTCACTACATTTTCTCTTCTGGGACGTTCAGCTGCTGCAAGCATTCCATACCCATTCTCCTTCACGGCATCTTTTGTTCTGGGACATGCAGCGGCTGCAAGCATTCCGATCCATCTGCCTCAAGCATTCCATATCCATTCTCCTTCACTGAATCTTCTGTTTTGGGACGTGCAGCTGCTACAAGCATTCCGTATCCATTCTCCTTCACAGCATCTTCTGTTCTGGGATTTGCAGCTGCTACAAGCATTCCTATCCATTCTCCTTCACTACATCTTCTGTTCTGGGACGTTCAGCTGCTGCAAGCATTCCATACCCTTTCTCCTTCACTGCATCTTCTGTTCTGGGACATGCAGCTACTGCAATCATTACATTTCCATTCTCCTGTCACTGCTTCTTCTGTTCTGGGACTTGCAGTGGCTGCAAGCATCCCAATCCAGCTGCTGCAAGCATTCCATATCCATTCTCCTTCACTGAATCTTCTGTTCTGGGATTTGCAGCTGCTACAAGCATTCAAATCCATTCTCCTTCCCTGCAACCTCTGCTCTGGGACTTACAGATGCTGTAAACATTCCATATCCATTCTCCTTCACTACATCTTCTGTTCTGGGACGTTCAGCTGCTGCAAGCATTCCATATCCATTCTCCTTCACAGCATCTTCTGTTCTCAGATTTGCAGCTGCTACAAGCATTCCAATCCATTCTCCATCCCTGCATCCTCTGCTCTGGGACTTACAGATGCGGTAAACATTCGATATCCATTCTTCTTCACTACATCTTCTGTTCTGGGACGTTCAGCTGCTGCAAGCATTCCATATCCATTCTCCTTCACTCCGTCTTCCGTTCTGGGACTTGCAGCTGCTGCAAGCATTCCAAATCCATTCTCCTTCACTGCATCTTCTGTTCTGGGACCTGCAGCTGCTGCAAGCATTCTGCTTCACTGCATCTTCTTTTCTGAGACTTGCAGCTGCTGCAAGCATTCCATATCATTCTCCTTCACTACATTTTCTGTTCTGGGACGTTCAGCTGCTGCAAGCATTCCATACCCATTCTCCTTCACGGCATATTCTGTTCTGGGACATCCAGCAGCTGCAAGCATTCCGATACATCTGCTGCAAGCATTCCATATCCATTCTCCTTCACTGAATCTTCTGTTTTGGGACGTGAAGCATTCCTATCCATTCTCCTTCCCTGCATCTTCTGCTCTGGGACGTTCAACTGCTGCAAGCATTCCATCTGCATTCTCCTTCACTGCATCTTCTGCTCTGGGACTTGCAGTTGCTGCCAGCATTCCATATCCATTCTCCTTCACTGCATCTTCTGTTCTGGGACTTGCAGTTGCTGCAAGCATTCCATATCTATTCTCCTTCACTCCATCTTCCATTCTGGGACTTGCAGCTGCTGCAAGCATTCCATATCCATTCTCCTTCACTGCATCTTCTGTTCTGGGACTTGCAGCTGCTGCAAGCATTCCATATCCATTCTCCTTCACTACATTTTCTGTTCTGGGACGTTCAGCTGCTGCAAGCATTCCATACGCATTCTCCTTCACGGCATCTTCTGTTCTGGGACATGCAGCGGCTGCAAGCATTCCAATCCATCTGCTGCAAGCATTCCATATCCATTCTCCTTCACTGAATCTTCTGTTTTGGGACGTGCAGCTGCTACAAGCATTCCATATCCATTCTCCTTCACAGCATCTTCTGTTCTGGGATTTGCAGCTGCTACTGGCATTCCTATCCATTCTCCTTCACTACATCTTCTGTTCTGGGACGTTCAGCTGCTGCAAGCATTCCATACCCTTTCTCCTTCACTGCATCTTCTGTTCTGGGACATGCAGCTACTGCAAGCATTCCATTTCCATTCTCCTGTCACGGCTTCTTCTGTTCAGAGACTTGCAGTGGCTGCAAGCATTCCAATCCAGCTGCTGCAAGCATTTCATATCCATTCTCCTTCACTGAATATTCTGTTCTGGGATTTGCAGCTGCTACAAGCATTCCAATCCATTCTCCGTCCCTGCAACCTCTGCTCTGGGACTTACAGATGCTGTAAACATTCCATATCCATTCTCCTTCACTACATCTTCTGTTCTGGGATGTTCAGCTGCTTCAAGCATTCCATATACATTCTCCTACACTTCATCTTCCGTTCTGGGACTTGCAGCTGCTGCAAGCATTCCATATCCATTCTCCTTCACAGCATCTTCTGTTCTCGGATTTGCAGCTGCTACAAGCATTCCATTCCATTCTCCTTCACTCCATCTTCCATTCTGGGCTTGCAGCTGGTGCAAGCATTCCAAATCCATTCTCCTTCACTGCATCTTCTGTTCTGGGATCTGCAGCTGCTGCAAGAATTCTGCTTCATTGCATCTTCTTTTCTGGGACCTGCAGCTGCTGCAAGAATTCTGATTCACTGCATCTTCTTTTCTGAGACTTGCAGCTGCTGCAAGCATTCCATATCCATTCTCCTTCACTACATTTTCTGTTCTGGGACGTTCAGCTGCTGCAAGCATTCCATACCCATTCTCCTTCATGGCATCTTCTGTTCTGGGGCATGCAGTGGCTGCAAGCATTCCGGTCCATCTGCTGCAAGCATTCCATAGCCATTCTCCTTCACTGAATCTTCTGTTTTGGGACGTGCAGCTGCTACAAGCATTCCATATCCATTCTCCTTCACAGCATCTTCTGTTCTGGGATTTGCAGCTGTTACAAGCATTCCTATCCATTCTCCTTCACTACATCTTCTGTTCTGGGACGTTCAGCTGCTGCAAGCATTCCATACCCTTTCTCCTTCACTGCATCTTCTGTTCTGGGACATGCAGCTACTGCAAGCATTCCATTTCCATTCTCCTGTCACTGCTTCTTCTGTTTTGGGACTTGCAGTGGCTGCAAGCATTCCAATCCAGCTGCTGCAAGCATTCCATATCCATTCTCCTTCACTGAATCTTCTGTTCTGGGATTTGCAGCTGCTGCAAGCATTCCAATCCATTCTCCTTCCCTGCAACCTTTGCTCTGGGACTTACAGATGCTGTAAACCTTCCATATCCATTCTCCTTCACTACATCTTCTGTTCTGGGACGTTCAGCTGCTGCAAGCATTCCATATACATTCTCCTTCACTCCATCTTCCGTTCTGGGACTTGCAGCTGCTGCAAGCATTCCATATCCATTCTCCTTCAAAGCATCTTCTGTTCTCGGATTTGCAGCTGCTACAAGCATTCCAATACATTCTCCATCCCTGCATCCTCTGCTCTGGGACTAACAGATGCGGTAAACATTCCATATCCATTCTCCTTCACTACATCTTCTGTTCTGGGACGTTCAGCTGCTGCAAGCATTCCACATCCATTCTCCTTAACTCCATCTTCCGTTCTGGGACTTGCAGCTGCTGCAAGCATTCCAAATCCATTCTCCTTCACTGCATCTTCTGTTCTGGGACCTGCAGCTGCTGCAAGCATTCTGCTTCACTGCATCTTCTTTTCTGAGACTTGCAGCTGCTGCAAGCATTCCATATCCATTCTCCTTCACTACATTTTCTGTTCTGGGACGATCAGCTGCTGCAAGCATTCCATACCCATTCTCCTTCACGGCATCTTCTGTTCTGGGACATGCAGCGGCTGCAAGCATTCTGATCCATCTGCTGCAAGCATTCCATATCCATTCTCCTTCACTGAATCTTCTGTTCTGGGATTTGCAGCTGCTACAAGCATTCCTATCCATTCTCCTTCCCTGCATCTTCTGCTCTGGGACTTTCAGTTGCTGCAAGCATTCCATATCCATTCTCCTTCACTGCATCTTCTGCTCTGGGACTTGCAGTTGCTGCCAGCATTCCATATCCATTCTCCTTCACTGCATCTTCTGTTCTGGGACTTGCAGTTGCTGCAAGCTTTCCATATCCATCCTCCTTCACTGCATCTTCTGCTCTGGGACTTGCAGTTGCTGCACGCATTCCATATCCATTCTCCTTCACTGTATCTTCTGTTCTGGGACTTGCAGGTGCTGCAAGCATTCCATATACATTCTCCTTCACTCCATCTTCCGTTCTGGGACTTGCAGCTGCTGCAAGCATTCCATATCCATTCTCCTTCAAAGCATCTTCTGTTCTCGGATTTGCAGCTGCTACAAGCATTCCAATCCATTCTCCATCCCTGCATCCTCTGCTCTGGGACTAACAGATGCGGTAATCATTCCATATCCATTCTCCTTCACTACATCTTCTGTTCTGGGACGTTCAGCTGCTGCAAGCATTCCATATCCATTCTCCTTAACTCCATCTTCCGTTCTGGGACTTGCAGCTGCTGCAAGCATTCCAAATCCATTCTCCTTCACTGCATCTTCTGTTCTGGGACCTGCAGCTGCTGCAAGCATTCTGCTTCACTGCATCTTCTTTTCTGAGACTTGCAGCTGCTGCAAGCATTCCATATCCATTCTCCTTCACTACATTTTCTGTTCTGGGACGTTCAGCTGCTGCAAGCATTCCATACCCATTCTCCTTCACGGCATCTTCTGTTCTGGGACATGCAGCGGCTGAAAGCATTCTGATCCATCTGCTGCAAGCATTCCATATCCATTCTCCTTCACTGAATCTTCTGTTTTGGGACATGCAGCTGCTACAAGCATTCCATATCCATTCTCCTTCACAGCATCTTCTGTTCTGGGATTTGCAGCTGCTACAAGCATTCCTATCCATTCTCCTTCCCTGCATCTTCTGCTCTGGGACTTTCAGCTGCTGCAAGCATTCCATATCCATTCTCCTTCACTGCATCTTCTGCTCTGGGACTTGCAGTTGCTGCCAGCATTCCATATCCATTCTCCTTCACTGCATCTTCTGTTCTGGGACTTGCAGTTGCTGCAAGCTTTCCATATCCATCCTCCTTCACTACATCTTCTGCTCTGGGACTTGCAGTTGCTGCACGCATTCCATATCCATTCTCCTTCACTGTATCTTCTGTTCTGGGACTTGCAGGTGCTGCAAGCATTCCATATCCATTCTCCTTCACCGCATCTTCTGCTCTGGGACTTACAGATGGTGTAAACATTCCATATCTATTCTCCTTCCCTGCTTTTTCTGTTATGGGACGTGCAGCTGCTACAAGCATTTCAATCCACCTGCTGGAAGCATTCAAATCCATTCTCCATCACTGCATCTTCTGTTCTGGGACTTGCAGCTGCTGCAAGCATTCCATATCCATTCTCCTTCACTACATCTTCTTTTCTGGGACGTTCAGCTGCTGCAAGCATTCCATGTCCGTTCTCCTTCACTGCATCTTCTGTTCTGGGACATGCAGCTACTGTAAGCATTCCATTTCCATTCTCCTTCACTAGATCTTCTGTTCTTGGACGTTCAGCTGCTGCAAGCATTCTAATCCATTCACCTTCACTGCAACTCCTGCTCTGGGACTTACAGATGCTGTAAACATTCCATATCCATTCTCCTGTCACTGCTTCTTCTGATATGGGACTTGCAGCTGCTGCAAGCATTTCAATCCACCTGCTGCAAGCATTCGTATCCATTCTCCACTGCATCTTCTGTTTTGGGACTTGCAGCTGCTGCACACATTCTGCTTCACTGCATCTTCTGTTCTGAGACTTGCAGCTGCTGCAAGCATTCCATTTCCATTCTCCATCACTGCATCTTCTGTTCTGGGATGTTCAGCTGCTGCAAGCATTCCATACCCTTTCTGCTTCCCTGCATCTTCTGTTCTGGGACATGCAGCTACTGCAAGCATTCCATTTCCATTCTCCTGTCACTGCTTCTTCTGTTCTGGGACTTGCAGCAGCTGCAAGCATTCCAATCCAGCTGCTGCAAGCATTCCATATCCATTCTCCTTCACTGAATCTTCTGTTTTGGGATTTGCAGCTGCAACAAGCATTCCATATCCATTCTCCTTCACAGCATCTTCTGTTCTGGGATTTGCAGCTGCTACAAGCATTTCAATCCATTCCCCTTCCCTGCATCCTCTGCTCTGGGACTTACAGATGCTGTAAACATTCCATATCCATTCTCCTTCACTACATCTTCTGTTCTGGGACGTTCAGCTGCTGCAAGCATTCCATATCCATTCTTCTTCACTCCATCTTCTATTCTGGGACTTGCAGCTGCTGCAAGCATTCCATATCCATTCTCCTTCACAGCATCATCTGTTCTGAGACTTGCAACTGCTGCAAGCATTCCCCTTCACTGCATCTTCTGTTCTGGGAAATTCAGCTGCTGCAACCATTACGTATCAATTCTCCTGCCCTGCATCTTCTATTCTGGGACTTGCAACTGCTGCAAACATTCCATATCCATAATCCTACACTGCATCTTCTGTTCTGAGACTTTCAGCTGCTGCAAGCATTACCTATCCATTCTCCTCCACTACATCTTCTGTTCTGGGACTTGCAGCAGCTGCAAGCATTCCAATCCAGCTGTTGCAAGCATTCCATATCCATTCTCCTTCACTGAATCTTCTGTTTTGGGATTTGCAGCTGCAACAAGCATTCCATACCATTCTCCTTCACAGCATCTTCTGTTCTGAGACTTGCAGCTGCTGCAAGCATTCCATATCCATTCTCCTTCACTACATCTTCTTTTCTGGGACGTTCAGCTGCTGCAAGCATTCCATGTCCGTTCTCCTTCACTGCATCTTCTGTTCTGGGACATGCAGCTACTGTAAGCATTCCATTTCCATTCTCCTTCACTAGATCTTCTGTTCTTGGACGTTCAGCTGCTGCAAGCATTCTAATCCATTCACCTTCACTGCAACTCCTGCTCTGGGACTTACAGATGCTGTAAACATTCCATATCCATTCTCCTGTCACTGCTTCTTCTGATATGGGACTTGCAGCTGCTGCAAGCATTTCAATCCACCTGCTGCAAGCATTCGTATCCATTCTCCACTGCATCTTCTGTTTTGGGACTTGCAGCTGCTGCACACATTCTGCTTCACTGCATCTTCTGTTCTGAGACTTGCAGCTGCTGCAAGCATTCCATTTCCATTCTCCATCACTGCATCTTCTGTTCTGGGACGTTCAGCTGCTGCAAGCATTCCATACCCTTTCTGCTTCCCTGCATCTTCTGTTCTGGGACATGCAGCTACTGCAAGCATTCCATTTCCATTCTCCTGTCACTGCTTCTTCTGTTCTGGGACTTGCAGCAGCTGCAAGCATTCCAATCCAGCTGCTGCAAGCATTCCATATCCATTCTCCTTCACTGAATCTTCTGTTTTGGGATTTGCAGCTGCAACAAGCATTCCATATCCATTCTCCTTCACAGCATCTTCTGTTCTGGGATTTGCAGCTGCTACAAGCATTTCAATCCATTCCCCTTCCCTGCATCCTCTGCTCTGGGACTTACAGATGCTGTAAACATTCCATATCCATTCTCCTTCACTACATCTTCTGTTCTGGGACGTTCAGCTGCTGCAAGCATTCCATATCCATTCTTCTTCACTCCATCTTCTATTCTGGGACTTGCAGCTGCTGCAAGCATTCCATATCCATTCTCCTTCACAGCATCATCTGTTCTGAGACTTGCAACTGCTGCAAGCATTCCCCTTCACTGCATCTTCTGTTCTGGGAAATTCAGCTGCTGCAACCATTACGTATCAATTCTCCTGCCCTGCATCTTCTATTCTGGGACTTGCAACTGCTGCAAACATTCCATATCCATAATCCTACACTGCATCTTCTGTTCTGAGACTTTCAGCTGCTGCAAGCATTACCTATCCATTCTCCTCCACTACATCTTCTGTTCTGGGACTTGCAGCAGCTGCAAGCATTCCAATCCAGCTGTTGCAAGCATTCCATATCCATTCTCCTTCACTGAATCTTCTGTTTTGGGATTTGCAGCTGCAACAAGCATTCCATACCATTCTCCTTCACAGCATCGTCTGTTCTGAGACTTGCAGCTGCTGCATACATTCCATATCCTTTCTCCTTCACTGCATCTTCTGTTCTGGGACTTGCAGTTGCTGCCAGCATTCCATATCCATTCTCCTTCACTACATTTTCTGTTCTGGGACGTTCAGCTGCTGCAAGCATTCCATACCCATTCTCCTTCACGGCATCTTCTGTTCTGGGACATGCAGCGGCTGCAAGCATTCCGATCCATCTGCTGCAAGCATTCCATATCCATTCTCCTTCACTGAATCTTCTGTTTTGGGACGTGCAGCTGCTACAAGCATTCCATATCCATTCTCCTTCACAGCATCTTCTGTTCTGGGATTTGCAGCTGCTACAAGCATTCCTATCCATTCTCCTTCACTACATCTTCTGTTCTGGGACGTTCAGCTGCTGCATACATTCCATATCCTTTCTCCTTCACTGCATCTTCTGTTCTGGGACTTGCAGTTGCTGCCAGCATTCCATATCCATTCTCCTTCACTACATTTTCTGTTCTGGGACGTTCAGCTGCTGCAAGCATTCCATACCCATTCTCCTTCACGGCATCTTCTGTTCTGGGACATGCAGCGGCTGCAAGCATTCCGATCCATCTGCTGCAAGCATTCCATATCCATTCTCCTTCACTGAATCTTCTGTTCTGGGATGTTCAGCTGCTTCAAGCATTCCATATACATTCTCCTACACTTCATCTTCCGTTCTGGGACTTGCAGCTGCTGCAAGCATTCCATATCCATTCTCCTTCACAGCATCTTCTGTTCTCGGATTTGCAGCTGCTACAAGCATTCCATTCCATTCTCCTTCACTCCATCTTCCATTCTGGGCTTGCAGCTGGTGCAAGCATTCCAAATCCATTCTCCTTCACTGCATCTTCTGTTCTGGGATCTGCAGCTGCTGCAAGAATTCTGCTTCATTGCATCTTCTTTTCTGGGACCTGCAGCTGCTGCAAGAATTCTGATTCACTGCATCTTCTTTTCTGAGACTTGCAGCTGCTGCAAGCATTCCATATCCATTCTCCTTCACTACATTTTCTGTTCTGGGACGTTCAGCTGCTGCAAGCATTCCATACCCATTCTCCTTCATGGCATCTTCTGTTCTGGGGCATGCAGTGGCTGCAAGCATTCCGGTCCATCTGCTGCAAGCATTCCATAGCCATTCTCCTTCACTGAATCTTCTGTTTTGGGACGTGCAGCTGCTACAAGCATTCCATATCCATTCTCCTTCACAGCATCTTCTGTTCTGGGATTTGCAGCTGTTACAAGCATTCCTATCCATTCTCCTTCACTACATCTTCTGTTCTGGGACGTTCAGCTGCTGCAAGCATTCCATACCCTTTCTCCTTCACTGCATCTTCTGTTCTGGGACATGCAGCTACTGCAAGCATTCCATTTCCATTCTCCTGTCACTGCTTCTTCTGTTTTGGGACTTGCAGTGGCTGCAAGCATTCCAATCCAGCTGCTGCAAGCATTCCATATCCATTCTCCTTCACTGAATCTTCTGTTCTGGGATTTGCAGCTGCTGCAAGCATTCCAATCCATTCTCCTTCCCTGCAACCTTTGCTCTGGGACTTACAGATGCTGTAAACCTTCCATATCCATTCTCCTTCACTACATCTTCTGTTCTGGGACGTTCAGCTGCTGCAAGCATTCCATATACATTCTCCTTCACTCCATCTTCCGTTCTGGGACTTGCAGCTGCTGCAAGCATTCCATATCCATTCTCCTTCAAAGCATCTTCTGTTCTCGGATTTGCAGCTGCTACAAGCATTCCAATACATTCTCCATCCCTGCATCCTCTGCTCTGGGACTAACAGATGCGGTAAACATTCCATATCCATTCTCCTTCACTACATCTTCTGTTCTGGGACGTTCAGCTGCTGCAAGCATTCCACATCCATTCTCCTTAACTCCATCTTCCGTTCTGGGACTTGCAGCTGCTGCAAGCATTCCAAATCCATTCTCCTTCACTGCATCTTCTGTTCTGGGACCTGCAGCTGCTGCAAGCATTCTGATTCACTGCATCTTCTTTTCTGAGACTTGCAGCTGCTGCAAGCATTCCATATCCATTCTCCTTCACTACATTTTCTGTTCTGGGACGATCAGCTGCTGCAAGCATTCCATACCCATTCTCCTTCACGGCATCTTCTGTTCTGGGACATGCAGCGGCTGCAAGCATTCTGATCCATCTGCTGCAAGCATTCCATATCCATTCTCCTTCACTGAATCTTCTGTTCTGGGATTTGCAGCTGCTACAAGCATTCCTATCCATTCTCCTTCCCTGCATCTTCTGCTCTGGGACTTTCAGTTGCTGCAAGCATTCCATATCCATTCTCCTTCACTGCATCTTCTGCTCTGGGACTTGCAGTTGCTGCCAGCATTCCATATCCATTCTCCTTCACTGCATCTTCTGTTCTGGGACTTGCAGTTGCTGCAAGCTTTCCATATCCATCCTCCTTCACTGCATCTTCTGCTCTGGGACTTGCAGTTGCTGCACGCATTCCATATCCATTCTCCTTCACTGTATCTTCTGTTCTGGGACTTGCAGGTGCTGCAAGCATTCCATATACATTCTCCTTCACTCCATCTTCCGTTCTGGGACTTGCAGCTGCTGCAAGCATTCCATATCCATTCTCCTTCAAAGCATCTTCTGTTCTCGGATTTGCAGCTGCTACAAGCATTCCAATCCATTCTCCATCCCTGCATCCTCTGCTCTGGGACTAACAGATGCGGTAATCATTCCATATCCATTCTCCTTCACTACATCTTCTGTTCTGGGACGTTCAGCTGCTGCAAGCATTCCATATCCATTCTCCTTAACTCCATCTTCCGTTCTGGGACTTGCAGCTGCTGCAAGCATTCCAAATCCATTCTCCTTCACTGCATCTTCTGTTCTGGGACCTGCAGCTGCTGCAAGCATTCTGCTTCACTGCATCTTCTTTTCTGAGACTTGCAGCTGCTGCAAGCATTCCATATCCATTCTCCTTCACTACATTTTCTGTTCTGGGACGTTCAGCTGCTGCAAGCATTCCATACCCATTCTCCTTCACGGCATCTTCTGTTCTGGGACATGCAGCGGCTGAAAGCATTCTGATCCATCTGCTGCAAGCATTCCATATCCATTCTCCTTCACTGAATCTTCTGTTTTGGGACATGCAGCTGCTACAAGCATTCCATATCCATTCTCCTTCACAGCATCTTCTGTTCTGGGATTTGCAGCTGCTACAAGCATTCCTATCCATTCTCCTTCCCTGCATCTTCTGCTCTGGGACTTTCAGCTGCTGCAAGCATTCCATATCCATTCTCCTTCACTGCATCTTCTGCTCTGGGACTTGCAGTTGCTGCCAGCATTCCATATCCATTCTCCTTCACTGCATCTTCTGTTCTGGGACTTGCAGTTGCTGCAAGCTTTCCATATCCATCCTCCTTCACTACATCTTCTGCTCTGGGACTTGCAGTTGCTGCACGCATTCCATATCCATTCTCCTTCACTGTATCTTCTGTTCTGGGACTTGCAGGTGCTGCAAGCATTCCATATCCATTCTCCTTCACCGCATCTTCTGCTCTGGGACTTACAGATGGTGTAAACATTCCATATCTATTCTCCTTCCCTGCTTTTTCTGTTATGGGACGTGCAGCTGCTACAAGCATTTCAATCCACCTGCTGGAAGCATTCAAATCCATTCTCCATCACTGCATCTTCTGTTCTGGGACTTGCAGCTGCTGCAAGCATTCCATATCCATTCTCCTTCACTACATCTTCTTTTCTGGGACGTTCAGCTGCTGCAAGCATTCCATGTCCGTTCTCCTTCACTGCATCTTCTGTTCTGGGACATGCAGCTACTGTAAGCATTCCATTTCCATTCTCCTTCACTAGATCTTCTGTTCTTGGACGTTCAGCTGCTGCAAGCATTCTAATCCATTCACCTTCACTGCAACTCCTGCTCTGGGACTTACAGATGCTGTAAACATTCCATATCCATTCTCCTGTCACTGCTTCTTCTGATATGGGACTTGCAGCTGCTGCAAGCATTTCAATCCACCTGCTGCAAGCATTCGTATCCATTCTCCACTGCATCTTCTGTTTTGGGACTTGCAGCTGCTGCACACATTCTGCTTCACTGCATCTTCTGTTCTGAGACTTGCAGCTGCTGCAAGCATTCCATTTCCATTCTCCATCACTGCATCTTCTGTTCTGGGATGTTCAGCTGCTGCAAGCATTCCATACCCTTTCTGCTTCCCTGCATCTTCTGTTCTGGGACATGCAGCTACTGCAAGCATTCCATTTCCATTCTCCTGTCACTGCTTCTTCTGTTCTGGGACTTGCAGCAGCTGCAAGCATTCCAATCCAGCTGCTGCAAGCATTCCATATCCATTCTCCTTCACTGAATCTTCTGTTTTGGGATTTGCAGCTGCAACAAGCATTCCATATCCATTCTCCTTCACAGCATCTTCTGTTCTGGGATTTGCAGCTGCTACAAGCATTTCAATCCATTCCCCTTCCCTGCATCCTCTGCTCTGGGACTTACAGATGCTGTAAACATTCCATATCCATTCTCCTTCACTACATCTTCTGTTCTGGGACGTTCAGCTGCTGCAAGCATTCCATATCCATTCTTCTTCACTCCATCTTCTATTCTGGGACTTGCAGCTGCTGCAAGCATTCCATATCCATTCTCCTTCACAGCATCATCTGTTCTGAGACTTGCAACTGCTGCAAGCATTCCCCTTCACTGCATCTTCTGTTCTGGGAAATTCAGCTGCTGCAACCATTACGTATCAATTCTCCTGCCCTGCATCTTCTATTCTGGGACTTGCAACTGCTGCAAACATTCCATATCCATAATCCTACACTGCATCTTCTGTTCTGAGACTTTCAGCTGCTGCAAGCATTACCTATCCATTCTCCTCCACTACATCTTCTGTTCTGGGACTTGCAGCAGCTGCAAGCATTCCAATCCAGCTGTTGCAAGCATTCCATATCCATTCTCCTTCACTGAATCTTCTGTTTTGGGATTTGCAGCTGCAACAAGCATTCCATACCATTCTCCTTCACAGCATCTTCTGTTCTGAGACTTGCAGCTGCTGCAAGCATTCCATATCCATTCTCCTTCACTACATCTTCTTTTCTGGGACGTTCAGCTGCTGCAAGCATTCCATGTCCGTTCTCCTTCACTGCATCTTCTGTTCTGGGACATGCAGCTACTGTAAGCATTCCATTTCCATTCTCCTTCACTAGATCTTCTGTTCTTGGACGTTCAGCTGCTGCAAGCATTCTAATCCATTCACCTTCACTGCAACTCCTGCTCTGGGACTTACAGATGCTGTAAACATTCCATATCCATTCTCCTGTCACTGCTTCTTCTGATATGGGACTTGCAGCTGCTGCAAGCATTTCAATCCACCTGCTGCAAGCATTCGTATCCATTCTCCACTGCATCTTCTGTTTTGGGACTTGCAGCTGCTGCACACATTCTGCTTCACTGCATCTTCTGTTCTGAGACTTGCAGCTGCTGCAAGCATTCCATTTCCATTCTCCATCACTGCATCTTCTGTTCTGGGACGTTCAGCTGCTGCAAGCATTCCATACCCTTTCTGCTTCCCTGCATCTTCTGTTCTGGGACATGCAGCTACTGCAAGCATTCCATTTCCATTCTCCTGTCACTGCTTCTTCTGTTCTGGGACTTGCAGCAGCTGCAAGCATTCCAATCCAGCTGCTGCAAGCATTCCATATCCATTCTCCTTCACTGAATCTTCTGTTTTGGGATTTGCAGCTGCAACAAGCATTCCATATCCATTCTCCTTCACAGCATCTTCTGTTCTGGGATTTGCAGCTGCTACAAGCATTTCAATCCATTCCCCTTCCCTGCATCCTCTGCTCTGGGACTTACAGATGCTGTAAACATTCCATATCCATTCTCCTTCACTACATCTTCTGTTCTGGGACGTTCAGCTGCTGCAAGCATTCCATATCCATTCTTCTTCACTCCATCTTCTATTCTGGGACTTGCAGCTGCTGCAAGCATTCCATATCCATTCTCCTTCACAGCATCATCTGTTCTGAGACTTGCAACTGCTGCAAGCATTCCCCTTCACTGCATCTTCTGTTCTGGGAAATTCAGCTGCTGCAACCATTACGTATCAATTCTCCTGCCCTGCATCTTCTATTCTGGGACTTGCAACTGCTGCAAACATTCCATATCCATAATCCTACACTGCATCTTCTGTTCTGAGACTTTCAGCTGCTGCAAGCATTACCTATCCATTCTCCTCCACTACATCTTCTGTTCTGGGACTTGCAGCAGCTGCAAGCATTCCAATCCAGCTGTTGCAAGCATTCCATATCCATTCTCCTTCACTGAATCTTCTGTTTTGGGATTTGCAGCTGCAACAAGCATTCCATACCATTCTCCTTCACAGCATCGTCTGTTCTGAGACTTGCAGCTGCTGCATACATTCCATATCCTTTCTCCTTCACTGCATCTTCTGTTCTGGGACTTGCAGTTGCTGCCAGCATTCCATATCCATTCTCCTTCACTACATTTTCTGTTCTGGGACGTTCAGCTGCTGCAAGCATTCCATACCCATTCTCCTTCACGGCATCTTCTGTTCTGGGACATGCAGCGGCTGCAAGCATTCCGATCCATCTGCTGCAAGCATTCCATATCCATTCTCCTTCACTGAATCTTCTGTTTTGGGACGTGCAGCTGCTACAAGCATTCCATATCCATTCTCCTTCACAGCATCTTCTGTTCTGGGATTTGCAGCTGCTACAAGCATTCCTATCCATTCTCCTTCACTACATCTTCTGTTCTGGGACGTTCAGCTGCTGCAAGCATTCCATACCCTTTCTCCTTCACTGCATCTTCTGTTCTGGGACATGCAGCTACTGCAAGCATTCCATTTCCATTCTCCTGTCACGGCTTCTTCTGTTCTGGGACTTGCAGTGGCTGCAAGCATTCCAATCCAGCTGCTGCAAGCATTTCATATCCATTCTCCTTAACTCCATCTTCCGTTCTGGGACTTGCAGCTGCTGCAAGCATTCCAAATCCATTCTCCTTCACTGCATCTTCTGTTCTGGGACCTGCAGCTGCTGCAAGCATTCTGCTTCACTGCATCTTCTTTTCTGAGACTTGCAGCTGCTGCAAGCATTCCATATCCATTCTCCTTCACTACATTTTCTGTTCTGGGACGTTCAGCTGCTGCAAGCATTCCATACCCATTCTCCTTCACGGCATCTTCTGTTCTGGGACATGCAGCGGCTGCAAGCATTCTGATCCATCTGCTGCAAGCATTCCATATCCATTCTCCTTCACTGAATCTTCTGTTCTGGGATTTGCAGCTGCTACAAGCATTCCTATCCATTCTCCTTCCCTGCATCTTCTGCTCTGGGACTTTCAGTTGCTGCAAGCATTCCATATCCATTCTCCTTCACTGCATCTTCTGCTCTGGGACTTGCAGTTGCTGCCAGCATTCCATATCCATTCTCCTTCACTGCATCTTCTGTTCTGGGACTTGCAGTTGCTGCAAGCTTTCCATATCCATCCTCCTTCACTGCATCTTCTGCTCTGGGACTTGCAGTTGCTGCACGCATTCCATATCCATTCTCCTTCACTGTATCTTCTGTTCTGGGACTTGCAGGTGCTGCAAGCATTCCATATACATTCTCCTTCACTCCATCTTCCGTTCTGGGACTTGCAGCTGCTGCAAGCATTCCATATCCATTCTCCTTCAAAGCATCTTCTGTTCTCGGATTTGCAGCTGCTACAAGCATTCCAATCCATTCTCCATCCCTGCATCCTCTGCTCTGGGACTAACAGATGCGGTAATCATTCCATATCCATTCTCCTTCACTACATCTTCTGTTCTGGGACGTTCAGCTGCTGCAAGCATTCCATATCCATTCTCCTTAACTCCATCTTCCGTTCTGGGACTTGCAGCTGCTGCAAGCATTCCAAATCCATTCTCCTTCACTGCATCTTCTGTTCTGGGACCTGCAGCTGCTGCAAGCATTCTGCTTCACTGCATCTTCTTTTCTGAGACTTGCAGCTGCTGCAAGCATTCCATATCCATTCTCCTTCACTACATTTTCTGTTCTGGGACGTTCAGCTGCTGCAAGCATTCCATACCCATTCTCCTTCACGGCATCTTCTGTTCTGGGACATGCAGCGGCTGAAAGCATTCTGATCCATCTGCTGCAAGCATTCCATATCCATTCTCCTTCACTGAATCTTCTGTTTTGGGACATGCAGCTGCTACAAGCATTCCATATCCATTCTCCTTCACAGCATCTTCTGTTCTGGGATTTGCAGCTGCTACAAGCATTCCTATCCATTCTCCTTCCCTGCATCTTCTGCTCTGGGACTATCAGCTGCTGCAAGCATTCCATATCCATTCTCCTTCACTGCATCTTCTGCTCTGGGACTTGCAGTTGCTGCCAGCATTCCATATCCATTCTCCTTCACTGCATCTTCTGTTCTGGGACTTGCAGTTGCTGCAAGCTTTCCATATCCATCCTCCTTCACTACATCTTCTGCTCTGGGACTTGCAGTTGCTGCACGCATTCCATATCCATTCTCCTTCACTGTATCTTCTGTTCTGGGACTTGCAGGTGCTGCAAGCATTCCATATCCATTCTCCTTCACCGCATCTTCTGCTCTGGGACTTACAGATGGTGTAAACATTCCATATCTATTCTCCTTCCCTGCTTTTTCTGTTATGGGACGTGCAGCTGCTACAAGCATTTCAATCCACCTGCTGGAAGCATTCAAATCCATTCTCCATCACTGCATCTTCTGTTCTGGGACTTGCAGCTGCTGCAAGCATTCCATATCCATTCTCCTTCACTACATCTTCTTTTCTGGGACGTTCAGCTGCTGCAAGCATTCCATGTCCGTTCTCCTTCACTGCATCTTCTGTTCTGGGACATGCAGCTACTGTAAGCATTCCATTTCCATTCTCCTTCACTAGATCTTCTGTTCTTGGACGTTCAGCTGCTGCAAGCATTCTAATCCATTCACCTTCACTGCAACTCCTGCTCTGGGACTTACAGATGCTGTAAACATTCCATATCCATTCTCCTGTCACTGCTTCTTCTGATATGGGACTTGCAGCTGCTGCAAGCATTTCAATCCACCTGCTGCAAGCATTCGTATCCATTCTCCACTGCATCTTCTGTTTTGGGACTTGCAGCTGCTGCACACATTCTGCTTCACTGCATCTTCTGTTCTGAGACTTGCAGCTGCTGCAAGCATTCCATTTCCATTCTCCATCACTGCATCTTCTGTTCTGGGATGTTCAGCTGCTGCAAGCATTCCATACCCTTTCTGCTTCCCTGCATCTTCTGTTCTGGGACATGCAGCTACTGCAAGCATTCCATTTCCATTCTCCTGTCACTGCTTCTTCTGTTCTGGGACTTGCAGCAGCTGCAAGCATTCCAATCCAGCTGCTGCAAGCATTCCATATCCATTCTCCTTCACTGAATCTTCTGTTTTGGGATTTGCAGCTGCAACAAGCATTCCATATCCATTCTCCTTCACAGCATCTTCTGTTCTGGGATTTGCAGCTGCTACAAGCATTTCAATCCATTCCCCTTCCCTGCATCCTCTGCTCTGGGACTTACAGATGCTGTAAACATTCCATATCCATTCTCCTTCACTACATCTTCTGTTCTGGGACGTTCAGCTGCTGCAAGCATTCCATATCCATTCTTCTTCACTCCATCTTCTATTCTGGGACTTGCAGCTGCTGCAAGCATTCCATATCCATTCTCCTTCACAGCATCATCTGTTCTGAGACTTGCAACTGCTGCAAGCATTCCCCTTCACTGCATCTTCTGTTCTGGGAAATTCAGCTGCTGCAACCATTACGTATCAATTCTCCTGCCCTGCATCTTCTATTCTGGGACTTGCAACTGCTGCAAACATTCCATATCCATAATCCTACACTGCATCTTCTGTTCTGAGACTTTCAGCTGCTGCAAGCATTACCTATCCATTCTCCTCCACTACATCTTCTGTTCTGGGACTTGCAGCAGCTGCAAGCATTCCAATCCAGCTGTTGCAAGCATTCCATATCCATTCTCCTTCACTGAATCTTCTGTTTTGGGATTTGCAGCTGCAACAAGCATTCCATACCATTCTCCTTCACAGCATCTTCTGTTCTGAGACTTGCAGCTGCTGCAAGCATTCCATATCCATTCTCCTTCACTACATCTTCTTTTCTGGGACGTTCAGCTGCTGCAAGCATTCCATGTCCGTTCTCCTTCACTGCATCTTCTGTTCTGGGACATGCAGCTACTGTAAGCATTCCATTTCCATTCTCCTTCACTAGATCTTCTGTTCTTGGACGTTCAGCTGCTGCAAGCATTCTAATCCATTCACCTTCACTGCAACTCCTGCTCTGGGACTTACAGATGCTGTAAACATTCCATATCCATTCTCCTGTCACTGCTTCTTCTGATATGGGACTTGCAGCTGCTGCAAGCATTTCAATCCACCTGCTGCAAGCATTCGTATCCATTCTCCACTGCATCTTCTGTTTTGGGACTTGCAGCTGCTGCACACATTCTGCTTCACTGCATCTTCTGTTCTGAGACTTGCAGCTGCTGCAAGCATTCCATTTCCATTCTCCATCACTGCATCTTCTGTTCTGGGACGTTCAGCTGCTGCAAGCATTCCATACCCTTTCTGCTTCCCTGCATCTTCTGTTCTGGGACATGCAGCTACTGCAAGCATTCCATTTCCATTCTCCTGTCACTGCTTCTTCTGTTCTGGGACTTGCAGCAGCTGCAAGCATTCCAATCCAGCTGCTGCAAGCATTCCATATCCATTCTCCTTCACTGAATCTTCTGTTTTGGGATTTGCAGCTGCAACAAGCATTCCATATCCATTCTCCTTCACAGCATCTTCTGTTCTGGGATTTGCAGCTGCTACAAGCATTTCAATCCATTCCCCTTCCCTGCATCCTCTGCTCTGGGACTTACAGATGCTGTAAACATTCCATATCCATTCTCCTTCACTACATCTTCTGTTCTGGGACGTTCAGCTGCTGCAAGCATTCCATATCCATTCTTCTTCACTCCATCTTCTATTCTGGGACTTGCAGCTGCTGCAAGCATTCCATATCCATTCTCCTTCACAGCATCATCTGTTCTGAGACTTGCAACTGCTGCAAGCATTCCCCTTCACTGCATCTTCTGTTCTGGGAAATTCAGCTGCTGCAACCATTACGTATCAATTCTCCTGCCCTGCATCTTCTATTCTGGGACTTGCAACTGCTGCAAACATTCCATATCCATAATCCTACACTGCATCTTCTGTTCTGAGACTTTCAGCTGCTGCAAGCATTACCTATCCATTCTCCTCCACTACATCTTCTGTTCTGGGACTTGCAGCAGCTGCAAGCATTCCAATCCAGCTGTTGCAAGCATTCCATATCCATTCTCCTTCACTGAATCTTCTGTTTTGGGATTTGCAGCTGCAACAAGCATTCCATACCATTCTCCTTCACAGCATCGTCTGTTCTGAGACTTGCAGCTGCTGCATACATTCCATATCCTTTCTCCTTCACTGCATCTTCTGTTCTGGGACTTGCAGTTGCTGCCAGCATTCCATATCCATTCTCCTTCACTACATTTTCTGTTCTGGGACGTTCAGCTGCTGCAAGCATTCCATACCCATTCTCCTTCACGGCATCTTCTGTTCTGGGACATGCAGCGGCTGCAAGCATTCCGATCCATCTGCTGCAAGCATTCCATATCCATTCTCCTTCACTGAATCTTCTGTTTTGGGACGTGCAGCTGCTACAAGCATTCCATATCCATTCTCCTTCACAGCATCTTCTGTTCTGGGATTTGCAGCTGCTACAAGCATTCCTATCCATTCTCCTTCACTACATCTTCTGTTCTGGGACGTTCAGCTGCCGCAAGCATTCCATACCCTTTCTCCTTCACTGCATCTTCTGTTCTGGGACATGCAGCTACTGCAAGCATTCCATTTCCATTCTCCTGTCACGGCTTCTTCTGTTCTGGGACTTGCAGTGGCTGCAAGCATTCCAATCCAGCTGCTGCAAGCATTTCATATCCATTCTCCTTCACTGAATCTTCTGTTCTGGGATTTGCAGCTGCTACAAGCATTCCAATCCATTCTCCGTCCCTGCAACCTCTGCTCTGGGACTTACAGATGCTGTAAACATTCCATATCCATTCTCCTTCACTACATCTTCTGTTCTGGGACGTTCAGCTGCTGCAAGCATTCCATATACATTCTCCTTCACTTCATCTTCCGTTCTGGGACTTGCAGCTGCTGCAAGCATTCCATATCCATTCTCCTTCACAGCATCTTCTGTTCTCGGATTTGCAGCTGCTACAAGCATTCTGTCATGACTTCAGTCGGGCGGCGTTTCTTTTCTTTATGGAGACGCCATTAACAGTTCCACCACGTCTGACGGCCGTTCTGGGAGCACCGCTCTAGTGTTTTTTCCAAGATGGCCGCCCGCGTTTACTACTGCCGGCTCAGTGTGGCGTTCCTCGCGTTGCACCTTCACTGTACTCTGCGTCTTGAAGGTAACGCTAGTGCATCCTTCCTCCGTGTGTTTTCTCCTGTATTCCTTCCCTTGTTTTCCCGTCTCCCTCTGGTCTCCCGTTGGTTTCCCTTTTGCTGATTCGATCCGTACGTCTTGTACTGATCTCTCGCTCTCTCTCGCCGTTCCCTTGCCCTTCTGACTTTCAGCATGCCTTTCCTTGCCCTTGCCCTTGCTGCTAAGCACTTACCTCCTTGTCGCTGTTAGTTCCAAACTATCTGGAGTCATTTGTGCGCCCTTCCGGCTTCCTAAGGTGCACATATCACAGCTGGTTCTCTGGCGTCTCCCCAAGTCTACTGGTGAATCTCCGTTTAGCCACCCTTTTGAGCCGCCTTCTGCTGAAAGATCATTCTACCGGACTTCGCATTTCCACTCACTCCTTCATCAGAACAACTCCTGCAGGGTTTTTTCTGCCCCTTTCTGGCTTTTTCCCTGCTCAGGGGCCGGCTCCCAGGAGTCCCCGCTGTTCGTGTTCTCTAGTTACCCGACAGTGTGGCATCCCAGGGAGCTTGCCCCTACTTACGTCAAAAGAAAGAAGCAAGGAAGACTGATAAGACTCAGACCCGAAGACGTCCTGGAAAGAGGCCGGAGCTACAAGAGAGGTTCACAGACGATTCAGGTGAGGAGGAAGGAGGGGAACGTTCAGTCATTCCTGACAGAGTGCAACGCCCAACTACCTCCATGGCTTCTCTCGAGCAGTACCAAGAATTGGTGGCAGCCATTCAGGGGCTTACCGTAGAAGTGCAATCACTCCGGTCCGAAAATCAGTCTCTGCGACAACAGGTAGCAGCTCGTGAGGACGCCTGTGGAGATCTACCACCCCTTCCTTTACCTTGCGGGAAATTCAACGGAGATCCTAAAACTTTAAAGGTATTCTTGGATGCCTGCCAGTTATATTTCACCTTCCGCCCTCGTACTTATGAGACCACCAGGGCTAAGGTGGGTTTCCTAGTGTCTAACTTAACGGGAAGTGCCTTGGCATGGGCTTCACCGTTGGTTTTACAGGCTGATCCAGCTACTGCTCATTATGATCAGTTTGTGCAACTCTTTAAGTCGCGCTTTGACCGACCCGAGGTACAGTATGCCTCTTATGAAGCAATCATCGATATCAGACAGGGTACGCACGACGTACAGTCTTATGTTACCTCCTTTATGCAGCTTGCCGCCGATGCCGGATGGCCTGAGACTGCTCAACAGACTTTGTTTCGTCGCGGCTTGCAAGAAGAGATAAAGGATGAATTGGCACGTATTGCACGACCTCAGACGTTTCAGGAACTAGCGTCTCTCGCTCTTCAGATTGAGTATAGGTTGAGAGAAAGAAGACAAGAAAGGAGACGTCCACGACCTTCTCCATCAACCTTCTCCCCAAATCCTTCCCGGGAACATTCAACCTCATCCGCTGGGGAAGAACCGATGCAAATAGGCACCACCCGAGGACCTTTAACAGCTGAAGAGAAGAAAAGAAGAAGAGAGCTAGGTCTCTGCATGTATTGCGGTTCTAGCAAACATCTGCTCTGAAACTGCCCTGAGGTTCCTCCACGCCGCCAGGGAAACGATTCACCCCGAACCTAAACAGGGATAGGTTCGGGGGTGTTGGGATGAATCCCTGTACCAACACTTTGACTTCTCTTCTTCGAGAAGATAATCGTCTGATGGTATTTCAGGTTAAACTGTCCCGAGATTCTTCTACCTTCTGGGAGGCTTTAGCCATGCTGGACTGTGGGGCAGCAGGGAATTTCATCGATGTATCCTGGGCTCAGGAGAATGATGTGCCCATTGTCTCAAAGAATCTACCCATTCCGGTGGAGGGGGTGGATGGCCAGCCTCTGTCCTCAGGACCTGTTACTCAAGAGACTCTGCCACTTCGGGTCGAATTGTTCCAACATCGGGAGGAAATGGCATTCGATCTCATTAAAGCAGCGCATTTCCCTGTTATCCTGGGGATCTCGTGGCTGTGTAAACATAACCCAAAGATCGATTGGTCAAACAATACTATTCAGTTTCAGTCGCAACTTTGACTTAATGAATGTCTAAACTATAAATACTCTCTAGACTCCATGCATACGTGTGATTCCATGCTGGCGGCTTCACTCCATCAAGTACCGGAACATTATCAGGAGTATGCAGAGGTCTTCATGGACAAGCAACCCCATTCCCTTCCTCCTCACAGAAGAGAAGACTGCACCATTGAGATCCTACCAGATGCGTCCGTTCCCTTTGGAAGGATGTTTCCCTTGTCCTTACCCGAGCGGAAAGCTCTTAAGGAATACCTAGACTGTAATCTACAGAACGGGCTCATCCAGGAGTCCAGATCACCCGCTGGAGCATCACTATTCTTCATCCCGAAGAAGGGGTCTTCGGAACTCCGCCCATGTATCGACTACCGGGGCCTAAATCGCCTTACCATAAAAGACCGTTACCCGATGCCGCTCATCAAAGAGATAATAGAAGCTGTCCAAGGCGCGTCTGTCTTTACAAAATTGGATCTTAGGGGTGCGTACCACCTGCTCCGTATAAGACAGGGTGATGAATGTAAGACGGCATTTAGGACTCCACTAGGGCATTTCGAATATCGGGTTATGCCTTTCGGTCTGGTAAACGCCCCTGCTATATTCCAGCGCTTTATGGATAAATTGTTTGCCGACCTCCTATTCTCTTCAGTGGTGGTATACTTGGATGACATCCTCATTTACTCTTCCTCTCTTCCTGAACATAGAAGACTGGTCCGACAAGTGCTGGAACGTCTACAGGAAAACAAACTACTGGTAAAACCTGAGAAGTGTGTCTTTGAGGCCTGTTCGGTGTCTTATTTGGGTTTTATCCTCTCCCATGAGGGTATTCGTATGGATCCCTGCAAGATACAAGCAATCACCCATTGGTCTACTCCAAGAAACGTTAAGGAAGTACAGCGTTTTCTCGGTCTGGCCAATTTTTATCGCCAATTTATTTCAGGTTTCTCCAATAGGGTTCTTCCTATCACATCACTCTTGAAGAAGGGTGTTCTCTTCACTTGGACACAGGAAGCAGATTCTGCTTTTCAAGCTTTAAAGGAGGTATTTACCTCGGCTCCCATATTGGTACAACCGGATCAACTTTTCCCCTTCATTGTGGAGGCCATAGGAGCTGCTCTCTTGCAAAAGGGGAAGGACGGACTCGAACATCCGGTGGCTTATTATTCAAAGACTCTGACACCCAGTGAAAGGAATTACTCTGTCATCGAAAGGGAGTTGCTAGCCATCAAACACGCCTTTGAAGAATGGCGTCATCTTCTTCAAGGAGCCATGCATAAGTTTACAGTCCGTACCGACCACAGTAACCTTCGCATACTTCAGCAGATGGAATGTCGCAATGCTAGACATGCCCATTGGGCATATTCTTTCTCTCAGTTTGACTTTGTGATTACCTACCTGCCAGGCAATCTGAATATATTAGCTGATGCTCTGTCACGCAATCATGGTTTGGACTATGAGGCGAGTTCTAGCCACGAATTATTGTTAGCTGGCAAAGAGATCCGGACTGTGGCAAATACTTTTTTACGCGAAGTCCAGTGTGAACAATACAGTGTACCGATGAAGACGGAAGTAGCCTCTAAATTGGAAGAAAGAAAGGGGATTCTGTTCAAAGGTCAAGCCTTGTATCTGTCCAACAAAAGACACCAAAGACTGGCCCTTTCATGGTGTCATGATTCACCCATGGCCGGTCATAAGGGCATTCGTGCCACCAAGGATCTGGTGTCCAGACTGTTTTGGTGGCCAGGCTGGAACCAAGATGTACAATCTTATGTATCTACCTGTGCAATATGTGCGACCAGTAAGTATCTTTAATCCAAACCCTTAGGTCTTCTGCAACAGGAACCTGCTCCCAAACAACCATGGACCCACGTTTCTACAGACTTTATTGTGGACCTACCTAATTCTGAAGGGAACACCGTAATCATGGTGACTGTGGATTCTCTAAGCAAACTGGCTCACTTCACTCCCTTGAAAGGATTACCTACTGCCCCTGAAACAGCCAAAACCTTTCTGAAAGAGATAGTGCGACTTCATGGTCTCCCAGAGACCGTGGTGTCAGATCGGGGTCCTCAATTCACTTCCCAATTTTGGGGTACCCTCTGCAAACAAATAGGGATTCAACGAGCCCTTTCATCTGGGTTCCATCCACAGAGTAACGGACAAACGGAAAGGCTCAATCATACGCTTGAGCAATATCTTCAATGTTTTTGTAGCAGAAAGCAAGATGACTGGAATGTCTTTCTCCCTATGGCTGAGTTTACTTATAACAATACCAAACATTCAGCCATCAATATGTCTCCTTTTTTTTGCACCTTTGGTTATCATCCAAAACATCTGCCATTAGCAGAGATCCAACCCTCAAAATCTCCCGCTCTTGACCACCTCCTGACGGAACTCAATGACACTCATGCACTAGCCAGTAAAACCTTGGCCGCTAGCCGTCATGATTATAAGGTAAGGGCTGACAAGAAGAGGAAGGCTGCACCTTCTTGGTCGGAAGGGGATAAGGTTTGGTTAGCCACTAAATTTCTACCTCGCTGGGCACACATAGGGAAATTCGCACCAAGATATATCGGACCTTTTCAGATCATAAAGAAGGTAAACACTGTGAGGCACATTCACGCTCCTCGACTCATTAGGAAGTTTCACAGACTATATCCAGGCAAGCCCGGGGGCCCCCCGTGTAGAAGAGGGCATACTGTCATGACTTCAGTCGGGCGGCGTTTCTTTTCTTTATGGAGATGCCATTAACAGTTCCACCACGTCTGACGGCCGTTCTGGGAGCACCGCTCTAGTGTTTTTTCCAAGATGGCCGCCGGCGTTTACTACTGACGGCTCAGTGTGGCGTTCCTCGCGTTGCACCTTCACTGTACTCTGCGTCTTGAAGGTAACGCTAGTGTATCCTTCCTCCGTGTGTTTTCTCCTGTATTCCTTCCCTTGTTTTCCCGTCTCCCTCTGGTCTCCCGTTGGTTTCCCTTTTGCTGATTCGATCCGTACGTCTTGTACTGATCTCTCGCTCTCTCTCTCCGTTCCCTTGCCCTTCTGACTTTCAGCTTGCCTTTCCTTGCCCTTGCCCTTGCTGCTAAGCACTTACCTCCTGGTCGCTGGTAGTTCCAAACTATCTGGAGTCATTTGTGCGCCCTTCCGGCTTCCTAAGGTGCACATATCACAGCTGGTTCTCTGGCGTCTCCCCAAGTCTACTGGTGAATCTCCGTTTAGCCACCCTTTTGAGCCGCCTTCTGCTGAAAGATCATTCTACCGGACTTCGCATTTCCACTCACTCCTTCATCAGAACAACTCCTGCAGGGTTTTTTCTGCCCCTTTCGGGCTTTTTCCCTGCTCAGGGGCCGGCTCCCAGGAGTCCCCGCTGTTCGTGTTCTCTAGTTACCCGACAGTGTGGCATCCCAGGGAGCTCGCCCCTACTTACGTCAAAAGAAAGAAGCAAGGAAGACTGATAAGACTCAGACCCAAAGACGTCCTGGAAAGAGGCCGGAGCTACAAGAGAGGTTCACAGACGATTCAGGTGAGGAGGAAGGAGGGGAACGTTCAGTCATTCCTGACAGATTCCATTCCATTCTCCATCCCTGCATCCTCTGCTCTGGGACTTACAGATACGGTAAACATTCCATATCCATTCTCCTTCACTACATCTTCTGTTCTGGGACGTTCAGCTGCTGCAAGCATTCCATATCATTCTCCTTCACTCCATCTTCTGTTCTGGGACTTGCAGCTGCTCCAAGCATTCCAAATCCATGCTCCTTCACTGCATCTTCTGTTCTGGGACCTGCAGCTGCTGCAAGAATTCTGCTTCACTGCATCTTCTTTTCTGGGACCTGCAGCTGCTGCAAGAATTCTGCTTCACTGCATCTTCTTTTCTGAGACTTGCAGCTGCTGCAAGCATTCCATATCCATTCTCCTTCACTACATTTTCTGTTCTGGGACATTCAGCTGCTGCAAGCATTCCATACCCATTCTCCTTCACGGCATCTTCTGTTCTGGGACATGCAGCGGCTGCAAGCATTCCGATCCATCTGCTGCAAGCATTCCATAGCCATTCTACTTCACTGAATCTTCTGTTTTGGGACGTGCAGCTGCTACAAGCATTCCATATCCATTCTCCTTCACAGCATCTTCTGTTCTGGGATTTGCAGCTGCTGCAAGCATTCCATACCCTTTCTCCTTCACTGCATCTTCTGTTCTGGGACATGCAGCTACTGCAAGCATTCCAATTCCATTCTCCTGTCACTGCTTCTTCTGTTCTGGGACTTGCAGTGGCTGCAAGCATTCCAATCCAGCTGCTGCAAGCATTCCATATCCATTCTCCTTCACTGAATCTTCTGTTCTGGGATTTGCAGCTGCTGCAAGCATTCCAATCCATTCTCCTTCCCTGCAACCTCTGCTCTGGGACTTACAGATGCTGTAAACATTCCATATCCATTCTCCTTCACTACATCTTCTGTTCTGGGACATTCAGCTGCTGCAAGCATTCCATATACATTCTCCTTCACTCCATCTTCCATTCTGGAACTTGCAGCTGCTGCAAGCATTCCATATCCATTCTCCTTCACAGCATCTTCTGTTCTCGGATTTGCAGCTGCTACAAGCATTCCAATCCATTCTCCATCCCTGCATCCTCTGCTCTGGGACTAACAGATGCGGTAAACATTCCATATCCATTCTCCTTCACTACATCTTCTGTTCTGGGACGTTCAGCTGCTGCAAGCATTCCATATGCATTCTCCTTAACTCCATCTTCCGTTCTGGGACTTGCAGCTGCTGCAAGCATTCCAAATCCATTCTCCTTCACTGCATCTTCTGTTCTGGGACCTGCAGCTGCTGCAAGCATTCTGCTTCACCGCATCTTCTTTTCTGAGACTTGCAGCTGCTGCAAGCATTCCATATCCATTCTCCTTCACTACATTTTCTGTTCTGGGACGTTCAGCTGCTGCAAGCATTCCATACCCATTCTCCTTCACGGCATCTTCTGTTCTGGGACATGCAGCGGCTGCAAGCATTCTGATCCATCTGCTGCAAGCATTCCATATCCATTCTCCTTCACTGAATCCTCTGTTTTGGGACGTGCAGCTGCTACAAGCATTCCATATCCATTCTCCTTCGCAGCATCTTCTGTTCTGGGATTTGCAGCTGCTACAAGCATTCCTATCCATTCTCCTTCCCTGCATCTTCTGCTCTGGGACTTTCAGCTGCTGCAAGCATTCCATATCCATTCTCCTTCACTGCATCTTCTGCTCTGGGACTTGCAGTTGCTGCCAGCATTCCATATCCATTCTCCTTCACTGCATCTTCTGTTCTGGGACTTGCAGTTGCTGCAAGCATTCCATATCCATCCTCCTTCACTGCATCTTCTGCTCTGGGACTTGCAGTTGCTGCACGCATTCCATATCCATTCTCCTTCACTGTATCTTCTGTTCTGGGACTTGCAGGTGCTGCAAGCATTCCATATCCATTCTCCTTCACCGCATCTTCTGCTCTGAGACTTACAGATGGTGTAAACATTCCATATCTATTCTCCTTCCCTGCTTTTTCTGTAATGGGACGTGCAGCTGCTACAAGCATTTCAATCCACCTGCTGGAATCATTCAAATCCATTCTCCATCACTGCATCTTCTGTTCTGGGACTTGCAGCTGCTGCAAGCATTCCCCGTCACTGCATCTTCTGTTCTGAGACTTGCAGCTGCTGCAAGCATTCCATATCCATTCTCCTTCACTACATCTTCTTTTCTGGGACGTTCAGCTGCTGCAAGCATTCCATGTCCGTTCTCCTTCACTGCATCTTCTGTTCTGGGTCATGCAGCTACTGTAAGCATTCCATTTCCATTCTCCTTCACTAGATCTTCTGTTCTTGGACGTTCAGCTGCTGCAAGCATTCTAATCCATTCACCTTCACTGCAACTCCTGCTCTGGGACTTACAGATGCTGTAAACATTCCATATCCATTCTCCTGTCACTGATTCTTCTGATGTGGGACTTGCAGCTGCTGCAAGCATTTCAATCCACCTGCTGCAAGCATTCAAATCCATTCTCCACTGCATCTTCTGTTTTTGGACTTGCAGCAGCTGCACACATTCCCCTTCACTGCATCTTCTGTTCTGAGACTTGCATCTGCTGCAAGCATTCCATATCCATTCTCCATCACTACATCTTCTGTTCTGGGACGTTCAGCTGCTGCAAGCATTCCATACCCTTTCTGCTTCACTGCATCTTCTGTTCTGGGACATGCAGCTACTGCAAGCATTCCATTTCCATTCTCCTGTCACTGCTTCTTCTGTTCTGGGACTTGCAGCAGCTGCAAGCATTGCAATCCAGCTGCTGCAAGCATTCCATATCCATTCTCCTTCACTGAATCTTCTGTTTTGGGATTTGCAGCTGCAACAAGCATTCCATATCCATTCTCCTTCACAGCATCTTCTGTTCTGGGATTTGCAGCTGCTACAAGCATTTCAATCCATTCTCCTTCCCTGCATCCTCTGCTCTGGGACTTACAGATGCTGTAAACATTCCATATCCATTCTCCTTCACTACATCTTCTGTTCTGGGACGTTCAGCTGCTGCAAGCATTCCATATCCATTCTTCTTCACTCCATCTTCTATTCTGGGACTTGCAGCTGCTGCAAGCATTCCATATCCATTCTCCTTCACAGCATCATCTGTTCTGAGACTTGCAACTGCTGCAAGCATTCCCCTTCACTGCATCTTCTGTTCTGGGAAATTCAGCTGCTGCAAGCATTCTAATCCATTCACCTTCACTGCATCTCCTGCTCTGGGACTTACAGATGCTGTAAACATTCCATATCCATTCTCCTGTCACTGCTTCTTCTGATATGGGACTTGCAGCTGCTGCAAGCATTTCAATCCACCTGCTGCAAGCATTCAAATCCATTCTCCACTGCATCTTCTGTTCTGGGACTTGCAGCTGCTGCACGCATTCTGCTTCACTGCATCTTCTGTTCTGAGACTTGCAGCTGCTGCAAGCATTCCATATCCATTCTCCATCACTACATCTTCTGTTCTGGGATGTTCAGCTGCTGCAAGCATTCCATACCCTTTCTGCTTCACTGCATCTTCTGTTCTGGGACATGCAGCTACTGCAAGCATTCCATTTCCATTCTCCTGTCACTGCTTCTTCTGTTCTGGGACTTGCAGCAGCTGCAAGCATTCCAATCCAGCTGCTGCAAGCATTCCATATCCATTCTCCTTCACTGAATCTTCTGTTTTGGGATTTGCAGCTGCAACAAGCATTCCATATCCATTCTCCTTCATAGCATCTTCTGTTCTGGGATTTGCAGCTGCTACAAGCATTTCAATCCATTCTCCTCCCTGCATCCTCTGCTCTGGGACTTACAGATGCTGTAAACATTCCATATCCATTCTCCTTCACTACATCTTCTGTTCTGGGACGTTCAGCTGCTGCAAGCATTCCATATCCATTCTTCTTCACTCCATCTTCCATTCTGGGACTTGCAGCTGCTGCAAGCATTCCATATCCATTCTCCTTCACAGCATCTTCTGTTCTGAGACTTGCAACTGCTGCAAGCATTCCCCTTCACTGCAGCTTCTGTTCTGGGACGTTCAGCTGCTGCAAGCATTCCATATCCATTCTCCTTCACTCCATCTTCCGTTCTGGGACTTGCAGCGGCTGCAAGCATAACATATCCATTCTCCTTCACAGCATCTTCTGTTCTGAGACTTGCAGCTGATGCAAGCATTCCCCTTCACTACATCTTCTGTTCTGAGATATGCAGCTGCTGCAACCATTACGTATCAATTCTCCTGCCCTGCATCTTCTATTCTGGGACTTGCAACTGCTGCAAACATTCCATATCCATAATCCTACACTGCATCTTCTGTTCTGAGACTTTCAGCTGCTGCAAGCATTACCTATCCATTCTCCTCCACTACATCTTCTGTTCTGGGACATGCAGCTGCTGCAAGCATTCCATACCATTCTCCTTCACAGCATCGTCTGTTCTGAGACTTGCAGCTGCTGCATACATTCCATATCCTTTCTCCTTCACTGCATCTTCTGTTCTGGGACTTGCAGTTGCTGCCATCATTCCATATCCATTCTCCTTCACTGAATCGTCTGTTCAGGGACTTGCAGGTGCTGCAAGGATTCCATATCCATTCTCCTTCACTGCAGCTTCTGCTCTGGGACTTACAGATGGTGTAAACATTCCATATCCATTCTCCTTCACTGCACCTTCTGTCCTAGGACCTGCAGCTGCTACAAGCATTCCATATCCATTCTCCTTCACTGCATCTTCTGTTCTGGGATTTGTAGCTGCTTCAAGCATTCCAATCAATTCTCCTTCACTGCATCTTCTGTTCTGGAACTTGCAGCTGCTGCAAGCATTCCATATCCATTCTCATGTCACTTCTTCTTCTGTTCGGGGACATGCAGCTGCTGCAAGCATTCTAATCAATTCTCCTTCACTGCATCTTCTGCTCTGGGACTTACAGATGCTGTAAACATTCCACATCCATTCTCCTGTCACTGCTTCTTCTGTTATGGGACTTGCAGCTGCTACACTCATTTCAAGCCACCTGCTGCAAGCATTCAAATCCATTCTCCTTCCCTGCATCTTCTGTTCTGGAACGTTCAGCTGCTGCAAGCATTCCATACCCATTCTCCTTCACGGCATCTTCTGTTCTGGGACATGCAGAGGCTGCAAGCATTCCGATCCATCTGCTGCAAGCATTCCATATCCATTCTCCTTCACTGAATCTTCTGTTTTGGGGCGTGCAGCTGCTACAAGCATTCCATATCCATTCTCCTTCACAGCATCTTCTGTTCTGGGATTTTCAGCTGCTACAAGCATTCCTATCCATTCTCCTTCACTACATCTTCTGTTCTGGGACGTTCAGCTGCTGCAAGCATTCCATACCCTTTCTCCTTCACTGCATCTTCTGTTCTGGGACATGCAGCTACTGCAAGCATTCCATTTCCATTCTCCTGTCACTGCTTCTTCTGTTCTGGGACTTGCAGTGGCTGCAAGCATTCCAATCCAGCTGCTGCAAGAATTCCATATCCATTCTCTTTCACTGAATCTTCTGTTCTGGGATTTGCAGCTGCTACAAGCATTCCAATCCATTCTCCTTCCCTGAAACCTCTGCTCTGGGACTTGCAGCTGCTAAAAGCATTCCATACCCTTTCTCCTTCACTGCATCTTCTGTTCTGGGACGTTCAGCTGCTGCAAGCATTCCATATACCTTCTCCTTCACTGCATATTCTGTTCTGGGACTTGCAGCTGCTGCAAGCATTCCATATACATTCTCCTTCACAGCATCTTCTGTTCTCGGATTTGCAGCTGCTACAAGCATTTCAATCCATTCTCCATACATGCATCCTCTGCTCTGGGATTTACAGATGCGGTAAACATTCCATATCCATCCTCCTTCACTACATCTTCTGTTCTGGGACGTTCAGCTGCTGCAAGCATTCCATATCCATTCCCCTTCACTCCATCTTCCATTCTGGGACTTGCAGCTGCTGCAAGCATTCCAAATCCATTCTCCTTCACTGCATCTTCTGTTCTGGGACCTGCAGCTGCTGCAAGCATTCTGCTTCACTGCATCTTCTTTTCTGAGACTTGCAGCTGCTGCAAGCATTCCATATCCATTCTCCTTCACTACATTTTCTGTTCAGGGACGTTCAGCTGCTGCAAGCATTCCATACCCATTCTCCTTCACGGCATCTTCTGTTCTGGGACATGCAGTGGCTGCAAGCATTCCGATCCATCTGCTGCAAGCATTCCATATCCATTCTCCTTCACAGCATCTTCTGTTCTGGGATTTGCAGCTGCTACAAGCATTCCTATCCATTCTCCTTCCCTGCATCTTCTGCTCTGGGCCTTACAGATGCTGTAAACATTCCATATCCATTCTCCTTCACTACATCTTCTGTTCTGGGACGTTCAGCTGCTGCAAGCATTCCATATCCATTCTCCTTCACTGCATCTTCTGTTCTGGGACTTGCAGTTGCTGCCAGCATTCCATATCTATTCTCCTTCACTGCATCGTCTGTTCTGGGACTTGCAGATGATGCACGCATTCCATATCCATTCTCCTTCACTGTATCTTCTGCTCTGGGACTTGCAGATGCTGCACGCATTCCATATCCATTCTCCTTCACTGCATCTTCTGTTCTGGGACTTGCAGGTGCTGCAAGCATTCCATATCCCTTCTCCTTCACCGCATCTTCTGCTCTAGGACTTACAGATGGTGTAAACATTCCATATCTATTCTCCTTCCCTGCTTTTTCTGTTATGGGACTTGCAGCTGCTACAAGCATTTCAATCCACCTGCTGGAAGCATTCAAATCCATTCTACTTCACTGCATCTTCTGTTCTGGGACATGCAGCTACTGCAAGCATTCCATTTCCATTCTCCTGTCACTGCTTCTTCTGTTCTGGGACTTGCAGTGGCTGCAAGCATTCCAATCCAGCTGCTGCAAGCATTCCATATCCATTCTCCTTCACTGAATCTTCTGTTCTGGGATTTGCAGCTGCTACAAGCATTCCAATCCATTCTCCTTCCCTGCAACCTCTGCTCTGGGACTTACAGATGCTGTAAACATTCCATATCCATTCTCCTTCACTATATCTTCTGTTCTGGGACGTTCAGCTGCTGCAAGCATTCCATATCAATTCTCCTTCACAGCATCTTCTGTTCTCGGATTTGCAGCTGCTACAAGCATTCCAATCGATTCTCCATCCCTGCATCCTCTGCTCTGGGACTTACAGATGCGGTACACATTCCATATCCATTCTCCTTCACTCCATCTTCCGTTCTGGGACTTGCAGCTGCTGCAAGCATTCCATATCAATTCTCCTTCACAGCATCTTCTGTTCTTGGATTTGCAGCTGCTACAAGCATTCCAATCCATTCTCCATCCCTGCATCCTCTGCCCTGGGCCTTACAGATGCGGTACACATTCCATTTCCATTCTACTTCACTACATCTTCTGTTCTTGGACGTTCAGCTGCTGCAAGCATTCCATATCCATTCTCCTTCACTCCATCTTCCGTTCTGGGACTTGCAGCTGCTGCAAGCATTCCATACCCATTCTCCTTCACGGCATCTTCTGTTCTTGGACATGCAGCAGCTGCAAGCATTCCGATCCATCTGCTGCAAGCATTCCATATCCAGTCTCCTTCACTGAATCTTCTGTTTTGGGACGTGCAGCTGCTACAAGCATTCCATATCCATTCTCCTTCACAGCATCTTCTGTTCTGGGATTTGCAGCTGCTACAAGCATTCCTATCCATTCTCCTTCACTGCATCTTCTGCTCTGGGACTTACAGATGCTGTAAACATTCCATATCCATTCTCCTTCACTACATCTTCTGTTCTGGGACGTTCAGCTGCTGCAAGCATTCCATATCCATTCTCCTTCACTGCATCTTCTGTTCCATGACTTGCAGTTGCTGCCAGCATTCCATATCTATTCTCCTTCACTGCATCTTCTGCTCTGGGACTTGCAGATGCTGCACGCATTCCATATCCATTCTCCTTCACTGCATCTTCTGCTCTGGGACTTGCAGTTGCTGCAAGCATTCCATATCCATTCTCCTTCACTGCATCTTCTGTTCTGGGACTTGCAGATGCTGCACGCATTCCATATCCGTTCTCCTTCACTGCATCCTCTGTTCTGGGACTTGCAGTTGCTGCAAGCATTCCATATGCTTTCTCCTTCACTGCATCTTCTGCTCTGGGACTTGCAGATGCGGCATGCATTCCATATCAATTCTCCTTCACTGCATCTTCTGTTCTGGGACTTGCAGGTGCTGCAAGCATTCCATATCCATTCTCCTTCACCACATCTTCTGCTCTGGGACTTACAGATGGTGTAAACATTCCATATCTATTCTCCTTCCCTGCTTTTTCTGTTATGGGACTTGCTGCTGCTACAAGCATTTCAATCCACCTGCTGGAAGCATTCAAATCCATTCCACTTCACTGCATCTTCTGGTCTGGGACTTGCAGCTGCTGCAAGCATTCCATTTCCATTCTCCTTCACTAGATCTTCTGTTCTTGGACGTTCAGCCGCTGCAAGCATTCTAATCCATTCACCTTCCTGCATCTCCTGCTGTGGGACTTACAGATGCTGTAAACATTCCATATCCATTCTCCTGTCACTGCTTCTTATGTTATGGGACTTGCAGCTGCTACAAGCATTTCAATCCACCTGCTGCAAGCATTCAAATCCATTCTCCACTGCATCTTCTGTTCTGGGACTTGCAGCTGCTGCAAGCATTCTGCTTCACTGCATCTTCTGTTCTGAGACTTGCAGCTGCTGCAAGCATTTCATATCCATTCTCCTTGAATACATCTTCTGTTCTGGGACGTTCAGCTGCTGCAAGCATTCCATACCCTTTCTACTTCACTGAATCCTCTGTTCTGGGAAATGCAGCTACTGCAAGCATTCCATTTCCATTCTACTGTCACTGCTTCTTCTGTTCTGGGACTTGCAGGAGCTGCAAGCATTCCAATCCAGCTGCTGCAAGCATTCCATATCCATTCTCCTTCACTGAATCTTCTGTTCTGGGACTTGCAGCTGCTGCAAGCATTCCCCGTCACTGCATCTTCTGTTCTGAGACTTGCAGCTGCTGCAAGCATTCCATATCCATTCTCCTTCACTGCATCTTCTGTTCTGGGACATGCAGCTACTGTACGCATTCCATTTCCATTCTCCTTCACTAGATCTTCTGTTCTTGGACGTTCAGCTGCTGCAAGCATTATAAACCATTCACCTTCACTGCATCTCGTGCTCTGGGACTTACAGATGCTTTAAACATTCCATATCCATTCTCCTGTCACTGCTTCTTCTGATATGGGACTTGCAGCTGCTACAAGCATTTCAATCCACCTGCTGCAAGCATTCAAATCCATTCTCCACTGCATCTTCTGTTCTGGGACTTGCAGCTGCTGCAAGCATTCTGCTTCACTGCATCTTCTGTCCTGAGACTTGCAGCTGCTGCAAGCATTCCATATCCATTCTCCTTCACTACATCTTCTGTTCTGGGACGTTCAGCTGCTGCAAGCATTCCATACCCTTTGTGCTTCACTGCATCTTCTGTTCTGGGACATGCAGCTACTGTAAGCATTCCATTTCCATTCTCCTGTCACTGCTTCTTCTGTTCTGGGACTTGCAGCAGCTGCAGGCATTCCAATCCAGCTGCTGCAAGCATTCCATATCCATTCTCCTTCACTGAACCTTCTGTTTTGGGATTTGCAGCTGCAACAAGCATTCCATATCCATTCTCCTTCACAGCATCTTCTGTTCTGGGTATTTGCAGCTGCTACAAGCATTTCAATCCATTCTCCTTCCCTGCATCCTCTGCTCTGGGACTTACAGATGCTGTAAACATTCCATATCCATTCTCCTTCACTACATCTTCTGTTCTGGGACGTTCAGCTGCTGCAAGCATTCCATATCCATTCTTCTTCACTCCATCTTCTATTCTGGGACTTGCAGCTGCTGCAAGCATTCCATATCCATTCTCCTTCACAGCATCTTCTGTTCTGAGACTTGCAACTGCTGCAAGCATTCCCCTTCACTGCATCTTCTGTTCTGGGACGTTCAGCTGCTGCAAGAATTCCATATCCATTCTGCTTCACTGCATCTTCTGTTCTGGGACATGCAGCTACTGCAAGCATTCCATTTCCATTCTCCTGTCACTGCTTCTTCTGTTCTGGGACTTGCAGCAGCTGCAAGCATTCCAATCCAGCTGCTGCAAGCATTCCATATCCATTCTCCTTCACAGCATCTTCTGTTCTGGGATTTGCAGCTGCTACAAGCATTCCTATCCATTCTCCTTCACTACATCTTCTTTTCTCGGACGTTCAGCTGCTGCAAGCATTCCATCCCCTTTCTCCTCCACTGCATCTTCTGTTCTGGGACATGCAGCTACTGCAAGCATTCCATTTCCATTCTCCTGTCACTGCTTCTTCTGTTCTGGGACTTGCAGTGGCTGCAAGCATTCCAATCCAGCTGCTGCAAGAATTCCATATCCATTCTCCTTCACTGAATCTTCTGTTCTGGGACTTGCAGTTGCTACAAGCATTCCAATCCATACTCCTTCCCTACAACCTCTGCTCTGGGACTTGTAGCTGCTGCAAGCATTCCATACCCTTTCTCCTTCACTGCATCTTCTGTTCTGGGACGTTCAGCTGCTGCAAGCATTCCATATCCATTCGCCTTCAATCCATCTTCCGTTCTGGGACTTGCAGCTGCTGCAAGCATTCCATATACATTCTCCTTCACAGCATCTTCTGTTCTCGGATTTGCAGCTGCTACAAGCATTCCAATCCATTCTCCATCCATGCATCCTCTGCTCTGGGACTTACAGATGCGGTAAACATTCCATATCCATCCTCCTTCACTACATCTTCTGTTCTGGGACGTTCAGCTGCTGCAAGCATTCCATATCCATTCCCCTTCACTCCATCTTCCATTCTGGGACTTGCAGCTGCTGCAAGCATTCCAAATCCATTCTCCTTCACTGCATCTTCTGTTCTGGGACCTGCAGCTGCTGCAAGCATTCTGCTTCACTGCATCTTCTTTTCTGAGACTTGCAGCTGCTGCAAGCATTCCATATCCATTCTCCTTCACTACATTTTCTGTTCAGGGACGTTCAGCTGCTGCAAGCATTCCATATCCATTCTCCTTCACTACATCTTCTGTTCTGGGACGTTCAGCTGCTGCAAGCATTCCATATCCATTCTCCTTCACTGCATCTTCTGTTCTGTGACTTGCAGTTGCTGCCAGCATTCCATATCTATTCTCCTTCACTGCATCGTCTGTTCTGGGACTTGCAGATGCTGCACGCATTGCATATCCATTCTCCTTCACTGCATCTTCTGCTCTGGGACTTGCAGTTGCTGCCAGCATTCCATATCCTTTCTCCTTCACTGCATCTTCTGCTCTGGGACTTGCAGATGCTGCACGCATTCCATATCCATTCTCCTTCACTGCATCTTCTGTTCTGGGACTTGCAGGTGCTGCAAGCATTCCATATCCATTCTCCTTCACCGCCTCTTCTGCTCTGGGACTTACAGATGGTGTAAACATTCCATATCTATTCTCCTTCCCTGCTTTTTCTGTTATGGGACTTGCAGCTGCTACAAGCATTTCAATCCACCTGCTGGAAGCATTCAAATCCATTCTACTTCACTGCATCTTCTGTTCTGGGACATGCAGCTGCTGCAAGCATTCCATTTCCATTCTCCTGTCACTGCTTCTTCTGTTCTGGGACTTGCAGTGGCTGCAAGCATTCCAATCCAGCTGCTGCAAGCATTCAATATCCATTCTCCTTCACTGAATCTTCTGTTCTGGGATTTGCAGCTGCTACAAGCATTCCAATCCATTCTCCTTCCCTGCAACCTCTGCTCTGGGACTTACAGATGCTGTAAACATTCCATATCCATTCTCCTTCACTACATCTTCTGTTCTGAGACGTTCAGCTGCTGCAAGCATTCCATATCAATTCTCCGTCACAGCATCTTCTGTTCTCGGATTTGCAGCTGCTACAAGCATTCCAATCGATTCTCCATCCCTGAATCCTCTGCTCTGGGACTTACAGATGCGGTACACATTCCATATCCATTCTCCTTCACTCCATCTTCCGTTCTGTGACTTGCAGCTGCTGCAAGCATTCCATGTCAATTCTCCTTCACAGCATCTTCTGTTCTTGGATTTGCAGCTGCTACAAGCATTCCAATCCATTCTCCATCCCTGCATCCTCTGCTCTGGGACTTACCGATGCGGTACACATTCCATATCCATTCTCCTTCACTACATCTTCTGTTCTGGGACGTTCAGCTGCTGCAAGCATTCCATATCCATTCTCCTTCACTCCATCTTCCGTTCTGGGACTTGCAGCTGCTGCAAGCACTACAAATCCATTCTCCTTCACTGCATCTTCTGTTTTGGGACCTGCAGCTGCTGCAAGCATTCTGCTTCACTGCATCTTCTTTTCTGAGACTTGCCGCTGCTGCAAGCATTCCATACCCATTCTCCTTCACGGCATCTTCTGTTCTGGGACATGCAGCGGCTGCAAGCATTCCGATCCATCTGCTGCAAGCATTCCATATCCATTCTCCTTCACTGAATCTTCTGTTTTGGGACGTGCAGCTGCTACAAGCATTCCATATCCATTCTCCTTCACAGCATCTTCTGTTCTGGGATTTGCAGCTGCTACAAGCATTCCTATCCATTCTCCTTCCCTGCATCTTCTGCTCTGGGACTTACAGATGCTGTAAACATTCCATATCCATTCTCCTTCACTACATCTTCTGTTCTGGGACGTTCAGCTGCTGCAAGCATACCATATCCATTCTCCTTCACTGCATCTTCTGTTCTGTGACTTGCAGCTACTGGAAGCATTCCATTTCCATTCTCCTTCACTAGATCTTCTGTTCTTGGACGTTCAGCTGCTGCAAGCATTCTAATCCATTCACCTTCCTGCATCTCCTGCTGTGGGACTTACAGATGCTGTAAACATTCCATATCCATTCTCCTGTCACTGCTTCTTCTGTTATGGGACTTGCAGCTGCTACAAGCATTTCAATCCACCTGCTGCAAGCATTCAAATCCATTCTCCACTGCATCTTCTGTTCTGGGACTTGCAGCTGCTGCAAGCATTCTGCTTCACTGCATCTTCTGTTCTGATACTTGCAGCTGCTGCAAGCATTCCATATCCATTCTCCTTGAATACATCTTCTGTTCTGGGACGTTCAGCTGCTGCAAGCATTCCATACCCTTTCTCCTTCACTGAATCTTCTGTTCTGGGAAATGCAGCTACTGCAAGCATTCCATTTCCATTCTACTGTCACTGCTTCTTCTGTTCTGGGACTTGCAGCAGCTGCAAGCATTCCAATCCAGCTGCTGCAAGCATTCCATATCCATTCTCCATCACTGCATCTTCTGTTCTGGGACTTGCAGATGCTGCAAGCATTCCCCGTCACTGCATCTTCTGTTCTGAGACTTGCAGCTGCTGCAAGCATTCCATATCCATTATCCTTCACTACATCTTCTTTTCTGGGACGTTCAGCTGCTGCAAGCATTCCATGTCCGTTCTCCTTCACTGCATCTTCTGTTCTGGGACATGCAGCTACTGTAAGCATTCCATTTCCATTCTCCTTCACTAGATCTTCTGTTCTTGGACGTTCAGCTGCTGCAAGCATTATAATCCATTCACCTTCACTGCATCTCCTGCTCTGGGACTTACATATGCGGTACACATTCCATATCCATTCTCCTTCACTACATCTTCTGTTCTGGGACGTTCAGCTGCTGCAAGCATTCCATATCCATTCTCCTTCACTCCATCTTCCGTTCTGGGACTTGCAGCTGCTGCAAGCACTACAAATCCATTCTCCTTCACTGCATCTTCTGTTTTGGGACCTGCAGCTGCTGCAAGCATTCTGCTTCACTGCATCTTCTTTTCTGAGACTTGCCGCTGCTGCAAGCATTCCATATCCATTCTCCTTCACTACATTTTCTGTTCTGGGACGTTCAGCTGCTGCAAGCATTCCATACCCATTCTCCTTCACGGCATCTTCTGTTCTGGGACATGCAGCGGCTGCAAGCATTCCGATCCATCTGCTGCAAGCATTCCATATCCATTCTCCTTCACTGAATCTTCTGTTTTGGGACGTGCAGCTGCTACAAGCATTCCATATCCATTCTCCTTCACAGCATCTTCTGTTCTGGGATTTGCAGCTGCTACAAGCATTCCTATCCATTCTCCTTCCCTGCATCTTCTGCTCTGGGACTTACAGATGCTGTAAACATTCCATATCCATTCTCCTTCACTACATCTTCTGTTCTGGGATGTTCAGCTGCTGCAAGCATTCCATATCCATTCTCCTTCACTGCATCTTCTGTTCTGTGACTTGCAGCTACTGTAAGCATTCCATTTCCATTCTCCTTCACTAGATCTTCTGTTCTTGGACGTTCAGCCGCTGCAAGCATTCTAATCCATTCACCTTCCTGCATCTCCTGCTGTGGGACTTACAGATGCTGTAAACATTCCATATCCATTCTCCTGTCACTGCTTCTTCTGTTATGGGACTTGCAGCTGCTACAAGCATTTCAATCCACATGCTGCAAGCATTCAAATCCATTCTCCACTGCATCTTCTGTTCTGGGACTTGCAGCTGATGCAAGCATTCTGCTTCACTGCATCTTCTGTTCTGAGACTTGCAGCTGCTGCAAGCATTCCATACCCTTTCTCCTTCACTGAATCTTCTGTTCTGGGAAATGCAGCTACTGCAAGCATTCCATTTCCATTCTACTGTCACTGCTTCTTCTGTTCTGGGACTTGCAGCAGCTGCAAGCATTCCAATCCAGCTGCTGCAAGCATTCCATATCCATTCTCCATCACTGCATCTTCTGTTCTGGGACTTGCAGCTGCTGCAAGCATTCCCCGTCACTGCATCTTCTGTTCTGAGACTTGCAGCTGCTGCAAGCATTCCATATCCATTCTCCTTCACTACATCTTCTTTTCTGGGACGTTCAGCTGCTGCAAGCACTCCATGTCCGTTCTCCTTCACTGCATCTTCTGTTCTGGGACATGCAGCTACTGTAAGCATTCCATTTCCATTCTCCTTCACTAGATCTTCTGTTCTTGGACGTTCAGCTGCTGCAAGCATTATAATCCATTCACCTTCACTGCATCTCCTGCTCTGGGACTTACAGATGCTGTAAACATTCCATATCCATTCTCCTGTCACTGCTTCTTCTGATATGGGACTTGCAGCTGCTACAAGCATTTCAATCCACCTGCTGCAAGCATTCAAATCCATTCTCCACTGCATCTTCTGTTCTGGGACTTGCAGCTGCTGCAAGCATTCTGCTTCACTGCATCTTCTGTTCTGAGACTTGCAGCTGCTGCAAGCATTCCATATCCATTCTCCTTCACTACATCTTCTGTTCTGGGACGTTCAGCTGCTGCAAGCATTCCATGCCCTTTGTGCTTCACTGCATCTTCTGTTCTGGGACATGCAGCTACTGTAAGCATACCATTTCCATTCTCCTGTCACTGCTTCTTCTGTTCTGGGACTTGCAGCAGCTGCAAGCATTCCAATCCAGCTGCTGCAAGCATTCCATATCCATTCTCCTTCACTGAACCTTCTGTTTTGGGATTTGCAGCTGCAACAAGCATTCCATATCCATTCTCCTTCACAGCATCTTCTGTTCTGGGTATTTGCAGCTGCTACAAGCATTTCAATCCATTCTCCTTCCCTGCATCCTCTGCTCTGGGACTTACAGATGCTGTAAACATTCCATATCCATTCTCCTTCACTACATCTTCTGTTCTGGGACGTTCAGCTGCTGCAAGCATTCCATATCCATTCTTCTTCACTCCATCTTCTATTCTGGGACTTGCAGCTGCTGCAAGCATTCCATATCCATTCTCCTTCACAGCATCTTCTGTTCTGAGACTTGCAACTGCTGCAAGCATTCCCCTTCACTGCATCTTCTGTTCTGGGACGTTCAGCTGCTGCAAGCATTCCATATCCATTCTGCTTCACTGCATCTTCTGTTCTGGGACATGCAGCTACTGCAAGCATTCCATTTCCATTCTCCTGTCACTGCTTCTTCTGTTCTGGGACTTGCAGCAGCTGCAAGCATTCCAATCCAGCTGCTGCAAGCATTCCATCCCCTTTCTCCTCCACTGCATCTTCTGTTCTGGGACATGCAGCTACTACAAGCATTCCATTTCCATTCTCCTGTCACTGCTTCTTCTGTTCTGGGACTTGCAGTGGCTGCAAGCATTCCAATCCAGCTGCTGCAAGAATTCCATATCCATTCTCCTTCACTGAATCTTCTGTTCTGGGACTTGCAGTTGCTACAAGCATTCCAATCCATACTCCTTCCCAACAACCTCTGCTCTGGGACTTGTAGCTGCTGCAAGCATTCCATACCCTTTCTCCTTCACTGCATCTTCTGTTCTGGGACGTTCAGCTTTTGCAAGCATTCCATATCCATTCGCCTTCAATCCATCTTCAGTTCTGGGACTTGCAGCTGCTGCAAGCATTCCATATACATTCTCCTTCACAGCATCTTCTGTTCTCGGATTTGCAGCTGCTACAAGCATTCCAATCCATTCTCCATCCATGCATCCTCTGCTCTGGGACTTACAGATGCGGTAAACATTCCATATCCATCCTCCTTCACTACATCTTCTGTTCTGGGACGTTCAGCTGCTGCAAGCATTCCATATCCATTCCCCTTCACTCCATCTTCCATTCTGGGACTTGCAGCTGCTGCAAGCATTCCAATCCAGCTGCTGCAAGCATTCCATATCCATTCTCCTTCACAGCATCTTCAGTTCTGGGATTTGCAGCTGCTATAAGCATTCCTTTCCATTCTCCTTCACTACATGTTCTTTTCTCGGACGTTCAGCTGCTGCAAGCATTCCATCCCCTTTCTCCTCCACTGCATCTTCTGTTCTGGGACATGCAGCTACTGCAAGCATTCCATTTCCATTCTCCTGTCACTGTTTCTTCTGTTCTGGGACTTGCAGTGGCTGCAAGCATTCCAATCCAGCTGCTGCAAGAATTCCATATCCATTCTCCTTCACTGAATCTTCTGTTCTGGGACTTGCAGTTGCTACAAGCATTCCAATCCATACTCCTTCCCTACAACCTCTGCTCTGGGACTTGTAGCTGCTGCAAGCATTCCATACCCTTTCTCCTTCACTGCATCTTCGGTTCTGGGACGTTCAGCTGCTGCAAGCATTCCATATCCATTCGCCTTCAATCCATCTTCCGTTCTGGGACTTGCAGCTGCTGCAAGCATTCCATATACATTCTCCTTCACAGCATCTTCTGTTCTCGGATTTGCAGCTGCTACAAGCATTCCAATCCATTCTCCATCCATGCATCCTCTGCTCTGGGACTTACCGATGCGGTACACATTCCATATCCATTCTCCTTCACTAAATCTTCTGTTCTGGGACGTTCAGCTGCTGCAAGCATTCCATATCCATTCCCCTTCACTCCATCTTCCATTCTGGGACTTGCAGCTGCTGCAAGCATTCCAAATCCATTCTCCTTCACTGCATCTTCTGTTCTGGGACCTGCAGCTGCTGCAAGCATTCTGCTTCACTGCATCTTCTTTTCTGAGACTTGCAGCTGCTGCAAGCATTCCATATCCATTCTCCTTCACTACATTTTCTGTTCAGGGACGTTCAGCTGCTGCAAGCATTCCATATCCATTCTCCTTCACTACATCTTCTGTTCTGGGACGTTCAGCTGCTGCAAGCATTCCATATCCATTCTCCTTCACTGCATCTTCTGTTCTGTGACTTGCAGTTGCTGCCAGCATTCCATATCTATTCTCCTTCACTGCATCGTCTGTTCTGGGACTTGCAGATGCTGCACGCATTCCATATCCATTCTCCTTCACTGCATCTTCTGCTCTGGGACTTGCAGTTGCTGCCAGCATTCCATATCCTTTCTCCTTCACTGCATCTTCTGCTCTGGGACTTGCAGATGCTGCACGCATTCCATATCCATTCTCCTTCACTGCATCTTCTGTTCTGGGACTTGCAGGTGCTGCAAGCATTCCATATCCATTCTCCTTCACCGCATCTTCTGCTCTGGGACTTACAGATGGTGTAAACATTCCATATCTATTCTCCTTCCCTGCTGTTTCTGTTATGGGACTTGCAGCTGCTACAAGCATTTCAATCCACCTGCTGGAAGCATTCAAATCCATTCTACTTCACTGCATCTTCTGTTCTGGGACATGCAGCTGCTGCAAGCATTCCATTTCCATTCTCCTGTCACTGCTTCTTCTGTTCTGGGACTTGCAGTGGCTGCAAGCATTCCAATCCAGCTGCTGCAAGCATTCAATATCCATTCTCCTTCACTGAATCTTCTGTTCTGGGATTTGCAGCTGCTGCAAGCATTCCATACCCTTTCTCCTTCACTGCATCTTCGGTTCTGGGACGTTCAGCTGCTGCAAGCATTCCATATCCATTCGCCTTCAATCCATCTTCCGTTCTGGGACTTGCAGCTGCTGCAAGCATTCCATATACATTCTCCTTCACAGCATCTTCTGTTCTCGGATTTGCAGCTGCTACAAGCATTCCAATCCATTCTCCATCCATGCATCCTCTGCTCTGGGACTTACCGATGCGGTACACATTCCATATCCATTCTCCTTCACTAAATCTTCTGTTCTGGGACGTTCAGCTGCTGCAAGCATTCCATATCCATTCCCCTTCACTCCATCTTCCATTCTGGGACTTGCAGCTGCTGCAAGCATTCCAAATCCATTCTCCTTCACTGCATCTTCTGTTCTGGGACCTGCAGCTGCTGCAAGCATTCTGCTTCACTGCATCTTCTTTTCTGAGACTTGCAGCTGCTGCAAGCATTCCATATCCATTCTCCTTCACTACATTTTCTGTTCAGGGACGTTCAGCTGCTGCAAGCATTCCATATCCATTCTCCTTCACTACATCTTCTGTTCTGGGACGTTCAGCTGCTGCAAGCATTCCATATCCATTCTCCTTCACTGCATCTTCTGTTCTGTGACTTGCAGTTGCTGCCAGCATTCCATATCTATTCTCCTTCACTGCATCGTCTGTTCTGGGACTTGCAGATGCTGCACGCATTCCATATCCATTCTCCTTCACTGCATCTTCTGCTCTGGGACTTGCAGTTGCTGCCAGCATTCCATATCCTTTCTCCTTCACTGCATCTTCTGCTCTGGGACTTGCAGATGCTGCACGCATTCCATATCCATTCTCCTTCACTGCATCTTCTGTTCTGGGACTTGCAGGTGCTGCAAGCATTCCATATCCATTCTCCTTCACCGCATCTTCTGCTCTGGGACTTACAGATGGTGTAAACATTCCATATCTATTCTCCTTCCCTGCTGTTTCTGTTATGGGACTTGCAGCTGCTACAAGCATTTCAATCCACCTGCTGGAAGCATTCAAATCCATTCTACTTCACTGCATCTTCTGTTCTGGGACATGCAGCTGCTGCAAGCATTCCATTTCCATTCTCCTGTCACTGCTTCTTCTGTTCTGGGACTTGCAGTGGCTGCAAGCATTCCAATCCAGCTGCTGCAAGCATTCAATATCCATTCTCCTTCACTGAATCTTCTGTTCTGGGATTTGCAGCTGCTACAAGCATTCCAATCCATTCTCCATCCCTGCATCCTCTGCTCTGGGACTTACCGATGCGGTACACATTCCATATCCATTCTCCTTCACTACATCTTCTGTTCTGGGACGTTCAGCTGCTGCAAGCATTCCATATCCATTCTCCTTCACTCCATCTTCCGTTCTGGGACTTGCAGCTGCTGCAAGCACTACAAATCCATTCTCCTTCACTGCATCTTCTGTTTTGGGACCTGCAGCTGCTGCAAGCATTCTGCTTCACTGCATCTTCTTTTCTGAGACTTGCCGCTGCTGCAAGCATTCCATACCCATTCTCCTTCACGGCATCTTCTGTTCTGGGACATGCAGCGGCTGCAACCATTCCGATCCATCTGCTGCAAGCATTCCATATCCATTCTCCTTCACTGAATCTTCTGTTTTGGGACGTGCAGCTGCTACAAGCATTCCATATCCATTCTCCTTCACAGCATCTTCTGTTTTGGGACCTGCAGCTGCTGCAAGCATTCTGCTTCACTGCATCTTCTTTTCTGAGACTTGCCGCTGCTGCAAGCATTCCATATCCATTCTCCTTCACTACATTTTCTGTTCTGGGACGTTCAGCTGCTGCAAGCATTCCATACCCATTCTCCTTCACGGCATCTTCTGTTCTGGGACATGCAGCGGCTGCAAGCATTCCGATCCATCTGCTGCAAGCATTCCATATCCATTCTCCTTCACTGAATCTTCTGTTTTGGGACGTGCAGCTGCTACAAGCATTCCATATCCATTCTCCTTCACAGCATCTTCTGTTCTGGGATTTGCAGCTGCTACAAGCATTCCTATCCATTCTCCTTCCCTGAATCTTCTGTTCTGGGACTTGCAGTTGCTACAAGCATTCCAATCCATACTCCTTCCCTACAACCTCTGCTCTGGGACTTGTAGCTGCTGCAAGCATTCCATACCCTTTCTCCTTCACTGCATCTTCGGTTCTGGGACGTTCAGCTGCTGCAAGCATTCCATATCCATTCGCCTTCAATCCATCTTCCGTTCTGGGACTTGCAGCTGCTGCAAGCATTCCATATACATTCTCCTTCACAGCATCTTCTGTTCTCGGATTTGCAGCTGCTACAAGCATTCCAATCCATTCTCCATCCATGCATCCTCTGCTCTGGGACTTACCGATGCGGTACACATTCCATATCCATTCTCCTTCACTACATCTTCTGTTCTGGGATGTTCAGCTGCTGCAAGCATTCCATATCCATTCCCCTTCACTCCATCTTCCATTCTGGGACTTGCAGCTGCTGCAAGCATTCCAAATCCATTCTCCTTCACTGCATCTTCTGTTCTGGGACCTGCAGCTGCTGCAAGCATTCTGCTTCACTGCATCTTCTTTTCTGAGACTTGCAGCTGCTGCAAGCATTCCATATCCATTCTCCTTCACTACATTTTCTGTTCAGGGACGTTCAGCTGCTGCAAGCATTCCATATCCATTCTCCTTCACTACATCTTCTGTTCTGGGACGTTCAGCTGCTGCAAGCATTCCATATCCATTCTCCTTCACTGCATCTTCTGTTCTGTGACTTGCAGTTGCTGCCAGCATTCCATATCTATTCTCCTTCACTGCATCGTCTGTTCTGGGACTTGCAGATGCTGCACGCATTCCATATCCATTCTCCTTCACTGCATCTTCTGCTCTGGGACTTGCAGTTGCTGCCAGCATTCCATATCCTTTCTCCTTCACTGCATCTTCTGCTCTGGGACTTGCAGATGCTGCACGCATTCCATATCCATTCTCCTTCACTGCATCTTCTGTTCTGGGACTTGCAGGTGCTGCAAGCATTCCATATCCATTCTCCTTCACCGCATCTTCTGCTCTGGGACTTACAGATGGTGTAAACATTCCATATCTATTCTCCTTCCCTGCTGTTTCTGTTATGGGACTTGCAGCTGCTACAAGCATTTCAATCCACCTGCTGGAAGCATTCAAATCCATTCTACTTCACTGCATCTTCTGTTCTGGGACATGCAGCTGCTGCAAGCATTCCATTTCCATTCTCCTGTCACTGCTTCTTCTGTTCTGGGACTTGCAGTGGCTGCAAGCATTCCAATCCAGCTGCTGCAAGCATTCAATATCCATTCTCCTTCACTGAATCTTCTGTTCTGGGATTTGCAGCTGCTACAAGCATTCCAATCCATTCTCCTTCCCTGCAACCTCTGCTCTGGGACTTACAGATGCTGTAAACATTCCATATCCATTCTCCTTCACTACATCTTCTGTTCTGAGACATTCAGCTGCTGCAAGCATTCCATATCAATTCTCCGTCACAGCATCTTCTGTTCTCGGATTTGCAGCTGCTACAAGCATTCCAATCGATTCTCCATCCCTGCATCCTCTGCTCTGGGACTTACAGATGCGTTACACATTCATATCCATTCTCCTTCACTCCATCTTCCGTTCTGTGACTTGCAGCTGCTGCAAGCATTCCATGTCAATTCTCCTTCACAGCATCTTCTGTTCTTGGATTTGCAGCTGCTACAAGCATTCCAATCCATTCTCCATCCCTGCATCCTCTGCTCTGGGACTTACCGATGCGGTACACATTCCATATCCATTCTCCTTCACTACATCTTCTGTTCTGGGACGTTCAGCTGCTGCAAGCATTCCATATCCATTCTCCTTCACTCCATCTTCCGTTCTGGGACTTGCAGCTGCTGCAAGCACTACAAATCCATTCTCCTTCACTGCATCTTCTGTTTTGGGACCTGCAGCTGCTGCAAGCATTCTGCTTCACTGCATCTTCTTTTCTGAGACTTGCCGCTGCTGCAAGCATTCCATACCCATTCTCCTTCACGGCATCTTCTGTTCTGGGACATGCAGCGGCTGCAACCATTCCGATCCATCTGCTGCAAGCATTCCATATCCATTCTCCTTCACTGAATCTTCTGTTTTGGGACGTGCAGCTGCTACAAGCATTCCATATCCATTCTCCTTCACAGCATCTTCTGTTTTGGGACCTGCAGCTGCTGCAAGCATTCTGCTTCACTGCATCTTCTTTTCTGAGACTTGCCGATGCTGCAAGCATTCCATATCCATTCTCCTTCACTACATTTTCTGGTCTGGGACGTTCAGCTGCTGCAAGCATTCCATACCCATTCTCCTTCACGGCATCTTCTGTTCTGGGACATGCAGCGGCTGCAAGCATTCCGATCCATCTGCTGCAAGCATTCCATATCCATTCTCCTTCACTGAATCTTCTGTTTTGGGACGTGCAGCTGCTACAAGCATTCCATATCCATTCTCCTTCACAGCATCTTCTGTTCTGGGATTTGCAGCTGCTACAAGCATTCCTATCCATTCTCCTTCCCTGCATCTTCTGCTCTGGGACTTACAGATGCTGTAAACATTCCATATCCATTCTCCTTCACTACATCTTCTGTTCTGGGACGTTCAGCTGCTGCAAGCATTCCATATCCATTCTCCTTCACTGCATCTTCTGTTCTGTGACCTGCAGCTACTGTAAGCATTCCATTTCCATTCTCCTTCACTAGATCTTCTGTTCTTGGACGTTCAGCCGCTGCAAGCATTCTAATCCATTCACCTTCCTGCATCTCCTGCTGTGGGACTTACAGATGCTGTAAACATTCCATATCCATTCTCCTGTCACTGCTTCTTCTGTTATGGGACTTGCAGCTGCTACAAGCATTTCAATCCACCTGCTGCAAGCATTCAAATCCATTCTCCACTGCATCTTCTGTTCTGGGACTTGCAGCAGCTGCAAGCATTCTGCTTCACTGCATCTTCTGTTCTGAGACTTGCAGCTGCTGCAAGCATTCCATATCCATTCTCCTTGAATACATCTTCTGTTCTGGGACGTTCAGCTGCTGCAAGCATTCCATACCCTTTCTCCTTCACTGAATCTTCTGTTCTGGGAAATGCAGCTACTGCAAGCATTCCATTTCCATTCTACTGTCACTGCTTCTTCTGTTCTGGGACTTGCAGCAGCTGCAAGCATTCCAATCCAGCTGCTGCAAGCATTCCATATCCATTCTCCATCACTGCATCTTCTGTTCTGGGATTTGCAGCTGCTGCAAGCATTCCCCGTCACTGCATCTTCTGTTCTGAGACTTGCAGCTGCTGCAAGCATTCCATATCCATTCTCCTTCACTACATCTTCTTTTCTGGGACGTTCAGCTGCTGCAAGCACTCCATGTCCGTTCTCCTTCACTGCATCTTCTGTTCTGGGACATGCAGCTACTGTAAGCATTCCATTTCCATTCTCCTTCACTAGATCTTCTGTTCTTGGACGTTCAGCTGCTGCAAGCATTATAATCCATTCACCTTCACTGCATCTCCTGCTCTGGGACTTACAGATGCTGTAAACATTCCATATCCATTCTCCTGTCACTGCTTCTTCTGATATGGGACTTGCAGCTGCTACAAGCATTTCAATCCACCTGCTGCAAGCATTCAAATCCATTCTCCACTGCATCTTCTGTTCTGGGACTTGCAGCTGCTGCAAGCATTCTGCTTCACTGCATCTTCTGTTCTGAGACTTGCAGCTGCTGCAAGCATTCCATATCCATTCTCCTTCACTACATCTTCTGTTCTAGGACGTTCAGCTGCTGCAAGCATTCCATGCCCTTTGTGCTTCACTGCATCTTCTGTTCTGGGACATGCAGCTACTGTAAGCATTCCATTTCCATTCCCCTGTCACTGCTTCTTCTGTTCTGGGACTTGCAGCAGCTACAAGCATTCCAATCCAGCTGCTGCAAGCATTCCATATCCATTCTCCTTCACTGAACCTTCTGTTTTGGGATTTGCAGCTGCAACAAGCATTCCATATCCATTCTCCTTCACAGCATCTTCTGTTCTGGGTATTTGCAGCTGCTACAAGCATTTCAATCCATTCTCCTTCCCTGCATCCTCTGCTCTGGGACTTACAGATGCTGTAAACATTCCATATCCATTCTCCTTCACTACATCTTCTGTTCTGGGACGTTCAGCTGCTGCAAGCATTCCATATCCATTCTCCTTCACAGCATCTTCTGTTCTGAGACTTGCAACTGCTGCAAGCATTCCCCTTCACTGCATCTTCTGTTCTGGGACGTTCAGCTGCTGCAAGCATTCCATATCCATTCTGCTTCACAGCATCTTCTGTTCTGGGACATGCAGCTACTGCAAGCATTCCATTTCCATTCTCCTGTCACTGCTTCTTCTGTTCTGGGACTTGCAGCAGCTGCAAGCATTCCAATCCAGCTGCTGCAAGCATTCCATCCCCTTTCTCCTCCACTGCATCTTCTGTTCTGGGACATGCAGCTACTGCAAGCATTCCATTTCCATTCTCCTGTCACTGCTTCTTCTGTTCTGGGACTTGCAGTGGCTGCAAGCATTCCAATCCAGCTGCTGCAAGAATTCCATATCCATTCTCCTTCACTGAATCTTCTGTTCTGGGACTTGCAGTTGCTACAAGCATTCCAATCCATACTCCTTCTCTACAACCTCTGCTCTGGGGCTTGTAGCTGCTGCAAGCATTCCATACCCTTTCTCCTTCACTGCATCTTCTGTTCTGGGACGTTCAGCTGCTGCAAGCATTCCATATCCATTCGCCTTCAATCCATCTTCCGTTCTGGGACTTGCAGCTGCTGCAAGCATTCCATATACATTCTCCTTCACAGAACCTTCTGTTTTGGGATTTGCAGCTGCAACAAGCATTCCATATCCATTCTCCTTCACAGCATCTTCTGTTCTGGGTATTTGCAGCTGCTACAAGCATTTCAATCCATTCTCCTTCCCTGCATCCTCTGCTCTGGGACTTACAGATGCTGTAAACATTCCATATCCATTCTCCTTCACTACATCTTCTGTTCTGGGACGTTCAGCTGCTGCAAGCATTCCATATCCATTCTTCTTCACTCCATCTTCTATTCTGGGACTTGCAGCTGCTGCAAGCATTCCATATCCATTCTCCTTCACAGCATCTTCTGTTCTGAGACTTGCAACTGCTGCAAGCATTCCCCTTCACTGCATCTTCTGTTCTGGGACGTTCAGCTGCTGCAAGCATTCCATATCCATTCTGCTTCACAGCATCTTCTGTTCTGGGACATGCAGCTACTGCAAGCATTCCATTTCCATTCTCCTGTCACTGCTTCTTCTGTTCTGGGACTTGCAGCAGCTGCAAGCATTCCAATCCAGCTGCTGCAAGCATTCCATCCCCTTTCTCCTCCACTGCATCTTCTGTTCTGGGACATGCAGCTACTGCAAGCATTCCATTTCCATTCTCCTATCACTGCTTCTTCTGTTCTGGGACTTGCAGTGGCTGCAAGCATTCCAATCCAGCTGCTGCAAGAATTCCATATCCATTCTCCTTCACTGAATCTTCTGTTCTGGGACTTGCAGTTGCTACAAGCATTCCAATCCATACTCCTTCCCTACAACCTCTGCTCTGGGGCTTGTAGCTGCTGCAAGCATTCCATACCCTTTCTCCTTCACTGCATCTTCTGTTCTGGGACGTTCAGCTGCTGCAAGCATTCCATATCCATTCGCCTTCAATCCATCTTCCGTTCTGGGACTTGCAGCTGCTGCAAGCATTCCATATACATTCTCCTTCACAGCATTTTCTGTTCTCGGATTTGCAGCTGCTACAAGCATTCCAATCCATTCTCCATCCATGCATCCTCTGCTCTGGGACTTACAGATGCGGTAAACATTCCATATCCATCCTCCTTCACTACATCTTCTGTTCTGGGACGTTCAGCTGCTGCAAGCATTCCATATCCATTCCCCTTCACTCCATCTTCCATTCTGGGACTTGCAGCTGCTGCAAGCATTCCAAATCCATTCTCCTTCACTGCATCTTCTGTTCTGGGACCTGCAGCTGCTGCAAGCATTCTGCTTCACTGCATCTTCTTTTCTGAGACTTGCAGCTGCTGCAAGCATTCCATATCCATTCTCCTTCACTACATTTTCTGTTCAGGGACGTTCAGCTGCTGCAAGCATTCCATATCCATTCTCCTTCACTACATCTTCTGTTCTGGGACGTTCAGCTGCTGCAAGCATTCCATATCCATTCTCCTTCACTGCATCTTCTGTTCTGTGACTTGCAGTTGCTGCCAGCATTCCATATCTATTCTCCTTCACTGCATCGTCTGTTCTGGGACTTGCAGATGCTGCACGCATTCCATATCCATTCTCCTTCACTGCATCTTCTGCTCTGGGACTTGCAGTTGCTGCCAGCATTCCATATCCTTTCTCCTTCATTGCATCTTCTGCTCTGGGACTTGCAGATGCTGCACGCATTCCATATCCATTCTCCTTCACTGCATCTTCTGTTCTGGGACTTGCAGGTGCTGCAAGCATTCCATATCCATTCTCCTTCACCGCATCTTCTGCTCTGGGACTTACAGATGGTGTAAACATTCCATATCTATTCTCCTTCCCTGCTTTTTCTGTTATAGCATTCAAATCCATTCTACTTCACTGCATCTTCTGTTCTGGGACATGCAGCTGCTGCAAGCATTCCATTTCCATTCTCCTGTCACTGCTTCTTCTGTTCTGGGACTTGCAGTGGCTGCAAGCATTCAAATCCAGCTGCTGCAAGCATTCAATATCCATTCTCCTTCACTGAATCTTCTGTTCTGGGATTTGCAGCTGCTACAAGCATTCCAATCCATTCTCCTTCCCTGCAACCTCTGCTCTGGGACTTACAGATGCTGTAAACATTCCATATCCATTCTCCTTCACTACATCTTCTGTTCTGAGACATTCAGCTGCTGCAAGCATTCCATATCAATTCTCCTTCACAGCATCTTCTGTTCTCGGATTTGCAGCTGCTACAAGCATTCCAATCGATTCTCCATCCCTGCATCCTCTGCTCTGGGACTTACAGATGCGGTACACATTCCATATCCATTCTCCTTCACTCCATCTTCCGTTCTATGACTTGCAGCTGCTGCAAGCATCCCATGTCAATTCTCCTTCACAGCATCTTCTGTTCTTGGATTTGCAGCTGCTACAAGCATTCCAATCCATTCTCCATCCCTGCATCCTCTGCTCTGGGACTTACCGATGCGGTACACATTCCATATCCATTCTCCTTCACTACATCTTCTGTTCTGGGACGTTCAGCTGCTGCAAGCATTCCATATCCATTCTCCTTCACTCCATGTTCCGTTCTGGGACTTGCAGCTGCTGCAAGCACTACAAATCCATTCTCCTTCACTGCATCTTCTGTTTTGGGACCTGCAGCTGCTGCAAGCATTCTGCTTCACTGCATCTTCTGTTTTGGGACCTGCAGCTGCTGCAAGCATTCTGCTTCACTGCATCTTCTTTTCTGAGACTTGCAGCTGCTGCAAGCATTCCATATCCATTCTCCTTCACTACATTTTCTGTTCTGGGACGTTCAGCTGCTGCAAGCATTCCATACCCATTCTCCTTCACGGCATCTTCTGTTCTGGGACATGCAGCGGCTGCAAGCATTCCGATCCATCTGCTGCAAGCATTCCATATCCATTCTCCTTCACTGAATCTTCTGTTTTGGGACGTGCAACTGCTACAAGCATTCCATATCCATTCTCCTTCACAGCATCTTCTGTTCTGGGATTTGCAGCTGCTACAAGCATTCCTATCCATTCTCCTTCCCTGCATCTTCTGCTCTGGGACTTACAGATGCTGTAAACATTCCATATCCATTCTCCTTCACTACATCATCTGTTCTGGGACGTTCAGCTGCTGCAAGCATTCCATATCCATTCTCCTTCACTGCATCTTCTGTTCTGTGACTTGCAGTTGCTGCCAGCATTCCATATCTATTCTCCTTCACTGCATCTTCTGCTCTGGGACTTGCAGATGCTGCACGCATTCCATATCCATTCTCGTTCACTGCATCTTCTGTTCTGGGACTTGCAGTTGCTGCAAGCATTCCATATCCATTCTCCTTCACTGCATCTTCTGTTCTGGGACTTGCAGATGCTGCACGCATTCCATATCCATTCTCCTTCACTGCATCTTCTGTTCTGGGACTTGCAGTTGCTGAAAGCATTCCATATCCTTTCTCCTTCACTGCATCTTCTGCTCTGGGACTTGCAGATGCTGCACGCATTCCATATCCATTCTCCTTCACTGCATCTTCTGTTCTGGGACTTGCAGGTGCTGCAAGCATTCCATATCCATTCTCCTTCACCGCATCTTCTGCTCTGGGACTTACAGATGGTGTAAACATTCCATATCTATTCTCCTTCCCTGCTTTTTCTGTTATGGGACTTGCTGCTGCTACAAGCATTTCAATCCACCTGCTGGAAGCATTCAAATCCATTCCACTTCACTGCATCTTCTGGTCTGGGACTTGCAGCTGCTGCAAGCATTCCCCTTCACTGCATCTTCTGTTCTGAGACTTTCAGCTGCTGCAAGCATTCCATATCCTTTCTCCTTCACTACATCTTCTTTTCTGGGACGTTCAGCTGCTTCAAGCATTCCATGTTCATTCTCCTTCACTGCATCTTCTGTTCTGGGACATGCAGCTACTGTAAGCATTCCATTTCCATTCTCCTTCACTAGATCTTCTGTTCTTGGACGTTCAGCTGCTGTAAGCATTCTAATCCATTCACCTTCCTGCATCTCCTGCTGTGGGACTTACAGATGCTGTAAACATTCCATATCCATTCTCCTGTCACTGCTTCTTCTGTTATGGGACTTGCAGCTGCTACAAGCATTTCAATCCACCTGCTGCAAGCATTCAAATCCATTCTCCACTGCATCTTCTGTTCTGGGACTTGCAGCTGCTGCAAGCATTCTGCTTCACTGCATCTTCTGTTCTGAGACTTGCAGCTGCTGCAAGCATTCCATATCCATTCTCCTTGAATACATCTTCTGTTATGGGACGTTCAGCTGCTGCAAGCATTCCATACCCTTTCTCCTTCACTGAATCTTCTGTTCTGGGAAATGCAGCTACTGCAAGCATTCCATTTCCATTCTACTGTCACTGCTTCTTCTGTTCTGGGACTTGCAGCAGCTGCAAGCATTCCAATCCAGCTGCTGCAAGCATCCCATATCCATTCTCCATCACTGCATCTTCTGTTCTGGGACTTGCAGCTGCTGCAAGCATTCCCCATCACTGCATCTTCTGTTCTGAGACTTGCAGCTGCTGCAAGCATTCCATATCCATTCTCCTTCACTACATCTTCTTTTCTGGGACGTTCAGCTGCTGCAAGCATTCCATGTCCGTTCTCCTTTACTGCATCTTCTGTTCTGGGACATGCAGCTACTGTAAGCATTCCATTTCCATTCTCCTTTACTAGATTTTCTGTTCTTGGACGTTCAGCTGCTGCAAGCATTATAATCCATTCACCTTCACTGCATCTCCTGCTCTGGGACTTACAGATGTTGTAAACATTCCATATCCATTCTCCTGTCACTGCTTCTTCTGATATGGGACTTGCAGCTGCTACAAGCATTTCAATCCACCTGCTGCAAGCATTCAAATCCATTCTCCACTGCATCTTCTGTTCTGGGACTTGCAGCTGCTGCAAGCATTCTGCTTCACTGCATCTTCTGTTCTGAGACTTGCAGCTGCTGCAAGCATTCCATATCCATTCTCCTTCACTACATCTTCTGTTCTGGGACGTTCAGCTGCTGCAAGCATTCCATACCCTTTCTGCTTCACTGCATCTTCTGTTCTGGGACATGCAGCTACTGCAAGCATTCCATTTCCATTCTCCTGTCACTGCTTCTTCTGTTCTGGGACTTGCAGCAGCTACAAGCATTCCAATCCAGCTGCTGTAAGCATTCCATATCCATTCTCCTTCACTGAACCTTCTGTTTTGGGATTTGCAGCTGCAACAAGCATTCCATATCCATTCTCCTTCACAGCATCTTCTGTTCTGGGTATTTGCAGCTGCTACAAGCATTTCAATCCATTCTCCTTCCCTGCATCCTCTGCTCTGGGACTTACAGATGCTGTAAACATTCCATATCCATTCTCCTTCACTACATCTTCTGTTCTGGGACGTTCCGCTGCTGCAAGCATTCCATATCCATTCTTCTTCACTCCATCTTCTATTCTGGGACTTGCAGCTGCTGCAAGCATTCCATATCCATTCTCCTTCACAGCATCTTCTGTTCTGAGACTTGCAACTGCTGCAAGCATTCCCCTTCACTGCATCTTCTGTTCTGGGACGTTCAGCTGCTGCAAGCATTCCATATCCATTCTGCTTCACTGCATCTTCTGTTCTGGGACATGCAGCTACTGCAAGCATTCCATTTCCATTCTCCTGTCACTGCTTCTTCTGTTCTGGGACTTGCAGCAGCTGCAAGCATTCCAATCCAGCTGCTGCAAGCATTCCATATCCATTCTCCTTCACTGAATCTTCTGTTCTCGGATTTGCAGCTGCTACAAGCATTTCAATCCATTCTCCTTCCCTGCATCCTCTGCTCTGGTACTTACAGATGCTGTAAACATTCCATATCCATTCTCCTTCACTACATCTTCTGTTCTGGGACATTCAGCTGCTGCAAGCATTCCATATCCATTCTTCTTCACTCCATCTTCTATTCTGGGACTTGCAGATGCTGCAAGCATTCCATATCCATTCTCCTTCACAGCATCTTCTGTTCTGAGACTTGCAACTGCTGCAAGCATTCCCCTTCAATGCATCTTCTGTTCTGGGACGTTCAGCTGCTGCAAGCATTCCATATCCATTCTCCTTCACTCCATCTTCCGTTCTGGGACTTGAGCGGCTGCAAGCATTCCATATCCATTCTCCTTCACAGCATCTTCTGTTCTGAGACTTGCAGCTGATGCAAGCATTCCCCTTCACTGCATCTTCTGTTCTGAGATATGCAGCTGCTGCAACCATTACGTATCAATTCTCCTGCACTGCATCTTCTATTCTGGGACTTGTAACTGCTGCAAACATTCCATATCCATAATCCTCACTGCATCTTCTGTTCTGAGACTTTCAGCTGCTGCAAGCATTACATATCCATTCTCCTCCACTACATCTTCTGTTCTGGGACTTGCAGCTGCTGCAAGCATTCCATATCCATTCTCCTTCACAGCATCTTCTGTTCTGAGACTGGCAGCTGCTGCATACATTCCATATCCTTTCTCCTTCACTGCATCTTCTGTTCTGGGACTTGCAGTTGCTGCAAGCATTCCATATCCATTCTCCATCACTGCATCTTCTGCTCTGGGACTTACAGATGGTGTAAACATTCCATATCCATTCGCCTTCACTGCACCTTCTGTCTTAGGACCTGCAGCTGCTACAAGCATTCCATATCCATTCTCCTTCACTGCATCTTCTGTTCTGGAACTTGCAGCTGCTGCAAGCATTCCATATCCATTCTCATGTCACTGCTTCTTCTGTTCTGGGACATGCAGCTGCTGCAAACATTCTAATCCATTCTCCTTCACTGCATCTTCTGCTCTGGGACTTACAGATGCTGTAAACATTCCACATCCATTCTCCTGTCACTGCTTCTTCTGTTATGGGACTTGCAGCTGCTACAATCATTTCAAGCCACCTGCTGCAAGCATTCAAATCCATTCTCCTTCACTGCATCTTCTGTTCAGGGACCTGCAGCTGCTGCAAGCATTCTGATTCACTGCATCTTCTGTTCTGGGACTTGCAGCTGCTGCAAGCATTCCATATCCATTCTCCTTCACTACATTTTCTGTTCTGGGACGTTCAGCTGCTTCAAGCATTCCATACCCATTCTCCTTCACTGCATCTTCTGTTCTGGGACATGCAGCTACTGTAAGCATTCCATTTCCATTCTCCTGTCACTGCTTCTTCTGTTCTGGGACTTGCAGCAGCTGCAAGCAATCCGATCCATCTGCTGCAAGCATTCCATATCCATTCTCCTTCACTGAATCTTCTGTTTTGGGACGTGCAGCTGCTACAAGCATTCCATATCCACTCTCCTTTACAGCATCTTCTGTTCTGGGATTTGCAGCTGCTACAAGCATTCCAATCCATTCTCCTTCCCTGCATCTTCTGCTCTGGGACTTACAGATGCTGTAAACATTCCATATCCATTCTCCTTCACTACATCTTCTGTTCTGGGACGTTCAGCTGCTGCAAGCATTCCATATCCATTCTCCTTCACTGCATCTTCTGTTCTCCGACTTGCAGTTGCTGCCAGCATTCCATATCCATTCTCCTTCACTGCATCTTCTGTTCTGGGACTTGCAGATGCTGCACGCGTTCCATATCCATTCTCCTTCACTGCATCTTCTGCTCTGGGACGTGCAGTTGCTGCAAGCATTCCATATCCATTCTGCTTCACTGCATCTTCTGTTCTGGGACTTGCAGATGCTGCACGCATTCCATATCCATTCTCCTTCACTGCATCTTCTGTTATGGGACTTGCAGCTGCTACAAGGATTTCAATCCACCTGCTGGAAGCATTCAAATCCATTCTCCATCACTGCATCTTCTGTTCTGGGACTTGCAGCTGCTGCAAGCATTCCCCGTCACTGCATATTCTGTTCTGAGACTTGTAGCTGCTGCAAGCATTCCATATCCATTCTCCTTCACTACATCTTCTTTTCTGGGACGTTCAGCTGCTGCAAGCATTCCATGTCCATTCTCCTTCACTGCATCTTCTGTTCTGGGACATGCAGCTACTGTAAGCATTCCATTTCCATTCTCCTTTACTAGATCTTCTGTTCTTGGACGTTCAGCTGCTGCAAGCATTCTAATCCATTCACCTTCACTGCATCTCCTGCTCTGGGACTTACAGATGCTGTAAAAATTCCATATCCATTCTCCTATCATTGCTTCTTCTGATATGGGACTTGCAGCTGCTACAAGCATTTCAATCCACCTGCTGCAAGCATTCAAATCCATTCTCCACTGCATCTTCTGTTCTGGGACATGCAGCTGCTGCAAGCATTCTGCTTCACTGCATCTTCTGTTCTGAGACTTGCAGCTGCTGCAAGCATTCCATATCCATTCTCCTTCACTACATCTTCTGTTCTGAGACGTTCAGCTGCTGCAAGCATTCCATACCCTTTCTCCTTCACTGCATCTTCTGTTCTGGGATATGCAGCTACTGCAAGCATTCCATTTCCATTCTCCTGTCACTGCTTCTTCTGTTCTGGGACTTGCAGCAGCTGCAAGCATTCCAATCCAGCTGCTGCAAGCATTCCATATCCATTCTCCTTCACTGAATCTTCTGTTTTGGGTCTTGCAGCTGCAACAAGCATTCCATATCCATTCTCCTTCACAGCATCTTTGTCATGATCCCTGCTTCCAAGGGGTCAGGACTTGCCCCACGACCTTGGAAGCAGGCCCATGACTCTGATCCCAGGAACCAGCCAGTCCCTATAGGGACCCTCTGGACCTTGTCCTGGCGCCAGTGGCGCCAGGCTCATGATGGTGACTGGTCCCGGCACAGGAAGCGCCGGGCTCATATTAGATAAGAGTGCTTGGTGGACCTACCTGTAGCAGACCATGCTGCTTACTTACCAGCTAACTGGTCTCCTGATCCTTCTCTGCCTGGAACTACTTTTTCTGTCTGGGTGGAGCAAGAGCCACTCCCTGGAAGCAGAACACAGGAACTCTTCTAGAAATCTGGAACTCTTTTCTTACCTGGGTGGGGCCGTGGAAGGAGACGCCTAAGCACTACAGAAGGCTATTTAAACCACACCCGATTGGTTTCACGTGCTTCGCGTTATTCTGCATCTGCAGCAGGACGCTCACCGTGTCAGCTCCAGGAAACCTCCAGCTCCAGATCCTGTGAACACGAAATAACCTGCTGGAATCCAATCTTCAGTCTTCTTCAGTCTTCTGCAGCTCCTGCAAAACAAAGGCACAGGTTAGGCTAAAGTAAAGGCAGCAAATCTACTTACCTAATCCAACGGCAGCATCCAAGGCGCCTTTTTCTGCCTTTCTCTTCCGGCATCCGACATCTGCAAAGAGAAAGAACATCGGTCAGTAACATTCAACTACAAGTTCTGCTTACCTGTGTTACGCCTGTTCCAACTCAGCTCGCGCTGCAGTCCGGCACCTGCAAGGCAAGATACATCGGTTAGTAACGCTTAGTTACAAGACTGCTTACCCGTCGCTTTCAATCTGTTCGCGCTGCACATCAGCACCTGCAAAGACAAAAGAGACATTACGGAGCATTCTCCAGCGCTAGTGCAGTCTTTCTACTTACGTGCCATTAGAAGGATAATCTTCATCGTCACAGCATCTGAAAAAGGAAAGACATAGACTTTACAGACTTAAGACTTTTGAAGGAGAAGAGAACAATGCAAAAGGAACTTTAATACTTACAAGGCACGCTCGTGCATTAACGGCGTCTTCGCTCTCAGCAAATCCTCTGCTATCAAGAGGCAGAGCTCGCATCCAGTGAAGCAACTGGATCCAGCGCCCCTGCACAAGACGCAGGATGGAGAGCCCGGCATTTACCTATATAAGGTAAGCGCAATATCAACCCAGTTCCACGGGGAAAGAAAGGGCGAGAGGGGCTAGGAACTTTCCGAATCTTCCAAACACTAATACCTTGGTTTACCCTTGCAGACATCTCACTCTTCAGCTTAAACTGTCGGTGGGAAGGGGGCCCAGTCCGGGAGCAAAACGAACCCTGCGCCTAACACTGAAGACAGTATCCACGCCAGATCAAGACCGGCGCCTCCGGGGGAACCAGGTGAGCGTTACAATCTTCTGTTCTGGGATTTGCAGCTGCTACAAGCATTCTAATCCATTCTCCTTCCCTGCATCCTCTGCTCTGGGACTTACAGATGCTGTAAACATTCCATATCCATTCTCCTTCACTACATCTTCTGTTCTGGGACGTTCAGCTGCTGCAAGCATTCCATATCCATTCTCCTTCACTGCATCTTCTGTTCTCCGACTTGCAGTTGCTGCCAGCATTCCATATCCATTCTCCTTCACTGCATCTTCTGTTCTGGGACTTGCAGATGCTGCACGCGTTCCATATCCATTCTCCTTCACTGCATCTTCTGCTCTGGGACGTGCAGTTGCTGCAAGCATTCCATATCCATTCTGCTTCACTGCATCTTCTGTTCTGGGACTTGCAGATGCTGCACGCATTCCATATCCATTCTCCTTCACTGCATCTTCTGTTATGGGACTTGCAGCTGCTACAAGGATTTCAATCCACCTGCTGGAAGCATTCAAATCCATTCTCCATCACTGCATCTTCTGTTCTGGGACTTGCAGCTGCTGCAAGCATTCCCCGTCACTGCATATTCTGTTCTGAGACTTGTAGCTGCTGCAAGCATTCCATATCCATTCTCCTTCACTACATCTTCTTTTCTGGGACGTTCAGCTGCTGCAAGCATTCCATGTCCATTCTCCTTCACTGCATCTTCTGTTCTGGGACATGCAGCTACTGTAAGCATTCCATTTCCATTCTCCTTTACTAGATCTTCTGTTCTTGGACGTTCAGCTGCTGCAAGCATTCTAATCCATTCACCTTCACTGCATCTCCTGCTCTGGGACTTACAGATGCTGTAAAAATTCCATATCCATTCTCCTATCATTGCTTCTTCTGATATGGGACTTGCAGCTGCTACAAGCATTTCAATCCACCTGCTGCAAGCATTCAAATCCATTCTCCACTGCATCTTCTGTTCTGGGACATGCAGCTGCTGCAAGCATTCTGCTTCACTGCATCTTCTGTTCTGAGACTTGCAGCTGCTGCAAGCATTCCATATCCATTCTCCTTCACTACATCTTCTGTTCTGAGACGTTCAGCTGCTGCAAGCATTCCATACCCTTTCTCCTTCACTGCATCTTCTGTTCTGGGATATGCAGCTACTGCAAGCATTCCATTTCCATTCTCCTGTCACTGCTTCTTCTGTTCTGGGACTTGCAGCAGCTGCAAGCATTCCAATCCAGCTGCTGCAAGCATTCCATATCCATTCTCCTTCACTGAATCTTCTGTTTTGGGTCTTGCAGCTGCAACAAGCATTCCATATCCATTCTCCTTCACAGCATCTTTGTCATGATCCCTGCTTCCAAGGGGTCAGGACTTGCCCCACGACCTTGGAAGCAGGCCCATGACTCTGATCCCAGGAACCAGCCAGTCCCTATAGGGACCCTCTGGACCTTGTCCTGGCGCCAGTGGCGCCAGGCTCATGATGGTGACTGGTCCCGGCACAGGAAGCGCCGGGCTCATATTAGATAAGAGTGCTTGGTGGACCTACCTGTAGCAGACCATGCTGCTTACTTACCAGCTAACTGGTCTCCTGATCCTTCTCTGCCTGGAACTACTTTTTCTGTCTGGGTGGAGCAAGAGCCACTCCCTGGAAGCAGAACACAGGAACTCTTCTAGAAATCTGGAACTCTTTTCTTACCTGGGTGGGGCCGTGGAAGGAGACGCCTAAGCACTACAGAAGGCTATTTAAACCACACCCGATTGGTTTCACGTGCTTCGCGTTATTCTGCATCTGCAGCAGGACGCTCACCGTGTCAGCTCCAGGAAACCTCCAGCTCCAGATCCTGTGAACACGAAATAACCTGCTGGAATCCAATCTTCAGTCTTCTTCAGTCTTCTGCAGCTCCTGCAAAACAAAGGCACAGGTTAGGCTAAAGTAAAGGCAGCAAATCTACTTACCTAATCCAACGGCAGCATCCAAGGCGCCTTTTTCTGCCTTTCTCTTCCGGCATCCGACATCTGCAAAGAGAAAGAACATCGGTCAGTAATATTCAACTACAAGTTCTGCTTACCTGTGTTACGCCTGTTCCAACTCAGCTCGCGCTGCAGTCCGGCACCTGCAAGGCAAGATACATCGGTTAGTAACGCTTAGTTACAAGACTGCTTACCCGTCGCTTTCAATCTGTTCGCGCTGCACATCAGCACCTGCAAAGACAAAAGAGACATTACGGAGCATTCTCCAGCGCTAGTGCAGTCTTTCTACTTACGTGCCATTAGAAGGATAATCTTCATCGTCACAGCATCTGAAAAAGGAAAGACATAGACTTTACAGACTTAAGACTTTTGAAGGAGAAGAGAACAATGCAAAAGGAACTTTAATACTTACAAGGCACGCTCGTGCATTAACGGCGTCTTCGCTCTCAGCAAATCCTCTGCTATCAAGAGGCAGAGCTCGCATCCAGTGAAGCAACTGGATCCAGCGCCCCTGCACAAGACGCAGGATGGAGAGCCCGGCATTTACCTATATAAGGTAAGCGCAATATCAACCCAGTTCCACGGGGAAAGAAAGGGCGAGAGGGGCTAGGAACTTTCCGAATCTTCCAAACACTAATACCTTGGTTTACCCTTGCAGACATCTCACTCTTCAGCTTAAACTGTCGGTGGGAAGGGGGCCCAGTCCGGGAGCAAAACGAACCCTGCGCCTAACACTGAAGACAGTATCCACGCCAGATCAAGACCGGCGCCTGCGGGGGAACCAGGTGAGCGTTACAGAACGCGAAGCCTTACCACAAAATTCCCGCCCAGGCGCAATGGAAACCTCAGACACAGACCAGTTGGCCCAATTACTCGGGGAGTTGAGGGCGGAAGTACACGCTGCACGTCAGGAAACAAATGCCCTAAGGAGGGAGTTAGTGGTCTCCAAAGAGCGAACAGACGATTTGGCTAGACAATTGCTGCAAGCCCAAGCAGGACAAATTCCTCTACCAACCCCAAGTGGGGGCCACGCTCCTCCAGCTTCCTCGAATCTAGTACAAATCAATCTACCAGGAAATATACCTTTGGCTCCGCCCGAACGCTTTTCAGGTGATTCAAAAAGGTTTGCTGTGTTCTTCAATCAATGTCGCTTGCATTTTTTGTGCAGACCCGCCGCTTTTCCAACGGACCAGGCTAAAGTGGCCTTCGTGCTCTCTTATCTCAGTGGCAGTGCCGCAGATTGGTCTGTTCCTTTAGTGTCTCAAGATGACCCCATTCTCCATAACTTCCAGGACTTCCAAGCCAGTATGGAGAAACTGTTCGCAAGGCACTATCAGGGACAGGCCTTGGACAATGAACTTCTTTCGCTACGACAGGGCAATCAAGATCTTCTGACTTATATTGCATCATTTAACAGACTAGTGGTGGAAACCAGATGGCCGGAGGATAAGAGGATCACACTGTTTTACAGAGGTCTGCGTGGGGAATTAAAAGACGTTCTGGCTCAAGTGGTAAATCCTCCACAAGACTGTTCCGAATATATCGATCTGGTAGTGCAATTGGATCATCGACTTCAGAATCGGAAAGCCGATCGATCCAGATTTGAAACCCGACTTTTTTCAAGGCCACAAAGTTCTACGAAAGGAACTGATTCCGTGGAACCCATGCAAATAGGGGGTGTAAAAGGACCTTTAACCCAAAAGGAGAGGGAAAGGAGGAGACAACTGCAATTATGCCTCTATTGCGGAAACTCAGGGCACTTTCTTCGAGATTGTCCAGTGAAGCCCAAGAAGAAGATAGTAGGGGCGTCTGACAAAGGTACCGAGAATTCTGAGCCGGGAAACGACCTCGCCCGGCAAGTGTAGAGGTCCGCTTGCCGAGCGTTAAAACCAGTTCTTTGACCTCGCATTTCATCATGCCCATGGTCCTCGTGAGTCCTGAACAACCTAATCGTATGCATGCCATTAAAGCATACATTGACAGTGGCGCAATCGGGAATTACTTGGACTGTGAGCTGGCCGCCAGGATGAATCTGTCTCTTTGTCCAAAGACGGTGAAAGACGTCATTACCACCGTGGATGGGACGGAAATAGCTTCCGGACCCGTAACTCACACCACCATGGAAGTAACGTTAGTAAGCCAAGATGGGCATCAAGAGAAGATCGTGTTTGATGTGATCAAGGCCCCTCAGTTTCAAGTCATCTTGGGAGTTCCTTGGTTGGAGAAACACAATCCTCAAATTGATTGGCGAGCAAAGACAATACGGTTTCCAGAATGCGCTTCTACCTGCTACCCTCAGCTCTCCACCAAACTAGCTGCAACTGTTTCTGAGAGTCCGCAACTGCCTCCTGAATACCAGGAATTCCAAGATGTCTTTCGGAAAGACCAAGCTAATTCTTTGCCTCCTCACAGATCATACGACTGTCAGATAGACCTGATTCCCGGATCCACTCCTCCGTGCAGTCGGATTTATGCCCTTACTGAACCTGAAAATCTCCACCTAAGGCAATATTTGGACCAGTACCTGGCTAACGGATTCATCCGTCCTTCGAAGTCCCCGGCCTCCTCAGCTCTGTTCTTCGTGCCAAAAAAGGAGGGAGACTTAAGAACGTGTATAGACTACCGTGCCCTGAACCAGATTACAATTAAGAACAGGTATCCATTGCCATTGATCCCAGAACTACTTGACCAAGTCAAAAACGCCTGCATATATACTAAGTTAGACCTCAGAGGAGCCTACCATTTGGTGCGAATAAAGGAGGGCGATGAATGGAAGACGGCCTTTCGTACCAAGTATGGACTGTTCGAGTATCAAGTGATGCCCTTCGGGTTGTGTAACGCACCGGCCGCATTCCAGTTCTTTATGAATGACGTGCTCCGTGAACTCATTGATGTCTGTGTAGTTGTATACATTGACGACATTCTGGTTTATTCGTCCTCCGAGGCAGAACACTCAAAACATGTAACCGCAGTACTGGAGAGGCTCCGCAAACACAAACTTTTTGCAAAATTAGAGAAGTGCGTCTTTCATGTTACGGAGGTCAAATTTCTGGGATTTATTTTGTCACCTAACGGAGTTCACATGGACTCGAGGAAAGTAGATGCAATAATCAAGTGGCCCTCACCATCATCTGTAAAAGGGGTTCAAAGTATGTTGGGCTTCGCCAACTTCTATCGCAGGTTTATTCCAGACTTTTCTCGGGTAGTCCAACCCATTACAGCTCTCCTCAGAAAAAACAAACGTTTTGAGTGGTCTACCGAGGCAGAACAAGCCTTTCAGGAGCTAAAGACTAAATTTACCTCAGCCCCGATTTTAAAACATCCCCGCCCGGAACTACCTTACATCGTCGAGACCGATGCCTCCAGCCTTGCTATGGGAGCAGTGCTTTCACAAAGAGATCCAGAAACCAACCAGTTGCACCCCGTGGCGTTTTGGTCTCGTAAATTATCAGCCCCAGAAATCAATTACACCATTACCGACAAGGAACTGTTGGCTATTAAGTCCGCCTTTAAGGCCTGGCGGCATTATCTCTTAGGAGCCCGACACACAGTCACTGTCATTACTGACCATCGTAATCTACAGTATCTTAAATAAGCCAAAGCTCAATCCTACCGGACAACTTCGCTGGGCATTATTTTTTGCCGAATTTGATTTTATAATCACCTACCGACCAGGCAATAAGAATGGTAAAGCGGATGCCCTCTCTCGAATCGGAGTAGAGGAACACATGGTTAACCCTGAGCTCGTGCCTATTATTCCTGAACAAAGAATCCTGGGTTTGATCAGCATGCAATCCATTGAAGAAATTGAAAACCAGGTTAAACAACTTGTAACTCCAACAGACATACAAAAATGGCAGCTTCGGGGGGAAGACTTCACAGTAAAGAACGACTTATTATACTTCAAGGAACGACTTTATCTACCCTGTACCAGCTTACAAGATCAAGTCATCTCTTGTTATCACGACTCCTTAATGGAAGGACACCCGGGTATGGCCAAGACCTCGGAAAAGGTCAAGCGTCACTTTTGGTGGCCATCTTGGAGAAAAGACATCAGAAACTTTGTCATGTCCTGTGGAGTGTGCGCCCAGAACAAGAGTCCTAAGGAAAAACCAGCAGGCCTCTTACAACCACTTGAAATCCCACCTCATCCCTGGCATACCCTTTCCATGGACTTTATCACCGATTTACCTCCCTGTTCCGGATACAATACAATCCTGGTAATCGTAGACTTATTTTCAAAAATGGCACATTTCATCCCACTAAAGGGGTTACCGTCAGCAGCAATCCTGGCTCGAGAATTTCTTGAAAACATTGTTCGATTGCACGGCTTTCCTTCAGTTTTAATCTCAGACAGAGGAAGTCAATTCATCTCCCACTTCTGGCGGAGTTGCTGTCGGTTAGCTCAAATTGATGTGAGGCTTTCCACCAGTCACCACCCACAAACCGATGGTCAGACCGAAAGGACCAATCAGACTTTGGAACAGTACCTACGCTGCATGCTGCAACAGACAGGAGGAACTTGGAAGGACATCCTTTGGATAGCCGAGTACGCTTACAATAACTCAGTCCACTCTGGAACCGGAAAGACCCCGTTTTTTCTTTTGTATGGTAATCATCCTCGAACCTCTAACCTGGATCCACCTCAGGATCTTGGAACACCAGCAGTTGACCACCTACATTCAACCATCACCCAAGCCTTCAAGGAAGCTACTAGCCACCTTCAAAGGGCCAAGGAACAATACAAGAAAGGGGCAGATCAACATCGAAAGGAAGCCCCTCAATACCAAATTGGAGATCAAGTCTGGTTATCTACCAAATATTTACCCCTAAAGGGACCACGCACCTTTAACCCAAGATACCTGGGACCCTACTCTGTTACTGCCATAATAAATCCAGTAGCGGTCAAGTTGAATTTACCCCCTCGCATGAAAATGCACCCAGTCTTCCATGTTTCACTACTAAAACCAGTTCAACCGGAAACCCGATTGACTAAATCTCCTGAACCTATCCTAGTTGACGGAGAACTTGAGTTTGAAATCAAAAATATCCTGGATTCCAAGATCTCCAAATCAAAACTACACTACCTGATTGACTGGAAAGGCTACGGCCCCCAAGAAAGATCTTGGGAACCTGCAGAACATGTACACGCACCCCGACTAATCAAGAAATTTCATCGGACATTTCCTAACAGACCAAGACCTCCGGAGAAGTCAACCTTGGGAGGGGCCTTGAGGGGGGGTGCTGTCATGATCCCTGCTTCCAAGGGGTCAGGACTTGCCCCACGACCTTGGAAGCAGGCCCATGACTCTGATCCCAGGAACCAGCCAGTCCCTATAGGGACCCTCTGGACCTTGTCCTGGCGCCAGTGGCGCCAGGCTCATGATGGTGACTGGTCCCGGCACAGGAAGCGCCGGGCTCATATTAGATAAGAGTGCTTGGTGGACCTACCTGTAGCAGACCATGCTGCTTACTTACCAGCTAACTGGTCTCCTGATCCTTCTCTGCCTGGAACTACTTTTTCTGTCTGGGTGGAGCAAGAGCCACTCCCTGGAAGCAGAACACAGGAACTCTTCTAGAAATCTGGAACTCTTTTCTTACTAGGGTGGGGCCGTGGAAGGAGACGCCTAAGCACTACAGAAGGCTATTTAAACCACACCCGATTGGTTTCACGTGCTTCGCGTTATTCTGCATCTGCAGCAGGACGCTCACCGTGTCAGCTCCAGGAAACCTCCAGCTCCAGATCCTGTGAACACGAAATAACCTGCTGGAATCCAATCTTCAGTCTTCTTCAGTCTTCTGCAGCTCCTGCAAAACAAAGGCACAGGTTAGGCTAAAGTAAAGGCAGCAAATCTACTTACCTAATCCAACGGCAGCATCCAAGGCGCCTTTTTCTGCCTTTCTCTTCCGGCATCCGACATCTGCAAAGAGAAAGAACATTGGTCAGTAACATTCAACTACAAGTTCTGCTTACCTGTGTTACGCCTGTTCCAACTCAGCTCGCGCTGCAGTCCGGCACCTGCAAGGCAAGATACATCGGTTAGTAACGCTTAGTTACAAGACTGCTTACCCGTCGCTTTCAATCTGTTCGCGCTGCACATCAGCACCTGCAAAGACAAAAGAGACATTACGGAGCATTCTCCAGCGCTAGTGCAGTCTTTCTACTTACGTGCCATTAGAAGGATAATCTTCATCGTCACAGCATCTGAAAAAGGAAAGACATAGACTTTACAGACTTAAGACTTTTGAAGGAGAAGAGAACAATGCAAAAGGAACTTTAATACTTACAAGGCACGCTCGTGCATTAACGGCGTCTTCGCTCTCAGCAAATGCTCTGCTATCAAGAGGCAGAGCTCGCATCCAGTGAAGCAACTGGATCCAGCGCCCCTGCACAAGACGCAGGATGGAGAGCCCGGCATTTACCTATATAAGGTAAGCGCAATATCAACCCAGTTCCACGGGGAAAGAAAGGGCGAGAGGGGCTAGGAACTTTCCGAATCTTCCAAACACTAATACCTTGGTTTACCCTTGCAGACATCTCACTCTTCAGCTTAAACTGTCGGTGGGAAGGGGGCCCAGTCCGGGAGCAAAACGAACCCTGCGCCTAACACTGAAGACAGTATCCACGCCAGATCAAGACCGGCGCCTCCGGGGGAACCAGGTGAGCGTTACAATCTTCTGTTCTGGGATTTGCAGCTGCTACAAGCATTCTAATCCATTCTCCTTCCCTGCATCCTCTGCTCTGGGACTTACAGATGCTGTAAACATTCCATATCCATTCTCCTTCACTACATCTTCTGTTCTGGGACGTTCAGCTGCTGCAAGCATTCCATATCCTGTCGGGGGGAAATTCTGCCGGGGTCGGCCGGGCCGTCCGCAGACCTCCAGGCAGGGAGGCCCCAACTCCTCCCGTGTATCCCAGATGAGATAGAGTATGAGACACACACAAGGAGCAAGGTGACTCTGCTGTTTATTAGACAAAACGGCAGGGATGGGTCAAGGAGCGTACGCGTCCGTCCTGACACACACACAATCGTGGGGCTCGCAGGCCCTTTTTACTGTATTATGACGCGCTAATTGCGTCACTTCAGAAAGTTAACAAAAAAACCTATCGCCACTCTTAATTGGTTGCTCGAGTGGTAGGGTTAGTATAGCACACATATAGAGGACAATGTTAGTGGACAAAGGGTAGTCAGGTGATATATCTGGGTTGTCCCTACAATTAGATACATGAAAATTGTTACATGAAGACTCCTGAGGATTGGTTAATATTACTGGCGTCAGTGATAAGAGCCCCATGTTCTGATTGGTGCGCCCGTGAGCTTCCCAGCCTGGGACCACCGCTGTTCCCAGCTCTCGGTGTACCTGCAATTGCAACAATGTTTCACTATGGGTACGTGCAGACAATGTGAGGACTTATTCATAGTTGGAAGGCTGACCGCTCCCACTGTCGCAGATGTCCATTGAGCCTTTCAAGTGTATCTGCCTGTGTCTCGTAGCGAGGGATCCAGACGCCTTTTCTCTCCTGGGTTTGGCATCTCGTCAGGTTCGGCTTGGTCACGTGGGGAGGGACCGTGTTTGAGGCAGAATTCTGCACAATTAATATTGCTTTTCCACTGTGTGTCTGGTTTAATTTGTAGGTGTGACCTTAACGTTGGTGCGCGGAGTGCGAGGTTGCAACATCGTGCCTTTGATGCTTTGTTCTTGGAATGTGGGTTTGCAACATTGCGACCTTGGCTGGTTGTTTCACCGGGCCCATTCTGCAGGATCAGCAACCAGACTCTTGCTCTGTTAATGTCCACGGGAGCTCTTGTTTGAGGCCTACTTGGGCCTGGTGCATAAGTGGTCCGTTTGGTGCATAGGTGCTTTAGGTTATAGTAGCATATAGTTCCATGACCAGTATCGTGTCTTCATTATATTTCTTATGGTGGTAACTGGTTTCAAGAGAAGTGTGAGCAAGCTTTGTAGATGAGTTCATGACGCGTCTTGCGTTTCTGCATTCTGAAAGCCTATGTAAAAATAATAAAGATGCACGTCCGTGAATATGCCTGTCGCCTACGTCATAGCACTGAGTATATTCTTCGTGTAGATCGGTGTGGGAATGTCCAGTGTGTATATTTGTACAGATGTGCTTCCCGTTGTCTAGGTCGTCATGGCATCTCTAACGACGTGTAGATTTTAGTCTAGTTGGTCCGTGCCGCAGGTGTCGGCATGGCCAGTGCGGGCTGTTGGGCAGGCAGATGGACACATCCGTATGTTCCTGTACCAGGGTATTTGGTCGTCTGGTAAATGGACAAACTCTTCTCGTGGCGGGTATCTGGGTCGTGACCCTCTAGGCCAAGCGCGAGAGGTGAAGGACGGGAGCCTGGTCTTCCATTCTCCCACTTCAATCCATTCTTCATCACTCCATCTTTTGTTCTGGGACTTGCAGCTGCTGCAAGCATTCCATATCCATTCTCCTTCACAGCATCTTCTGTTCTGAGACTTGCAACTGCTGCAAGCATTCCCCTTCACTGCATCTTCTGTTCTCGGACGTTCAGCTGCTGCAAGCATTCCATATCCATTCTCCTTCACTCCATCTTCCGCTCTGGGACTTGCAGCGGCTGCAAGTATTCCATATCCATTCTCCTTCACAGCATCGTCTTTCTGAGACTTGCAGCTGATGCAAGCATTCCCCTTCACTGCAGCTTCTGTTCTAAGATATGCAGGTGCTGCAACCATTACGTATCAATTCTCCTGCACTGCATCTTCTATTCTGGGACTTGCAACTGCTGCAAACATTCCATATCCATAATCCTACACTGCATCTTCTGTTCTGAGACTTGCAGCTGCTGCAAGCATTACATATCCATTCTCCTCCACTACATCTTCTGTTCTGGGACTTGCAGCTGCTGCAAGCATTCCATATCCATTCTCCTTCACAGCATCTTCTGTTCTGAGACTTGCAGCTGCTGCATACATTCCATATCCTTTCTCCTTCACTGCATCTTCTGTTCTGGGACTTGCAGTTGCTGTCAGCATTCCATATCCATTCTCCTTCACTGAATCTTCTGTTCAGGGACTTGCAGGTGCTGCAAGCATTCCATATCCATTCTCCTTCACCGCATCTTCTGTTCTGAGACTTGCAGCTGCTGCATACATTCCATATCCTTTCTCCTTCACTGCATCTTCTGTTCTGGGACTTGCAGTTGCTGTCAGCATTCCATATCCATTCTCCTTCACTGCAACCTTCTGTCTTAGGACTTGCAGCTGCTACAAGCATTCCATATCCATTCTCCTTCACTGCATCTTCTGTTCTGGGATTTGCAGCTGCTTCAAGCATTCCAATCAATTCTCCTTCACTGCATCTTCTGTTCTGTAAGCTGCTGCAAGCATTCCATATCCATTCTCATGTCACTGCCTCTTCTGTTCGGGGACATGCAGCTGCTGCAAGCATTCTAATCCATTCTCCTTCACTGCATCTTCTGCTCTGGGACTTACAGATGCTGTAAACATTCCACATCCATTCTCCTGTCACTGCTTCTTCTGTTATGGGACTTGCAGCTGCTACAATCATTTCAATCCACCTGCTGCAAGCATTCAAATCTATTCTCCTTCACTGCATCTTCTGTTCTGGGACCTGCAGCTGCTGCAAGCATTCTGCTTCACTGCATCTTCTGTTCTGGGACTTGCAGCTGCTGCAAGCATTCCATATCCATTCTCCTTCACTACATTTTCTGTTATGGGACGTTCATCTGCTGCAAGCATTCCATACCCATTCTCCTTCACTGCATCTTCTGTTCTGGGACATGCAGCTACTGTAAGCATTCCATTTCCATTCTCCTGTCACTGCTTCTTCTGTTCTGGGACTTGCAGCAGCTGCAAGCAATCCGGTCCATCTGCTGCAAGCATTCCATATCCATTCTCCTTCACTGAATCTTCTGTTTTGGGAAGTGCAGCTGCTACAAGCATTCCATATCCACTCTCCTTCACAGGATCTTCTGTTCTGGGATTTGCATCTGCTACAAGCATTCCAATCCATTCTCCTTCCCTGCATCTTCTGCTCTGGGACTTACAGATGCTGTAAACATTCCATATCCATTCTCCTGTCACTGCTTCTTCTGTTCTGGGACTTGCAGATGCTGCACGCATTCCATATCCATTCTCCTTCACTGCATCTTCTGTTCTGGGACTTACAGCTGCTGCACGCATTCCATATCCATCTCCCTTCACTGCACTGCATCTTCTATTCTGGGACTTGCAGCAGCTGCAAGCATTCTGTCTCGATTCTTCTTGCACCGCAGTTTCAGCTATGGTGCTTAAGCACTCTACTGCTACCTTAGTTATATACTTTAGGGCCAGGAGGATAGCTCAGGGGCAACATGCTCGCTATGGAAGCAAGTTAATGCTGAACAACACAGGTTCAATCCCCAGGTCTGCACCTATAAACCTTTGATATTCAGTACGTTACAAATAACCAATTATAATTATACTATTAATTATACTGCAGTGCTGCAGCCATATTTAAAATAGGATGTGGCTGCCCAAGTCTTGGGCAACAGATATGAGGGCAGTAGAGTAGTTAAGATGCTGCCATCATTCCATCTACATTTCCGGCCTTGTTTTCTTACACTACAATGCTTGCACTGTTGACCTCTAGTGGGATGATTTTATTCCCACTGACAAGGAACATTAATAATTCTGTCCCAAATCCCATCACTGGAAACCTACATTTGAATTTCACTTCTACCTTCTACTCGTGGCAGGATAGGTCAATTCTTTGATGGGCCCTGCACACGGATGTTCACTATAACTAGCTATCGATAGCCATGCGCCAGGAGAAAAGAATGCCCCCCTGAAGTCAGCAAGCCCTGCTTTTTGGCCTCAGTCCTAGAGACAAAAAGGTTTTGACCTAATGTTGGATTTGTAAAATAAAAAACAAAATTCAAGCAGTCAATGAATCATGCTTTTTCTTCCAAATGTATGCATTCTGGGCCTTTTTCTATATATCACGCTTCATGCCATAGCCCGGCCCCTAAGCCCGAGACTGGGTATCAAACCCATGCTGTTCAGTGTGGTCTTGATTCCAAGACAAACGTGTTGCCCCTGAGATAATAAACATATATGAAGCAATTTCAATATCAAATAACTAAAACTAGGCTTTAGAATAATATAACTGTCGCTTTAATAAACAGAGTGATAGAAGATATTGTGGAAATCCCGGGGAAGTATGATAAATAGTGAAAAATAATCTGAGTGCTGAGGTATACTTTTTCAAGCATTTAAATTATTCCCTCAGAGCAGCTCTTCACTTGTTTCTGACTTGTTAGTAGTTTGACCAACTGACCATAGTGGCTCATCCATGTTGGAAGTCTGTGTAGAGAAGGAGCTAAGTACCCCCACCTCAACCACCTCGCCCACATTGCCTATATGTTGGGAACCAGAGTGTGAGACACGTGAGGTACCAGTGAAAATACTGATACCAAGGAGAATCCTGGAAGCAAAGTTCCCATTAAGGAAACCGTACCTGCATTTGAATGAAGTCCCGGGAGAAGCAGAACCAATGAATGGCAAAGAAGAATGGTGACGTCATGCAGAGCCGAGCTGACATGTAGGGAAGAGATGCAGGGACTAGAGAATGCAGATATTCTATAAGGCATCAAGAAAGTATCGAAGATAAGTGGCATCTTGGGATCAAGATGAAGAAACCTATGCTACAGAAATGATGAAGATGGCAAGTCATTTTACACATGTATATATGCAAAGAAACGCAAGCAGGTGAAGTATTCTTGAGGCTAGCTTCATAGTGAAAATATTGCGGCATGCGCCAATATATATATATATGGAAGTGAGTAAAGGATGGATGTTTCCACTACGTATCATAGCAGAGCTGGGCTGAAAAAGGAAGGCCTCTTTTCCAGTTTGTTGCAGTTGAAAACAAATTGAAATTACAGGAGTGAAACTCAGAAAAGCGAGACTGGATGAGGCAAAAAGCCAAGGTTTTATCAGGATGGGGTGAGCAGACATTGGATACAAATCGTTTGAAAGAACAACATTTCTGTTCAGAAGGCATGGACAAAACCAAGGAAGACATCAGAGGAACTAGGGCTCGATTTTGTGGTCTTCAGTCACGTGGAAGGAAGTTGGACGAGCATGATGGTCACACCTACACATGAGGGCAGAGCGTGCCTTCATTCCCCTGAATTCTCGAGAACAAGAGAACACTCTCAAGGACCAGTTTAAAGCCCTAATTGACAGCAGACCACTGAGGTGATGATAGATGAATATGCTAATTTGTGGGAAGCTATGGTTAAGACTAGCTCACCAGCATTTGGAAGTCTAGTCTGCGTGCTGCTAGCGTAGGTGGAAAAGTACTGACGGAGGTTAGAGTGCCAAACAGTGGTAGGGGGCTGCGTGATTAAGGGTCCTATAGTTTGTGTAGCCAATGGGACGTGTCTTTGGTGACGTCCATAGTGACCTGTTTTAGAGGAGGGCTTAGTTGCCCACCTGATGTTAAGAAACCTTTCACTGTTCCTCACTCTTTTAGACAAGTATGGATCGTATAATTAGATGTTCCCTCTAGTCCTATCACTTTCTTCAATACGTTTTTGTAGTTTGCCATCTAGGATGACGTTAGTAATACATAGGTTGACGTCATCAATGACGATTATTTGCGATAAAAGAATGCCTTTTTTCAAGATGCATTGAGAGATCTTATGCTGAGATGCCCATTGATGTCCGTTGTACTCCCCGTTTTAAATAATTGATATTAGAACAGTTATCCTTTTGCCAACTACCTGAATCGTTTTGATTATTGATGTTTGAGTAACTTCTGGATCCCCATTCATCTCAAGGGTATTGCTACCTCATCTCAAAGGGCTGGAAGACTCCAGTTCACATGGTAGCTGAGAGGATGGTTAGACATCCATTAAGAGAGTAGGCTTTAAGATCCCGGAAATACCTCACAACCTCTGCCATTTGGTTGAAAGGACGTTAAGCTACCTGTAGATAGTGGTATCACTTTTTAAACTTTAGACTTGCAAGCAAGTTTGAGATGTGTCCCGCGGTTTCTACGGAATCCCCTCCCGGCGTCTACAGAAAGCTGAATGGACAGAAAATTGAAAAGGCTATTATGGAGGCGTACGATCCCGAGAGTCGGAAGCTGAAAATGCAAATGGTGAGTAAAACTGAGTAAGGTGACAAAAGTGTGAATGGCTAGTGGGTGAAGAAAGTGATAAGGGGAAAATGAGTAACATAGGGAAGCTGGGGTAAAGTAACTTGAGAATGATGAGCGTTGAATATTAAGTAATTGACTTGAGGAGAGGCCAAGCAAGTAAGAGGTATCGTGAGGACAGGCCACGATAAAGGAGACGCCCAGGTATTCCTGCGTTTTAAAGAACATAACAGAAGGAATCGTACCTAGAGCCCTATTTATGGGTGACGTGGGCAACACACTCGATTAAAGACGAGTTTGAAGAGGTGGATTCACATTCCATATCAGGGTATATTTAGGGGCAGGACAGGTCTTGAAGAGAAGACTGAGATATATGTGGCCGGTCGAGTATGTCAGTTTGTTTGTTTGTTTTATGTGACTGAATATTGTGAAAAAATAATAGACAAATTGATAAATGTGAAAATAAAACATGTGATTTGAGAATTAATTATTTATTTGTTGCAATTGAACTGATGGTGTTTAGTGAAAGCATAGGTTAAAGTAAAAAAAAGTGATATGGTGGGTTTAGAGCCTGCAACGATTGGTGCACGCTCATATTGTTTTGTTTTTCTGGAACATACTTTTGAAATCTGCAAAGTGTGAAGGTGAGTATTGACAGTCAAGAGTGACATGTTAAAATAGAGGATATTACTCTGCTTATACACCTCTGCAAGCAGTTCCCCAAGCACACACCCAAGCTTAGACAGTACAGTGCCGAGTGGTTTAAGGGTACAGCAGGCAAAATGACCATGCCATGGCCACAAGGGGGATCACTATCGAAGGCAGTTTTGCAGCATATGATGAGATATTTGCATGCTACATATACAGGAAAAAAGTTAGACAAGTGACTAGCGAGCTTAGAGCTCTGGAAGATGTACCAGTAGGAGAGAGAAGAGCTGCGTCCTGTAGATTGCATACTTAATGTATGCAAAGAGGGGGGTGAGGAGCCTTCTGCCCCACCCGCCGCGCCTGAAGCAGATGGCGATAGTAAGAAAGATGATGGGCTGAGACAGGGTATAGTAACCTGGCTTATGAGTCACATGCGCAAAGCAGCAACAGGACCCAGATAAAGATATACTGAGAGAGATGTAATCTCTAAGGTCCCAAGGGACAAGGAGAGACGCGATGAAGAGAGAAGTGAACAACCAAGTGCATCCTTAGATATAGAACGAGGAATAAAGAGATGGAAAGGAGAATAAGATAAGACTGATGAGTTAGCACTCATACAGAATGAATGGATGGGTGGTCAGATTTTGCTCAAGATTGATGATAAGACCATAGAGGACATAAGGCAAAGGGAAGATCGAGACGAGCAAGATAAAAAGGATAAAGACAGAGAGAAAAGATTGAAAGAAGATGGGACAAAAAGAAAGGGTAGACCAAGGCGGGAACAGTTGTATCAAGAGGAGCAAATGAGAAAGCAGCAAAGAGCAGAGGAGCAGAGAAAAGATGACAACAGACAGAGGGTAATCGAAGAATGAGAAAGACTAGAAAGGAAAATAATGGAGATAGAGGAACAGAAATTAAGGGATACAAGAATGCAAAGACAGAGATGAAGAAATACAAAGGGCAAATGAGAGAAGAGACATGAAGTTGTTAATGCTTGACCAAATGCCATTCATAGACATAAAGACGTATTTGGTCAAGTCACATTTTTTGAAGTGTTTCGATCTTTGATGTACCAGCCCCGGGCAATATAAGATGCAATGTTCCAACGTTTCCATTTGAGATTTATTTAAACAAAAACGACAAAAGTTTAAATGTTTTGAAATGAGCTTTCGTCTGGCCAATACTTGTGTTGTCGGCCAGAGATTTAGTCGAAACCTTAGAAATTGGTGACGTATATACGGACTATGGCATCTTATCAGGTAAGATTCAGTTACATTCAAGGCCTTTATGCCGAAGACACGGGCATCAAAATCCCTATACTTTTGACATAAAATGCGATTTTGGATCCATTCATAATCGAACCACTTTTGCTTTGCTCGAACTGGGTTTATCACTAAGAGATCAAGTGTAATGCTTGCGTCCGCCATTGAATTTAACACAATGTTGCACCAAGTTTTAGTGAAAACATGATCCTGTGTTAACAGATGCTGCGCCAATATAGTCAGCAAGCCTCCAGAGGACAGACCAAGTGTAGATTTTCTAAATAAAGCACACATCCTCCATTTAATCTGTGGTTCTAGTGATATAATTCCTAGTTCATGTCGAATTAACGGGAGCGGAGTGCTCATGGGCAATTGCAACAATTGTTTCCAAAAACTTGCTTCTATGGTTTGTCACCATTGGGATTTTTTTGGAAGCATCGTATCAAGGCCATATGTTACTGAGGGAATAACCTTCTGTTGGTGGAAAAGTAGGACATGTTTCAACGTGAATTTCCCAAATTTATTTTTCAAAATTTTTGCCTGTAAAATGAGCATGCAGAGTTTGGATAATATCTCAACTTCCTGATCGTATGTGGAAGTGGAGGCCTGTAATATACCCCCAGATATTTGTAGAGATCCACTTGAATTAGTAATTCATTATGCAAATGCCAAACACACTGTTTTGCTTTAGTTTTGCAACATGGTTTGCAAATCATAATTTCAGTTTTTTGAGTATTTATGGTGAGATTATTAGTATTTACGTATGTGGACAAAGTATTCAAAAGTTTTTGAAGTCCCGAGGGAGTCTGGGAGATAAGAATTAAATCATCAGCATATGCAAGATAGCTTATTACATGAGTGCCAAGTTTCAGAGAATCATTAATGGTGGCTCGTAGGCAGACACCAAGATCAAATATAAAGAAATTGAAAATAGAGGAGGCTAAGATGCAACCTTGCTTAAGGCCTCGGGCTGTTTTGATAATGGATGATAGTGCACCGGCCATAGAGAGACGAACTTGAATGATGGTATGAGTATGAAGAAGCATGATTAAAGACAGAAGAGAAGTAGGGTATTTATGGAACATTAATTTACGAAAAAGAATGGACCGATCAATCGAGTTGAATGCAGCTTTGAAATCAATATAAGCCAAATACAGAACTTGATTTTTCTCTGCATACTTAGATCTCAACATATTTAATGCTATAAGATTTGGGGATGTGCCAAGCCCAGCAACAAAACCTGTCTGTAAGGGATCTCTCAAATTGTTCAGTTTGGTCCAAAGATTGAAGTCCCTTAGGATTATCCTCGCGAACATTTTTGCTGGAGCGTCTAATAGCGCTATGGGCCTATAACTGGTCGGTAAGGAGCGATCACCCTTTTTGTAAATTGGGACTATTATCAAGTGGGTCCAACTGGCAGGTAAACACTGAGTCTCATTGATGGTGGTGAAGATCTTACTTAAAATGGCTGCCCAAAGTTATGGGTGTTCTTTGAGCATACGATTGGACAGTCCATCTGGACCACAAGCACCAGAATTACTCACCTTGTTAATAAAGAATTTAATATCATCCATGTCAAAGAATAGATGAAAAGGTTTCAAGAGATCGAGGCCTATTGTAGATGGATTAGACAAGGGGCTAGCATAAAGGAACGAAAAATGGTCTATCCACTTCCGCTCTGACACACAGTTGGCTTGCGATATAAGATGGGAACTGCTAGTGGTTTTATTCATAAGGGTCCACAAAACCGCTGCGTTTTTAGCGCGGACAGACTGCAACAAAAGTTCCCCATCTAGTTGAAACATTTGGGCTCTGAGGGATTTAAGCGCATTCTTGTGCCTAGTTTGAATGGTTTTCAACAACACAGCTCTAATAACCATTGGGACATGCATGGCTTGACGTTTCAAAGCCCGAGTATGAGCTTTGAGCTGTTGGACTTTTGGATTGAAGACATGGAGCTTGGGACCAAACATCCTATTTTTATTTGATGCTTTAGAGGATTGAAAATGTTTCATCCAAGTAGAGTATTGGGTGATTTGATTGGTAGAGGAGTTATCCAAGGCTTCATTCAGGTCAAATAAGGATTGAGCTGACCATCATAGTCGATTCCCCCCATTATTCAAAATTAGGTTACCATGATGGTGAGATATGAAAGTTTTGGAACACGTACCAGGATTTATCCATTCAGCAATGAGTTGGTTATGGTCATGTTAACATTTGTAATTACCTTGAAATTGTCAATACATCCAAAGAATTCAGCGTTTACAAAGATGTAATCAATAATGGATGAGCTGGCTCCTCTGGCCCGAGTGGAATTTGGTGGCGAGTCTGCTGGAAACGCTCCATTAAGCATGATGATTGTAATTTGTAGTTATAGCTAACCATTTAGTAATTCTGTGTCGATTAGCAGATTGTGGGTGGAAGCAGTTCAAGTTTAAATCACCCGCAATTATGACATTTGTAACTGTGGAATCAAGTGCAACCAAATTCAACAAATTGACAAGTTCCTCAAGGAAGCAATCATCAGAAATGCCAACCGTGTTCCAATAAACATTGATTAAAGCATAGTTTATATTGTGAATGGATAATCTGATCATTTGAAGGAACTGATTTGGAGAGTGCCAATTTTGTGCAGAAATGCCCATACCCATCTTTATGGCTATTAAAAGACCAGAGGTAGGGCGACCAGAAATGCCACGCTGTGCCGGGTTGAGAAAAAGGTCATGGTTATCCCATAACGGGGCAGTCATCATCCAGGTTTCCTGAAACAAAAGAATATTATGACATGCAAGAAGGTTGTTATCATTGTTGATCAAATGGGAAAACCCTCTGGTATTCCAGCTAATAAGAGAGATGGGTTGGGTTAAAATTGCAGATGCTAGTTAGTTTGACTGTAAGGTTGATTGCAGATAAGAACCAACTGAGAGAGTGGTTTGGGGAGTGCAAGGACTTTTATGAACGGTACCACTATTGTTTGCAGACAGAGCATTTTGATTGAGCGCAAGAGAGTTTAATGAATCAATTGAAAGTATAAACCCAAGTGATTGAAGCTCAGTTCTGGGCTGCCAAATAAGATTTTGAATAACTCTTCATTGAAGCCAGATTCTAATGGAAGTCGTTTGTTGCAGAATCAGGAATTCAATCAATGCTATGTCTTCAGAGCTGATATCTTCCAAAGAACGAATGTCTGAAAAAATAGTTAAGAGGGAGATTCTGTTGAGCTTGTATTGCACAGATGGCATGGGTTTACATGCTAACAGAAGCGAAAAGTTTGCTGGCAGTTTTCCCATCACTTTTGATGACTTGTTGTTTGATTTAATGCAAAGAGCATCACGCAAATTTGGAGCAGCATTGGCTGAAGGTGTCCTAGAGTTTGTAACAGTCTGCAACATTTCCATCAGTTCAGGGGTGATTTGCGCGAGAATTGCATAAGGATCATTCACAGGAACCACTTTGGGGTGTGAGGAGTCAGTCAAAGGCATAACCACAGCAGGAGGCCGTTGAGTAGTGGGAAGCCTTACACAAGGCGAATCACAAGTTGAAGCAATGATAGATATGGCAGATGTTGGAAGATCACGAGGCAGTGCAGACATGTAGGCTTCAACAGCCTTCCTGATCTCCCGCCGATGGAATGCATCGGTCGTGAGTTCAGAAGATGAGGAAGCTGTCACGCTCAAGGCCTTCGCTGAAGAGGTCTTTGAGTCAGCGATTTTCCCAAATTCAATTTGAGGATTAGGAAATTTAGATTGAAGTTGTGAGGTTATAGTATCCACTAGCTGATTCAAAGGGGCATACTCCTGCACAACAGGGAGGCTGGACACAACAGGTTTGTCACTTTGAGTTTTGGACTGTTTCTGTAGGAGGTATTTTTTTGCAACCAAACTCGCTGCTGTAAGCGAGTTCTTATTTGTTAAATTTAGGTTCTTAATGAACAGTTTAGTTTGAGCAGTAGTGCTCCAGTTATTCCGTGGCATATTTTTGGACAATTTGGGAAAGGAAAACAGTTCTGCTTTCTGTTGATTTTTCGAGAAGATGGTATAAGTCTTGATGCTAGAGGAGCCCTGGGGAACTTGGGGAGGGGGCAAAGGAATGGGATTCACGGGCCCCTTCACCGAGGTATCAACTATGGAAAAAGCAACAGATGTTTGGGCGGGCTTTTTTACCTTTTTACGTTTAGCAGGACGCTCAACCACAGGGGGTTGTGTTGGGTCAACTTCCTGTACACTAGGGACTTCATTTTGCTCACTATTCAAGCCCGTTTCAGGACACACAAACTCCACATTGTCTCAAATTGGGTGAATGATTTGATCAAATTGGGGCAGACACAGTGTAATAGAATTTGACGTCTGAGTAGCAACCGCAGTAGAAATTGGCAGTGCTATAAAGGCGGAAGCAAAGATCTAAGGATTGGAAACTGGACCGAGCACAATTGGAGCAGGGCTAAGGTTACGACCAATGGCCGAAGACTTAACAGCAACATTCAATTGGTTGGCAGATATTTTTTCCAATAATGCCATTTGAAGTTGCAGTTTTGCATCTAGGGAGTTGTACAACTTAGTTATAACAGTTAGGGACACGTGGAGAGCATTGAAAGCAAATTGAGTAATTGCATGATTATTTTGAGCAGACCATGCCTGATTGCCAACTGAAGGAAATTGTTGATTTTGGTTTGTGCACATACATTCCTGAGAAGGCCCTGGTTCTTGGCTAGTGCTCGTCGATGTGATTAAGATGGGATTCACGCTAACATACGGGGGAACTGGTCTACGAGGCGTGGGGCACAAAAGGAAATATTAGAAATAGAAGAACATAATGGGGGATTTTGATAAGTTGTCTGACTTCAACTGTGGAGAAAAAGAAGAATTAGACATATTAAGGTCAATGACTGCAACATCTGAAAAGTGCGCGGCCATCGCAGCAAGTTAATTAATTATCTAATGTGTCTCCTGCAATAGAGGCATTTCAGGTAAGAAAAGAAAAAAAAATGGTGTGCTTTTAAATGAGAAAATGGTTTGTTTTTGACCTGTGTAGCCTGTCTTCATTTACATGTCCATATGTTACACCATTAAAAATGATGTGCTTTTACAATGTGTAACCTGTCTTCATTTGCATGTCCATATGTTGCACTGGCAACAAATGGCTTGCTGTACCGCATTACAGCAATACATTGATCCCATGCAGTGGCGCTGCACTCCAAAAACACGCTATACATTGATCCTGTGCAGTGGCGCTGCACTCCAAAAACACACTAAATAATCCTACATATCCCCTCCTTTTTCTGAGAATTTGGCCATGGTCCAAGCCACAATTGGAAGAAATCCAACTTGCCCCCTTTCTTCTTTTCAAATGTGGTAATCCAACAAAATTAATATTCACATGTGAAAAATGGAAATTGAAAAATCACTGTTCAATCATCATAATATCAAAATTCATCTCTGAGTCCATCAGTTCTTATCAAATATTTTACATATTTCTTCCCAATGGAAGTGTCCATAGTCCAGTGTTTTAATTTTATACTTGAAGTTAATCACAAAACAATAAAATAAAACAAATAGTTAAAATAAATAATTAACATAACAGATTAAAATAATTAATTAAAATAATAAATACGTGTAACTCCATACTCCAGGACACTTGTCTGCCTCTGATATGTCCCGACCGGCGATGTCACATCATTTGGTTCATTCGGGTGGTCTTTCATCTTGGCACTCTTGGATCCTTTTTCCATAGAAGTCATCTCTTCTTTGGCATTTCGGTTATTTTGTCTTCACCTCCACCCAGAGGCAGGCATCATTTGATCTTCATCCAGGAGACTCCAGGACTCCATCGTCTCCCGTGGCCTCTGGTCCCAGCACCTCCGACTAAATGTATGTTAATATTCTAAATCAAATAGAAAAGAAACAAATTAAGTACATAGCACAATACTAACTTCACCCTTTTGCCAAAAATAAAACATGCTGTGTAAAACATTTCGCCCTTTTTCTCTCTCGCCTTCTGAAATTAAGCACAGGTTAAAGAGAAAACAAACATACATAAAACAACATTCAATATTTAATACATTTTCATTTTGCAAAGCAATTCCATTAATTTCAGCTTCCATTTTTTTTAATTATTTTTTTTAAAATATATATATATACATATATCACAGAGTTTATGTTCAATTATAATCAACCATCTTTATTTAACTTCTCTGCTGCTGCCTTCTGACTAGACCCATTTACCTTATCGTTTTATGTTCAAGGGACTTTATCTGTTTCTACATGCTCAAGTTGTTTAGGGGCCGATTCATGGAACAAACGTGCGCCGAAAATCTACGCGCAAGTAGGCGCAAGCAGGCGCAAGCGGAAAAAAACAGGCGCACGCGCACGCGTGCGATTCATGGAAGTCCCTGCGCGTGTTCACCGCGCGATGTGCGCCAAACCCGTGCATGGCGCACAAGTCACTGCAACATCGCGAAAGGCGTGCGCGACGGTGCGCGACGCGCACAGTGAAAGCGCACAACCTCAGCGCACACAGCAGAAAGTGGGCGGGACATGGGGCGTAACGCGCGGAATGGGGAACAACACGCGAAAATAAGGGCGTAACTGGGGATGCACTGCACGGAAGCAGAGGTAACGCCCACACGCACACGAACCACACGTATCCATGGAATGGAATAGGGCAAACCCACGCACAGCCAAAGCCGCGCACAAGCTGAAACACGTCCGCCACACGAAGGCAGGCGGTAGAGTCCCAGCGCATCAAAAAAGTGGCGCCGCGGGAAGTAAAATACGCGATTGAGCGGGGTACTTGTATTCCGGGGGTGCGCGGGAAGTTACACACGCGAATGAGCGGGGTACGTGCATTCCGGGGGTGCGCGGGAAGTTACACACGCGAATGAGCGGGGTACGTGTATTCCAGGGGTGCGCGGGAAGTTCCACACGCGATTTGGCCGGGTACGTGGATATCAGGGGTGCGCGTGAAGTTCCACACGCGATTGAGCGGGGTACGTGTATTTCGGGGGTGCGCGGGAAGTGACACACGCGATTCGGCCTGGTACGTGGATATCAGGGGTGCGCGGGAAGTTCCACACGCGAATGGGCCGGGTACGTGTATTCCGGGGGTGCGCGGGAAGTTCCACACGCGATTTGGCCGGGTATTTGGATATCAGGGGTGCGCGGGAAGTTCCACACGCGAATCGGCCTGGTACGTGGATATCAGGGGTGCGCGGGAAGTTCCACACGCGATTTGGCCGGGTACGTGGATTTCAGGGGTGCGCGGGAAGTCCCACACGCGATTGAGCGGGGTACGTGTATTTCGGGGGTGCGCGGGAAGTGACACACGCGATTCGGCCTGTTACGTGGATATCAGGGGTGCGCGGGAAGTTCCACACGCGATTGAGCGGGGTACGTGTATTTCGGGGGTGCGCGGGAAGTTCCACACGCGAATCGGCCTGGTACGTGGATATCAGGGGTGCGCGGGAAGTTCCACACGCGATTTGGCCGGGTACGTGGATTTCAGGGGTGCGCGGGAAGTCCCACACGCGATTGAGCGGGGTACGTGTATTTCGGGGGTGCGCGGGAAGTGACACACGCGATTCGGCCTGTTACGTGGATATCAGGGGTGCGCTGGAAGTTCCACACGCGATTGAGCGGGGTACGTGTATTTCGGGGGTGCGCGGGAAGTTCCACACGCGAATCGGCCTGGTACGTGGATATCAGGGGTGCGCGGGAAGTTCCACACGCGATTTGGCCGGGTACGTGGATTTCAGGGGTGCGCGGGAAGTCCCACACGCGATTGAGCGGGGTACGTGTATTTCGGGGGTGCGCGGGAAGTGACACACGCGATTCGGCCTGTTACGTGGATATCAGGGGTGCGCGGGAAGTTCCACACGCGATTGAGCGGGGTACGTGTATTTCGGGGGTGCGCGGGAAGTTCCACACGCGAATCGGCCTGGTACGTGGATATCAGGGGTGCGCGGGAAGTTCCACACGCGATTTGGCCGGGTACGTGGATTTCAGGGGTGCGCGGGAAGTTCCACACGCGATTGAGCGGGGTACGTGTATTTCGGGGGTGCGCGGGAAGTGACACACGCGATTCGGCCTGGTACGTGGATATCAGGGGTGCGCGGGAAGTTCCACACGCGATTGAGCGGGGTACGTGTATTTCGGGGGTGCGCGGGAAGTGACACACGCGATTGAGCGGGGTACGTGTATTTCGGGGGTGCGCGGGAAGTTCCACACGCGATTTGGCCGGGTACGTGGATATCAGGGGTGCGCGGGAAGTTCCACACGCGATTGAGCGGGGTACGTGTATTTCGGGGGTGCGCGGGAAGTTCCACACGCGATTCGGCCTGTTACGTGGATATCAGGGGTGCGCGGGAAGTTCCACACGCGATTGAGCGGGGTACGTGTATTTCGGGGGTGCGCGGGAAGTTCCACACGCGATTCGGCCTGGTACGTGGATATCAGGGGTGCGCGGGAAGTTCCACACGCGATTGAGCGGGGTACGTGTATTTCGGGGGTGCGCGGGGAGCAGCACACGTGAATTGCACGTGTGGGTCCTCCCAGGTGTACCCTCTACACCCTCCACGGCCCCTGCAGGTGGCTCACACCACAGGGGCCTACCCAGCACATGTCCTGCAGGCACCCCATCCACCATGGCCATGCCCACCAGCCAACCCACATATCAACTAGCACTACTGCCCACCAACGCATGTCCCCCTGCACCCCCACCCCCCAGCATCCAGGGGCACCCTCCACCAGGCACCCACTCATGTCTCCCACCCCCCAGCACTGTGGGGCACCTGCCAGCAGGCCCCCACCCATGTCTCCCACCACCCCCACCCCCCCAGCATCCAGGGGCACCCTCCACCAGGCCCCCACACATGTCTCCCAGCACCCCCACCCCCTAGCATCCAGGGGCACCCTCCACCAGGCCCCCACTCATGTCTCCCACCACCCCCACCCCCCAGCCACCAGGGGCACCCTCCACCAGGCCCCCACTCATGTCTCCCACCACCCCCACCCCCCCAGCATCCAGGGGCACCCTCCACCAGGCCCCCACCCATGTCCCCCAGCACCCCCACTCCCCAGCAGTGCAGGGCACCCTCCACCAGGCCCCCACTCATGTCTCCCACCACCCCCACCCCCCAGCATCCAGGGGCACCCTCCACCAGGCCCCCACACATGTCTCCCAGCACCCCCACCCCCAGCATCCAGGGGCACCCTCCACCAGGCCCCCACACATGTCTCCCATCCCCCCCACTCCCCAGCAGTGCAGGGCACCCTCCACCAGGCCCCCACTCATGTCTCCCACCCCCCAGCACTGTGGGGCACCTGCCAGCAGGCCCCCACCCATGTCCAACTCATGTTCCCCACCCAACATGTCATCACAGTCCAGATCCCTGGTCTCTATGGTCAGCCCCCAAATGCAAAACACCCACCCGAGTATTGCATCCACCCACTCATATTCTGCAATTACATCACAGAACACCAATTGCAAGTTCCAAAACAAACACATGTCCCTCACATACACCCAATGGGTGTCAGTGAATCTCAAAACACATAACATGAAATGCATGAAAACAATGAGACACCACACATTGAAGTGCAACAAATAAATAATGTATTAAAGGAAAGATGAATAGAAACAAAAATGAAGAAACTGAAATGTGAATGGAAAAAATGAAAAGAAGCATGTCCGTCCAAAAAAAAGAAAAAATCAAAGAATATAGAAATCCAAAGTAATGTACTACAAAGTCAATGTCCACCAAACAAAATCCAATGTGAAAAAAAAACATAAGCCATTGATCCATGGATAATTCTAAAAAATAAAGTTTGTACAAGTCCACAACTATGTACAAAGCAAGAAGCCAGGGTCCATCATCCCAACAAAATAAAGGAAACCTAACTAACTACACTAACCAATAAAAAAAACTATATACAAAAATGTGGCCAATGTCCAAAAGGTCCAAATGAAATAAAAACAAAAATGAAACTTAACACTACCTACATAACTATGTACAAGGGCAGCGGGCTAGTTCCACGGCTCACTTCTGGATGTGCCGGGCCAGGGCATCATCGAACTCCTCCTCTATGTCCCGGAGGCGGTCCTCCTCCATGGACCCGAGGGTCCGCAGGGCCGTCGACGTGTCCACCTCCAAAGCCCTGCGGATTCCCTCGAGGCACTCGACCCGCCTCAGGGCCCTCTGCATGGAGTTCTCCGCCCTGACCATTGAGAGCCGTGCCTCTTCCGCCCGCTGCCGCTCCGCATCTATGGCGTGGCCCAACCGCTGCCACACGGAAGACACTTTTTGTCCTGGGTCCTCCTGCCCTCCGGCCGATGCCTGCCCCTCCGATGTCGAAGGCCCCGAGCCTTCATGGCTCCCACCATGGAGCTGCTGCTGCTGTGCCTCTGCCCCTGCACTGCCTCCTGCTGCCTGCACATCCTCCGCCGGCTGGGGTGCAGTCGTTGACGTGGCCACCCCTGCTGGACGTCCGACTCCCGACTGTGGCAGGGATGCCTCCTCCACCAGCCTGGCCGCACCGTCAGAGGCAGCTCCACAGGGCACCCAGGTGACTGATGGGTGGGAAGATGGCACAGAGGACGACTGGCGCGTAGGGGGTCCAGCTGAGGAGGGGGTCGTGGCAAGCCCCATCAGACGGAGGAATCCGGCCTGGGTGACCTGTCCCAGCAGGCTGACGTGGTCAACGAGCCATTCGAGATGACCTGCAGTCTCTTCATGAAAAGACTGCAGGTCGCCTCGCATGGCCCGTTGACGCAACGCCACTCCAGCCAGGACAGGCTCAACCCGGGCCTGGATAGCCACGTCCGCAGGCAGGGGAAGGCCAGTTGACGTCAGCTCATCCCCTGCCTGAAAACTGGTCTGGACATGGGCATCCCTGCTGGTGCAAGATGATGCAGGGACAGGATCAGGGACAGGATTGCACACAGGCACCTCCGCGGCGGCCTGTGCTGCCTCCTGTCCCTGGTCCTGCACTGCACCACTAGCACCAGTGGGATCCCCACCCCCAGACCCCGTCTCCGGTGCTTGCACGGCCTCCTCCTCCACCAAACCCCCCACCAACCTGGATGACTCTGTGCCATCTTCCCCCGTTGGGCCCTGTGGGGTCCCAGCTGCCCCTTCTGCTGCCGAGGAGTCCAACTGCAACCTCCGCCTCTTGGACCTCCCCCCGGCAGCTGCGGCCTGGGACGCGGCACCGGACTCCTCACTCCCCGACGAGATGACAACCTGGGAGGGGAGCCGGGCCTTGCGTCTCCGGCTGGCGGTGGGATCCCCGCCGCTGTGCTCCACAGCACCTTCTCCGCCCTCTTCATCAGTTGACGCTGCAGACAGGGAGAAACAAAACACAGGCATCAGGGCACTGTACAATGTACACATACACACATGACAGTTGTACATGAGTGGCATTGGCAAACCTCTGACATGTCATCACAATCCCCAACACACATGTCATTACAACTTGCACACACGAGCCATACCACAGCCATGTTGCAACTGCCAACACCATCCATACACATACAACAGCATCAGCAGGCAAAGGTGAGCCAGACATCACATGCAACACAGGAAGTGCACCACACATGTACACACACCACCACACTTGCATGCATGTGTACACCTCTGCTAAGTGTCGCAGTGTTCAGACGGGCATCCATGTCACATCTGCCAATCAGGCTTCCACATACCGCTGTCACATGCATCCATGTTGCATCACTGTTGCACCCTTGTCAAATACACACACATGCACATGTACACAGCGCTGATACAATCAGCTGAAAACAACATACATGCGTGACATCACGGACATGTCTACTCACATACACATTCATACAGACTTGTGTGCCCACACAACTGCATTTGGCATGCAAGCCCACACACACAGGCACCATCCATGTCTCACACATTACAGCCCTCGCATGTGTCAGCCCCACGGCCCTGTACACCCGCACCCATACTCGACCCCATACAAACAGATGTGCAACCTGCACACTACTGAACAATCACCACACGCACTGCTCACAATCAGGATGCATGTACACTCACCGCTCGACTCCAGACGGGTCTGCCTCTCAAGGACCTGGACGTGGAGCGCTGGGGATATGTGTTCCAGGACCCTCATCTGTTCTTCCGACAAGTGGCCCCGGCGCCCCTTGGCATCCGCTGCCTTCAAGAGGCGCCGGGCCTTGGTCAGGGTCCTGGACCTGAAGTCCTCCCAGCGCTTCTTGACATGTTGGAAGTCGCGGACTGCCACCCCCTCCGCGTTGATGGCAGTCACGATGTCAGTCCAGATCCGAGTCCGTCCTTCCTTGTCGGCGCGGCAACTTCCGAAGAGGGCATCATACTGGCCCAGCACTTGCTCCACCAGGACACCAACTTCGGTGGCACTGAAGCTGGTGCCCCTCTGCCTCTCTGGCCGGGGGTTGTCAGTGGTCACAGATGGAGTTGGCCCCGACATGACAACCCCAGAGGCAGGAGTGGGTGGGCAACTGGGTCCTGGGGCTGGGCTGTGGAGCGATGGAATCCCAGTCGGGAGTCTTTGGTTCCAGCAGGGGTGGTCACACCAACAGCACCCCTGGCTGATGTGCAGGCAGCAAATGGCAGGGCACGTGGGCAGCAGGCAGTCAGGCAGCAGCAGATGGCAGGTGGGAGCGTGCTCGGGGCTCTGGGGGGCAGTAGTTCGGCCTACTGGGCAGGAGCGTGGTCTTCCGTGTGCTTACGCGTGGCCAGCTTGATACGGAGTGATTAGGCACGTGAAAATTCTGCACGTCAGCGTGTAATTCGAGGAAAGGCCCTTAGCGCGTAAGCGCGTCTGCACGCATACGCATTTTCATTGGACCAAAGGCCCTCAGCGCGTGAGCGCGTCTGTGACGTGACGTGCGAGGGAGTATCCCTCATTGCACGTGATGACAGTACACACGTGGATCCCAACCAATCGCGTGTGAAAGTTCACCGGACCCCGAAACACACGTACCCCGGACAATCGCGTGTGGAACTTCCCGCGCACCCCGAAACACACGTACCCAGGCCAATCGCGTGTGGAACTTCCCGCGCACCCCGAAACACACGTACCCAGGCCAATCGCATGTACGCTCGCTGCCCTCCGATCACACGCGATGACACCAGAATACGGGAAACCAACGAGTCCGCCCACACGGAGGCGTCCCGCGCCCGCGCCCAGCATAAAAGTGCGCGAAAACAACAAACGCGTATATACAGCGACGATGAATGCCCCATTTGTTGCTGCAGTGATTGTGGGACACCGCAGGAGGAGGAGAATAGCCAGGGCACGCATTTTTGCACCACGGACAGGCCTTTTTGGGATGCCTGACGACCAGGTCTACGGCAGGTATAGGTTTCCACCCCATATCATCCTAGACCTGGTCAGGGAGTGGGAAGATGACCTCACATCCCCCACCCTCTGCTCCCAAGCATTGAGCCCCTTGGAGAAGCTGCTCAATGTCTTGCATTTCTTGGCCACTGGGTCGTTTCAGCGGACCACTGCCATAGTGGGGGGGGTCTCACAGGCCACGCAGTCACGCTGCCTACACCAGGTACTGGCAATCATGACAGCGCGCCCCTCAGTCCGCAGGCACATATACATGCCCAGAACACCCGCAGAAAGGCAGGCCGTTGTCCTGGATTTTTTCAGGGTGGCACACTTCCCCAAAGTGCTCGGTGCCATAGATTGCACCCATGTTGCCCTACGTCCACCTAGGGCCACTGAGCACATCTACCGAAACCGCAAGCACTGGCATTCCATCAATGTACAGGTGGTATGCGATGCAAAGGGAATCATCACCTCTGTCTATGCAAACTACCCTGGCTCCACCCATGACAGTTTCATATACAGAATGTCCGCCCTGAGCCGGGCCCTGGAAGCTGGGCAGCATGGCGACACATGGCTCCTAGGTGAGTACAAATGCCCTTGCACATGCATGCAAGTCACACACAGACAAATATACCAACCCCATTAATCTGAACAATTATCACCTCCCCAGGGGACAGTGCCTACCCTCTGAGCAACCACATGATGACGCCAATCCGGAACCCCACCACACCACCCCAGGTAAGATACAACGCTGCCCATATTGCAACCAGGGGCATAGTGGAGCGCACATTCGGAGTGCTCAAGTCACGTTTCCGCTCCCTTGACCGCTCTGGTGGGCAACTACTCTATGCACCAGCAGTTGTGTGCAGGATCATTGTGGCAGCATGTGTCCTGCACAATGTTGCAACACGGCAGGGCGTCCCGGTGGACATGGTGGTGCCCCCACATCCCCAACCACAGGCACAGGCGCTGCCCATGGGAGGGGACAGGGCACGTGGCGAGGTAGCCCGGACCCAGCTTGTGGCCACATTTTTCACCTAAACTCCCACCCCTGCGGAGTGCACACAGGCCTGGCACATACCAGGTGACAATCGATGATGACAAAGTGACAGTCAACTGTCACAACCCTACCACCCTGAGATAGTTGCCATGGAAGTGCCACATTGTCTGCATCCCTAGCTACTTAAACACAAGCTATCCTGTGCAACCAAATTGCACACATATGACATGTGACATGACATGAGCCATACACAAGTATTACAAGGCACAATGAGGCAGGGGGGGGGAACAAGGGAACACAGAGAATGGTACTACTAGGCCAGGTGTCATTGTGATTGTGCAAGTGCAGGGGTAGGGGGAAGGGAAAAGTGCAAGGGGGGGGGGGAGTCCAGTACAGGGGAAGTAGGCCAAACAATCATACATAGGTCGCCTGGTGGCAACTGCTAAGGTAAGTGCAGACGAGTGCTGGGAAGGGAGGGCTGTAGGGATAGAGAGACAGTACTGCAGTGCAGGGGTTGCCAGGGTGGCAGTGCAAGTGGACAGTGGCTGGGCCAGGGACCGAGGTTGGTGAGAGTGGCCCAGTTGCAGCTCCTGTGCAGTTCCAGTGAAGAATTCTGCAAGGGAGAGGCAGAGAGTAAGCAGAAGCAAAGAGGAAGGTCTTGAGGTGCTTCCTGAACTGGAGATGGTTCCCCTCAAGGTCAAGTCAGGAAGTCGGTTTGAGGGGGAGGGCCCTGCTGCGGAGAGAAACCTACCCCCAGCTAGTTGCTCTGAGAAGCGGATGACCTGGACATGCAAGGTGTGCATCACACACACCTGCAAAACAGGCCATGGCCATCACTGTCATGACAGTCAAACCCTCCCAAACATCAACATGACATGGCAAGCAATACCCATACACCGACCCAGTAACGATAAGGTACACATTTCCATGTCCTAAATGTACAGTGGCATCGGACAATGATGCCTGACCCGGAATCCGATGAAATGACAGACCAACAAAATGTCCCACCAAAAATAAGTCGATTCCTAATGCATTACAACTGTCGTAGACGTAACATCACAATGAATGCCTGGCTATATGCACATGATGCATTGCAAAATGAACACTGCAGCTCATGTGTGCAATGTCCTACTCCTGCATCACACTGCTCAGCGCACAGCACAGTGAACAGCCATTGCGTGTGATGCACACCCTGAGCATCACATCTAAGTGACAGACTACATCAAACATCAAAATAGGCATGTACTCGAACCATAATCGGTCACAGAACATGTGCTGGCGGGACACAGTGGCCACCAGAAGGCAAACAGTGTACACGTGGATATGCAAGGGTGGGAGTACATGGAGTGCATCCGAGTGCAAGTGTGTGGTTCTGCAAGGACATGCACTCCACATATGCATGTGCACTCAAGTGACCATCAGTGTTCCCTACACATCACATGTGAACATCCACCATGTGTACACCCCAGCATGTCAAACCACTACTATCCCCTCGCACCTGAAAGGAAAACACAACACATGAACAGGCATTGATCAGCAGAACACAACATGTACATAGGACAACAACATTACAATGTCAGAGTTCCCATCACACTGCAGGGCAACGCAACTATCAACAACAACCCCCCCCCCCTCGCAAATGACCATGACCCACTGAACAACTGCACCTGGGTCATGGAGCCTCCAACCCTCATTCCCACCTGGCCACAGGATCACCTTTACCCTTCGTGTCCATCTCCCACCTTGTGTGTAAAGAGATGCCTGAACCCTCAGAATCCACACTCATTTCCAAAATCACATAATCCAAGGCATGAAAAGGAACCCAAACACCCTCCAGTAGATGACTTGACATAGCAGTACGTCTCAAAGGCCAAGTACTACCACAATGATGCAACAACCAAGGTAGCACAGCAAAACAATGTCACGACTGGATGTGAGACATGTGTGGTACATGACATAGGATGATGCACCATGAATGGATGTGTACTGTCACAGATCCCCTGTACAGGCGCTGGAGTCTCATGAAACAACCACCCACACCATGTCCCGGGTGCCTGCAAGGTCAAACTCACACAGGCCCCTGAGATCCTGGTGGGGAAAGAGGTTCAGGGATATGCAGTCTGGACAGGTGTAGACACACTGGATGACTGGAATGCGTGGCAGGTGAGGGGAGCAGGAATGACACATGAAACCAGGGAATGCACGAAAATGTACAACCTGCATGAACACATGCACAATACAAACAAACTTGGACATCATTGTCATGGCCTTCTGTAGTCCAGGCTCAGGAGTGGTACGAACCAACCACCCCCTCTAGGGTTTTGGCGCCTGCAAGTTCGGGGCTTACACAGGCATCCGCAACCCCAGTGGGGAAAGAGGGTCAGGGAACATTGCTTGGATAGGCATGGGAAGCAGGAACACCGGGTAGAGGGTACAGGTTTCGAAATTGCATAGGATCAAGGGTGATTAGGGTAAAAAACATACCAAATAGGACCACACATACATCCATGCATCAGTACACTCCCCAGCAAGCCTATGCAGGGCAGTTTGCAAGAAAATACAACAAGACACTTAGCTCTGGTTTTGAGTGCTGGCCTCCTGCCTGCGCACTCTCAGGTCCGGTTACAGGAGCACTGCAATGCTGCAAAGAGAGACACAGTCAGCAACCAGTACATGCCAATTGCACAAAAACACAACACAAAACATGCCCCATAACAACATACACCTCTACAAACAGAAAATCTGTGCTCCATGCTTCGTACCCATATATAATATCAACCCTGTGACGGGTCATTCACAGTCAATGCAGTAAGTCAGCCGCTGGTGGGTGCGTGGCAAATGGAACACCAATGTGTCACAATTCACACAACATGCAATGTTCCCTGGGTAAGCAGACAGACCCATATGGCAAGCCATGACTACAGATCAAGTTGCGTACCACCATGACCAAAAGAAAGTTGCCAGTGCATTTATCATGAAGTACGTGGAATAGACATGCACTGCACCCGAGTATGTCCCTTGCTGTATGTCCCTGTGAGCTGCCCCTTTCCATGTCTTGGAAGGCTACATGGTTGATACAAGTGCCTCAATGAACCTTGGTGTACCGCAGGGTATGTGCCACTGCCCCCGCATGTGTCCCAGACAACCCTACTATCAACAGCCATCAGTCCACAAACACATCTGAGCTGCATTCTGTGCTTCAACACCAATATTTGTCTAAGCTCACCCTCAGTGCTGTGACTAAGCCTGCACGTGCAACTCGCCTGGTGCAAGCTTTGCTGTCTCGTGGCCCCCCTGTGATGCTCACCTTGCCTGGAGTTGCTTGGAACATGTCAGCAGTTCTAGGATGTGGGTCTGCAATCACTGTGGCTCTGCTTGTGCACACATGTGCATGTGGGCACCAACAAACGGGTCAGGAATTAGGTCGTCCAATGGGCCATGTCTGCTGGCAAAGGTGCTCTGATGCCTCATCCCCCTGCAGAAAGTGCATGAAACACATGATTAATGCATCAAAGTGATCTGTGTGTGTCTCATCAGGCATCTCATTACTTGACCATGTCAGAGAGTCACATCACAAATCACACCATCAGTCCGTCTTTCACCTCCAAAGTGTGGAACACTAACTACAGCATGATTTGCAACAAGCACGTGTACAGGAAAGATATGAAACATAATACACAATGCATAGCAATCAATGTCCACATTAATCATGACACGCCCCATCTAGCAAAAGCTGAACAGTGGACAATTACACCTAAATCATCCCCACTAGGGGTGTCAACACAAGTCAAAAAGCACCAGACATGCCACAGATATGACAGTCCAAAGCCCTTGTGTAAAATTCTGTTACACCGAACCATCCTTGCGAGCCCATGGATAAGGGAGGCAGGAGTGGCATATGTGAGTCAAGGAACCCAAGCAGCAAACACATACACAAGACAACCATGAAGGGCCCAGCTGGAACAGACAGTGGATGCCTTCAAAAACCACAAGGCACCGCACTGTCACATGTAAGCACAATAGACTACAAATTTTAAACTAACTCAACTATTAACTAATTACACTAACTAAGGAAAACCTACATTACCTATTTAAACTAACTATCAAACAGAAACTTAACTAACTAAACTAAAAGAAAAATCAAAAATGGCCACATACGACCCGGGGGGGAGGGGAGGCACCCAGGAGGGGGGAGGTACAGGGTGCTGCTCAACATCCACATGCGATGATGCTGAGCCAAAAAAAAATACCTCCATGGGCTCAACGCCTTCACAGCACGACCTATGTGGGAGATAGATGGTCGTCCGAGTCTGGCTCATCCTGGAAAGGAGGACGTGGCACAGTAGCCTGGCCACGCCTAGCCGCAGCTTGCCCCTCGTCGGCAGCAAGTCTGCCGGACAGGTGAGCCTGGTTCTGTGTGGCGATGTTACATAGGTCTGCATGCAGGACCTCACGTGATACACGTGCTTCCTCTTGCAAGGTAGCACGTGTAACACGGAGTTCCTCCTGCAAGGCCTGGCTGGACAACCGCTGCACCTCCCGGCAAGCCTGTAGCTCAGCCGAGATGGTGCGCTCAAGCTGTGCAAACCTCTCCTCTGCCCGCTGCCTCTGGGACATCATAAGGACACCCAGAGTGGATCTGAGGGAGGCATACTCCTCCCTCAGGGCATCCATGTGCGCCTCTGCGTGAGCAGCAATTGCTTGACGCAGAGACGACATTTCAGCCTGGCGTGCCCTGTCTGAGGCCGCCATGCCCAGCCTGAGTGAGCGGGCCGTGGACCGTGCCGCCTGCTGCTGGAGTAGCACCTGCCGAGCAGGGGGGAGCACAGATCGGGCCACACGCTCCATGCTGTCAGCGATGTTCTCCATTGCTGCCCCCTGACGTTCTGAATTGGCAGTCATGTCTTGCTCCCACTCAGTATACAGCGGTTGCGCGCGGCGACCGCGTTGCCGGGCTTGACCCCTGCGGGACCCAAGGACCGGGGGTCCTCGCTGTGTTGGCACCGCCTGCGGCTGCACGACTACATGCCCCCGTCGACGTGATGTCCCAGGCACATCAGTGACTGGTGTGGAGGGTGACCCTGCGTCCCGATCCACCACGGGCGGAGGAACCAAGACTGTCTGATCCCTCAGTGCAGGGGTCGCAGACAGAGGAGTGTCCACATCAGAATCACTCACCCCTGACACATGGACTTGATGGTCATCCAACTCAACATGGACGTCAGAGTCGTCATCAAGGCTGGACTCATAGACAGCCAGAGACAGGATGGACTGCAGCACTTGGGGGTTTTCGTGGCCTACCACCCCACGACCCCCACTAGTGCCGGGTTGATGTGGTCTTACCAACCCTGTGTCTGGCATGACAACACCATCCTCTGCATCCATTGCGTCATCACCTGAAAAATAGAGAGGAAAGGGTCAGTACACATGTCAGAAGCACACAACACACACACACACACCGACAGCAAAGGCATCTGGCAGACATGTGACACACAACATATGACCATGCATGCATGCTGGGTCTACTTAGAATAGCTTCTGTGATCAGACCTGTTGAAAGGTGGCAGTTTGCATGGAAGTGGGTCTATGCAGTGCAGAAAATGTGTACGCCACTCACTACCTACATGTACAAGCACTCCATGGTGTGTGCCAGGAAATGTGAAGGCAGTGCAATGTCAAAATCAGACATCACGTGCATTGTGTATTCAATGTGTACCATGTCTAGAAGGCAAGCACCCCTCCACCCCAGTACCAAAGCAGGGATGCCTAGCATGGTATCAAAAGGCTGAGCATACACCTGTGTATTGACAAGCAGTGTTGACTGGCATCAACAGCTTAATGTGATTTCAATTACAACACTGCAAATGATGCTGGGACAGTGGGCAGGACACATGATGGAAGATCCGGAGGCCGGCCACGTGTGTAGAAGACACGACAGGAGTTGGACAGAGTCATTGGCCATTGAACAGGCTGAGGCCTGTGAGCCACACAGATTGTCAGAGCCTAAACATGTGTGCAACGCAGGACTGAGCCACAGTTGACATGGGGAGGCCGATAATATGGCAGGCAATGTATGTAACCAAGGACTCATATTACAGTGATCATCCAGTCAAGGACACATAGGGGCATGTGTGCAATGCACATGGAGCATGAATGGGCACTCATGTCCCTGCGGGACATCTGACCCATGCACAGTACAAGTGGGATGCCCTGCATCGAGTACTAAGGCTGTACCACACGGCATATGTCTGGCAGTTTCTAAGCTGGAAGTTAGCATCTACACAGGACACATGAACATGAAACTACACATTGGCAAGAATGTAGCAGACCAGTGCAAAGGTGGAACTGGGGTGCAGAGTGGCGGAGGAGGGGCAAGGGGGCATGGCCACATGGAGTCCCGCATGCAGGCAGAGGAGACATGCATGACGGTGGCATTGCATTACTTACACATCAGAACCATGTACAGGTCACATGTAGCAGCAATCATGCACAACACATCCCACATGTGAAACACACACGTCCTCAACAACTACGCATCAACACTCACTGGACTGGGCATCAAAGTCCAGCATCTCTCCCACACCTTCGACCAATTCTGGTGGTATGAACTCCGCAACGAGAGCCTCATGCGGAGTGAGTTCTTCCTCCTCTGGTGCAGGCCCACCGCCAGTCACCAGAGTCAAGTTGTAATTTGAGGCACGCTTGGCCTTAGTGCTGCGCTTGATGTCATTCCAGCGCTTTTTGCACTCCTGCGCCGTGCGCACCTCATGGCCGAATGAACTGACATGTTCCGCCACATGCTTCCAGTGGGTGTCACGTTGGGCAGCCGTAGTCTGACTATTGGCACCCACTAGCATGTCACGGCTGTGTCCCCGCACGTAGTCCACGAGGAAGTCCAGTTCCTGCTTACAGAAAGGCTTCTTCCTCGACGTGCAGGAGGTCGTGGCTGTGTGTGGGGTCCCAGCCTGTGCTGCAGATGCAACCTTCCTCCTCTTGGACTGTGGCGCAGACCCTGGCTGGCTAATGCCGCCCTGACCAGTATGGCCAGTGGGTTGGGTGGATTGAGCCGAGGGAGTGGCAGGTGGAGGGATGACCAAAGGCCTGACTTGTGTCAGTGGCAGCTGGGTGCCCACTAATGGACCCTGCGCAGCAACATCAGCTGTGGCAGGGTCATTGACCGCAACGGTCCTGGTTGGCAGACTCACAACCGGGGTGCTGTTGGGTGCATCTGCCCCTGCACTTGCCAACACCCGGCTGTTCGGGGCAGCAGATGACATGACTGCCCCAGGGACACGTGTCTTGGTCTGAGCAGCCCGGCCTGCCCCAATGGTTTCCCCCCTGGCCTGTTGGAGATCTACCAAGGGCTCTTCAAGTGCCAACGCAGCCTGCGCTGGCAGACCCTGAGCCTGGGTGGCGGTGTCCACAACTGCACCTGCAGCTACCGCTACCCTTGGGCCCGTGGCAGTCGATGTAACGGACTGCCGGGTCATACGGGTGCCAGTGCCAGATGCAGGAGCTGCATCCCCCTGAACCACAGGGGGTGGTGGCATGGCTGCACCGACACATGGCACAACATTGTGCTCAAGTGGCGCACCCCTGCCTCTTCCCCCTCTGTGGCTGCCCTGGACACCCTGGAGTCCCCCTACTCCCTGGTCACCACGGCCACGTCCCCGACCACGCCCGCCACGAGGAGGACGCCCAGCTGAGGCGCCCCTCACCTTTGGTAGCCTCCCTACCATGGCACAGATGTTATAGTGCTGGCACAGATGGAGTGGTGCCAATGGGAGGTGTACAGCACAATTGACCTGGGCAATTGGGGTGAAGGGGGTGGGAAGCAAGATGTTAACAGCCCCCCTGCACCTGCAAGGCTGTATGTGACCCCGGTGATGTGTTGACGGGTCACGCAACGCTCAGGCACCCCAAAACTGCAGTAAAACCGTGCACGCAACCCTGCAGCCTACGTGCGTGGATTAAACCTCCCGCAGTACGCGGTGGCACCCAGTAACACGTATAACGCGTACGCGTGGGACACGCAGGCTACGATGACATCGAAAATGGGTGCGATACACAGGGGCACCCGCAGTGGGAAAAGGAGCGTTTGCGACTCACCGTCTGACTAGCGCGATGCAGAAAAACACGCGTAGCCAATACCCCCGCCAAAAGAAGAGATACGTCCTTGAGAGCTGTGAAGTAGATGGCGCGCGAAACAACTGGAAGCAGCAACACACGTCGGTCTCCACGAAAGGCACGTACAGCGAACTGCTGGGCCCGCTCACCTTTAACCCGTGCTGAGGGAAAACGCACGCGCGCGTCAAGTCACATGCGGACGTGCACTTTTTCACGTTTGATTACGCGCATTACACGCGGACGTGCAGTTTTTCACGCGCGCACGCTTATGCATGGGCCCTTTCCTCCTATTACACGCGGACGTGCATTTTTTAACGCGCGCTTACGCGCATTACACGCAGCGTGCAGATTTTTCACGTGCCTAATCACTCTGTATGAAGCTGGCCACGCGAAAACGCACGGAAGACCACGCTCCTGCCCAGAAGGACACTTCACTGGCCCCCAGTGCCCCAAGCAGCCTCCCACATGCCATCTGCTGCTGCCTGCCTGCCTGCCTGCTGCCACCGTGCCCTGCCATTTGGTGCCTGCACATCAGCCATCTGCAGGGGTCCAGTTGCTGTGTCCACCCCTGCTGGTACAGAAGAGTCCCGACTCAAATGACATCGCTCCACAGCCCAGCCCCAGGACCCAGTTGGTCACCCACTCCTGCCCCTGGGGTTGCCATGTGGAGCACATCCACATCTGACACCAGTTGCAACCCCCGGCCAGAGGGGCAGAGGGGCAGAGGGGCACCAGCTTCACTGCCACCGAAGTTGGTGTCCTGGTGGAGCAAGTCCTGGGGCAGTATGATGCCCTCTTCGGATCGTCCCGCGCCAAGAGGGAAGGACGGGAGAGGACGCGGAGGGGGTGGCAACCCGCACCATCCAGAAGGTCAAGAAGCGCTGGGAGGACTTGAGGTCAAGGACCCTCATGAAGGCCCGGCGCCTTGTGGAGGGGGGCCGGGGCCGCATGAGTTCCATCCAGTTGAGGGTCCTGGAACGCATACACCCAGCGCTCCACGCCCAGGTCCTTGAGAGGGAGACCCGTCTGGAGTTGAGCGGTAAGTGGCCAAGCATTGCTGTGTGAGACAGGGCATGTTGCAGTGTGCTGGTTGTCTGATACCTGCCTGTATGTGTGACATAGGCCATGTACGCATGTATGTGTGCAGGGACATCATGGTAATGCATGTGCGACCTGTAATGTGTGAACCGCATGGTTGTTGCATGTGTTTGAATGTGACATGGGGAGCCCTGTGCAGATTGCACACATGACAGCATGGAAGTCTCTGTTCCTGGACATGGGTGGGGGCCTGGTGGAGGCTGCCCCTGGTGGCTGGGGGGTGGGGGTGGTGGGAGACATGGGTGGGGGCCTGGTGGAGGCTGCCCCTGGTGGCTGGGGGGGTGGGGGTGCTGGGAGACATGGGTGGGGGCCTGGTGGAGGCTGCCCCTGGTGGCTGGGGGGGTGGGGGTGCTGGGAGACATGAGTCGGACATGGGTGGGGGCCTGGTGGAGGCTGCCCCTGGTGGCTGGGGGGTGGGGGTGCTGGGAGACATGGGTGGGGGCCTGGTGGAGGCTGCCCCTGGTGGCTGGGGGGTGGGGGTGCTGGGAGACATGGGTGGGTGCCAGGTGGAGGGTGCCCCTGGATGCTAGGGGGTGGGGGTGCAGGGGGACATATGTGTGGGGGCCTGGTGGAGGCTGCCCCTGGTGGCTGGGGGGTGGGGGTGGTGGGAGACATGTGTGGGGGCCTGGTGGAGGCTGCCCCTGGTGGCTGGGGGGTGGGGGTGCTGGGAGACATGGGTGGGGGCCTGGTGGAGGATGCCCCTGGTGGCTGGGGGGTGGTGGTGCTGGGAGACATGGGTGGGGGCCTGGTGGAGGCTGCCCCTGGTGGCTGGGGGGTGGGTGTGCTGGGAGACATGGGTGGGGGCCTGGTGGAGGGTGCCCCTGGTGGCTGGGGGGGTGGGGGTGGTGGGAGACATGTGTGGGGGCCTGGTGGAGGATGCCCCTGGTGGCTGGGGGGTGGTGGTGCTGGGAGACATGGGTGGGTGCCAGGTGGAGGGTGCCCCTGGATGCTAGGGGGTGGGGGTGCAGGGGGACATATGTGTGGGGGCCTGGTGGAGGCTGCCCCTGGTGGCTGGGGGGTGGGGGTGGTGGGAGACATGTGTGGGGGCCTGGTGGAGGCTGCCCCTGGTGGCTGGGGGGTGGGGGTGCTGGGAGACATGGGTGGGGGCCTGGTGGAGGATGCCCCTGGTGGCTGGGGGGTGGTGGTGCTGGGAGACATGGGTGGGGGCCTGGTGGAGGCTGCCCCTGGTGGCTGGGGGGTGGGTGTGCTGGGAGACATGGGTGGGGGCCTGGTGGAGGGTGCCCCTGGTGGCTGGGGGGGTGGGGGTGGTGGGAGACATGTGTGGGGGCCTGGTGGAGGATGCCCCTGGTGGCTGGGGGGTGGTGGTGCTGGGAGACATGGGTGGGGGCCTGGTGGAGGCTGCCCCTGGTGGCTGGGGGGTGGGGGTGCTGGGAGACATGGGTGGGGGCCTGGTGGAGGCTGCCCCTGGTGGCTGGGGGGTGGGTGTGCTGGGAGACATGGGTGGGGGCCTGGTGGAGGGTGCCCCTGGTGGCTGGGGGGGTGGGGGTGGTGGGAGACATGAGTCAGACATGGGTGGGGGCCTGGTGGAGGCTGCCCCTGGTGGCTGGGGGGTGGTGGTGCTGTGAGATGTGTGGGGGCCTGGTGGAGGCTGGCCCTGGTGGCTGGGGGGTGGGGGTGCTGGGAGACATGAGTCGGACATGGGTGGGGGCCTGGTGGAGGCTGCCCCTGGTGGCTGGGGGGTGGGGGTGCTGGGAGACATGAGTCGGACATGGGTGGGGGCCTGGTGGAGGCTGCCCCTGGTGGCTGGTGACTGGGGGTGGTGGGAGACATGGGTGGGGGCCTGGTGGAGGCTGCCCCTGCACTGCTGGGGGGTGGGGGTGCAGGGGGACATGAGTGGGGGCCTGCTGGGGGGTGGGGGTGCAAGGGGACATGTGGCTTGGCTGGGGGGCATGCCCATGGTGGATGGGCTGCCTGCGGGACATGACCAGGGGTGCAGGGTAGTCCCCTGTGGTGTGGGCTGCCTGCAGAGGTCGTGGAGGGGGTAGAGGGGAGACCTGGGAGGACCCACACTGGCAATTCACCTCTTCAACTTCCCGCACACCTACGTAATACACTGCCCCACTCGCACAGGCCCAATCGCGTGTAGGATTTCTCGCGCACCCCTGAAATCCACGTACCCAGGCCAATCGCGTGTAGAATTTCTCGCACACCCCTGAAATCCACGTACCCAGCCCAATCGCGTGTAGATTTTCTCGCGCACCCCTGAAATCCACGTACCCAGGCCAATCGCGTGTAGATTTTCTCGCGCACCCCTGTAATACACGTACCCAGGCTAATCGCGTGTAGAATTTCTCGCGCACCCCTGAAATCCACGTACCCAGGCCAATCGCGTGTAGATTTTCTCGCGCACCCCTGAAATCCACGTACCCAGGCCAATCGCGTGTAGAATTTCTCGCGCACCCCTGAAATCCACGTACCCAGGCCAATCGCGTGTAGATTTTCTCGCGCACCCCTGTAATACACGTACCCAGGCTAATCGCGTGTAGAATTTCTCGCGCACCCCTGAAATCCACGTACCCAGGCCAATCGCGTGTAGATTTTCTCGCGCACCCCTGAAATCCACGTACCCAGGCCAATCGCGTGTAGATTTTCTCGCGCACCCCTGTAATACACGTACCCAGGCTAATCGCGTGTAGAATTTCTCGCGCACCCCTGTAATACACGTACCCAGGCCAATCGCGTGTAGAATTTCTCGCGCACCCCTGAAATCCACGTACCCAGGCCAATCGCGTGTAGATTTTCTCGCGCACCCCTGTAATACACGTACCCAGGCTAATCGCGTGTAGAATTTCTCGCGCACCCCTGAAATCCACGTACCCAGGCCAATCGCGTGTAGTTTTCTCGCGCACCCCTGTAATACACGTACCCAGGCTAATCGCGTGTAGAATTTCTCGCGCACCCCTGTAATACACGTACCCAGGCCAATCGCGTGTAGATTTTCTCGCGCACCCCTGAAATCCACGTACCCAGGCCAATCGCGTGTAGATTTTCTCGCGCACCCCTGAAATCCACGTACCCAGGCCAATCGCGTGTAGATTTTCTCGCGCACCCCTGTAATACACGTACCCAGGCTAATCGCGTGTAGAATTTCTCGCGCACCCCTGAAATCCACGTACCCAGGCCAATCGCGTGTAGATTTTCTCGCGCACCCCTGTAATACACGTACCCAGGCCTATCGCGTGTGGGGACACCCGCACACCCCTGAAATACACGCTCCCCGCACTGCGTTTGCTGCTGCCCTTTGCGCTGGATTGGGGATTTTGATGGCTTTTTCCTGCGCAAGGGGCGTTCTTGGGGGCGTAACTGACGCTGCTGCAGGGTCGCTGCGCCACTCTGCGCCACGGCTGGTTGTGGATGTTGGAATCCATGAATACGCTGTGCGCCTGAATGTGTTTCGGCGCACGCGGCTGGCGCAGCCTACCGCACGCGCACACTGTGCGCCAGCCGCGTGCGCCACTTGTGCGCCGAATTCTATGAATTGGCCCCCAAATCTCATGTCTGGGGTGACATGGTTTAATTTGATTCACATGAACAAACTGTTCTGTTGCTGTTTCACCTTCAGTCTTCAACATTTTATAAACCACAGGAGAGACCTTATCTATAATTCGGAATGGCCCCTGCCAGGCTGCTAGAAATTTTGAATTTTTCTGTTTGCCTTTTCCAAAATGAAATTTATACACCTGATCGCCCACACAATATTCCTTTACTGATGTCTTTTTATCATAATATGACTTTGCACTGTCAGCAGCTCTTTCTAGATTTCTCTGTACAAAAGCAAATGCATGTTGTAAATGCTTCCTCAGTTCATCAATGTATTCATGAACTGTGGATGCACTCACAAGTGTCTGCTCATGTGTTCTGTATAGCAGGTGTTGTGGTAACACCATTTTCCTACCTGTTAAAACCTCATGAGGGCTAATACCTGTTGCTTTGGCAGGAGTTGATCTGATTGCCATCAAAACCAAAGGTAAACGTAAATCCCTGCTGGAACCTGCTTCTGCCACAAATGTCTTTAATATGTCCACAACAGACCTATTACTGCGTTCAACTCCACCCGAAGAAGCCGCCCGATATGCAATATGTAGTTTTCTTTTCACACCTAGTATTTGCCATATCTTACTCATTAGAGCACTTGTGAAATGACTTTGTCTGTCTGATTCTATTCTTTGTGGCAACCCAAACCTTGAAAACACATGATTCACCAGTAATGTGGCAGCCGTTCGCGCACTACAATCTGGTGCAGGAATACACTCAATCCATTTTGACATCAAACACACCACACTTAAAATATAACGGTTCCCCCTGCTCGTCCTCTTTACAGGCCCTACATAGTCTATTTTCAAATCTGACCATTGAAGAGTTAGGCCTCTTTTCATTAATGGAGCTCTATGCATTGGTGAAGCAGGTTTAAATTGGGGGCATACTAGACATCCTCTAGTATATAATTCCACATCTTGGGACATATGTGGTCAGTAAGCATAATCCTTTAGTATTTCCAATGTTTTTTGTGAACCTCTGTGTCCTGCAGTTATTGCATCATGTGCATGGTGTAGCATTAGCCCTCTGAATGAAAGTGGTACCACCCACTGTATCTGTCCTGTTATGGACTCTCTAATCATGAGTCCATCCTGTAGTCTAATTTGTTTTTTATTCTTTAATAGCACCCTCAACTCTTCTTTTCCTATACAATCATTTTCTATTAAAGGGTTTTGTTCAGGATTTATCAAATGATTATAATATATTCCCAAAATTAGATCATCCTTTTGTGCCTCAATCAGATCTTGGTCTGGTGTATCATAACTCAATTGTGCTACTGGTTGATCTACCTCCTTTGGTGCTTTAGAACGTGTTACTGCATCAATTTGTATTTCACCAAGTAAATGTTCAATAGGTAGCAATTCTCCCATCACAGCCCCAATTTTAGCCAGGTGATCTGCCTTATCATTCCCCTCTTTATCCTCTCCTGGTGTTTTTAAATGCCCACAAATCTTTCTCCAGTATATTGTTAAATCATTTTCTGACACCAATTTGTCTATGGCTTGTATCATTTTTCCATGTTTAAGTGGTTTCTTGTTGTATGTAGTCATGCCTCTTGCTTTCCAGCCAGGTAAATATTCCACAAAGCTATTTCGTGCATAGTCAGAATCAGTCACCAGGACAATTTCACTGAATTTATTATCAACCGCAGTAGCAATTGCTTTATAAATGGCTGCCAATTCCGCTACTTGACTGCCCCTAGCTCCAATTCTCATCCCTATACAAGGGACGCCTTCACATTTCAACCAGACATTTCCTATTCCTGACACTAATTGTTTATTACTGTCATTTTCAATGTGAAAAGCACAACCATCAACATATACAGTTGGCAAGTCCTTGCATGTATTTTCATCAAAAGCTTTGTGTGCTGATTGTTCAAATTCCTGTAAATTAGGTTCCACTTCCATTTCGTTTGATACTTGTTCAGCTGCACAGTCATGTAAATCTGCTAAACCTTGAGCAATTGGGCTTCTTTTATTTTGGCCATATCTCACTTCTACAGGAAAGCCTTGTAATGCCAGCATCCATGAAGTGATTCTGGATTGTGCTAGATTACCTGACCTAATTCGTTTACTCTCTAAAAACTGCAAAGGTTGATGATTTGTCTCAATAATCACCTTTTCTCCCTGAACAATGGGGCGGAAATGTTGTAGCGTCCACACAGTGGTTAATAGGGCCTTTTCACATTCATTGAATTTAATTTCAACTTGGGAACATGCCTTACTTGCATAGGCAATGGTTTTGTGATTCAAATCATGTTTTTGTGATAACACTGCTGACATACAATGTTCAGAGAAACCTACTTCTATAAAGAAATCCCTGTCCTTTATGGGATATGCTAAACATGGTGCCTTTACAAGACATTCCTTTAATTTAGCCACTGCCTCCGACTGCTCTTTTTCCCATTTCCAGGGTGTATTCAGTTTAAGCAGTTTAGTCAATGGTTGAGTGATTTCAGCATAATTTTCAAAGAACTTTCTGTTATAGCCGGTCATTCCTAATAAACATTTTACCCCTTTCACATTTTTAGGGTCTTTTAGTTTTTGTATAGCCTCTATTTTCTTCTTTTGTGGATTTAGTCCATGTTCAGTCACTTCATGGCCTAGAAAGTTCACTTTTTTCTTGCACCATTGTGCTTTTTGTAAAGACACTTTGGCGCCTGCTTTCTGCAATTGGCCAAGCACATGTCTTATTTCATCAAAATGGCTTTTCAAGCTTTCATTTTTTATCAGCACATCATCCACATAAACTATGGTTCCTCTTTCTGCTGCATCAGGCATAACTTTTCTCAAAAATATGTCAAATTCACTCCCACTATTGACGTACCCGAATGGAGTTCTAACCCGTGCATATTGAGTCTTATCAAATGAAAAGGAAAATAAATTCTTTATCTCCTCTGCCAATGGCACGCACCAATACCCAGAGGTGAGATCTAATGTGGTAAATACTTTTGAACCATGTATCTGAGCTAATCCCTGATCAATGAACGGCAGTGGCCATCTGATTACTGGCACTCTTTTATTTAACTGCCTCAAATCTGCACACAGTCGCCATTGACCATTTGGCTTTAACAAACCTAAAATAGGTATATTAGATGTGCTATGAATGGGCCTGATGATTCCCAGCGACTCCAAATTTTTAATAATCTCTGCCAATGACGCTAAACACACCAATGGTAGTGTATACTGGCGCGCAAATATTGGACTTCTGTTACACCCTTCCGGTAGGGTGGCCACATGTAAATCAGTTAGACCGCAATCATAAGCATCTTTTGCAAATACATCTTTAAACTCCATAAATATCCTCCTCAGTTAATTTCTATCCTCATCGTTGTCACATGCATCCGCTGATAAAATCTGCTCCTCTACCATTTTGGAGAATTCTGGAAAATGTTCCGGCATGGGAATCTCGGTGCTTTCCTCTAATTGTGTAGCTGTGTCTTTTTTGTAAAGCTGCCACTTTTAAATGTTTTGGCATATCAGCTTCCACTTCAATGGGCTGAATTTCTATTTCATTTTCAAGTTAAATGTTATGCAATCCTCTTGATGACAGCACACTGTCTCGCTTGAATCATAAGGGTACACAGAATGAATTTTAAATATCCCTTTGGGCTGAGAGTCCAGGTATTCTGGCAATTCACCCTTAGCATCTACATACTTTTCAGGGATATTTCCAATCACCATGTTATTTAGATCTGCTGGGTAATGTGATTTTTTTATGGCCATTCGTACTCGGGAGTTTTCCTCTAAATGAATATCCTGACAACCTTTATTATTCACCATAATTTTTACAGACCCTTCACCCACATCTACCAATGGAATGTATTCATAATCCAGGCCTTGCTGTTTTATGGATTCATTCAGACACACAAATGCATCAGAATCTTTCATCTGCTGTCCATTTTTGCATTTTAGTGTTATTGAAAACTGCTTTGTGAATGCAGGGATAATAGTATCTTTCCTCATTTGTAATTCAATTGCATAAGGGACCAGCTGTGCGCAATGATAAGCCCTCCTTTTGTCTTCAAATTCAGGTGCCGGCCCACCTATGCGTGACCATATCTTTTGATTAAGGAAATCTAACACCATACACATTCTGTGCATGATGTCATTGCCCATGTAAAAGTCATTTTGTGTTCCACTCACTATCCAAACATTATGGTAAATTGTTTTTTGTCCAATGCTAATTTTCAGCATGCATCTACCTGCAATTCGGTTTTCGAAGTCTGGACTGTCCAAACCAGAGAGATATTGGTTTTTAATCTTAAATTTCGGGATCTCCTCCCATTCCATTATTTTTTGCAACAATTTCTCATTAATGAAGCTCCTTTCCTGTTCAAGCGCCAAAGTGGCTTTTATTATTTTAGAATAGTCATTTATCCCAACTTGAACCCATGGCTGCTCATCTTCCATGTGTATTTCAGCAAGAGTGCTAATGTGTTTTTCTGAACCTGCTCTAGGAGCAGTATTCTGTTTGCATGTCTTCTCTTTTAAATAGAAACGTAAGGTGTGCTCGTCTATGGCAGTGTGCCATTCTTTCCTTGGGTCTAAGTATATTTGTACAGGTAATTTTTCATTTTCACTCTGCATTTTGTCTTGACACATTAATATAACAGTGATGCTAGGTATGCAACTATTCTGGAGATACACCTCCACTGCATCATTTGTTTTTGCAACGGTGTGACATTCATTTATATTGCTGTTTTGTGATTTTAGTTTCTTAGGTCTCAATGGTTTTTCAGTTAAAGACCACAGTACTCCATTCACCCCATCTATTAGAGGAGACAATCTTTTTAGGCAATCTGTTCCCATCAGAAATGGTATTTCACAGATGGATGTGACAAATACATCCTGTTTCATTCTGTGTTTACCTATCTTTATGTCAACCTCGGTGACGCCTATAATAGGCACCTCCTCCCTGTTAAAATTATGCACTGGACCTTGATTTTCCTTCACTGTGATCTGATTCTGCTGGGATCTCTCTTCATTGATACTCTTTACTAATTCTTTAGACATAATTGTGGCCTGTGCGCCAGTGTCAATCATTGAAAATGTATGGCATTTTTCTTCCACAATGATGGGAGCATAATACCTGTCTTCAACTTCCTCTAACACACATAAGAAATGCGAATTCTTACTGATTTCAGGGCTCACCTTTCTCAGGCCTTTTTCACTTTTGGCTAAGCACATTGGTAAATGGAAAGACATTTTTCCCTCCTTTTTGCTCATTCCTGTGTGAGAGACTGTATTCATTTCCCCATGTTCAGAGGTTTTTTGGAGTGTGGCCACCGTTCGCCCATCCATCCAGGTATCATCAGAGGTCACACTACAACCCTCCAACTGAACATGTGTAACATCATCACTTGGCAATTTGTCATTGTCTAATTCAGTGCATTTGTGATTATTCAGTATGGTACCAGCCCTTTTAACTTCTTCAAAAATATGTGGTTCAAAGAATTCTTCAGGTGATTGACCTGTACCCTCCTTTTGAGCATTTCTTTTTCCTGCCTGTGTTTGGTCATTGTTTTGATTGCCCAGGGAAGGAGTTATAACATCGCCACTTATTCCCGGTTCACTGGTATTCCCCATGCATGGGTCATTTTTCTTAAACCTGTCTCTTTGTTCTTTTGGATTTTCAGGTTTTCCTATTTCATTTGTACAGATCGCCAATGTTTGATTTAGTTCTAGGTTAAAGCGTACCTCTCTTTTAGAAGTATTTGCATTTTCTGTTACATGTTCATGTACTGGTATTTTCACTTTTGAATCATTAGGCATCTCAGAGTCATTATGCAAAATTGCAGGTATCATAAGTACTTAGTCACTTTTCAGAAGCCCCCGGTCATTGCTATGGCCTTCTGGCCCCTCCTTTGATGACTGTTTTTGTGCTGTACAGAGCTTTCCTATTTACTCAGCTAACATTTTTACTTGGGCCTCGAGGCACTGGAATCTTTCCATCTCTCTAGAATCTTCTGTGGCCTAGATCAATATTGGTTGTTTTCTCCCTGATTGGATCTATTCTGATACCTCTCGGGAGAATGATTTCTATTGGGCTGGTTCCTGAACTCTTGACTTATTTGTGTAGGGGAGCGAGGTGCGCCCATCCTTTGGTTGTAGTCCCCTGGCGGGGAATCATTGTACTGACGTGGAGTGTAGTTCATGTTCTGCCTCATGTCCTGTCTCTCAGGTTGTGGGTACTGGCTCCTATGTTGATTCCCATTATCAGCAAATCGATCCACATATCGGGGTCTATCCTGATTACCATATATCATGGTATTGGGATCAAATCTGCTTTGTGTCCCCAATGTCTGATAAGGACCATCATTTCTTTGATCCTGATTGTATCTCTGGTTATTGTTCACACCTGACATATCAGGTCGATAGCCTGCCCGGGGCCTATCTCCTAAGTACCTGGGGCTGATGTAGCTCTCCGTATTACTAGGATCATGTGATTGAAACATTGGTGCAGGGTGTGATGACCTTTGTTGATTACCCCTCTGTTCAGGTGCCAAATTATTTTTACTTGGACTTTGAGCAGACTCAAGGGACATTTTGGCTGACCTGATTTCCATCACTATTGCTAAAGGTTCTTTAGATTTAGGTCTAGTATCTTTCATTTTATCACTTTCTCTACCCTGACAATAGAGTACCTCATATAGTTTTGTGCTTTGGTGTACAATCCATTCCAGGGACTTGTCACGGTCAAATTCACGGACCAATTGGGATATGATGTCTTTCTGTAGCCCATAGAGGTAGGCAGTTTTAAACTCATTGGAATTGGGGTCAAAAGATACATCAAAGCGAGAAAATGTTCTTTTTAAGTCTTGTAAAAACTGGCGAGGGGATGTATTAGGCCCAGCAGTGATTGTGTAAGCGACTTTCTTTGCCTCCTGCAATGACTGGAAAGGAGAAAAATGACGCCTAATCTCTTTTTCGAACTTCGCCCATGTCATATTCTGCTGCTCATTCAATCCTCTTATAATACTGGCCATCGGGGCATCTAAAGTTAAATGAAAATACTGCCTGTACTGTTCCTTAGGTATCTGGAGGGCATTAAAAATGTCATGAACCGCTTCTAAGTGATCCTCTATGCAGCATTCCCCTCCTTTTTTAAATGGTTTGATCAGGGCTTTAATGGATTTCATTATCTTTATGGGGCTGCTTGTTGCAATGCATGGAATTGCACCACTTGGTGACTCAACCCTGGTTCCAGGTGTATGGGATTGGTGGTGGCCGCCAATGGGAGTATCAAATCCCCCAAGTGTGCTGCAACCAAGTTCAGTCACCAGCCCAGTCACTGGGGCACTAGCCCTTTGGGTAGAAATAGAATTCACCTCAACTCCATTGAATGTGGTACCTTGCCGCCTCTCCTGGGACCTTGGTATGCACATTTGCTGTTCTAAGTCCTTACACTTCTTAAGGAGCCTGTCTGCTTCGTTTTGCAAATAGTTGTTTCCATCACTCATTTTATTAATTACCTCCTCCATGTAACACATTTGCATTTGGCATTCATTAAATTATTTATTTCTCTTGTCTCTTTCTTGAAGCATTTTAACCATTTCTTGTTCCGCATTTTGGAGGTCACTTTCTTTTTCATAATGTTCTTTTTGTAAAATCTGCATTTCTGACACAACCTCATCTTTATCTTGTCTAATGTGGTCCACCAATGCTTTTAAGTGTACCAATTCCTGTTCACTGTCCTCAAACTATTTCTTGCTTTTGGACAATTGAACATCAGAATCTCTGCATTTTAACTGCATGTCTTTTTGGCATACATCCAATTCTGCTCTTAACATTTCCTCTTTCTTACTTGCCCCATCTAAGTCAGTCTTTAACCTGTTAATTAGCTGGGTGTCATTTTCTTGCATTCACAGGGACCTATTCAAAATAAACCAGATTTTGGCGCATAGCCGTATCAAACAGTCTTTCTCTGCATTTTTATCGGCTGCATTTAATAACCTTAGAAGGCAGACCTGAATTATGCTGCCTTCTGCAAAAATATTATCTAGTTTTTCTTTCTGCACCTCACCATGAATGCGGTCATGCCATTCTGAGGTACTATTCGATGACCACGTCCCATGTGCAAATAATTTTGCCTCTAAATATTGCACTAGGTCTGAGAATGTGGCTTCCCTTTGAGACATTCTGAAATTCGTTTTTAGTGACACACTGCTATTATGAAATGGGTTCCTTTAATGTACAGATGGCGGTGTGAGACACACTTGCCACGCCCAGTAGGTGCTCTATGATCACTTTCCCGGCCTGCAATGCACCATAAATATGTTGGGTATTTTGTATAGATTTGGGACCTAGCGGTATTTTCTTACCGCCAAAAACAAAAATAGTTTAGTAATAACCACTCCTTGTATTTAGATTGGGTTTGGTATTAAAGTGGTATAGTGGCTATGCATTATTTCAGTACACAGATACATTTGGTTGGTATACATTTCGTTGTGGTATAGTGATGAGCATAATTTCTTTGTTTTATTTGTGGCTCCAACATACAAAACCCCTTTCTTTTGTTTAGACTGTTCTTGTGATCTCTAGAGGCCTCAGTCTTCTACATTATTCAATAACACCACATTTTCATATGGAGTGCCACTTATGGCTGTTATCACTGATTTATCTACACCAGTGAGCTATGCTTCCATAATGTATTCACAATAACATGTGGTATTATCACTAATTTATTTACATTAGTGAGATTATGTTTCCATGTAGTATTCAAAATAACGTGGTATTATCAATAATTTATTTACATTAGTGAAACTATTTCCAGAAGCCTCTCTCTCTGCTGATTCATGTATGCCCAGCAGACTATCGGATTGTGTTCCACTCAGAAGGCACACACACATATACACTGAGTGGAACCACGCACATAGCTACTTGTAATTACTCATAACATAACTTTTTCCACATAGGATGCTTGGCATATATTACCTAATAACCTCCCCTTTTATCATGTGATATGGGCTAACTGCACCAGAGAAAAACAGAAGCAAAAAGAATCCTTTACACAGGTTGTGATTTACATCAGTTTCATTTCAAAAATCATACATTACCAACTTTGCGAGGCAGTCTTTTCTAAAATAAACATAAGAGAAACAATTGCAACATACATGGCATTTCATTAGATTCTTTGCAACAATAAAGAAAACAGTGCATCAGTGGACTTGCATTTAGATGGCAACATTAGAGTGTAGCATTTAAATACAGTGATTCTTCAATAGAAGCTATCGCTACGCTGCCTGCCTAAAATAGATTTCATTCACACACCGCACTCTCACTTTGTATAATATAATTACAAGCAATTTGTAGCTGTTCAGCACGCAAAATCTCTGGGCTGGTCGCTTTCTTTAAATGGCTCAGGGCTTTCTTTTAGAGCACCCCAGCGAGAACATGCAGTTCCAATCTGCAATCTTCTATTCTCAAGCCGGTGCTAATCGACTAGAATCCCCAGGCGGTGAAGGTCAGCGGTGCACTGGAACGATGCCTCTCAGCCAGGCAACCCCACAGCCACTCCAGCGAAGTCCTCACCGAAGCTATGCAAAATGGACACCGCCTTTCTCCCTCCCCGAGGTGCACCAAGAAACCTCTGTTACAGCCCCTAACGTGACGCCTGTCCAATAAAAATCCATCATGTCATACCCTCCTTCTTCAAACAATAGCTCACTTTTACAGTAAGCAACTGTAACAAAATTGATTTCCTGCTTATTCGAGTTTTGTTTCCTGAGCAAGGACCGTGAAAAGCACAGAGAAAAAGAGAGAAAAAAAATCTGAATGCACGTTTAAAGTGAGCCCCAGCCTGCCTCATTTTGCACATGGAGAACCCATTACAATATTAAGAAGCTAAAATCGTGTTAGTACTTGTTACTTATATTAGTTCATTAATTATCTAATGTGTCTCCTGCAATAGAGGCATTTCAGGTGAGAAAAGAAAAAAAAAATGGTGTGCTTTTAAATGAGAAAATGGTTTGTTTTTGACCTGTGTAGCCTGTCTTCATTTACATGTCCATATGTTACACCATTAAAAATGATGTGCTTTTACAATGTGTAACCTGTCTTCATTTGCATGTCCATATGTTACACTGGCAACACATGGCTTGCTGTATCGCATTATAGCAATACATTGATCCCATATAGTGGCGCTGCACTCCAAAAACACGCTATACATTGATACCGTGCAGTGGCGCTGCACTCCAAAAACACACTAAATAATCCTACAGTGCTGAGGCTATTTTGAAAACAGCAAAGCAGCTCATGATAAAGCACATGCAGAGATTTTTGGGACTGTGTAACTATATAAGAACATGGGTCTTTGATTACAGTTCATACATTAGGCCCTTGTTACAGGGTCTGAAGAAAGCGCAGGCAAATCAGGAAAAAATTGTTTGGAATGAGTAAATGGAAGAAGGGTTTGACGAGTTGAAAAAGGCAATTTGCACAGCTCCAGTTTTAGGGATTCCCAATTATGCAGAGGAATTCATTTTGTTCTCACACACAAATGGCACTGTTATCATAGCAGTACTTAAGCAAAGAACCACTTTGGGGTACAAGCCCCTTGCATATTACAGTGGGATTCTAGACCCAGTAATGAGAGGTCACTTTCTGTGCGAACAGTCTTTGGCTGCCGCCACATTTGCTATTGAGAAGGTAGCTAGCATAGTAATGGATGTTCCATTACGTTATTTGTTGAACATGCATTGTTTGCCATTTTGGAGAAAGCTAAGGGCACGTTGACTTCTCAAAGGGCATCTGCTTATGAGGTAGTCATATCAAATCTGGCAATTAAAATAGTCCAATGCAGAATAGTGAACCCTGCCATGTTTGTAGCAGAACCACTGGCAGAGGACGAACATGCACATGATTGCTCGAACTATGAGGAATTCTATGATGAACTCCCAAGGGTGAAGGAAAATGTGCTGGCAGCTGGGGAGATTCTTTTTATCAGCAGTTCTCTGAGGATCAATCAAATGACTGACAAAGGTATACAGGTACTGCTGTAGTGAAACACACGCCAATGGAGAGGTTGAAGAACTGATAAATACACGACTACCGTCTCACTTTTCGGCACAGGCTGCAGAGTTAGTGGCGCTGATTATCGTGCTCGAGAGACATGCATACCAGGAAGTAACCGTGTACAGTGACTCTGCCTATGTGAAATCAACAGTGCACGCAGGGCTAGCATGTTGGAAAAGGAGGGGCTACCTCCGAGCGGACGGCACTACAGTGCAGCAAGCAGCCTTATTGGACAGACTCATAAAGCAGTACAACTCCCAGTAGCCATCACAGTAGTAAAATGTGCAGCACATAATAAAAGGCTAGATTTTATCTCAGCTGGAAATCAAAAATCAAATGAGGAAGCCAAGCGAATTGCATGTTCAGAAACTATTATGTCATTTGATACGCCTGATGTGAATGAAAGCATGGTGGTGACGATGAGTGTGCCTGAATGTTATAATAACTTTTACAGGACTGAGCTAGCAGAGATCCAAGGGGAAACACTTCAAGATGAGAAAGACTTGTGGATGCAGAGAGGGTGTTCTTTAAACACCTCTGAAGCATTATGGCAACACGACAGCACTGGTAAACCGTTGATTCATGTAGCCTTATTAAGGGTGACGTTGGACCAGCTACACTACCCTGCGCACGTTACTAGAGAGAGCCTTGATGCAAATATTGCAGAGGATTGGTTAGTTTCAAATATAGTAGAACATGTTGCATTTTATGTAGTAAATTGTATCGTATGTCAAAAGTTTACTGCGTGGCACACATTGCGCAAAATTAGAGGAGTTATTCCAAGACCTAATGGACCCTTTCAGCATTTGAATATCGACTATGTCGACATGCTGCAAGTATGTAATGGATACAGATACATGATAGCAGTGGTGTGTCCTTTTTTGAGGTGGAGTGAAGCTGGACCGTGTACACACCCAGACTCTACCTGTTCAGCAAAATCTTTAGTACGAGAAGTAGTTCATAGATTGGGAATATGTGAATTATTAAGATCAGATAATGGCCCTCATTTTTGTTAATAAAATCTTTGAACAAATAAGCGTGTTGCTTAGTATAAAGCACAAGTTTTCATTGGTGTATCACCCACAAGCGAATGGGATCTGTGAGAGACTCAATAGCTTGCTTAAAGAGAGAATAGCCAAATTGAAGCTTACCCTGAAGTAAGGATGGTTGCATTGTCTACCACTGGCATTGTATGCGTTGAGATATCAGCCAGGTTCAGACCACCATCTTACCCACCATGAGATAGTGACAGGGAGGCAAATGAGGACACCTCTCACACCTCCGTCTAGAACTAGAAGTGATGCCCAGACAACAGCAGAATTGTTAGGAAAGGATATGATTTCAAGTATCACGGTCATTTCAGATCAGCTCAAGCGAAAGGCGTGTCTGGCAGCTCAGAAAACAGAAGTTGATGCTGCAACAACAGGAATTGAAAATGTATGCCTTCCCAAACTTTTTCCCAGATATGCAGTCCTAATCCGCAACTTCACTAGAAGGTGGCATGAGCCTCGTTTTAATGGCCCCTTCATAGTGGAGGATGTGACACCATCTGCAGTCAAGGTATAAGGCAGAAAGGCTTAGATTTACCCCCCTTCCCCCCCACCCCCATCGGCAGTAAGAATCAGAGAAGAACCACAGCATGTGCAGACTAGGTATATGATGAGGAACAAGGACGCAGAAGCTGTCGAGTGAAGACAAAGAGTATATTGGACTGTGGCTTATTTTGGGACACTCTTTTCAGTCACTAAAAAAGGAGTTAGGGGAAGCTATTTGTTCTTGAGCGACAGGAATTTGTTGACATTGGACTGAGACAGGTTTAAGACTTGATCATAAAGGAGAGCATGCCAGATTTGGAGTTCCTTTTCGACGACTGGAAGAGGGAGTAGTTCCCTGATTCCTTTCTCACTGAATTTCTTTTCGGAGGGGCCTATGGTGGTGCCCGATGACAAAGTTTCACGGATCATTCTTGCAGTTTTTCTGTTCATTTTGCACTCTTACCCTGCACTTGTGGGGAGAACTACTAGTGTTCATCTGTTCCTGCAAGATCCTAAGAATGGTCCAATCGTGAGGAGATTGCTTGCGGCTATCATTGAGCAAATTCTTCAGCTTCCTGAGTTCAGCGGGGAAAACACAAATGCCCCTATCACCAGATAATGTGTATAGACTGATCAGTTTGGTGTTCTACTACCTGATTGAGGAATGTCCACATCTTGTTTGGAGACAAACTGATGTCAGTACCTTCTTGAGAGATCTGAGGAACAATGCAGCGCTCAATGAAATATTGAGAGACGTCATAATACAAGTGAACGGGTACTCTGAAAGAACACTTGGAACTGAATGAGACTTTTGAGGGAGAAGATACAAAAGTCTACTGGTTGCGGAACTTTGTTTCATACTGAAGGAGAATCTTCATGTCATCTGGTAAAAGGCCAATTTGTGGCCTTCACTGGGAACTTTTGTTCATCATCGTATAACCAGCTGTAGCTGATCGAGGAACTTGTGGAGCCAACGCAACAGCTTCCGGAAGTAGTGCATGAAATTGCCCAATTAAAAATGTGTTTTTCTTTCCTTAAAGAGTAAAATGGGCAGCATCAATAGCAGTGTTATTATGGCAGATCCTGAGAGACGTCCACGTTGTGCAAGAAGCTATTTATGCAAATGGACCTATTTGTATGTAATTTATTCTTGCATCCTGTTCATAGTGATACTGCTCTCACAGTATGCACTGTGTCATGACCCGGCGAAATTGCCCCTTCTGGACCTCATGGTCATTGTCACGAAGGGCTTGTACTCCTTGTTCCTCCCATCATGGCCGTACCAAGCTCCGTGCTACGCACTAGCTTTCACGTCGTGGCACGTACTATAAATTGGTCATGCCCCTGCGGGTCCGCGCGTCTCAACGCTATCTTCGGTAGTGACCCGACGTGTGCTTACTCTCTACATTGGTTTCCTTTGATCCTCTTACTTCCTTCCTTGCCTTCTATCCTGTTCCTGGATTTCCCCCCTACTTACTCGTTCATCGCTAATCCTGGATACCCTGGAACCACGAACTTCCCGGAACACTGAACGCGTCCTGCAACCTGACGAGGCTCGGGCGAGCCTATTCAAGACCCGAACCATCCACAGGAAGAGTCCTGCGGCCGAACAAGGGAGATCCCGATCACAGGTGAGACGGGGGGAGATTTACGACAGTTTGAGACACCAAACGATCAATACGGATTCTACCATGGAGAATGGTATTCAGGACCTGATGCGCGGAATGCAAGAACTTTCCACAGAGATGCAGAATTTAAAAGCCGAGAATGCGGCGCTAAGACAGCTTGTCTTGTCACGTGACTCCGCGAACAAGGACAGCGTATTATTGGGAGGAGTGGTTGATAAATACGACGGTTCAACAAAGACCTTACGTGGATTCCTGGATTCTTGTTTGGTACATTTTACCTTCAAGCCCTATTATTTCTCAACTCCTAGGGCTAAGGTGGGCTTCATAATATCGCATCTTTCCAGTAATGCCCTTACATGGGCCACTCCTTTACTCAATTCAGGGGATGCTCTCCTGGATGATTATGAAGGGTTCATCGCAGAACTCAAGACCATGTTCGAACGTCCTGAGCTGGTCCACGGTGCTCAAGAGAAGTTACTTGACTTCCAACAAGGATCCCAAGACATGTTGACCTATGTAAACAGCTAGCCAAAGAGGCAGACTGGCTGCTGGAAGCCAGTTTTACCTTGTTTCGCAGAGGTCTAAATGAAGAGAATTAGGACGAATTAGCCAGAGTGTCACGTCCTAGTTCATTCCAGGCCCTCCTGGACTTGTCTATGCAAATAGACTTCAGAATCCAAGAAAGAAAGGCCGAAAAGAACAAGAATAAAGTCTCAATTCAAAGAAACTCCCCAGAGAATACTACAAGGACCGAATCTGCCAAGAATCCGAGCACTGATTCTGAACCTATGCAACTTGGAGCCTTTCGTGGACCAATTTCCCCGCAGGAAAGGTTAAGAAGGATACACACAGGCTTATGCATGTATTGTGCCTCAGATAAACATCTAGTTAAAGAGTGTCCTCTGGCTCCTCCCCGACGCTCGGGAAACGCCAGCTCCCGATCCTAAATGGAGCAAGGTTTCGGGAGAGCGATGTTTGCTCCACATCAATTCCATCCTTTAACTCTCCTGGACAAAACAAATTGGTGATATTACAGGCCTTTTTATCGCCATCCAAGTACAAGGTCTACCCCATACTGGCCTTGGTGGATTGCGGAGCAATGGGAGTCTTCATTGATCAAGATTGGGTTAGAAGTCATAACATTCCATATGAAGCAAGTTTTTCACAGCCAGTGGAAGCAATTGACGGAAGACCTCTTTCCTCAGGACCCATAAGTCTGCAAACAAGGGAGATCCATCTTTCCATAAATCATCATCAAGAAAGGATTGTGTTTGACATTATAAAATCAGCCCATTACCCCTTGGTTCTGGGCATGCCCTGGTTACAAAGGCACAATCCATATATTAACTGGACGGCCGGATACTTATTCCTGGGCTCGGAGTTCTGTATGAACCATTGTTTAAACCTGGATACCTCAGTCACAGCTCCTATAAGTCTACCAAGGTGTCCAGAGACACCACTCATGGTTTCCAATATTGTACAAGTTCCAGAGATCTATCAAGGGTATGCTGATGCCTTACCTCCACATAGACCCGAAGACTGTGCCATAGATACTGAACCCTCAGCAGTGATTCCCTTTGGCAGGATGTTTATCCTTTCAGAACCCGAAAAGAGAGCCCTCCGGGAATACCTAGACACTAATCTTGAGAACGGCACCATAAGACCTTCAAAATCACCAGCTGGTGCTTCATTGTTCTTCGTTCCAAAAAAGGATACCAAAGAGCTCAGACCTTGCCTGGACTATCGGGGCCTAAATCAATACACAGTGAAAGACAGATACCCACTACCCCTGATCTCGGATATCCTTGAAGCTGTGAGAGGTGCAGTGATATTCACGAAACTGGATCTCCGAGGTGCTTACCATTTGATCCGTATCCGGGAAGGAGACGAATGGAAAACAGCCTTTTGAACACCCTTTGGTCACTTTGAATACCTAGTCATGCCCTTTGGTCTGACTAATGCTCCCGCAGTCTTCCAGCGTTTTATGGATAGGGTGTTCTCTGACATTTTATTTCTCAATGTTATCGTCTACTTGGATGACATATTGATCTTCTCCAAGGACTCCTTGAAACATGAAGAACATGTAAAAGCAGTACTCCAACGTCTCCGTGAAAATCAACTCTTAGCCAAACCAGAAAAATGTTTGTTTCATGTTACATCAGTTCACTATCTGGGATTTGTCCTCAGTTCAGAAGGAATTAGTATGGGCCCTTCAAAGGTGAAGGCCATACTGGCATGGCCTGCCCCAACATCTGTTAAGCAAATGCAATCCTTCCTGGGGCTTGCCAACTTCTACCGGAAATGTATTCCCACCTTTTTCGAGATTGTTCAACCCATTGTTAATCTCCTGAAGAAAGACGTTCCATTTAACTGGTCCATACCACAAGACAAGGCATTCCAACGCTTGAAAGAAGAATTCACTCAGGCCCCCATCCTGGCCCAACCTGACATAAATCGTCCTTTTCTAGTGGAAACTGATGCCTCCAATTACGCAATAGGAGCAGTTTTAAAACAAGAATCCGATGATAAGTTGGAACATCCCATTGCTTATCTCTCACGGACCCTGACCACCAGCGAGACTCACTACTCAGTTCTGGAGAAGGAGTTATTGGCTATTCGTCATGCCTTCACTGAATGGAGACATTTACTCCTGGGTGCTAAATATCCAGTTCAAGTCCGTACTGATCACCGAAATCTTCAGGTCCTACAATCCATGGAGTGCAGGAACAGTAGACAAGCTCGATGGGCCTACTTCTTTGCTCAATATCAATTTCAAATTTCACATGTTCCTGGATCGCAAAACTTGATTGCCGATGCCCTTTCTCGAAGTCCCGACTACGTTCCCTTGGAGGATAAGATCTATCCTAAAATGTTTCCACCCACAATCTTTGTAGCTCAAGCGATCAATCTCCTGGAAGAAATCAGAGCACAGACTCAATTATCTGAACTCTGGAAGGAGATATCGAAGAAAAATCCCTGGCGTCTGACAATCAAGGAAGGATATTTATTCAAGAACAATTCAGTGGTCATTCCGACAAAAGAACTTCAACAGAAGGTAATGAATCTATGCCATGATACTCTTCACTCCGGCCATCGAGGAGTAACCAACACCTTCCGTCTTATACAAAGACAGTTCTGGTGGCCAGGGATGAAGTCCAGTGTAGTTCAATACATCAAGATCTGTGCTATTTGTAGTCAGAACAAATATGATAATCAGAGGCCGGCAGGTCTGCTTCTACAACCTACGTTACCAACCAGACCCTGGGAAGTTATTGCCACTGACTTCATTGTTGAATTACCACCTTCCCGAGGATATACAACCATCATGGTAACCATTGACTTGTTCACTCATCTAGCTCATTTTACACCATTGTATAAACTACCATCTTCCTCAGAACTTGCTGGAATTTTCCTGGAACATATTTTTCGTCTTCATGGCCTTCCTTCCAAGATTATTTCAGATCGGGGACCTCAGTATATTTCACAATTCTGGAAACATCTCTGTCGTGTTCTAGGAATCCAACGTGCCCTTTCTTCAGGCTATCATCCACAAACCAATGGGGCAACGGAACGAGTAAATCAAACCTTGGAACAATATCTTCGTTGTTTTTCCACCAAGGTTCAAGACGATTGGTCTCTCCTTATACCTTTAGCCGAATTCTCCTACAATAACTCAGATCATTCAGCTCTCAAGATCAGCCCTTTCTATTGCAGTCAAGGTTATCACCCGTCTGTTTTACCATCAGTTCTTCCAGAATCTACTCCGGTACCTACCCTTGACTCTTGGATTCAGACGTTGATCGACTTACAAAGAGAGGAAAAGGATCAGTTAGAACAGGCCCAGACTCGAACCAAAAGATATGCGGACTCTAAGAGAAGACCATCACCTTCCTATTCAGTTGGCGATCAAGTCTGGTTAGCCTCGAAAATGTTACCTCGACATCTACGACCAAACAAATTAGCTCCTCGCTATTATGGTCCATTTTCTATAAAGGAGATCATCAATCCTGTCTTCTTCCGACTTAAGCTCCCGGATTCCTGGAAGAAGATACATCCAGTCTTCCATACTTCCCTGTTGAAACCCTACGTTAGTTCTACTCGAAAACCCTTCAAACCCACACCTGTTGTTGTGGACGACCAGTTGGAATATGAGGTGTCCAGGATATGTGATTCCAGGTATAGGAGGGGTCGACTACAACATCTGGTCGAGTGGAAAGGCTACCCCCCTAGCGAGAGAACATGGGAACCAGTTTCTAATTTAAAGACCCCTCGTTTTCTCAGAAGATTCCATCTTATTCACCCAGGCAAGCCTGCAGGAACCAGTCTTCGGAGGGGGCATGCTGTCATGACCCGGCGAAATTGCCCCTTCTGGACCTCATGGTCATTGTCACGAAGGGTTTGTACTCCTTGTTCCTCCCAACATGGCCGTACCAAGCTCCGTGCTACGCACTAGCTTTCACGTCGTGGCACGTACTATAAAATGGTCACGGCCCTGCGGGTCCGCGCGTCTCATCACTATCTTCGGTAGTGACCCGACGTGTGCTTACTCTCTACATTGGTTTCCTTTGATCCTCTTACTTCCTTCCTTGCCTTCTATCCTGTTCCTGGATTTCCCCCCCTACTTACTCGTTCATCGCTAATCCTGGATACCCTGGAACCACGAACTTCCTGGAACTCTGAACGCGTCCTGCAACCTGACGAGGCTCGGGCGAGCCTATTCAAGACCCGAACCATCCACAGGAAGAGTCCTGCGGCCGAACAAGGGAGATCCTGATCACAGGTGAGACGGGGGACATTTACGACACACTGCTTAATATATAGACATAAATGGAGCAAAGACTCTTGTGCATCTTCCTGTACAGAAGGAAGGTACAGATGTGGCAACTACTAGGCAGCTGAGGCATTATGTGATTGTTCCTACTCTAGGGATACACACAAGGGCACCTGGTCCTGTGATGAATACGTCTGGGTTACCTTTTAGAGGAAGAGGATGTATGAAGATTATCCAAGACATTTTTATGCCTAAATATTATGTTGATAGGATGAAACTTCTGGAACTTTCTCCTACACAGGTAGTACATGTAAAAACACCCAGTCCACTGACAAATCTTTCTATTGTTGGTCCAGTAAGAAGAAACTATGCTGACATATTGAAGGAGATGGTTAGAGAAGCTTGTAACAAAAGAACGAGATCTAAGAGAAGTGCTAGGGAGGATGATCATGAGCTGAATGATTACCTGAACAGTACAGCACACTTGGGGAATAACATATGGTATCAGCATATAAAGGAAGTGGGAAGGAGAACCCTCAAAGGAGGAATACTTTGCATGTGCACTCCTGCCATATAACAAAGCGAAGTCTAAAATCTTCATAGCTATTGAAATCGACATCCAGGCAGCACTCTGTCGTACAAGAGGCCAGTTCATGAGTCGAGATGCCTATCTCAATTGGGCAACTGAATGGACGGATCCAGACGAAGATGACTATATTCAGGACAAGAAGACAAGAAATAGGGTGCATACGAAGAACCATGTGATCAGATACGAAAACCCTGGAGTGAAAGGAGCTGGAATCAGATGGGAAGTAAATAAAAGACTTGAGAGTCCAGGAAATTCCACAGAAGAAATGTGCTGATGGAGGAACAGAGGCCAGATGCAGATTTGGGGATCGGTGCTATTACCAGATGGATGGGATGAAGCAGTGGTGATCTGCAGAGCCTGGGTGGTCTTTGGTTGTTATCAACCAGCCATTCACATAGTGCAGAATGGCTGCAAACCTCTATGGGCAAGACTTGCTAAGCTACTGACCTGGGTCGAAGATAGAGGAGGACCCTTGCAGATAGTGCCTTTGGAGAGTACAAAGCTGTGCTTCTGAAATAATGGCACAAGAAAAGTTGGAGAGAATCAGAATTGTGGTTGAATCTTTGATGTGCCAGGAATAAAACCTGGAACAGCAGTGATCATGGATCACTATAGGGCTTGTGGATCCAGAGCATATATGAGGCTACCCAAGGATTGGGGGGGACGATGCTCACTAGTGAATGTTCATGTTCTAGCGTTGGTAATTCCTAAAAGTGATTTGATCATTGACAGTTTCCGAAAAGCAGATGCTCACCTGTGTAACAAGAGATTTGTGGACCTGATTAATTGAATGAAGAGGGAGAGCTATTTCTCTGCCAACTCAATAGAAGCTTTTGACTCCCGTCCTTATGAGCAGAGACTGTTCAGTCAGACTGCATTAGTATTCACATTGATCTTCATGCCGTGTGTCCAGGTTGGAGCAAATACCAAAAGGCTGCACATCACCAGATGGGAATTGTTGCAGACGATCAACACTACCATAAAGGGATTCAATGCTATCAGAGAAGAGCTGAGAGCCGTACGAGTGAAGAGTCTTCAGAATAGATACGTCCTGGACATGATCACAGCTATGGATGGAGGTGTTTGTGCAAAAATTGGAGAGTAATATTGCATATTCATACGTTCTCACGATGAGGAAAATGGCACCTTGACAGAGGCCATAGAGTTGTTAACGAAGCTACACGTCCAGATGATAGACGAAATGGAAGACATTGCTGATGACAGCTGATTTGGATTGCTCTTTTCTTGGGTTACAGAATGGATGTCAGACATGTTCAAGTTCCTTGGAACCTTGATCTTATTGGTGTTGCTTGGATTTTGTGTGATTAAGATAATAATCACACAATGCAAGAAGACTGCAAAGAAAGCCATAGAGATGAAAATCATGATCGATGTTGAATCAGGATGGAAGGCCAGAGATTTGACAGATGAAGAAATCAGAGACTTTGTGAAGGCCAGCATCCATGCACCCGAGGGAACAAAGTTCCTGCATCCAAAGATGAGCATGTTCCTGCATCCAAAGATGAGCATGTATAATCAGCTGGATGCCTGAAGGGAGTCATAAAGATATGGATCCCAAAGAAGCTTTTCTTCAGACAAGGATGTCTAGATGTGAAGGATGTTGGGAGAGTGGTCGATGAATCTCCCAGAGGGGCGAGTGTAGAGAAGGAGCTAAGTACCCTCACCTCAACCACCTCACCCACATTGCCTATATGTTGGGAACCAGAGTGTGAGACACGTGAGGTACCAGTGAAAATACTGATACCAAGGAGAATCCCGGAAGCAAGGTTCACATTGAGAAAACCATACCTGCATAGGAGACAGTATGATGGCCATTTGAATGAAATCCCAGAAGGAGCAGAACCAATTAATGGCAAAGAAAAATGATGACATCATGCAGAGCTGAGCTGACGTATAGGGAAGAGATGCAGAGACTAGAGAATGCAGATATTCTATAAGGCATCAAGAAGGTATCAAAGATAGTTGGCATCTTGGGATCAAGATGAAGAATCTTATGCTACAGAAATGATGAAGATGGCAAGTCATTTGACATGTGTACATATGCAAAGAAACGCAAGCAGATGAAGTATTCTTGAGGCTAGCTTCATAGTGAATAGATTGCGGCATGCGCCAACATATACATATATATATAGAAGCGAGTAAAGGATGGATGTTTCCACTACGTATCAAAGCAGAGCTGGGCTGAAAAAGGAAGGCCTCTTTTCCAGTGTGTCGCAGTTGAAAAACAAGTGAATTTACAGGAGTGAAACTTAGAAAGGCGAGACTGGATGAGCAAAGAAGCCAAGGTCTTATCAGGATGGAGTGAGCAGACATTGGATACAAATCATGTGAAAGAACGAAACTCCTGTTCCGAAGGCATGGACAAAAACAAGGAAGATGTCAGAGGTCTATTAGAAAATAGTATTTTAAATACACTAGGGCTCGATTTTGTGGCCACGTGGAAGGATGAAGTTGGACGAGCATGATGGTCACACCTACGCATGAGGGCAGAGCGTGCCTTCACTCCCCTGAATTCTCCAGAGCAAGAGAACATTCCCATGGACAAGTTCAAATCCTGAATTGACAGCAGACCACTGAGGTGATGATAGATGAATATGCTAATTGGTGGGAAGCTATGGTTAAGACTGGCGCACATGCACCTGGAAGTCCAGTCTGCATGCTGCTAATGTAGGTGTTTAAGTACTGACAGTTAGAGTGCCAACCAATGGTAGGGGGCCACGTGATTAAGGATCCCATAGTTTACTTAGCCAATGGGATGTTGTGTATTTGGTGAAGTTCATAGGGACCTGTTCTAGGGAAGGGCTTAGTTACCCCACCTGATGTTAAGAAACCTATCACTTTTCTTCACTCTTTTAGACAAGTATGGATCGTATAATTAAATGTTCCCTCTAGTCCTATCACTTTCTTCAATAGGTTTTTGTAGTTTGCCACGTAGGATGACATTAGTAATATGTAGGTTGACGTCATCAATGACGATTTTATGCTATAAAAGAATGCTTTTTTCAAGATGCATTGAGAGATCTTATGCTGAGTTGTCCGTTGATGTCTGTTGTACTCCCTGTTTTAGATAATTGATATTAAAACAGTTATCCTTTTGCCAACTACCTGAGTCGTTTCGATTATTGATGTTTGAGTAACTTCTACATCCCCATTCATCTCAAGGGTATTGCTACCTCATCTTAAAAGGCTGTAAGACTCCAGTTTATCTGTATACGGGATTTAGTCTCAGGCTCAGGCACACCTGAAAAGAACAGAGAGATAGAAGCTCTCAATTAGGTCACAGATAATGTTGGGAAGAACCTTCCCATTCAGAGGAATCCCATAAGCAGTTACATGTTACGACCATCCTCATTGAGCTGCACTAGTTGTCCCCACAAGCCCACATCACCTTCAAGCTAGCTTATACTATACAAGACCGAGTGTGTTCTTACACTGGCAGCTTAGATAGTATTTGACAAAGTGAACAAGGTTGTGTTCTTACAATTGCAATATTGGCATATAGTTGGTCCAGTCAGCATAGACATTTCTTCTTACAGCTGCATTACTGACACTATTGGTCAACACCATGCCACCCTCTGCACGGAAGGTTGCACTTATATTCTTCTCTTCCTAGCACTTCACCCCAAGCACTTCTCCATAAGCACCACAGCACCTATCCTTTACTCCCCTCTCCCCTGCACTTCCATGTTTTGAACACTCACAAGGCATATTAGGTTTGTCTCCCCTCCCTGTTACTCTCAATATTTGTTTGTACTATTAATTGAACTATTTATCATTATGTATTTACTGTCTACCTCCTCTGTCCTCACCCTGTCGCCCTGTGGGCACTTTGAAACAGTTGTTTCTAAGAAATGACCAATAAACTTAAAATAAAATTAATATAATTAATAAATAAGTGTGTTCTTACAGGAGCAATGATAGTATTATTAGACACCTCCATTGCAAGGGTGTTCATTGAGGGTGTATTATTTGGGAAAGCCAACACAAGTGCATTCTTACAGTGCAAAACTAACATCATTGGACAAAGCAGATATGAGTGTGCTGTTAGAGTGGCAATATTGGCATATATTGCCCTGCTTAACTCAACTCTACTTCTCCCCGTGTTGTACTCCCCCCTGTTGGCCTATACTCCTACCTCACTTCCTCTTGTGCTCCTTCACGATGCCCAAAAATATTTTCTCTTTACATATCACTTGCATAAATACATTAATACATTGAAACATACAAGGACCATTCAAACATTCATAGGTGCCAATCGGTACGAGGCCCAAGCTTCCACTTTGACACCGTCCACAGGCCAGACAAGTGCTTTGAAATGACTGCAAAGGGGCATGTAGCACTAGACCTAAATATTTACTTCAATGTTGTATTATGCCATACTATGCCCTGTGATATGTATTTATATTGGTACCAAGACACTGGTATATCTTTGTATTGTTGTAAATGTATCCATGTAGGAGTACTGCTTTCATTGTTTCAATAATCATGAAAACAGTTTGGAATAGGGGGAAGAGGGGCATAGTAAAAAGGGTTTGTGTTACACAATTTTCTATTTATAAAAATGATAGTAATATCTTTTCACCAGGCAAAAAACGTGGAACTGCAATGCTCTGTTCTCTGATATTGTGCTTTGTTATGCTTTGCCGTACTATGCTCATGTTATGCCTGGGCGTTTCTTCTTACACCTTTATTACTGGCATTATAGGGCAAAGCCAGCAAATGTGTGTTCGTATAGGGAAAATAATAGAATCATTAGGCACAGCCAATTCAAATGTGTTCTTGTAGTGGCAATGCAGGAATATTTGAGAAAGCCAACATACGTATGTTTTAACAGTGGCAATAATGACATCATTGGGAAAAACAAATATGAGGGTGTTCTTGCATTGATAAAACTGCCTATAGTTACGTATTTCCTTCAGCTCTACTCACCCCATAGTGCTTCCCCCTCTCCTGAGCCATATACATATTTCACTTGCTCTGATACCACTGCTAATATGTTTAAATAGGTATAAAGAATCCCTATTAACATGAAAACATCCTACTCCACTGCACCATACACATTTTTAATTTCTCTTTACAAATCATATAAATTACACTGCCTGCGGTAGCGGCCATGTAGTTATGGTTAAGTTGCTCAACTCATAGGAAGTCCTGGGTGTTAGTCTTAGCAGTGCACGGTGGTGGCATGAGTTAGGGTTGCTTAGCTTTCCATAACTTGCAAGTTTCTGGGGGGTTTCGGTTTTACTTGTAACCATAATCTCCTTTTAATAATGTTTTTTCACTGAATTTCATAGCTTTTATTAGTGCAATTTGACCATAGCATCCCTTTAGCAAAGTTTGTTCACTAAATATATATACATATACATTCATAGATTCATAAATATTTGCACAGCTGAATGAAAATGGCTTTTACAGCAATATTGCCACTATTTGGTATTGCCAACTTAAGTGGTTTCTTATAGTGGCAATACTAGACGATAATGACGCATCAAGCATGCAAATTTCTTCTTATAGGTAATAGTCATATAATTAGGGTGAAGCGAGGGTCACAGGAATGGCCCTGCGAGGGTCACAGGAATGGCCCTTCATCCCATGAATATGACAGCCCGAAGAGTAAAAACTTTAACGAAGCCACCCCAGGAGCAAAAGGGACAGACACGTTTGCAGAAAGGCATTCTCTAAGACAGCCATTCAAACCTTACCGAGTTTATGCCAGTGAATGCCTCTATGAATACAGGTGCTTGAACAGTTGTTATAGACCCAAATACCTCGATGGATGAAGTTGACTAATTGACTAATGCCGAGAAACCACTTTGCTGACATCATTAGTGTCACCACGACAAAGCCACATTAGTCATGAAGCACACTCGAAAACATGCACAATGTCACACAAACACACACTAGTGTACACGAAGAACATGCTTACACAGTTCTGTAGATAGAGGATAGCTACGTATACATGCTGTCAAAAACTTTATTATTTTTCTCATTAGCCAAATGCAGAAACGCTGAACACAATGCAACGGAGAGATGCAGGGCAAGCTTGCAGATGCTTATGGCAACTAACCCTATGGTACTGCAGGATCGCATAAGGAGCCTGGAAGGAACACATGCGACTAACCTCTAGCAAACATAGCACGACATAGGTGTGCAGAAATCATAGTATAAGTATAACGAAGATCATATAAGGTCATGAGCCACAGGATGAGATACGAGAGAAAAGCCGAACCAGGGTGCACTAAGCAGGAAGGCCAGGGCTCACAGCCAAGGTCAGAGACAAAACGCACATTCCAAACCTACAACGACAAGCTGCCATCTGCAGAAAAACAGAATCAATCCTCATAATTACAGATGAGAAGAGCTCAATTTCGTGGCCCTCAACCACGTGGTGTGGCTGAGCTAGACAATGGGCCTCATTATGAGGTTGCCGGTCCGGATACAACGGTACGGGTAAGCTTACCGGTACCGTTGTTACCGGACCGGCAAACTCCGAGTTGTGCTTGCGGGTGTCTTTCATTCCGTCAAGCCTGGCCTTGCGGAATGAAAGGCACCCGCGAGCACAGTAAGCCTGTAGCACCGGCACAGTAATGAACTGTGCCGGTGCTACATGCATCCCCAATCCCATAGAGCCCTATGGGCTCAATTGGGAATGGGGATCTACCAGCACTGGGTTCGACGGGGCCGGAATACCCCGGTAATTGGCCATTCGCAGGTGCCAGATTTTCTTGCCGGTTTGGAGGTAGCTACCGGCAGGGCTACCTCCAACCTCGTAATGAGGCCCAATGGGTATTCACCTGCAGTGGGAAGATGAACAGTTCTCAGCACCACTGACGTGAAGTGAAACATGAGCAAGTTAACAACTCTGCAACATGGAGAGCACTCTCACAGGCAAAAGCTTCACTGCTAACAGATACATTGGGTACACATAGTCATTCTAATAAGGTGCAACAATGTAATAGATAGTTTCTTGGGGAAGGGGCAGGCCAGCCACCTGACATGGAAGGGCCAATTGAGTAAGATCTATACGGGCACTCAATAGTGTTTACCACTCCGAGCACTCAGCCAGAAGTTGTGATGGGTTTTTCGTGGAGAGCCCAGGTTGTGACGACATTCTGTATAAAAAGGGTTGACACTGATTTGGGAATGGCGACTCCGGAGATGGTTGAATGTCCTATATGATCCTTGTCGGTTTTTGTAATAAAATACAATTCTAACTTGCCCTTGGCTGAGTCCTCCGTTTGTTCTGGGGGCAGGGTTGTTTGACCCTTGGGTGCAGAACGGCTGAGCTCAGAGCAACCCCCAGACCTCTGGCATACCGGACCTCACCAACAAGGGCATTCTTACAGTGGTCATGATGGCATATGATGTGAGCATAGCCATGCTGGCAAATAATGCAATTACAGCCATCATGAGAATGGGTGGGAAACTTCTAAGCAATGACATCCTTCATAGAAAGCCATAGATAAACCAGGCAGATCTCCAGGTGTCTTTTGTTTTGTGCTGTCTCAAAAGTGAATTAATTTGGTTAATTTTCATGGGCAGTATTGCAGAAACTTTGCACCGGTGCAAGTGCAATTGGCAGTAGGCAAAGCAATACTCAAGTGAAAAAAGCATATTTCAATGCATTTTTGTGCCATAGCAAAGGGCTAGGACTAGAACAAATATTATCCTTTTGCAAAAACATATTATTTCAATGCATTTTTGTGTCATGGCAAAGGACTAGGGCAAAAATTTCCCAGGTGCAAAAACATATTCTTTAAATGCACCTTTGCACCATGGCAAAGGACTAGGGCCTGGGCAAATATGGCCATGGTGCAAAAATATGTTGAAAGAATATACTTTTCGACTAGGGCAATGTTTGCCCTCTAGCTAATTGCACTTGCACTGGTGCAACGTTTCTGTAATGCCATCCATGACCTCTATGAACCCAAACCCTGTGCTACTGCAAAGAAAAATATATATGTTAATAATAGCATCCAGTTCTAACCCACCCACCCCCACTTACACGTTCTAAAAAAAAAATCTGTAGGCCCATTTGATGATTTCTGTGTCTATTTCCAACATGAAGAGAAGAGCCACATTTAGCAAATGTTGCGGAACCTCATGAAAGTATAATGGGTGAGCAGATAAGAGATTTTGAGACTGCGACATGCAAGAAATATTAGATTGCGCCTGCAGTTTATCTGCTTTTAATAAGATTAATTAGGGGAAAGCCATCCCCAAGACAATGGCTGCCGAGGGAAGCTGATCGGCTCTCGGCGGATCCTGGGGGCGGGGAGCAGATAAGGCCGGATGCAGATACCGAGGTGTACCTTACCCCAGAGGCTCTCCGCTCCATTGTTCCCATTCTCCCGCTCTATCTTGCAATCTACTCTGGCCTTTTCTCAGGATCCTTTGTCTTCTCGAAATGTATTTCCATGTCTTCTATTCTTATCTGTGGCGCGCGCCGTGCCAATGATCTTCGTGCGTGCGCCACAACAGCGGAGTACAAATGTAGAACTCAGATTGCTATGGTGCCAGACAATATTGCAGCGGTGCCAGGCAATTGCCACTTACATTTACTCATGTGTATTATTACAAAATACTTTCTTCACACTGGCCAATTGGTGCCAATGTATTTCCTGAAGAGGTTGGTTGGAGGAAATTTCATTGAAAAATGTCCTAGTAAATGTACAGAATTGTCTGGCAATGGTGTGATATATGTTATCTGGCACCGTGTCTTCCCAATTGTAGTATAATTCCTCATTCTGGCCCAACACTGCCTGAGCAAAAAAGCTCAAGGAAAAGAAATAGGAACATTAAAGAAAATCATGGAAGCAGACCTCGGGACAATAGGATATAAGAACCCAAGAGAGGGTTGGAAGGGCATGCAGAGGGTGGGGAAGGTCCCCGAGACCCCAAATTGGACATGGGCAGGACAGCGCATATGAGAATAGGGAGGGGGGAAGCACTCTGAAAGAAGCAGGCTGGTAGGATGAAAGAAGGACAAGTTGAAAAGGAGAGTAAGAGAAAGGAACAGAGGAGGGGAAAGGGTGGGATCTACAAGCTGCGGGGGGGGGCAGTGGGGAGCAGATCAACGAGTCTGAGGGGTCAGATCAATAAAAAAAGCCAAATACTCTGTAAAAATGAGTCTTTACCAGCTTTCTTTAGTAGTAACATTTCAGGCAAGAGGTGAGTATATGAACGTGGGAAACACCTACAAGCAATAATGTAAATCAGATGGCATGTGGAGTGACCGGATGTGGGACCATCTGAAATTGCCATCCACGCATGCAGGCGCATGCCATGCTCTCTTTGCACTAGTGACAAACAGAGCAAATCGAGAGGGCACCAATATTGCTGCTTGTCTCATATCAGACGGACTCGGAATATTGTGCCCCTGCCCTTAATGCACGGGGTAAAACATGGAGCAAGGTGCCTGGTACCTTCTATTTACTGTTTGAAAATGGAAAGCTTTGCTCCACATGTATCATGGACCATGTTACATAAGGATCTGCTCCATAGAGGGGGTTGGAGGGTGTCCTTTGTTTTCACATATTGAGAAACAGAGCAACCGCAGTATCCTTACATTTTCAAATGTGAAAAACTGAACTACATTTATCATATACTATGTAACCAACACATATTTTGGTGAATGCGTATCCTGCATGTTTTTCTTGCTGCAAACATAAACATCGTTATGTAAAAAGCCTCTTGAGTTGGTTCCCTATTAAATAAGCAGAAAAACAGGTGCAAAATGCATGTACTCAATGATTTGCATAGGTGCAAAATTTGCATCAAAAACAAGCAGCACCACTGGTGCAAAATGCATGTACTCAATGATTTGCATAGGTGCAAAGTTTGCATCATAAACAAGCAGCAACACTGGTGCAAAATGCATGTATGATATGATATGGCATTTATAACACGCCTATAGACAAGTGCTTCAAGGCGCAACGAGGCAAGGGAGGGGGAACAGAGGGAAGACAGACAACGATTGCGCAAGTGCATGGGAAGGGGGAAGGGGGAAAGTGCAGGGGGCAAGGAGGAGGGGAGAGTGCAGTACATGGGATAATAGAATAAATAGCAATAGTAAAGTATGGCCAGCAGGTGGCAAGTGCAAGGGTAAGCTAAGTGCAGGGATCAGGTGTCAAGTTCTGGTAGTGGGACTGTAGGGATACAGAATACAGTCCCCAGGTCCAGGGGTTGCCAGGAGGGCAGTGCAGGTGTGCGAATGGCGGAGGAGGGGACCTGTGCCCAAGATCAGAGGGTAGCCAGGTAAACCAGTTCATTTCAGTATCAGCCACTCAATGATTTGCATAGGTGCAAAGTTTGCATCATAAGCAAGCAGCAGCACTGGTGCAAAATGCATGTACTCAATGATTTGCATAGGTGCACATTTTGCATCATAAGCAAGCAGCAACACTGGTGCAAAATGCATGTACTCAACCATTTGCTCAGTTTGCATCATAAAGTTGCTAAAGACTGGCTGATTATGAGACCAGGGGTGCAGTGCCTATCACCTTGTTGCCGCCACTCTTACTGCACAAGGAGGATTCACCTTGAGCAAAAAGTTGCAGGTTTACCCTCCACTTTACCTCCAATATTCAACCAAATTACTGCAGTGGAAATTCCTCTCACAGTCATTCTGCGAAAATCCCCATGGAGTCCAGAAAACTCCCAACATGGGGACTAACAGCACGGCCCCGCCACTAGTAATCCAGTGGTAATGCGATGGGACCGCGTGGGGGTAACATTCTCATAATCAGGCACTGGATCACGAAAACGACGCACTGTGCAAGTATTTACCCACTGTCATTTTCACCGGGGTAAATATTCCCTCGGTGCAAATTCCACAGCAAACCTAAGAAACTGAATGGCACTGCATGCGAATGTAGGATGCTGGGTGGAATGCGAAAGACAAGGAGGGTTAAGGGTCAAAAAGCGCTGTCTTTGCAAATATTGCTCTATGTTTTTCCAGTGTTATTAACCAGGCAGACAATTCAAGAGACCATGAAAGAAGGGCCCAGGGTTGGCAGGTGCAACCTTTCCCGCACTTTCTTTGATGGGTTCGCGATGCCCACTTAATATTTTGCACCATGGCTGAATGCAGAGTTGGCGCAATGGCAAGGAAATGTTAGGCACTTGCCTGGGGCACTACCACAAGGTGGACAACCGTGGGCGCTGAATTAGGCCTAAAGTCAGGAAACTTGGCCCATTGCAAGGAATGGGGGTGCACCACAATAGCAACATTTGCACAAGCCCTGCATGAATGTTTGGGTGTCCCCGGGCCTCAGGGATTATTTGGAGAATTTTTGTGAATGTCATTCGGATATGAAAAATGAATTGTCTTCTTTCACGATTCCTCCAGTAGAAACTAGCAGCAGGACACATACAAATGCGGGAGGCATGGCTTGCTGGCTACATTTGTGGAAATACAGGCCTTCCATAAAATGTGCTTTAAGTGGGTGTGTGGTGACCGCAGTGTGGCATTCCCAAGGCTCAGTGGTCTCCAGCTGGGCCCCCAGGCAGGCTGAAAGCGCTGGGAGATGTCCATCCAACATATACAGTGGCGGGCTACCTTTCCGGAAGATTGTCTTGTTTGAAGATATCAGGAAGCGCTCCATTAGTTTTGTCAGTGCTGCCGCGGCTCCTGGTTCCTTCCCACCATCACTTAAGCAGCTAAGCAGCTCTGTTGCAGAGCCGAGCGAAGGTGGCTCTCCAATACAGACTATGTTGCTCTTTCTGCTTTTTTTACAGACTAGAACTGTATATCATACTGCTATAAAAACAGCCAAGGCGCCTCTCCTCACCCAGGCTCACTGTGATCACATTGCCCTCTTTGTTTGTGATAAGATTCTTAAAATCCGACAACTGATTAGCGTAGTAAGTCCTACACCATCTGATCCTCCCTTGGCTCCTGATGCTATGGAGGGAACTCTGCCTAATGCTTTTCACTTTTTTGCAGTAATAGACAACCTGGTTCTGTCTGCTCTGAACAAACTCTGTTCAGCTTCTCCTTTGGACCCCATCCCGCTTGTTGTGCTTCAAGAGGCCGGTTGCAATGCAATGTTTCTGTTTACTGTGGCACTTGATGACTCTTTTACCACTGGACATGTTCCTGCCCCTCTTAAACCAATCTCTCCTCTGCTAAAAAACCTCATCTTGACCCGGCAGTTGCAGTAAACTATCGCCCTATCTCCCTTCTCCCAGTACTAATGAAATTAATGAAAACAATTGTGATGCCTCAACTATCTGCTTTCTTGGAGACCAATGCCCTTCTTCACCCTTTTCAATCCGGATTCCGCCCCAGGATGGGGACTGAATCTGTTATGGTGGCACTTATGGACGAAATTGCCCTGCTCCAGGACAGCGGAGAGGTAGAGCTTTGATTCTCCTTGACCTCTCTGCGGCCTTTGATACAGTTGACCACCAGAAACTGCGTTCCTGCCTCGATGAGGCAGGAATATCGGGCATCCCGCTTAAATGGTTCTCCTCTTTTCTATTGGACAGGTTCCAATCAGTCTCCCTTCCCCCATTTACATCTCCCCCTACTGGGTTGCACCGTGGAGTCCCTCAGGGCTCTGCCCTGTCCCCGCTGCTTTTCAATCTTTATATGCAGGCACTAGCTAAACTCATCGCCAGCCATGGAGTACATTTTTTTTCCTACGCTGACGATACCCAGATCTTGTTCCGTCTTAATACGCCTTCTTCTGATCCCCCTTTTAAACTGAAAAATTGCCTTGCTGCAGTTGGAGACTGGATGGCTAACAATTGGTTAAAACATAACGGTGATAAAAACAGATGTTCTTCTGGTTGGCTTGAATGTGGAGAGTCAGTCATGGACCTCTGACTATTGACAGTCTTCCCTTGGCCCTTGCCCTGATCCCTCTCCTGTGTTTAAGATTCTTGGGATCAAACTTATGACCACTGGTTCACGGGAAGTTCAGGTCTCAGCAGTTTGCCAGGTGGGCTTTCTCAAAATTAAAGTCCTAAAAGAAGTTCTACCATTGCTTCCTCCTACTCTTCGGTGAAAAATTGTTACAGCGTCTATCATGAACTCTCTTGATTATTGGAATGCAATCTACCTTGGGAAAGCAGAGAGGTTACTGCAATGCCTCCAAACCCTCCAGAATGCTGCTGCGCGTCTTGCCCTTGGAGCCCCCAGACTTACTCACTCTCATGAACTTTCACACCAACTACACTGGCTCACCATCAGAAGCCAACTTAAATTCAAGGTTCTCTTTATGGTTCATCAGGCAATTCATAATCTCATTCACTCTCCCTCTCTGAAAACACCTGGAGCCCTGATGGCATGCTCCTGCAGCCCCTCTCCCTACCTACAAGCATCATGTGAGTCCTGCCAGCTTGTTGGAGTAAGCCTCATAATTGTGGGGTTCATCGTGCCTGTTGCGCAGATTCCGGCATTTTCGGTGACATATTGAGCATTTACTTCTGGGCAGCACGACTCTCGCAAGAAGAGCAATAATTTGCAACAATGAACCCATTCCTTGGGTTTTTCAACACGTTTCCATCGATTCACCCTGAATGCCCCATGTGTTTCCTGCCTTTCAAGATGGCCATATCTTTTTCCTGGACTATGCCTTCTCCTCTGGTCTGGCCCTACTCCCCCCTCCCATTGATTGCCTTGGCCTAGATAGGCCAATTGCAGCAACCGGGAGGCGGGAGCCGGCCATGACCACTGAGGCCCACAACAAAGGCCCTGTCTACCCCTGTCCACCATGGTACGCTGCAATGCCACCCCTGTGTCCTTCTGTGTGCCCCCATCTGCCCCTGTGTCCTTCTGTGTGCCCCTTTGTCCTTCTGTGTGCTCCCACTTGCCCCTGTGTCCTTCTGTGTGCCCCCACTTGCCCCTGTATCCTTTATGTGTGCCCCCACTTGCCACTGGGTCCTTCTGTGTGCCCCCACCTGCCCCTGTGTCCTTATCTGTGCCCCCGCTTGCCCCTATGTGCTTCTGTGTGCCCCCACCTGCCCTGTATCCTTTCTATGTGCCCCCACTTGCCCCTGCGTCCTTCTGTGTGCCCCCACTTGCCCATGTGTCCTTCTGTGTGCCCCCACTTGCCCCCTTGTCCTTATGTGTGCCCCCACTTGCCCCTGTGTCCTTCTGTGTGCCCCCACTTGCCCCCTTGTCCTTATGTGTGCCCCCACTTGCCCCTGTGTCCTTCTTTGCACCCCTACTTGCCCCTGTGTCCTTCTGTGCACCCCCAATTGCCCCCTTGTCCTTCTGTGTGCTCCCACTTGCCCCAGAGTCTGTCTGTGTCCCCCCTCCCCTCACCATTGTCCCCTCCTACCCCTCCCTTGCCTTCCATGAGGGTCTATTTGCCCCCTCACCCCTTGCTTGCTTTAGCATTCTGTGCCTCCCCTTTTTCTCCTCCCCCTCCCTCCCCTACTTCCTTTCCTTTCCCTCCTTCTGTCAAACTTCTGGCACTACCCCAATTGCTGTCAGGCATAGTAATTGCAGTCGCCTGTCTTTTGCAGCCTCTGCCCTCCCCTCCTTCTTCTCCCTCCCTTGTCCTGTGAAAGTTAGGGCACTACCTGAATTGCCGTCAGGCATAGTAAGTTGCAGCTGCCTGCCTTATGCAGCCTCTTGCGATCCCTTTCCCCCTTCACCTTTCATTTATTTTAGCACTTACTCTTATCATTGTCCCTTGACCAGTGATAACAGCTTATCTGTCCCCCGCCCTTTCCTCTTTGTCTTCTCCTCCAACTCCCTCCCCAGCACTACCTTGATCAGTCACCGACCCTTTGAGATAGTCACTTGTTTTGTTCCTCTTCTCTTCCCTTCTCTCCCTTCTCCCACCTCTCCCCACCTCCCCCTCCTTTTATCACTCTTGCACTGCAACAATTGTCGTCAGTAATGTTACTGCTAGCATTGTCTCCTTTTTTCCTTCCTCTTCTATCCCTTATTGTTACATATACTTGTACTATTTGTTATGATATGATAGTTATTCACACATTCTGATTTGCTTCAAGGACCTGTAAGAATGTAACTGTATTCTCCCATGTTCCCTTCCTCCTTGAAGCGCTTTGAAACGCATTGTGTATAGGCACTATACAAATAAACAATCAATCAATCAATCAATAATGTAGGGCTTGAATTCCTGCAGTCACGGATTCTGCCTTACATTCCTAACCGATCACTGCACTCAGCTAATAAACTCTTGCTACAAGTCCCCAGATTTCTTTGCGCCAGAGCTGGAGGAATATCCTTCTCGGTTCTTGCCCTACTCTTTGGAACTCTCTGCCTTTGGATCTTCATAAGCTCCATGAGTTCCTCCTGTCCCGTAAGGCTTTACAAACTATTTTGTTTTAGTTCTAGTGACCTGCCGCCTCTCGCTCCCTAGCGCCTCAATACCTCATGGTCGTGTGCGCTCTATAAATACCATATAAATAAATAAATAAATCTGGAGTCAAGGGCGATCACCACATTTACCACCCATGATAGTCTATTTCGTTACAAATGCTTGAATTTTGGAATATACTCTGCCACAGAGATTTCCCAGGAGACTATTAGACAACTGTTGATCCCAGTAAAATTGGCGTTTACATACTCCGACGACATTCTGATATACAGAACCTCCCAGGAAGAACATGATCAAGCCCTCATGGACGTATGTACCATCCTGAGGGATGCTGTTCTCACACTGTACTAAGAAAAATGCAATATCAGTAAAGACAAGCTGAGCTTCTACTGACACATTTTCGCCAGCCAAGGAATGTAACCTGACCCAGAGATGGTGCGTACCATCAGCGAGCTACAAGAGCCTATGGAGGTGACTGAGGTCAGGTCATTTCTAGAGCTGGTCTGTTACTGCGTCTGATACTTCCCGAGATATGTCATAACTATTGAACCGTTGAAGAGACTATTGCGGAAGGAGGAGCCATTTCACTAGTCTCAGGACTGTCAGAGAGCATTTGAGACCATAAAAACAGAACTTGCAAGTGCAGCTCACCTTGCTTATTTCAATCCGGCATGGCACACAGAGATTGTGGTAGATGCCATCCCGGTGGTACTAGGGACCATCCATGCACAACGTTAATGGCCAGAAGTGCTGGTGAGCTTTGTTGTGGCCTATGCCAGCAGGTATTTATCACAAATGGAAAGCGTCTACTCACAAGTAGAGAAAGAGAGTTTGGCCACAGTGTGGGCCTGTGAATACTTCCATCACTTCGTCATAGGGAAGGGATTCACCATTGTGACAGACCATCAAGCTCTCCTCTCGTTGTTTGGCAACCCAAGGACAAAGGTGCCACCCAGGATCAAGAGATGGGGCATTTGCCATCAAGAGTATGACTATGAGATCAGACACAGACCTGGCGGGGACAACAACACAGCAACCTACATATCACGACATCTGACCGCAAACCTGCAGCCACTGAGAGAGGGAGACGCAGAGTACCTCTGCTATATCACTGAACAAGCATTGCCACCAGCCCTTACCATAGAGAACCTCGCAAAAGTGTTGCATGCTGACATGTCTATTAGCTGGGCCAAAGAGAAAACCACCTCCAATAGATAGAAGGACTATAAGAAATTACTTCACCGGCACGACATTGTGAACAGACAAGAGATGGAGTGATTGACGAAAATGTGCACGGATCACACTGTGTCAGAGCAGGGAATACTGTTGAGAGAATGCTGAATAGTCATACCATCATCCGTGCGGAGGGTGCTGGTGATGCTTGCACATGAAGGACATCGAGGGGTAGAGGCAACCAAGAAAATGTTCAGACAAACGGTATGGATCCTGCTCATGGACGTCATGGTAAAAGAGGCGGTGAGAAAGTGCTTCCATGTCAATGTGCAGCCAAGAGTGGCCCACCACTTCAGATGCAATTAACACAAACTCCTGGCACAATGGAAGGTATGGCACAATGTTGCGATGGACTTTTATGGGCCATTAGAGACAGGAGACCACCTATTAGGAATTGCGAACAAATTCTCGAGATTCCCATTTATAAAGAAGACACCATCAACAGTGTTCATCCAGGAAGTAGGAAAAAACAACAACGTTTTTAGTGAGTGGGGTATCCCTCACACAATAAACACAGACAATGGGCTACCATTCAATGGCATGATTTCCACAGGCTTGAGGAAACACTTGGGGTTCACACATCAGAAGATAACTCCACTATGGCCCCAGGCCAACGGCATGGCGGATTGGTTCATGTCGCCCATAAATAGGACAATACATAAAGCTGTACTTGAGGGACTGCCAATCCAACAGGCCCTGTGCCGAAAGCTGCAGCACTATAGAAACACACCACACACCATGACGGGAATGCCACCCAGCGATCTGATGAGAGCTTACCATTCCAAGACACGACCGCCCCAGGGAGAAGAGATGCTAAAATTCACTTAGAAGAGAGAGACATCCTAGAGGCAGATGTGAGAGAGAGAGATGCCACAGTAAAAGAATTTACTAAAGAAAGGACCGACTGGGTCCGGTAGGCGAGAATAAAGTAATTTGAAGAAGGGGATGAAGTACTTGTGAAACAGCATACAAAGGAACACAGAAACCAGACATGAGAGCATGCCTTTGAGAGTGACAGAAGTAAAAGGGACAATGATCACTGCCAATAACCTACAAAAGGAAGTTACCAGAAATGTGTCCTTTTTCAAATACCTTATACCTGATGAGGACTTGGTCACAGTCGACACCCAAGCCAGGGAGCACAGAATGCAGGAAGTGGAAAGGTGAGAGGGAGGAGACATCCGGCGATGAACAGACGGAAAGGGAATATGGCACTGAGCCCAAAGATCGGCGTAAGTGAACCAAAGATCGGCGTAAGAAAAACCAAGCCGGCTCATTGAAGAGATGAGACATGGATGTAAGGAGATAGGTGAGGGGGAGGTGTTGTGAGGGAAATGTGGTAGTGCCCTTTAAGAGACACTCTGTGAGAGGAGGAAGAGTAGGATCCTCAGGAGGAAAAGAGCAGCATGAAGAAAGAAAGAGTTTGATTAACACAACCTTGAGTGCCCTCTGTTTCATTAATAAAAGGAACTAGAGCTATCAGTGCCACACAGTGCATGCCATGACCCACACTCTCCTCATCCCACAGATGTGGATAATCTGCCAACCATTGGATTCAATGATGAAACCTCACCTGTCATTGAATCCCATGGTCGCCGGATACATCTGTAAGTGAGCTACTGCACGTGCTACAGTGACGATGCAGGGGCTGCTGGTGGTCAGCACCCAGGAGATGCCTGTGGAAGTAAGCCATGCTGTCTTACTATGAGTCTGAAGTCATTTGGGAATTTTCAAAATGTTACAGGGAGATCTTCACATTCCTGTCCTGTAGCACTTTTAACCTGTGTTTCTTTCATCTCCTTTTCCGTTACTCTCCCTTGTTCTTTGCTTTGTTCTTTCCTCTGTTATCTCTCTCCTTTCACGCTTGCCTTTCTCCCCAATTCTCAGGAATACTTTGTTTGCTTTTGTTTTCCCCATCCTATTCGCACCAGGCGGCTTGTCCGGCATCCCTGCCTGCCTTACTGGGGTTTCCATTGTGTTTTGCATCATTATTTGCTCCAGGTGGCGTGTCCGGCATCCCTGTCTGCCTTACTGGGGTTTCCATTGTGTTTTGCATCCCTATTCGCACCAGGCGGCTTGTCTGGCATCCCTGTCTGCCTTACTGGGGTTTCCATTGTGTTTTGCATCCTATTTGCTCCAGGTGGCTTGTCCGGCATCCCTGTCTTCCTTACTGGGGTTTCCATTGTGTTTTGCATCCTTATTTGCTCCAGGAGGCGTGTCCGGCATGCCGGTCTGCCTTACTGGGGTTTCCATTGTGTTTTGCAGCCCTATTTGCTCCAGATGGCTTGTCTGGCATCCCTGTCTGCCTTACTGGGGTTTCCATTCAGTTTTGCATCCTATTTTCTCCAGGTGGCTTGTCCGGCATCCGTGTCTGCCTTACTAGGGTTTCCATTGTGTTTTGCATCCCATTTTGCTCCAGGTGGCTTGTCCGCCATCCCTGTCTGCCTTACTGGGGTTTCCATTGTGTTTTGTATCCCTATTTGCTCCAGGTGGCTTGTCCGCCATCCCTGTCTGCCTTACTGGGGTTTCTATTGTGTTTTGCATCCCTATTTTCTCCAGGTGGCTTGTCCGGCATCCCTGTCTGCCTTACTGGGGTTCCATTGTGTTTTCCATCACTATTTGCTCCAGGAGGCTTGTCCGGCATCCATGTCTGCCTTACTAGGGGCTTCCATTGTGTTTTGCATCATTATTTGCTCCAGGTGGCTTGTCCGGCATCCATGTCTGCCTTACTAGGGTTTCCATTGTGTTTTGCATCACTATTTGCTCCAGGTGGCTTGTCCGGCATCCATGTCTGCCTTACTAGGGTTTCCATTGTGTTTTGCATCACTATTTGCTCCAGGTTGCTTGTCCGGCATCCCTGTCTGCCTTACTGGGGTTTCCATTGTGTTTTGCATCACTATTTTCTCCAGGTGGCTTGTCTGGCATCCCTGTCTGCCTTACTGGGGTTTCCATTGTGTTTTGCATCAATATTTGCTCCAGGTGGCTTGTCCGGGATCCCTTTCTGCCTTACTGGGGTTTCCATTGTGTTTTGCAGCCCTATTTGCTCCAGGTGGCTTGTCTGGCATCCCTGTCTGCCTTACTGGGGTTTCCATTGAGTTTTGCATCCTATTTTCTCCAGATGGCTTGTCCGGCATCCGTGTCTGCCTTACTAGGGTTTCCATTGTGTTTTGCATCCCTGTTTGCTCCAGGTGGCTTGTCCGCCATCCCTGTCTGCCTTACTGGGGTTTCCATTGTGTTTTGCATCCCTATTTGCTCCAGGTGGCTTGTCCGCCATCCCTGTCTGCCTTACTGGGGTTTCCATTGTGTTTTGCATCCCTATTTTCTCCAGGTGGCTTGTCCGGCATCCGTGTCTGCCTTACTAGGGTTTCCATTGTGTTTTGCATCCCTATTTGCTCCAGGTGGCTTGTCCGCCATCCCTGTCTGCCTTACTGGGGTTTCCATTGTGTTTTGCATCACTATTTTCTCCAGGTGGCTTGTCTGGCATCCCTGTCTGCCATACTGGGGTTTCCATTGTGTTTTGCATCAATATTTGCTCCAGGTGGTTTGTCCGGCATCCCTTTCTGCCTTACTAGGGTTTCCATTGTGTTTTGTATCCCTATTTGCTCCAGGTGGCTTGTCCGGCATCCCTGTCTGTCTTACTAGGGTTTCCATTGTGCTTTCCATCACTATTTGCTCCAGGAGGCTTGTCCGCCATCCCTGTCTGCCTTACTGGGGTTTCCATTGTGTTTTGCATCACTATTTGCTTCAGGTGGCTTGTCCGCCATCCCTGTCTGCCTTACTGGGGTTTCCATTGTGTTTTGCATAGCTATGCGCTCCAGGTGGCTTGTCCGGCATCCCTGTCTGCCTTACTGGGGTTTCCATTGTGTTTTGCATCATTATTTGCTCCAGGTGGCGTGTCCGGCATCCCTGTCTGCCTTACTGGGGTTTCCAATGTGTTTTGCATCCTATTTGCTCCAGGTGGATTTTCCGGCATCCCTGTCTGCCTTACTGGGGTTTCCATTGTGTTTTGCAGCCCTATTTGCTCCAGGTGGCTTGTCCGGCATCCCTTTCTGCCTTACTGGGGTTTCCATTGTGTTTTGCATCCCGATTTGCTCCAGGTGGCTTGTCCGCCATCCCTGTCTGCCTTACTGGGGTTTCCATTGTGTTTTGCATCACTATTTGCTCCAGGTGGTCTGTCCGCCATCCCTGTCTGCCTTACTGGGGTTTCCATTGTGTTTTGCATCACTATTTGCTCCAGGTGGCTTGTCCGCCATCCCTGTCAGCCTTACTGGGGTTTCCATTATGTTTTGCATCCCTATTTGCTCAAGGTGGCTTGTCCGCCATCCCTGTCTGCCTTACTGGGGTTTCCATTGTGTTTTGCATCATTATTTGCTCCAGGTGGCGTGTCTGGCATCCCTGTCTGCCTTACTGGGGTTTCCAATGTGTTTTGCAGCCCTATTTGCTCAAGGTGGCTTGTCCAGCATCGCTGTCTGCCTTACTGGGGTTTCCATTGTTTTCTGCATCCCTATTCACATAATGTGGCTTGTCCTGCATCTCTGGCATCTCACGCCTCGAAACACTTGTGTACAGGTGTATTATAAATGACTTATCATTTCACATCATATCTGGCTGCACTAATAGGGCTTCCTTTGTTTTTGCTTCCCCATTCATGCCATCTCTTTCTGCTTTACTGGCGATTTCCATTGTTTTTTCGCATCCCTATTCGTGCCAGGTGACTTGCCCATCAACTCTGTCTGCCTTAATAGGGTATTCAATTGTTGTTTGCATCTCTATTCGTGCTAGGTGGCTTGTCCAGCATCTTTGTCTGCCTTGTAAGGGGTTTCCATTGTTTTTTGCATCCCTATTTGTGCCCAGTGACTTGTCTGGCATCTCTGTCTGCCTTACATTGGGTCTCTATTGTTTAGTCGATCCCTATTAGCACCAGGTGGCTTGCCCATCATCCCTGTCTGCCTAACTAGGGGTTACCATTGTTTTTTTAATCCCTATTCACACCAGGTAGTCACTTGTCTGGTATCTCTGTTTGCCTTGCTGGTGGCTTCCATTGTTTTTCGCATCCTTATTCATGGCAGGTGGGTTGTCTGGCATCTCTGTCTGCCTTATTCAGGGTTTCCATTGTTTTTCACATCCCTATTCACAAGAGGTGGCTTGTTTGTCATCTCTTTCTGCCGTGCTATGGGTTTCCATTGTTTTTTGCATCCCTATTCATGCCAGATGGCTTGTCGGGAATCTCTGTGTGCCTTACTAGGGGTTTACATTGTTTTCCCCATCCCTATTAGTGCCAGGTGGCTTGTCCAGCATCTCTGCCTGCCTTACTAGCTCTCTTTCAGACTACCCTCAGCCTCTTCCTCCTCCTCGATCATTCCTGACTGTCTGTCTGCAGTTCAGTCTTAGCATGCTGCTAACGATCTCTGCCTCAATGCCAGTAAGACAGAGATCGTCCTCATCCAGTCCCCACTTTCCCAATTTCCCACTGGCCAGCCTCCCTTGGCCATGCACCCCCACCTGCTAGTGAGGCTGAAAATCTGGGGGTCATGTTTGACTCCACTCTCTCCTTCTGTTTTCACACATCTCGTCATCTCCAAAATGTCCCACTACCAGCTGCACCTCCTCAGAGGTATTCTACTTTTTCTCACCTTCCCCCAAAAGCTCACCATCTCCAGAGCCCTGGTTCTCTCTGGGCTGGACTACTGAAATAGCCTCTTTCTCAATCTTCCTACTTCTACTCTCGGTCTGCTACAACTCATCCAGAACAGAACTGCAAGACTTATCCTTGGCCTCTAGCCCAGGGACTGCATCTCTCCGGATCTGAAATCCCTCCACTGGCACCCCCTGGTGGCTAGAATCAAGTTCAAGATCCTCTGCATAGTCCCCAAGGCTTTCTGGGGCCAGGGCCCGCACTATCTACAATGCTTCCTTCCTAAATACTCTCCTTCTAGAGCCCTCCGCTTGGCCCCCACCAATTCTTTGCGGGTGAGACGACTTTCCAAGCAGAATTTTGGGGGTAGATCATTATTCTCTGCAGGTACCGCCCTCTGCCTCTCTCCGCCTTGAGCCGGAGCTCCTTAAGTTACGGAAACTCCTCAAGACCTTCCTCTTCTCTTCTTCCTCTCTCCGTCTCCCCCTGCTAACCTTCTCTCTCTTTTTCTCCTTCTTCACTCCTCCATCTCTCCCCTAACTCTGTGCAGCTTTTGCTGACTGGTCGCCTGGCTCACATCCAGAGCCTCACAGGTCCCAGGCTTCCCTGCCAGTCTTTGCACTTGCCTCCGGGCCTCTGCACTATGCTCGGTACCACTGCACTTTCAGCATACATTCCGGTCATCTTTGCCTGCCTTACTTTTTAGAATAGAAAAATGGGAATTTTTTATATTTTTCACCATTTTTTTATTCTCTAATTCAGCTGGATTTGGCACAAGTGAAAAAAAATGGTGAACAATATAAAACATTCCCAAATACACAATAAATATGTAAAGTGCAATGTGCAAAGAAAGTGCAAAGAGTGCATCCCCCAGACTGGAGGAGAGATGAGGAGAGGAATGTTTAAAGTGCCTAAATAACTGTCACCTCCTAATCAATGAGTATACAAGAAAGTTCCAATTGATTCACAATCTAAAACAGCTGATAGATAAAAATCCAACAGACCAACAATTTGGAATGAATAGCAGTCAGCAAGCTTTTTTATTAATTATGTTAAATTCTGTCATAAAGTACAGAAAACAAGGGGTTGCAATTGTATAGGCTTTTCCATTGTTTTCCGCATCTCTATCAGAACCATGTGGTTTGTCTGGCATCTCTGTCTGCCTTATGCGAGAAACCAGAAGGTGTCTCACCCGCTAGTCCCCGGAGGTCTCTCTCTCTCAGGTGGCCAGGGCACAACCATCGCCTTTGGAGCCAGACCCTGGGGGTGGACCAGTGTGGGAGGACCCCTTGGGTGAGGGGTCTTCGGGGAGTGGGAATGGGACACCTGATGGCGAGGCGCAGTATCCCCCGTAACACCTTTACCCCAGACTACACGGTAGGATATTTGGGAACTTTGCCCCCCCCCCCCTTTTCCTTCATGAACACTTTCACAAAGACAGCACGCTCACAACTGAGCATTGTACCTGACATGTCCCACTACTATGGTTAGGCAAGGTCAGGCAATTACTGGTAACCACTCACACCTGACTTCCATTAAGCTTCCCCACACGGATATAAGGTGGTGCACAAGAGCACACTCTGAGCGAGGCAAAGCACGCGAGGGAACAGCATTTTCAAGACAATGAGAATGAGAAATTAAGTGAATTGAAAGTGGTCCTGCGATGGTTTAAGCAAAATCCATTGCACAATCGAAAGTCTTTGATTTTTGATACAAAGTGGAAAGCTTAGAAAGTGAGATTACATGGTCCGAACCTGAACGAGGGAGACCAATTGTGAACATTGTGCTTAAGGGGTCTGAGCCCGAACAAGGGAGACCAATTGTGAACATTGGACTTAAGGGGTCTGAGCCCAAATGAGGGAGATCCGTGGTCCGAGCCCAAATTAAGAAGACCAATTGTGTTAAAGGGTGTCCGAGTCTGAAGGAGGGAGACCCATGGTGAACAGTGGACCCGAGAACTTGTCAATGTGAATATCCTTATACGAAAGGAACTTTGGTGCCTGTTTATTACGTCAGGTCCTCTGCAATAAGAGACTTTTATTGGGAAGGAGACTTTGGTGTAGAAGGTCCTGATAGATACATATTCTTTGAACTATATCCTCGTGGCAGAGAAGCCAGAGGCTGTACGAAGCACGAGCGTGCTGCCTTGCCCCAAGCTGAAAACGTGGGGAAGGGAAGCCAAAAGCTCAACTATCCTGACATATACTTTATTGAACACTTTTCTTTTTGCATACAGTGTTGTCCCATACCATTTGTATTCAGTAGTAAGGATTGGCAATAGGTTTATTAGTATAAGTCATTTATTTTGACAGAGACTCCACTAGGACTGCATTATTATTATTTGATGGTCGTATCTTGCTCCCATCCTTAGATTTGGGTTAGATAGATCTTTAACCAATCCATTGAAGTTCTATAAACACGCTTGAACTGTGATCACTTGTGTCTTTGTTCATTCTTTGATACCATGCCTTCCTTACATTTACTAGGGATTTACGTTGTTATTTTCATCCCTATTCATGCAAGATGGCTTGTCCAGTCAACTCTGCCCGCCTTATTGTGGGTTTCCATTGCTTTTCGCATTCCTATTAGTGCCAGGTGGCTTGTCTGGCATCTCTGTCTACCGTACTAGGGGTGCCATTGTTTTTGGATCTCTATTTGTGCCAGGTGGCTTGTCTGGCACCTCTTTCTGTCTTAATAGGGGTTTCCATTGTTTTTCCATCCCAATTAGTGCCAGGTGGATTGTCCACTGTAGTGTTTGAAGAGGGAAAATGGGACGGTCCCTTCCCCCGACCGACATACAAACTATGGCCGACGACGTCACGACCCAAGCACCCTCAGCGGGAAGAGTTTGCACCTCTGTCCACTGCCCCGGATGTCCACATCCACCATGACCCTGCTCCACCTGCAAATCCTGGCCGCTTCCCACCCAGAACACGAGGAGGGAACCACAACGGAACTGAAACCGACCTCATGGACCAGCTCGACTAAACGTCACAAACCTACGCCTATCATCTTTAGAGATGACGCAACGACATAGCCACAACGGACTGATACACAAGTGCCACCATACACCTGGATCAGACACACACCAAAACACCACGAAGAACACGATCAGTGCTATGACATAGAGGACCATACACAATCACAGACATGCATCGTTATTATTTTTCATATAGGTCAGCAACCGCATTGCAGAAACGCAAGATATCAGAGGCATTTTGTACATGCTTGCAGGTGCTTTTATGCAACTAACCCTGAAGACAAGACCCTATGGATCAATGCACAAAGAACCGCACCACAATCCCACACCCCTTGCCTTATGGACCTCATACCACTACATATAACATAGCCAAAGTAGGCCTCAAAACCAGAATCGGCAGGCGTAGCTCAGCTCACACAGAGTCAAGAAGTGCTGAGCACACAAAACCGGCCCTAAACTGGAGCTGCCACAGCCAAGGTCGCAATGTTACAATCCACATTTCGAGCTCCCCCAGCCAAGGTTACACCTGCCACCGTGGCAGATGCCAGAAGGCAAAATAAAAATCAAATCCCCGTAATTCTGCCTCAAACACGGTCCCTCAACACGTGACCAACACGACATGAAATGATGCCAAGCCTCAAGGACTAAAGGAGCACTGGGGTCCCACGTTTGGGAACCAGCTTGCAACAAAATAGTAACAAACTCAGACCCCGGCAGCAGTGGGAAAGGAGCGCTCTAATGGCAAGTAACAGGACCTGTCCATTCTCTTCCACTGACACACAGTCACACTTTGTTGCCAACACCAGGTACATCATGAGCTGGGAATGACGATGGTCCCAGGCTTGGGGGCCCGCGGATGGACCAATCAGGACACAAGGGGCTAATCACTGACGGCACCACAACACAACCAATCACTAACTCCCTTCATGTAAATATTTTCAAGTAGCAATTTTTATGGACAACCCAAGCGAACCACCTGACCTTTTCTCTACCAATAAACCTTTCCAATAAACTGTTCTATACTGACCCTACCACTCAGGGAGCCAACCCCGGGTAGCGGTAGGTTTGGGGATGAAGGTTCACAGATGATGCTCATTGTTACGTCACTCAGTTACAAAAGGGGCCTGCGAGCCCAAGGAGAACGAGAGGTTTCCTGGAAACTGCACTCCGTGAACCTGTCCCTGTCTGTTTTGTGCAATAAACAGCAGTAACCTATTGCTCGTGTGTGGGCCTTCTACTTCTTTGGGACACAGAAGGATTTATGGACTTCCCACAGTTGGAGGTCTGCGGACTCTGGGTGCGGCCCTGCGACCTCCAGAAAATGACCCTAACATGGTCTTAGCTTCAGGTTGTACTAGTAGGAATAGCAGAATGTAAAGTTACAGGGCCTCATTAGGATCCTGGCGGTAGCCAGGGTCCATTGAATGGGCAATTACCGGGTCATGCCGACCTTGGCGGACCCGGTAATTGCCCATTCCATGAACCCGGTAAAAATGAATCCCCATTCCCATTTGAGCCCTATAGGGCTACAATGATATCAAGTTCCTTTTTTATAACTGCAGTCAGACACTAGTGCAATAAATACACAATAGGCCTCATTACACAGTAGGTGCTAAGGGATTACCAGTACCGGTAAGGTCACTGGTGCCGGTAATCCCTTAGTGCCCTACTACAAGGTCCCTCAGCAGGTCCCGTCCTTAACGCCTGGTCTGACCAGGCGTTAAGGACAGGACCCGCTGAGGGACTTCAGAGCTAATAACGGTACCGCAAATTGCGGTACCGTTATTAGCTCCTTCCCCATTCCCATTGAGCCCTATGGGGGCTCAAATGGGAATGAGGAATGGTATTTGGAATGGGGACTTACCGGGTCCTCAAGGGTCGGAATGACCCGGTAAGTCCCCATACCGCCTACCCGTACCCAGACCAGGTATGCGGTAAGGGAGTAGCCATGCCGCTAATAGCGGCATGGTTACCTCCTCCCGTGTAATGAGGCCCAATGTAACCCTTCTACAGGAACCCAAGCCACCATTCTACATTCCACTCTGTGGACCTCATTACGAGGCGGGCGGAATGGGTTTAACGGCACCGGTAATGTTAATAACAGGCCCGTTGTTAGCTCCCTGGGCCCCTCACGAGACGCGGAAAGGAGGTCTGATCTAACCAGACGTCCTTTCCGAATCCCGCGAGGAAACCTCGCAATAGAGCGGAGTGGGTTTAACAGCACCGGCACCATTACCGGTGCCGTTAAACCCATTCTGCCCACCTCGTAATGAGGCCCACAGAGTGGAATCTAGAATGGTGGCATGGGGTCCTGTAGAAGGGTTGCATTGTGTATTCATTGCACTGTTGTCTGATTGCAGTTATGAAAAAGGAACTTCATATCATTGTAGATATTAGCAAGATGCAAAGTGTCCCTATACATCCACCTCAACCATTTCTAGCAATGGTTGTAAACCCTTCCATTCCATGGCTTCAATGGAGGGAGTACTGGAAACATTATATTGACACCTTAGACAATGGAACATTCACAGCTGCTAGAAATAAATAGTTACTGTTACACTCCTTAGGTTCAGAAGGGCACAGAGTTTATAGGAAGTTACCTTCTCAAGTTGGGGAAGAAGAAGAAGGTGATGGAGATGGTGTTGATGAACAGGAGTTAGCCAGACAAGTCCTTTACAATTACTATCAGCTCAAAACCAATGTGGCTATAAATAGATAACATGTCTACACAAGAAGTGAGTGAAAGTGTAGACGAGTATGTCAATGTGCTTAAGAAATTAGCCACAAGCTGCAAATTTAGCAGAGGCGTGACTCAAGATGAATCGATCCACAACCAAATTATTATCCACACCAACAGTATAGTGGTCCAAGAAAGGTTATGGATGTGTGGTGACCCATCATTAGACGAAGCAATGGCTATTGTTAATAATGTAGAACATACGGTGGCGTGCAGCAAGGCTATTAAGAATCGAAAGGATGATTTTAGTACCAAGGTAACCAAAGTGAATGTAGTCAAGGAGTTTGAAACAAATAAGGAAACTAATTCAGTGGGGAATAGAGAGTGGAAAAACAAAGAATCTACCAAGCACACTGCAGAAGGGAGTGGAGAAGATAGCACAAAGTGAACAAATGTAGGGAAAGGTTTTAGATGTGACAACAAAGGACACTATGCCAATTGGCAACATTGGGCCTCATTATAATGATGGCATTTACGGTGTGAATGGTGCCGGTAAAGCACCGGCACCCTTCACACTGTATCGCTGAATTATGAGTTCTGCTCGGGGGTACCTGACAGCCCGCAAGGCAAGCAGAACCTGTGATTGCAATGGTACCATTATCAACGGTGCCGGTGCAACCATGCTCCCCATCCCCATTCTGCCCTATGGGGCAGAATGGGGATCGGGAGCCCGGCAATACCGCCACCCGCAAATGGGCAATTACCGGCCCATTCAACTCATAATGGGCTGGTTATTGCCCAATCACGGGTGGCGGTGCAGCTAGCGAGTTTGGCGGTAGCCGTGCCTGTAAAACAGGCACGGCTACCGGCAAACTCGCAAAGAGGCCCATTGTCCAGATTTGAATAAAAAATGTCCGAGTTGTGGAATAAAAGGCCACTTACATATAATGTGCAGGAACAAGAAAGGCAATCAACGAATAAAATACATACAAGATGAGGAAGATGAAGAAGAAGGGAAACATAAAGCAGATTTGGTCATGATATTAGATGTAACAACAAAAAGGCCACACCTAAAACCACATTCAAGATGGATGGTATTAAATCAGAACTTACAGTGGATTCTGGTTCTCCTTATACTATTATAACGAAAGAAAGATGGCAAGAACAGTGTTGAAAAGTTTTAACCCTATTCTAAAAAAGTCAGATATTAGGAATACAAGTTCCTTTGAAGGTTCAACGATTCAGATATTAGGATACAGACTTACGCTAACTGAGTTTAAAGGCAGATTAGCAGAAGTCAAATGATATGTGTCCTCAAAGGGTGTCAATCTTTTGGGATTGGAAGATCAGGCCAAACTATGGATGAAATTGAATGCTGGTGGGATGGAACCTATTTCCATAGTAGTGGCTAATAATGGTGGTGTACAGAGGAAATATGTTAGAGGTAAGGAGAAATAATTATTCCCTAATGTGTTTAGTGAGAAAATTGAGAAACTTCAATGTTACAAGAATAAAATATTAGTGAAACAAGAAGTTCAGCCCATGTTGCATACTGTGAGACATATTCCCATAGCTTTGAGAGAGGATGTTAAAGAAGAATTAGGTAGATTAAAGGAGGAGGGAGTGATGGAAGAACTTGATGCATCTGAGTGGGTATTCCTATTGTAGTTGCCAGGAAACCCAATGGCAAGTTGAGGATATGCATGGATCTTAGGGAATTGAACAAAGCAATAATTGTGCAAAAGTATCCTTTGACAGTCATTTCTGAAATGTTGAATTTAATTGCTGGGGCTGAAACATTTTCTGCTATTGACTTGTCCGCTGCGTATTACCGAATACAACTACACCATGATTCAAAAAAGTTTACCACTTTATCACCCCTTTTGGCATGTATAAGTATGTGAGAATGCCGTTTGGTTTGGCTTCGGCCACTGCAGTATTTCAAAGACAATATCCCATTTATTAGAAGGGATAGCTGGAGTATATATTTTCCAGGATGATATATTGGTGTTTGGATCAGGTACGGAGGAACATGGTCAAAGATTGTATAGAGTTTCCAGAAGATTAGAAGAAAAAGGTTTGACTGTTGAATATACCAAGTGTGCATTTGGAAGTAGTGAGGTAGATTACCTTGGACACACTCTCTAAGGGTGGTTATAAGCCCAAATGAAAAGTTATGGAAGCAATTGATAAAGCACCTTATCTGTCCAGTAAGGATGATTTACATTTTTCTTAGGGCTGGCTGAGTATTGTAACAAATTTGGAACATTTTGCAGAATAGCTCAACCAATGAGAGAGATGATGAAAACAAAATCACATTTTGTTGCAATAGTGAATATGAGAAGTAAATGTGTAGCCACAGTGCAAACATGTATTATTGATGTACCGATATTAGGGGGATTCATACCAAGAAGGAGATCTGTCATCAAAGTGGATGCTAGTGGCAAAGGATTGCGTGCTGTTTTATCCCAAACTGATAGAGAAATAGAACAAATTATAATGTCTGCTTCTAGAGCTATAAGTGACACTGAAGCACATTACTCTGATTGAAAGGGAATTACTAGCAAGCTGTTGGAGAGTAGAACATTTCAGGCATTATGTATGGGGAGAGAAATACACAATTAAAATGGATCATAAACCTTTGGTGGAGGTATTAACTGTAAAAGGAATGGCTAAAGCCAAACCAAGGATTGCCAGATTAAGTCTAAAATTAATGGATTACAATTGTGAGATAGAGTACTTTCCAGGGAAAAGAAATTGTATTGCAGATTTTTTGTCCAGAATGCCTTGTGAGGGGAGTACTGAAAAAGAAGATACAGTGGTTGAATTAGAAAATTAATGGGATGAGCAAGTATCTCAAGTACGTGAAGTACTCGAGGGAGAATCAGAGTTGCCAGTATGTGTTGCTCTCGAAGCAGTGAGTAAAGAGAAATGGAGAGAAGAATGAACAGGAGACAACATTTTGAGTCAGGTGATGAAATGGATTGTGGATGGTTGGCCTGAAAAAAAAGATGATGAATTGAAAGGATATTGTGTAGTCAGAGATGAATTAACTATTGAAGGTGATTTAGTGATGAGGGCTAGCAAGATTATGCCACCAGAAGTTTTAAAGGAGAAAATTATTAAGTTGGCCTATGAAGGTCCTCCTGTACTATCTATAACTATGAGAAAAGTTTTTGTGGCCGGCTACTGACCACAGGTAGAGAGATGTTTACGCATGTATGCAGCTCGTAATAATTGTGATAAGAATATGGTCCCTAAGAGATCACCTTTAACTCCAATTCCAGTTCTGGACTGACCATGTATGGAGTTGGCCATTGATGTGTTGGGTCCTTATGAAGGACTCGGACATGGTAATATATTTCAGTTAGTCTTAGTGGACAGATATGCTAAATGGCCTGAAGTTGCAGTGATGGATTGTGTTACAGCAAAGAAAGTCATTGGGCCTCATTACGGGTCTGGTGGTAACGCTGCTGGTAAAACCGACGGGTTGCTGCCAGACACAAAAAAAATGATTGGCGCCTGACTTCCTGGTAACACTGGGGTATTTCAACCCCAGTGGCCGGGAAGTCAGGTGCCAGTAATTCCGTTAATCCCCATTCACACTGAGTCCCATAGGACTCAATGGGAATGGGGACCACGCAAGCACCGGCACCGTTAGTAACGCTGTCGGTGCTTCCGTCAAACTCTGCAGGCGGGTGCCATTCCGCCTGCCAGGTCTGACCCTGGCGGGCATGATGGCACCTGCCTGCAGAGTCGGACTGTGCCGGTCCGGTAACAATGGACTGGCACAGTCGTAATTAGGCCCAATGGGTTTTTAGAGAAGATTTTCAGAAAGGAAGGAGTACCAATAGTAATTTTGAGTGATAACGGTTCACAGTTTCGCAGTAGAGAAATCTGTGAGTATGCTGATAAGATGTGTTTTCATGGGAAATAGTATTCAGTGTATCATCCCGAAAGCAATGGAATGGTAGAAAGATTAAATAGAGTGACTGGTGATTGTTTTCAGTTGGCCCTTGCTAATGGGCTGGATTGGAGAAAGAAATCTGGGAGATTTATTGTGGAGTATATGACACTGCATAGTACTATGGTTGTTTCTCCATTTAGGATGATGAAAGACAGAGAAACTAACAGTACATTTTGCCTATTTTGGTTGAATTATGTTATAGGATTACCTATGGTAGACAAGGATTTTGTGGCCAACAAGATTGGGGTAAGTCAGCAGAAATATAAAGTATCTGATGATAAGAAGTTTAAAAGTAATATTGCCTGGAAAAGGGAGGGTTTGTGTGTTGGAGATGTGGTGAGAGTAGAGAAGGGAAGAACGAGCAGAAAAGGGATGTCTAGATATTCTAAACCAGTGAGAGTTATTGAGTGTCTTAAAGGTGCAGTCAGAGTGGAAGGTGGAACATTGTGGAAATTCAATAGCGTTTTCAAATCATTGAGAGAAAAAGTAAAAGAAGACAAGAACGTTATTGTTAGAGAATGGGATCATTGGGATTACCCTCTAAGGGTGCAAAAGAATAGTTCTAATGGAGATGTGAATGCCAGTAGACGAAGACAAAGAGATAGCGTTGAGAACTATGTGAACGTCAATGCAGGAGTGGATCTGAATGTATTATTTTCTTCATTTGATTTATTTTGACATTTGTTAAGCGCACTTAGCCCAGAGGCATCTAGGCACTGGTTTGTGGAAGCAAGGTGGTTACAGTAGAGTACATAAGTTGCATGCACATTACAGCAGCTGAAAACATACAGCATGGTGGTTGTAGTCGACTTACGGCAGGTGACAGCAAACAGCATCCTAAGTACATAGTTACAGTTTACAAGAACATACATAGGTTGCCTAGGCCGGTACATTTGGCAGGACTGCTGTAGTTTACTAGAGTGCAAGGTGCGATTGATGTGCCTGGTAGGAGGAAGGGATAGCGAACGTCCTTATTCTTGATTAGAGAGCCAGGTTTTGAGCTCTTTCCAGAAAGGCCACAGCGATGGTTCTGATCTTAGGGTTGTTGGCATATAGTGCCAGAGTTTAGCTGCGATCACTGGGAAGCTACAGCCTCCTGCTTTTTAGCGCTTGAAGTGGGGGATGTCCAGGCGGAAGGAGTAGGCCGCTGGGGTGGGTCTGATAGACTGGGTTTTGCAGAATTGGCTGGAGAGGTATCTCGGGGCACTCTCTGTCAGGCATTTGTGAATGATGGATGGAATTTTGAATGTTGTGCATTCAAAGACTTGCAGCCAGTGGATTTTTTGCAGCTTTTTAAAGTTACTGTTGTTGGAACCTACAAAGAGACATGTGCAGTAGACAATTCTTGAAAGGATCAATGCTCTCGAGAGGGTGACACAATTGTCAGTGGTCAGGAAAGTTCTGCTGGCTGTGATCAATTTGGCAGTGTAGACTGCTGCTGATGCAATGGCATTAACCTGCCTATTCAGGGAGAGTGTTGAGTCCAGGTATACTCCTAGAGTTTTTACCTGATTGGAGGTGGAGATGGTGTTCCTGCCAATGATGAGCTTATTGATCTGAGAGAAATTCCCAATGAGGAGTGTCTCAGTTTTGTTGTCATTCAGGCAAAGCTCATTGTGTGCCATCCAGACTTGAATGGTTAGATATATTTCATTTAGGGCATTGGAGTATATGTTGTGATTGCCTATAATAGTGAAGAGTATTTGGGTGTCATCCGCGTAGTTGGTATAGGTGACACCCAGTTTGTCTAATAAGTCGAAAAGGGGTTTGGTAAAGGCATTGTAGAGGCTGGGGGAGACACAAGAGCCTTTGGGGAGCCGATGTGGTTGGGAATACCCTCATGGTATGGTTAGATAAGAAAGATTAAATCCATTTTGTGGCGTTGTCAGAGAAATGGGCGTCTGTGACTAGGTATTTGCATTGTATCTTATGGTTAACCAAATCAAATGCTGCAGAGAGATCGAGTAGGAGGAGTGTCGCCATGTTACCTTTATCTTTAATGTTGTCCATTTGGATTTTAAGGTGCAGTAGGGCGGTTTCAGTCCCATGGCCGAGGCGGAAGCCTGATTGTCTGAAGCCAAAGATGGTTGTGTGTTTCCAAGTATTTTTGTATTTGTACGTAAGCTATCCTATAAGTATTTTGAGTAGGAAGGGTACCATGGTGATGGGTCGGTAGTTTGTGGGGATTTTTGGGTCGAGTGGTAGTTTTTTGAGGCGGGGGAGGACCCAGGCCTCTTTGAGGTTTACTGGTATATTGTTTGAGGCGAACGATTTGGTGATCAGGGTCGTGATGAATGGGGCTAGTTCTGTAGCTGACCCTTTACTGAGGGATGCTGGGCAGATGTCACCTTGGCATTTGGAAGGTTTTAGTGCATGATAGTTTTGATGGTGTCAGCTATGGTTACCAGGGTAAATTCAGATTTGGGTGACGATATGGGTTGAGTGGGATGCGAGTCACAGGTGGGTAATGGTTAGGATAGTTTTATTTTTTTGGAGTTGATTTTGCCTTTTGATTTTCCAGGTATTTTCTTCTGTTCTTTTTTCAAGGCGTAGAGCTTTGAGATTTGGGGTATACCATGAGATTCGGTGGGCGGGGGGTTTGGGTTTGTGGAGGCCCAGTGATATGATATGATAGGTTGTTTATAATGTGCTTAACACCCAGAGGTTTCTAAGCGCAGACCTGGGGATCAAACCTGTGTTACACAGTGTCGTCTTGCTTCCAAGGCGAGCACGTTGCCCCTGTGCTAGCCTCCTGAGAGAGTGGGGCAATTTTATCTATGGGCCCCAAGAGGGTCTGGTTGTATAGTGTGACCATTTTCATGGGTTTCAGTTGAGAGGGTGGGTCTGCAGTTAGTGCTAAAATGAGAGGTATTATGTTATCCGGGGTGATGTTACATGTATTTCTGGAGGGGGATGGCTGTATGTGTTGAGTGGGGGTATGGCGTGTGGGAATGTCGTAGATGTCCAACAGTATGAGATTGTGGTCTTACCAAGGGCATGGCTTGTTGGCTATAATGTTTGTAGTGCAGTCGCAATCTGCTAGCGAATCGAGGGTGCGATCCTTTTCATGTGTTGGGTTGACTATTCGCGGGTGAAAGCCTTGTGCTTCCAGTGTGTTTGCAATTATCAGTACTTGAGCGTATGGTGTGTGGGAATGTCGTAGATGGCGAACAGTATGAGATCGTGGTCTTACCAAGGGCATGGGTTGTTGGCTATAATGTTTGTAGTGCAGTTGCAATCTGCTAGCCAATCGAGTGTGCGACCCTTTTCATGTGTTGGGTTGACTATTCGCTGGTGAAAGCCTTGTGCTTCCAGTGTGTTTGCAATTATCAGTACTTGAGCGTCTGCAGGGTCGTTAAGCCAGTGATTGAAATCTCCCAGGAGGATCATTTTGGACGATGGCTTGGGGTTGGTGGAGAGGAGTTTTGTGAGCTCTTCTTCAAATGTTTGTAATGGTCGTGGTGGGAGGTATATGAGGTGTATGGGGATGGTGGAGTTGGGCAAGGGTGAGATTTTGAGTGACAGTAGTTTGCTGAGTTAATCTCAGTGCTAGGTATGATTCTAAACGGGAGGTTGTTTTTGGAGATGAGGGCTATACCGCCTCCTTCTGGTGACTTCCTATCTTTCCTAAAAATGGTGTAGCCCTCAAGAATTGCCAGGGAGAGGGCTGGGCCAGCTGCTGAATGTAACCAGGTTTCCGTGATTGCTAAGAAGTCAAGGTTATTAGTAGAGATGGTGTCTGCAATGTCCAGGGCATGGGCTGGGAGAGATGTGGCATTAATGCGGGCTCCAGTCAGCTGTGTTGTCTTGGGCGCCAGTGTGACTGGGGTGGTGGGCTTGCTGGATTTGTCTTTGGGTGACGGTTTACTGGGCATAGTCAGATGGGTGGCTGGAGGGTTCCTAGTGGAGCTTTTAGTTGTCCTGGTGTTGGTGTCTGACGTTCTGACAGACTTGGTGAGGTCAGGTCCATTGGGTGGGGTTGTGTCTTCTGGGTGGGGGCTTTCATTTGTGGTATTCTCAAGGGCATTCTAGAGGCTGTGGTTTTGGGGATAGGACATTTGGTCAGTTTCATTAGGGCGGAAGTTGTGGTGGGATTGTAGTGTTGTGCATGGGTGAAGTGGGAAGCAAGGTGTGAGTTTCTTAGTTTGGTCGAGCAGGGGTTGGTGGGGTGAGATGGAGAATGTGTCATGGGCAGGTCAGTGTTCCTGTGCTGAGGTCGTGACATGGTGAGGTGGTGAGATGTAGGACCTTCTAAGTGTTTGTTCAACTGCTTGATAGCATATGGTATTTTGGTCTGTGGTACGGCCGAATGAGTGCTAGGTGGGGGGGTGGTCATGTGGGGAGAAAAGTTGTTGGTGTGATGTGCCAAGCATTGGGCAGTATGGGAGCCATTGAGAGGGTGAGAGTGAATCTAGCTAGGGCGGACATTTCACTGCTGAGGTTGTTAAAAAAGTATGCTAGATAAGCCGGCAGCGTGTGGTGGAGCACTGATGCAAGTGCACTCAGTGGAGATGGGTCGTGGCAGGATGGAGTATTAGCCTGGGCATAGTGTAGAGCAGATTGGCTAGGCACAATGTAAATCGTTCCCAAGGGAAGAGTAATAAACACTTTGGGCGGGCACAATATAAAGCATTCGCCTGGCCGTGTTCACAGTCTAATCAACACTTTGGTTAGGTGAAGTATAAAACAAATCGCTTGTGAGCAATTTGGTTGGGTGCAATCAAGAACGTACAATTGGGCATAGTAGTAACAATTTGGGTGGGCACAGTCTAGCACATTAGTCTGGGCACCGCTTGGCTAGGTACAGAAGAGAGCATTCAATCGGGCAATATAATAACGAGTTGGTTGGGCAGAGCACATGCCTATAATCAGATTTATATGGGGTAAGCAACAAGAAGCACCCATCTTGGAGAGGCGGGAGGCAAAGTAGAGTAGTAAAAACAATGGTATGAAACAGTATTATGAACAGCTTACCAATTCCGGTTATCAGCGCATTACCGGTTTACACATGTAATGTATCGGCACAATCAAGGTTACACGCGGGTAATGGGGAATGAGTGACTTCCGGAGCCGAGTTCTCCGTGCTGTGCAAAAAGTTGTGGCGGCTGGTGACAAGGCAGAGGTTTGCTAACGACCTGCCTTGTATATTTTGTAGATGTGGACAGACCCCAGGTGTAGTATGGGTTAGGCATCGGGGTGATCGTGGGGAAAATGCTCTTAAACTGACCTTAGATCGGGAAGTTTGTGTTGTTGAGGAGGTGATTGTATTGGCCTCAAGAGACAAGTTGGATCTTACTAGCTTTGCTGCAGGTGTTGCAGGGCGATGTGGTGGGGCCGCTCTGCCGAGCTCTGAAAGGCACGGACAGGAGCCTTGCACACAGAGCCTTGCAGCGAGGGGCCGGCTTCTGCCTTCCAGTCCTGTGGTGGGCTGCACGTAGCTATAAGTAGCCAATCAATGGCGAGCTTGTGAATAATATTACTCAATGTATAGGTCTGGTGATTTTTTAATTCCGGGGAATTAAGAAAAGTACTAAAGTGCGCAGGCTGCTAGGCAAATTCCGAATTCATGATGTATAGATAAACGTGTATATGTGTGCAGTTGTGACATCTGTTCTATTACAGGAATGTCAATCTTGTGTAGCATATTTTATTGATTTTAAAGTGTATTACATCTAGTTTTATTCATACCTGTTGTTTATTTTGGTGCAATTATAGTCATGGTGTTGTATATTGTTTGGGTTTATTTCTGTTCAAATCAAGGGGAGGGGGATTTATGGTGTTCTTAGCTTCAGGTTGCAGAGTGTAACGCAGGATGGTGGTATGAGGTTCTGTAGAAGGGTTCTAGGGAAGGCAGTTAGAAGAAAGATCAGTGGAGAGAAGTAGCATTGATGTGGGGGGGGGGGGGCTGTTATTGCTACTGCCTGTCATGCTTATGAAATAAAGAAGCGGTCCTGTCCCAACTGTGTACTCAGAGTCTCTGCTTCATCCGGCAGCTCCGTCTGCCATACTAAGGGTTTCTATTGTTTTCACCATCTCTCTTAGTGCCAGGGGGCTTGTCCAGCATCTCTGGTTGCCTTACTATGGGTTACCATTGTTTTTTTGCATTCCTATTTGCCCCAGGAGGTGGCTTGACTGGCATCTCTGTCTGCCTTACTAGGGGCTGCCGTTGTTATTTGCATCCCTATTCCCGTGGGTTGGCTTGTCCAGCAACTCTGCCTGTCTTACTTGGAGCTTCCATTCTTTTTGCATCCCTATTGATGCCAGGTTGCTTGTCTGGCATCTCTTTCTGCCTTGCTAGACGTTTCCTTTGTTTTTCACATCCTTGTCAGGGCCAGGCGACTTGACTGGCATGTCTGTCTGCCTTAATAGGGGCTGCCATTATTCTTCGTATCCCTATTCGCCCCAGGTGGTGGCTTATCTGACATCTCGGCCTTGCTAGGGATTTCCATTGTAATTTGCATCCCTGTTCGCACAAGCTGGATTGACTGGCAGCTCTGCCTGCCTTACTTGGGGTTTCTATTGTTTTTCGCATCCCTATTAGTGCCAGGTGGCTTGTCCGACATCTCTGTCTGTCTTAGTATGGGTTTCCATTGTTTTTTGCATCCCTATTCATGACAGGTGGTGGCTCGTCTGGCATCTCTCTCTCACTAACTAGGGGCCTCCATTGCTTTTTTGTTTTTTGCATCCCTATTAGTGCAATGTGGCTTGTCTGGCATCTCTGTCTGCCTGAGTATGGGCTTCCATAGTTTTTTTATGTTTTTTGCATCTCTATTATTGCCAGGGGGCTTGTCTGGCATCTCTGTCTGCCTGAGTATGGGCTTCCATAGTTTTTTTGTTTTTTGCATCCCTATTAGTGCCAGGTGGCTTGTCCGGCATCTCTGTCTGCACCGCCGCTGACTGTCACTTGTGATAGTAAGCACTACATGTCTTCTTTTGCTAAACAGGGTATTTATGCCCGTTCGCAGTAGGAGTTTTAGCCCACTTTAGTACGCTCAGTTACATGTTAATGGGCCTCATTATAAGTTTGGCGGTAGCCTTGCCAGTAAAAGCAGCAGGATGTCGCCAAACCTCGAAAAATTCCGGCAACCACAAATGGGCAATTACCGGGTCATTACGGTCCTGCCGGACCCGGTAATTGCCCATTTGTGGTCACCAGAATGGAATGCTCACCATTAGGGCTCAATGGAAATGGGGAGGTTGGATGCACTTGCACCATTCAGTATTGTAAGAGGATTCAATTCAACACTACAGCTAAGTCAACGCCTAGTCTAGAATACTGAATGAAAACCCTTATTGATATACCTTTATGTCCAGTTCATGCGTTCTGGATGACTACCCCTATATAACACCCCTCTCTTGGAATCCTCCTGACCCCACTGAGCCAAGAAGTAGTTCTGTTTTGCAAGTTTAAAGGTTTATTTGATAACTTAAACAATATATATTATATCACGCTTTATAATAAATTAATAATTGAATAGCACACTTAATCTGATATGATAAAGATTAACAACGGAGAATCTGGCACCAACACGCTTCTCTATAATCAATAAGGAGTTGACATGAAATGGATAAGGTAGCACACAGGTGAATAGGAACAAAAGAAGAAGGTGATACAGAATGCTTTATGTAAGCTCAGGTGGATGCAATATTCAATGAATGCAGTACAGAAAATACTCAATATGATTTCAACCAAACAATGTAATCACTTTTCTCTGGCAATTCACCCCCCCCTTTTATGCAATGCAAGGAAATGGAAGGAAGCACACAGTTCTCAGAAATGCAATTCAAATGTAATTCAGTTCACCCAGCAACTTAGACTACAGACGTTGAAAACACAGGCAAAATGCTTTGTTAGGCGCTGGCAATGTAGAAAAAAATAATATACTAAAATGCTTTTAATTCCCTCTAGAGGTTCAGGGTGAGTGAAATCAAGTTAATATTAGTCCAGGCTCACTTTAGCAAGGATCTAGGGTGTAACTAGCAGGTTAAACGAATTTTTAGCAACTGAAAGCAAAAAGCTTCTGTTTTCACACGTGGAGAAATTTGCAAATCGCGGCAAAATTCGCGAGTGCGTTTTTCACGATTACGGAAAAACTATAGGGGGTAGGAATGCGGTTCTAGGTTCGTAGGAAAGCCACGATTCTCAGCTTTCAGGGGAAAGTTACTGCAAGTCTCTAGCACAAACGGTTGCGGAGATATGAGCGATTAAATAAAGGTCGTTTTTCAGATTTGAAATTTTAAAGTTCAAAAAGACAAGTGCAGCTTGCAACTAGAAAATGACAAGTGAAAGCTTTACAAATGACAGTTGACAGTTAGGAGACAGTTCTAATTAGATTAAAATAGGATTGAATTATATTATTTTAACTAAGAGATTGGTTCTGCACAGTTTTGCTATGTACTCACACTATATTCTTGAGTGAAATGGGCCTCGCCATGGATCTGGTCAGGTTTTAGACGGGACTCTGGTCTCTGCACTTCACAGTGATCTGGGTCTGCTCTCTCTCTGGATTCTGAAGATTGAGGGATTTAAAGTCTGGATCTTTCTGCACAGCTTTCTCTGGAGATTGATGGAGGTAAAGTATGGATTTTCCCGGCAGAGCTTCCAGCTGCAAATGGATTTGAAAAGTCCCTATCTGTCCTGTCTGTCTGCTTTTATGTGTTTAGAATGTGGGTGTGTTCTAGCATCACTGACCCTACCTCTCTCTCAGCTTCTAATTGGTCAAACTTCCATTTCTCATTTGATTGGGGGAGCTAAGTTGTGTCAGAGTGATGTCAGCCATTTATGATCTCTTGAAAAAACTCCCCTGTCATCTGTGCACCCAAATCTATATATGATCAAAACACATATTTCACAGTTACACAGTTGTTTGAAATTACATACCCATGTCACATATCACATGAGGTATACTCTGTCCCAAATCTGCTGTTTCTAGGAGCTTGCATTCAGAAATGGCACATATTTCACTTTTTAACTGATTTTGCCATTTCTGACATGGACCCAAATTTACACACATGTGCGCAAGGAGTATGGTCATTAATTGATGAAGTTTCAGATTTTTCACATGCATACATTTAGAGTAATATCCACTTTTCCGCTAAAACCCCCCTGAACATACCACCGGTTCTAAAAACCTCTTAAACTGTGGGCAGAAAAATCACAAGAATTATGGTATCATTTATAAAATTTTCACATGTCCGCTCTATGAATGATCCATCTTTTTAAAGTTATGTTCTGGCTCCAAAGGGGTGTGGTTTACCCTCAGCACAAGGTTGAATTTCTGGTTTTTCCAGTTCTGCCAAGCCAGCTTGCTCTCACAGGCAGTGCTCCTCCCCTTTCCTTCAGGAGGAATCCACTTTTTACGACCATTTACGACTCCTGCCATAAACCATCTGCCTGGGTGAAGGGGGTTACATTGTTCAGAGCTCCTGTATTCTGTAGGGGGCTCCCCTTAATTCAATTATCAGAGAGATGGCATATCCTTAGTGTGGCCAGCAAAAGGCAGATAGGCCTGGGAACACAGCTGTGACTCAAGTTTCACTCCTGATGGGGGTGGCTGGTGGGCAGAATCCAGTTCCTTAAGCCAAGTTTCAGATAAAATGTCACTTTTTGTTCCCCAGTTTTCTGCATTCAAATAAAACTGAACATTTTTACATATGCATCTAGAATGCTGATTCTAAGTTTAAAACTATGACATTTAAACAATTGCAACCTATGTGACACTCAAAGTAGGTCACTCATTTCTTTTAAACATTTAGATTTGTAGTGTCTTTCAGTCCAAATTTACTTAAACTGCTGAAATCCACAGCTCAGTCAGTCTTGTTATAAACCTTCAAGTCACTTCAGAATATAACTTTACATTGGATCCACCTCTCAGTAAGTCTCTCTTTGGCATGTTTTGGGTTCATTTATTCAGTTTTCTACACACAAAAGTAAAATCTGGTGTTTTAAAACGCCGGCTTTTGGATAGTGGTGAGTACTGGTACTGCACCCCTTTTTGGGATTTAAGAAAATGAATTCCCAACAGTTATGGGTTTGCTTTTGGCAATCAGCATTGCCACTCCCAATGGTTTCAGACTACTGTGTGGGTAGTCCAATGGTGGTTTTAGGCAGTGTCCTTCTGTGCCCATAACATCGGCAAAAATGAGTGGCAGCCTATTCTCCATGCATTTCCCTGTGCATTTTCTGGGAAGCTCTGGCCATCATGATGTTTTCCATGTCAGTACTGCACAGTTTTGAGGTATGGCTCGGATGCATGGATAAATACATCCCACAAGCCCCCCTCTTGCGATGGCCATTCTATTTCACGAATGGGACTCGCAAGACCTGGGATGTTTCCTCTTCTTCCAATAGATGGCACAGTTCAGCATCTTTTCCTCCATCCGGTACTGATCGATCGGTTCTCCTCGCCGGTCCTGATGGGAAGATTGGGCGGTACCCCGGGCCCGTTGCATCTCTGCTCGCGGTCTCCGGATCGTCCTCCTTGGTCATTCTCCATGGTTTCATCTCTCCTAGGATGATAAAGCAAAAGCGGCAATACCTACTCATAGACGTTTTTCCACCACTGTTGAGATAGTGGGGCAGCATATGCATTTCATCATAACAAAACATTACATTCTTATTTTGAAAAAAGAAACTGTATAACTAAGAGACAGTTTCATGCAAATCACAATATTTTAGAGACTAGATGTGGTATGTTTTATGGTTGGAACTGAATTAGTCTGAGACAGTGCCCGCTAGGATTCCAGAGGATTCCTCCAGTTGTTGCAGAGTGTGCCTGGGATGGCAACATTTCAACTGGTTTATGTGGACCCACTTGTCTTCCCCCGCTGCCAAAGGACCTTTGGGGATGTGGATTTTGTAGGCCACAGGAGAGATCTTGTCGATGATCTCAAAGGGTCCCTTCCATGTAGGCAAAAATTTGCGCTGCTTGGCCTGGTTCCTTTGGAAGTTGTATAGATAGACCCGGTCTCCCACCTGATATTCCTTCCTGGAAATTTTCAGGTCATAGTGGGTCTTCATGCTATCAGCTGATCTTTCTAGATTCCGCTGAGCATAAGCAAAAGCATGTTGGAGGTGTTTCCTTAAATTCTCCACATACTCATGAGTTGTGGAGGCATTTATCAGTGTCTGCTCTTGGGTCCTATAGAGCAAATGCTGCGGAAGCACCATCTTGCGTCCAGTCATCAACTCAAATGGTGACATTTTGGTTGCAGATGAAGGGGTAGATCTGATGGCCATTAGGACCAGAGGTAATCGGATATCCCAACTTGGCCCAGAATCTGCCACAAACTTCTTTAAGATGCTCACAATTGTCCGGTTATATCTCTCTACTGCCCCAGAAGAAGCTGGCCTGTAAGCAATATGCAACTTCCTTTTGACCCCCAGTATCTCCCACATCTTTGTCATTACTTCACTGGTGAAGTGGCTACCCCTGTCTGACTCAATCCTTTGAGGTAGACCAAAACGAGAAAAGATGTGGTTAATCATCAAGGCAGCTGCCGTTTCTGCCTTGCAATTTGGGGCTGGGAGACATTCCACCCACTTGGTAAACAAGCATGTCACAGTCAACATGTACTTATTCCCCCTAGCAGAGCGAATCACAGGGCCTACAAAGTCGATTTGTAAATCTGACCATGGCAGTGTCATCCCCCACTTTTGGAGAGGCGCGCGGTGCGTGAGGGATGATGGCTGAAATTGTGCACACACAAGACACCCCTTCAAGTATTGGTCGAGGTCCTGCCCCATGTGTGGCCAGTATGCAACCTCTCTTAAGATTTCCAGTGTTGTGTGAAACCCCCTATGACCGGCGGTGGCCGCATCATGGGCGTGACTTAACATCAGGCTTCGGAATGAGGTAGGAACCACCCACTGATCGTGGCCAGCTTTGGATTTCCTTACCAACAAACCGTCTTGGATCCGGAACATTTTTGGACACTTCATCAACACTCTTAGGTCCTCTTTCCCAATGTAATCGGTATCCGTCAGGGGAAAGTTCTCAGGGTCCTCAAGGTGTTGGTAAAACTTACCAATAACTGGATCCCCCTTCTGAGCTGTAATCAAATCAGCATCAGGGGTCTCCTTACTCCATTGTGCAATTGAAAGGTCGTTGTGAGCATTTGTCTGGGACCTAGTGATAGCAGTGACCTGGATTTCCCCCAACAGGGACTCAATCTCAATTAGATCCCCTTGGATGGCCCCAGTTTTGGCCAGCTGATCAGCTAAGTCATTTCCAGTTTTGTCTGGTCCCTCTACTTTGGAATGACCCTTGATCTTTTTCCAATAGATGGTCATCTCATTCGAGGTGACCAGATCATCAATGTTTTGGATCAACTTCCCATGTTTCAAGGGTTTGTTGTTAGCACATAACATGCCTCTGGTTTTCCAATTAACCAGGTGCTCCACGAACCCGTTCCGTACATAATCCGAATCTGTGATTATGACCAGTTCGTGGAGTTGATGCTGGACAGCAGTGAGGATGGCCTGATGCACAGCCATCAATTCTGCCACCTGACTACTTCGGGGACCAATTTTGTATCCAGCGGAGGGTTCTGGGAACTCATTCACCCATGCATTCCCTACGCCGGCCACCAGTTCTTTCTCCCCGTTGTTGTCAACATGGTAAGAGCATCCATCCACATAGACAGTGGGCATTCCCTCACACTTGTCCTCTTCAAAGACTTTGTGTGGGGAATTAAGGTATGCCTCTGTGTTGTCCTTTATTTTTAGACTCTCGTCCTCGAGACAGTTTTCTCTGGCACAATCATGCAAGTCAGCCAGACCTTGCGCGAGGGGACTCTTCTTGTTTTGGCCATATCTGACTTCCACAGGAAAGCCTTGCATTGACAGAATCCAGGAAGTAATTCGGGAATTACTCACATTTCCGGCCCGGATTCTGTCACTTTGGAGATATTGCAGAGGCTGGTGTGGAGTCTCCACTATGATGTGCTCCCCCTGGATAAACGGGCGGTAATTCTTCAATGCCCACACCGTCGCCAGGAGTGCCTTCTCACAATCGTTGAATTTCTCCTCCACAGAGGATAAAGTTTTGCTCGCATAGGAGATTACTTTATTGACCTTGTCATGCTTTTGGTATAATACTGCCGTCAAGCACGTATTAGAGAACCCTGTCTCCAGGAAGAACTCCTTGTTTCTGACAGGGTAAGCTAGGCAAGGCGCTTGTGAGAGGCTTCTTTTGAGTTGTTTTACCGCCTCGGCTTGTTCTGGACCCCATTCCCACTTGACCCCCCCCCCTTCAGGAGATGCATCAGGGGTCTGGTGATCTCTGCGTAGCCCTCAATGAACTTTCTGCTGTAATTAGTCAGTCCAAGGAGGCTCCTTAGTTCCCGCAGAGTTGTGGGGTCTTTCAGTTTCTGAAGTGCTTCCACTTTCTTTTCCTGGGGACAGAGACCCTGAGGAGTAATCTCATGCCCCAAGAAACTAACACGGGTTCTACACCACTATGCTTTCTGAAAGGAAAGTTTTGCTCCGGCGGCCCTCAACTGCGTCAGAACATAACGGATCTCCGCTATGTGTTCCTCCACAGATGAACTTTTGATGAGGACATCATCTACATAAGCCAGGTTACCCCTCGCACCCAGGTCGGGCATGGCCTTATGTAGGAAAATGTTGAATTCATTGCCGGAGTTGAGGTATCCGAAGGGAGTCTGGGTCCATGTATACTGCTGGCCCCCAAAGGTAAAAGCCAGCTTGTATTGGTCCTCCCTGCTGACAGGCACGGTCCAGTATCCATTGGTCAGGTCTATTGCAGTGAATACCTGTGACCCCTGAATCTGGGCCAGCCCTTGGTCAATGTAGGGAAGAGGCCATCGGGAAGTATGGACCCGCTTGTTGAGCTCCCTAAGGTCAGCACAGAGTCTCCACTGGCCGTTTGGCTTCAATATTCCCAGCACCGGATTATTGAAGGTGCTGTGGACTGGACGGATTATTCCCCGGGACTCAAGGTTCTTAATTATTTCAGTAAGGGACTCCATTGATGCGAGAGGCAAGCGATATTGCTTCACAAACACAGGAGTCATGCCAGGGTCCGTGGGGATTGTTGTTGTGTGGATGTCAGTGCGACCGTAGTCATATGAGTCTACCGCAAAGAGATCTTGGAAATCCAAGAAAACTTGTTTCAACTTTTGCTTTTGTTCCAGAGTCACACAGGCGTCAGCTAGGTTGACTCTCTCTTCCACCATCTGCCTGAAGCCTGGAAAGACTTCTGGTTTGGCTATCTCCGCGGCCTCCTCCAGCTGGGTGGAGAAGTCCCTGGTCAGAGTGCTGATTTGGACCGGAGGCTTCAGGTGGGAAAGGCAGCCCTCATGGACCTGGAAAATCACCTCATCCCTCCCGAAGTCACAAGTCACATCTTCCTTACCATAGGAGCAGGAAGTGTACACCAGGAAGTTCCCCCCATGCCGGGTAAAAATTCTGTCTGGTGTTGCGTTGTCATCACTGTCACTGTCAAAACAGTCCTTGGGGATTGGTCCTAACAGTTCGTTACCTAAATCAATGGAAAAATGTCGGTCATCAACCGCCATTCCAATAATGGTGCCTGCGGCTAGAGTAATACTCTTTAAGTCGCTGTTATCCACCTCTATTGGAATGGTGTCATGTTCTATGTTGACTAATGGAGTTGGGTTTACCCCCAACCCTTGCTGTTGGAGAGAAGCATTTAGATGTATGTAAGCATCAGGGTTTTTCAACTCTTGTCCCCTTTTAACTTTCACTTCCAGGGAGAATTGTCGGGTCCTTTCTGGGATGGTGACTTCCTCTTTAACCTGAATTTCAACTGCATCAGGGAGCAATTGAGCTGACCTAAATGCTTTTTCTGGATCATCAAAGCCCATGGGATTATCCGCTAATCGGGACCAAGCTTTGAAGTTTATTAGGTCCAAACTAATGGCAAAGCGATTGAGAATGTCACTGCCTAAGTAAAAGGCGGCAGGGACGTCTCGCAAGACCCAACAATTGTGGACTATGCTCTTGTTGCCAATGGAGATTTTGAGCATACACCTGCTTGGCAGGAGATGTTTGGAATTAGGTGCTTCCAGGTCCATTTCCCACTTGTCTATCAGTTTGAAGGTGGGAATGGCTGGATCTTTTGGGAGTTGGCGAAACATGGCTTCGCTGATGAAGCTCTTACCGTTGTTCACACACACTCGAGCGAGAACAGAGTCCTTCCCATCATTTAACTGAACAGGGATGAACAACTGCTCCCCAATTTGCTGAATATCAGCCAGGCTTTGAGCTGATTTCACATCTTTCTGGACTATAGGAGTGGGAGTTTCTGATTGTGGATTAGTATAGAATTTCAGAGTGTTTCCTTCCAGCGTGGAATACCACCTTAAACTGGAAGGAAGGTTGATTTTCAGAAATAGAGAGGACCCCCCATCACCAGTCTGTTGTCCTACTGCTATTACTGTCACGTCTGGAATCTGGTTGTTCTGGAAGTGAAATTCTACTTGGTCAGATTTTTGTTCAACCATGTGGCAGGTGCCGTTTAAACTAACATGGTTAACACTCTGTTTTAATTTTATTGGTCGGCTAGTCTGGGTCCAGAGGACCTTGTTTACACAATCTATTAGGGGTGACAACCTTCTCAGGAGGTCATTCCCCAGTAAACAAGGGGTGCCCTCTGGAGTCACAACTATGACCGGGTGTTTCAACTTGTGTCGCCCAATTTTAATGTCCAAGTCTGCCGTCCCCTCGACGGGAATTTCCTTCCCGTCAAAGTTCTGCAGTTGTCCAGGAAGGGAGGTGAGAGGAATTTGGTAATTCTCTCCCCTTCCTGCATTCAGTTCGTCAAAGGCCCTTCTGGACAGAAGGGTAGCTTGAGATCCCGTGTCCACCAGTGCCAAAATTGTACCCTGCCCCTGTACTTGTACCGGGGCATAGTATCTTCCCTCCTTCTCCTCAAGGGGGCACATATAATGTACATTTTTGGACAACTGGTGGGCTAATTTTCTGGTTTTGGACATGGCGAGAGAAGAGATTTGGGCAGAATTCTGTGGAGAGCCTTGGGAATCTGAAAGAAAAATTTGGCAACTGGAGATCAGAGCCATTGTGGGTTCCCCTGGCTCCGGTTCTGGGCCGCCCCCCCCTTTTTGGAGGCAGTCACCAGGATGGGTTTGAACCAGGGGATTTTCTTGCTGTTGGTTCTGGGATGAGGTGGTGGGCGGCGGTAGCTCAGTCTCCACATCTCCCCAGTCTGGATTTGCATCCCTAGGGACCCATTTTTCTTTGGGAGGAGTTCCCCCCTCCCTGAAGGAGAAGATCCTTTTCCCAGGATCCTCTGAGGATCCCTCTCCCTCAAATTGGAAGATCTGTACCTCCTCCTCAAACTGTGTCTGTTTGGGTCTTTTGTTTCTCCTACCCCCCCTCTGCTCCTTAGGAGGCAGACTATCAGGGGCAGGAGATTTTGTTTCCGGTTCCTGGGTTTCCAGGGGCTGTTTACAAGTAAGGAAGGAAGCTTCCTCCAAGGCTTTACACCCCCCTTCCCCTTGTGCCTCCTCCCTGGGAACCGGTGAGTTATCGGGGTGCTGCCCCCGTCATTGTTCTGGAGCACCAGGTCCAGAGTTGGGTGCGTTCTGCGCCGGCACCCCCATCTGAGGGTTCTGCTGAGCCCTCAGTATGTGACCCAGATCCCGCGCCATGTTTTGAACCTGGCGCTCTAACTGGGAAACCCGCTCAGGCTGATACGGGGCCCTGTTTTCTCCCCTGGGCTGATCCCGGGAAGGGTAGCTATCCCTTCTCTGGTAATACCCCGGGTTGGGAAGATTTGGGTACCCCTCCACCCTTGGCCTCCCCTCTCCCGGATTCAGTGGTCTGGGCTCAGGGAATTGGGGAAAGAAGGATGGATGGTTTTGGGGCTGAAAGTCGGGTGGATATCTGGGGAAAAAGTTCTGCCCAGGGTTTGGTAAATTTCTGCCCTCCTGTGGAAAGTCTGGAGGGAAGTTCCCTGGGTTCGGTGCTCGGTTGGATCCCCCCCCTTTGGCTGGAGGAGTCCACACATAACCCAGGATGGGTTGATTTCCCTTGTAACGGGGACTTACATAATCAGGAGAGCGAGGGACCCCATTTGTGGGGCTGCCTCCCTGGCTCCCTGTCTGTGACTGGCCCGAGGACCTTCTGGGCCTAGCATTATTAGGTGCAGGTAGGTTTTTAGGCCCCCCCATCTCCAAATCCAAAACGGGGGTGACCTTTACCTCTGCCACCTTGGCAGCAGCAGGGGTGCTGTTGGCTTTGGGGTTTTTCTGGGCATTACTTTTGCTATCTATCGGTTTCTGCACCTCATAGATCCGGGTAGCCTGTTCAATGACCCAGTCTAAAGATCTTTTCTCGTGAAAATCCCTCACGAGCTGGGTCATGATATATTTGGGCAAGGCATGGAAAAACGTATTAATAAATTCTCTGCTATCCGTGCGCACCCTTCTTGTGGTCTGTGCAAAAGCACGCTTTAACTCCTGCACAAATTCTTGTGGGGCCTGATCCTCCCCACATTGCAAATTGTAGGCTGCCTTGAACAGAAAAATGTTTCAAGATGGCCGCCTTATAGGTGGACCATATTGAATGATTTTGGTCCTCCAGCCCCGCAAAGAAACTGGAGTATTCCGGGGAGAAGGTCCACTTTACATATTGAATACAGCTTTGGCTGTCCTTCAAATGGAAAGTCTCCATCATTTGTTCAAACAACTCTAAGTGCTCCCAAACAGAATACTTAGCGTTCTTATGGTAAGGCGTGATGACGCTCCTGATCGCCTTAATCTGCTTTAAGGGGTCCTTAAGCAAGGCCCTTTTTGCCTTATTGGCCTTTTTGGTTCGGGTAACCCTTGTCCATTCGTCCTCTGACTCAGAGGCACTGCTCCCAGAGGTTACTGTCTGCTCTTCCAGGTTTTCCCGGATTCTGCGAGCCTGGGAATGGCTGGCAGAATGTGAGGACCTGGTCTCCTGTGTCCTGCGCAGTTCAGAGGAGTCTTCAGATTCCTCCTTGCTGCCAGGATTTGATGGGTACCCCCTCCACTGACCTAACTGGGCAGAGGTTTTCAGGATGCCCTTAATGGGCCTACTCTCCTGGGGTTCCCCACTGAACTGTACTGTACTTGGGTGCCCATACCCGGATGCCCACCCCTCCATTCCTGAGTGGTACTGGCCTATGAGCCCCATACCTTTAGCTGGATAGTAATCTGCCATCCCTGTGGCCCTGTGCTCATGTGCGCCAGGGGACATGGGGGTGGTAGAGTCCAGGGACTGGGAGAGATGAAGGCCCCTGGTGTTAGGGCTCCTGAGGTTATGGTCAGGAGTCTCTCTTTCCCAGCGGACCTCATCTCTATCCGCCCCTGCTCCCTGTTGCAATGCAAGAGCCTGCATTTGTGCTTTCAGTTCCTCAGTCAAGGCCTTACTAGACTCTATCAGTCTCTCCTGCATCGCTACCTGTTGTTGGAGCCTATCATTGTGTTGACAGAGGGCCTCATTTTCCCTCTGTGCTTCCTGGTTGGTCCTGGAGAACTGGGCCAGTCTTTGCTGCAGGAGGTTTACCTCCTGAGTCCCATCCTTACCGGCCTGCTCCTTTCTTGCCAGAGCATTTTCCACCCTTCTGGTGTGCTCTACCAAGTTCTGGTTTTCTTTTTGGAGGTCACCCAGCCCCTGGAGGGCCAGGTGATTTTCTACAATTTCCTTTTTTAAGTGGCAGACTTCCTGGCCTAAAGTGTCTCTTTCCTGACTGAGAGCCTGCATCTGTGCTGCCAGGTCGTCCCTCTGCCTTTGAAGGGCACCAGCTTTCCGGCGCTCTTCATCAAACTCTGCCTGGGTATCCAGGTCTTTCAGAATCAGTTTATTGCTTTCTGCCTTTTCCCTATCTAGGTGGCCTTGCAGGGTGACTACCTGCTCAGCACATACCCTGTTGAAGTCCAGTTGTTGCTCCAGCTTTTTCTGGCTTTGCAGTAGGGAGTCCAAACCTTCTTGGTGTTCCTTCTGCAAGGCCCGAAATCTGGTATCCTGTTCTGACATTTCCTTTTGCAGCACATCCATACCCTCCTTTATTTTAGTGATGTACTGTCTGGTCTCATTTTCTGACTCCTGGCTTCTGTGCAGCCTTTGCTCAGAAGAGTCCAGATCAGATTGGGCCTTCTCTAACGCCATCTGTTGCCTTTTTGCCAGATCATGGCCTTCAGCACATTTATTCTGTATGGCTCCCATATATAAATATAAATATGCCGCTATCCTAACAATCTTGTCGTGTTCATCTTTGGCCTTAGGAGCCATATATAGTTCACTCAGGGCCACATGTAATGGACCCTGATCTCTCCATAAGTCTGACCCTGTTTCAGTGGCCTGTCGCGTGATGGCCTGCAACCAGGCCTCCTGGCCCTGCTCAGCCCATTCACCTCTCACAAATAGTTTATGTAAGAAGTGCTCTCTGGCTATTTTCATATCTACCAAGGTCGTCATTCTAGAGATTGGTCTCTGTCCTGACTTACAGAAGTTAGTATTTTATTTTTGCAGAACAGAACTTTTCTTGGAGTGTCCCTTTTGAGGAATGCTTCACAGCGTAATGCAGCGTGGTGATCCGACTGGATATGTGTATCTGGTCAGCTGGCACGCTGTATTAGGCTGCACAAGTGGTATTCTAACCCAAACGTCCGGCCCGAGCCCCCAATTTGTAAGAGGATTCAATTCAACACTACAGCTAAGTCAACGCCTAGTCTAGAATACTGAATGAAAACCCTTATTGATATACCTTTATGTCCAGTTCATGGGTTCTGGATGACTACCCCTATATAACACCCCTCTCTTGGAATCCTCCTGACCCCACTGAGCCAAGAAGTAGTTCTGTTTTGCAAGTTTAAAGGTTTATTTGATAACTTAAACAATATATATTATATCACGCTTTATAATAAATTAATAATTGAATAGCACACTTAATCTGATATGATAAAGATTAACAACGGAGAATCTGGCACCAACACGCTTCTCTATAATCAATAAGGAGTTGACATGAAATGGATAAGGTAGCACACAGGTGAATAGGAACAAAAGAAGAAGGTGATACAGAATGCTTTATGTAAGCTCAGGTGGATGCAATATTCAATGAATGCAGTACAGAAAATACTCAATATGATTTCAACCAAACAATGTAATCACTTTTCTCTGGCAATTCACCCCCCCTTTTATGCAATGCAAGGAAATGGAAGGAAGCACACAGTTCTCAGAAATGCAATTCAAATGTAATTCAGTTCACCCAGCAACTTAGACTACAGACGTTGAAAACACAGGCAAAATGCTTTGATAGGCGCTGGCAATGTAGAAAAAAATAATATACTAAAATGCTTTTAATTCCCTCTAGAGGTTCAGGGTGAGTGAAATCAAGTTAATATTAGTCCAGGCTCACTTTAGCAAGGATCTAGGGTGTAACTAGCAGGTTAAACGAATTTTTAACAACTGAAAGCAAGAAGCTTCTGTTTTCACACGTGGAGAAATTTGCAAATCGCGGCAAAATTCGCGAGTGCGTTTTTCGATTACGGCAGAACTATAGGGGATAGGAATGCGGTTCTAGGTTCGTAGGAAAGCCACGATTCTCAGCTTTCAGGGGAAAGTTACTGCAAGTCTCTAGCACAAACGGTTGCGGAGATATGAGCGATTAAATAAAGGTCATTTTTCAGATTTGAAATTTTAAAGTTCAAAAAGACAAGTGCAGCTTGCAACTAGAAAATGACAAGTGACAGCTTTACAAATGACAGTTGACAGTTAGGAGACAGTTCTACTTAGATTAAAATAGGATTGAATTATATTATTTTAACTAAGAGATTGGTTCTGCACAGTTTTGCTATGTACTCACACTATATTCTTGAGTGAAATGGGCCTCGCCATGGATCTGGTCAGGTTTTAGATGGGACTCTGGTCTCTGCACTTCACAGTGATCTGGGTCTGCTCTCTCTCTGGATTCTGAAGATTGAGGGATTTAAAGTCTGGATCTTTCTGCACAGCTTTCTCTGGAGATTGATGGAGGTAAAGTATGGATTTTCCCGGCAGAGCTTCCAGCTGCAAATGGATTTGAAAAGTCCCTATCTGTCCTGTCTGTCTGCTTTTATGTGTTTAGAATGTGGGTGTGTTCTAGCATCACTGACCCTACCTCTCTCTCAGCTTCTAATTGGTCAAACTTCCATTTCTCATTTGATTGGGGGAGCTAAGTTGTGTCAGAGTGATGTCAGCCATTTATGATCTCTTGAAAAAACTCCCCTGTCATCTGTGCACCCAAATCTATATATGATCAAAACACATATTTCACAGTTACACAGTTGTTTGAAATTACATACCCATGTCATATATCACAGGAGGTATACTCTGTCCCAAATCTGCTGTTTCTAGGAGCTTGCATTCAGAAATGGCACATATTTCACTTTTTAACTGATTTTGCCATTTCTGACATTGACCCAAATTTACACACATGTTCGCAAGGAGTATGGTCATTAATTGATGAAGTTTCAGATTTTTCACATGCATACATTTAGAGTAATATCCACTTTTCCGCTAAAACCCCCCTGAACATACCACCGGTTCTAAAAACCTCTTAAACTGTGGGCAGAAAAATCACAAGAATTATGGTATCATTTATAAAATTTTCACATGTCCGCTCTATGAATGATCCATATTTTTAAAGTTATGTTCTGGCTCCAAAGGGGTGTGGTTTACCCTCAGCACAAGGTTGAATTTCTGGTTTTTCCAGTTCTGCCAAGCCAGCTTGCTCTCACAGGCAGTGCTCCTCCCCTTTCCTTCAGGAGGAATCCACTTTTTACGACCATTTACGACTCCTGCCATAAACCATCTGCCTGGGTGAAGGGGGTTACATTGTTCAGAGCTCCTGTATTCTGTAGGGGGCTCCCCTTAATTCAATTATCAGAGAGATGGCATATCCTTAGTGTGGCCAGCAAAAGGCAGATAGGCCTGGGAACACAGTTGTGATCAAGTTTCACTCCTGATGGGGGTGGCTGGTGGGCAGAATCCAGTTCCTTAAGCCAAGTTTCAGATAAAATGTCACTTTTTGTTCCCCAGTTTTCTGCATTCAAATAAAACTGAACATTTTTACATATGCAGCTAGAATGCTGATTCTAAGTTTAAAACTATGACATTTAAACAATTGCAACCTATGTGACACTCAAAGTAGGTCACTCATTTCTTTTAAACATTTAGATTTGTAGTGTCTTTCAGTCCAAATTTACTTAAACTGCTGAAATCCACAGCTCAGTCAGTCTTGTTATAAACCTTCAAGTCACTTCAAAATATAACTTTACATTGGATCCACCTCTCAGTAAGTCTTTCTTTGGCATGTTTTGGGTTCATTTATTCAGTTTTCTACACACAAAAGTAAAATCTGGTGTTTTAAAACGCCGGCTTTTGGATAGTGGTGAGTACTGGTACTGCACCCCTTTTTGGGATTTAAGAAAATGAATTCCCAACAGTTATGGGTTTGCTTTTGGCAATCAGCATTGCCACTCCCAATGGTTTCAGACTACTGTGTGGGTAGTCCAATGGTGGTTTTAGGCAGTGTCCTTCTGTGCCCATAACATCGGCAAAAATGAGTGGCAGCCTATTCTTCATGCATTTCCCTGTGCATTTTCTGGGAAGCTCTGGCCATCATGATGTTTTCCATGTCAGTACTGCACAGTTTTGAGGTATGGCTCGGATGCATGGATAAATACATCCCACAGTATGGTGCTGGTGCATCCGACATGCTGTGCTTGCGGGTGCTGGTCTGCCCGCCAGGTCAGACCTGGAGGGCAGAAAGGCACCCGCGAGCACAGCTCATAGTTTGCCAGTCCGGGAACTACGGTATCGGCAAGCTTACCAGTACCATAGTTCCTGGACCGGCAAACTTGTAATGAGGCCCAATGTGTGTCTCCAAAATTACTCACAAACCAACACGTTCTTCCTAAACTGCAAAAACTGTGGCTGTGAAGCCATGTCCTAAATAACAGCTCAGCTGAAATTTAGGGGACATGTAAATCTCTTTCAGGCAGTGTTGGAAATGGAAATCATTAACTGTGGGATCCACCCAGCTGCGGGGGGGGGGCTGGGGTAGGGGAAGTGTGGGGAGGTTAGGAGAACTCACATGGTTTGAAAGCTAAGGTGAGAGAGAACTCACAAGATTTTTCTCAGCACCTCCACCTCCCATAATTAAACATTTACATTTCAGGAGATCAATTAATCCATTAAAAATGGAAGGAGGAGTTTCCTGTAATGTTGCAAGCAAATTAGAAAAGTTGCACATCTTTACAAAGCTATTTTCTGCAGAGTACAATCCTGACAGGAATATTCACAAACTTTGTAACCAGAGGTTTCTGTAGCACAGGGGGTAAGTCACTCGGCTGAGCCAAGTTCGAATCCCAGTCTCGGGAACAAAAGCAGATCGGTTACCTTAATGGGCACAAGTAGTTTTCCCGGATCTGAGATACGGGAAGACATTTTTTGGCAGATCTGGGAAAATCCAAGCCAATGAACAGCGTTGCTTTCGGGGCAGCGTGTGTGTACCCCACCGAAGGAACCGAAAGAAAAAAAAAACAGAACATAAACAAACCAAAAACTCGACATTGAATTGGTGCCAATTTGAGAACATGCCTCCAAATATTCAATCTGTGGCTGCTTTTTTCGAGACACAAGAGTCCTGTAAACTCGAGTTTATATAAGGGTATGTTTTCATTTCTTTTTGTAATGTTTGCACATGTGTATATCGGTGTTAGGGAAAGGCCGAAAGAAGTGTGCTTTAATAGTGAGCCGTAATAAGAGGCTCCTGGCCAATTCATTTAGCAAGTGAACGTGAGCTTAATGTGAGCTGTCATGAATATTTATTTTGTACTTATTAAATACCTTTTCGTAATGTACAAAGGACATATTGATGCCTACTGCAATCCCATTGCTGGTGGCTTGAAAAGTTCTTGGCACTCCCGTTAGTACCTTGAAACGACTGTGTCGAGAGACAGATGAATACGTCATTAATGGCAACTGCCCCTCCCCTGCACCAATATCATAAAGGAGAGCAATGCTATGCACTAAGGCGTCCGTACTGGCCTTATACTGCATCAATACAGGAATAGATGGGCATGGTGTAACTGAAGATGGCAAGAGTAAACAACCCTGCTGTTAGACTGACATGCGCACATGCAATAGACATGAAGCAAATACGAACTCACCATGAAGAAACTCAGACATTGGGTCAAACGTGCATTTAGACACAAAGAATATTGCTTGCAGCATACAGACATGAAGAATATAGCACAAGCAATGTATAAGCTGAAATGCAACGCAAACGATATATGTAGATGGTTTACTAATGTAGAAATACAACAGTGAAAGGCTGCCATCTTTGGTAAAATGGAAGACGTAACACGTATTGAAATTAATAAAGGTCTCAAAGCTTTATGAAAACTCAAACTGCTGAATCCACTGAAGCACAGATCCATGCAGGGTGCAGGCAGTGGCTCTACGGCCCCTCTTCAAGGTTATGGAAGAATTAAGGGGCGGGGAGGCTTGAACAGTCCAGAAGAGAAAATGAGAAAAGGAATCCCAAGGCACATGACAAATTTCTCTTAGATTAATTAAAGAACAACCAGCCTTTGAATACCGGGTGCCGATTAATTACAGGTTACAATCTCATAAGAAATGGATTGAACAAGTCCCTAGTGGTTGTAAAAGTAATAACATTTATGTTTATATTAGGTAAAATCCCAACAAATACAGGACAGAATCATTCAGAACATGGTCTCCTCACACGTGACCCATAATTCAGGAACAGCATCTATTCATTAGGGCCAGCCGACCCAGCACCTGCCTCGACTCCCCACATGTTCGTAGAATGAAGGTGCCTAGCAAGGTCAACTACTAAGGTATATTTTGACTCGTGGCCTAGGAATAAGAGATAGAATTTTATTTAATTTGAAAAATGCAGGTCTTGGACTTCTCACCCCTCACTCCCATTTTTAGTTCATGTGCTGGTGGCCTGTCAATGCAAAGGCTGGTGAGCAAGATTCTAACCAATGACAACTCTCAATGTTGTGCTGCCCAGTACATGTTGTAGTAACCAATAGTCAACTTTAAAGATGACATATATTATGTGCTATCAATTTAGTGGTGGGTGGTCCAAGGTTGAGCACTCAGATTGCAGTATAACCAATGGAAGGACTAACCCATATATTGTCTATATGTAGACAATTCCCTTAACCAATCCTGTACCCCGTAGGTTTTTCTAACCAAGATTGTAATGAGGAGTCATTGGTGATGTATTTTCTGTTTTTAAACCATTTTCATGCTTGAGAAGGACAAGAGCTCAGAACAATTTTGTTTGTATGATGTCCCTGCTTTATTTGGATTGTTAATAAAGCAGGGTTTTGCCATTTACTTTCACTATTTCTGTAATTGGGTACATGATTTCCTGGCCTATCTTTTCCGCTTATAAGAGAGAGAGAAGGAGAGAGAGTCTTCTGCCATGATCACACACTTTGTTGAAGTGGGAGAGCCGAGATTGGACAGATGGCTCCTGTTTTCACAAGTGAACCACGGATGAAAGCACACCACCTCTATACCCAAGAGGGCAATTGTGTGCTCAATAGCACCCCTTAGAGCCGAGGTTTCAATCAACACTGCCATTACTTGCTGCTATCACACATGCATACAGAGTCCGGCACAGGTGGAGGGCATACATTACACGCTTGATTCGGCAAATAGCCGAAGCCTGGATTTGAACCCCTGTCTAGGTCCATGGTAGTTCATGTCAGCTACTGGAGCTCATATCCCACCTTTGCTGCAGATCTGCTCTGTTCGGTGTGATGTTTAGTTATAATGTACAGATGTGTGTTCTTTGAAAAGCACATAATCTCTTTCTGAGTATCTCTGGAAGGACCAGGCTTCTCTGCTGCCAGTGCCGCCACCGCCAGCAACGCCACAATATACCTGTTCCTTAAAATTCAAGCAAACATTATTGTGTTACATGGTCTGAAACAAAATGCTATGTACTTTGCAGCACCCCTCGCCCTGCTGCCCGAACACACCTAGATGCAGCAGCACGGGAACCATGTACTTTAATGAATCTAATGCTTTCCCTGGCAGGATATCACTCCAAAATCAGACCCACTCTTTGGTTCTGATGTACATCCGGTTTCCTCAATCACTCTTCCGATTCATTCAGCGCTATTCCATCTCCCCCAATCTCTCTCTCTCTCTCCTTCAGGGTGCATCTGGGGCATGTCCAGTGCTTTCCTTCTCTCAGCACTGCAATCATTCATTAATTCCATTTCATTTCAGGACACAGAAGAGTAGAAGACAGACACGTGGAGGAACAAAGACAAAACTATAACACACACAGAAGTATGCTCAATAGTAACACTCAACCTACTGCTCGAAACTTCAGTGACACTCGACCTACTGCCGAAACCTCAGCAACACTCGACCTAATGCGTGAGACCTCAGCGACACTTGACCTACTGCCGAAACCTCAGGCACTATCGACCTACTGCTCAAAACTTCAATGACACTCAAACTACTGCCCAAAACCTCAGCAACACTCGACCTATTGCCCGAAACCTCAGCAACACTCGATCTACTGCCCAAAACCTCAGCGTCACTCAACCTAATGTGTGAAAACTCAGCGACACTTCACCTACTGCCGAAACCTCAGCAACACTCAACCTACTGCTCAAAACTTCAATGACACTCGACCTACTGCCCAAAACCTCAGAAACACTCGGCCTACTGCGGGAAACCTCAGCGTCACTCAACCTAATGCGTGAAAACTCAGCGACATTTGACCTACTGCCAAAACCTCAGCGACACTCGACCTACTGCTCAAAACTTCAGTGACACTCGACCTACTGCCGAAACCTCAGCAACACTCGACCTAATGCTCAAAACTTCAATGACACTCGACCTACTGCCGAAACCTCAGCAACACTCGACCTAATGCCCGAAACCTGAGTGTCACTCAACCTAATGCGTGAAAGCTCAGCGACACTTGACCTACTGCCGAAACCTCAGCAACACTCGACCTACTGCCCAAAACATCAGCAACACTCTACCTACTGCCCGAAACCTCAGCGTCACTCTACCTAATGCGTGAAACCTCAGCGACACTCATCCTACTGCCGAAACCTCAGCAACACTCGTCCTACTGCTCAAAAACTCAGCGTCACTAAACCTAACGCGTGAAACCTCAGCAGCCTTCGACCTACTGCCTAAAACCTCATTGTCACTCAACCTAATGCGTGAAACCTCAGCAGCCTTCGACCTGATGACTAAAACCTCAGCAAGACTTGACCTTTGCACAAAACCTCAGCAGCACTTGACCTACTGCCTGAAACCTCAGCAGTAGTCTACCTACATACCGAAACATCAACAGCGCTAGACCTACTGCACAAAACCTCAGCAGCACTTGATCTGCCACCCAAACCTTAAGAAGCACTTGACATACCACCCAAAACCTCAGTGTCACTCAACATACTGTCTAAAACCTCAGCAGCATTCAAACTACTGCCGGAATACGTAGCAGCAATCCACCTACGGCTGAAACCTGAGCAGCACTTGACCTGCTGCCCAAAGCCCACAAAAGAATTATGTAGAATATATCCTGATTTGCCAAATTAATAGATGGGTTTCCAGGAGTGAGGTCACTCAAGATAACCAAGATGAGCCTTAGTCAATCAAGGGAAGGTTACCTTGAATTTCCATTACAAGTATCCCAGAATGCTTTGGGGGCTCTATGATTTATCACACACATATTCAATCATAGGTGTCATTGTCTGCAAAGATCGTCCATAATCTGCTCTCTTCAATTCACACTCATCACCTACCCATTCACTTGTTTTTAGATTCTCACACTCATCACGTTCTTGTTTACTTCTATTCAATGACACTTATCATAAACTTGTTCCCATTAATCGCATATTTCTTCACTTGTATGAAGATTCTAACGCTCATCAAATGTGTGTTCATTTATATGCAAAGTCTCACAGTCATCACATTTTTGTTTACTTAAATGACGATTGTTAAACGCATCACGTTCATATGTATTTCTCACCAGGCAAGCACATTCATCATGTTCTTCACTTCAAAGAAATGATACTTAACATCGCTTGCTCACTGGTATGTAATCACACGTGTCACATATTTCTTCACTTGCATTACATTCCAACACTCGAACATTGTGTTTACGTGTATGCAGATTCTCACACTCATCACATTTGTTTGTTAACCTGTGTGTGGAAGGTCACGGCCATCACATTCATGTGCACTTGTAAGGAGATTGTCACAGTCATCAGGTTTGTGTTCATTTTCTTGTTCACTTCTATGAAATAACACACATCACATACTTGTTTAATTGTGTGTATGGAATCAAACTCTGATGATAATGATTTACCCGTCAACATGGAGGCAGGCAATCATTTTCCCTATCTTTAAGAAGGGTGATCCAGGTAGTCAGCTTTCTTATAGACCCATTTCCTTGCTCGATACTTCTTTTAAAATCTTTGGTCGGGCGGTCTTGGCAAGGTTGGAACAATGGATCTCTGACTCTGGGGTCCTTACAGAGACTCAATATGGTTTTGGCCCGGGGCTGGGAGCTAGGGACCAGGCTTTGAATTTGTATTTGGTGGGAGCTACCTCTATATATGTGAGGGATGAGCCCCTGTACTTAGCATTTATGGACCTGAGCACTGCTTTTGATAAGGTAGATAGAGCTATGCTCTGGGCGGTGCTCAGGGACATGGGATGCTCGGAGGATCTGGTTGAGGTCCTCCAGCTAATTCACGAACAGACATCAGCCTGTGTCAGATTTGGGGAACAGGGACAGTGCAAAGCTTTCTTTGAAACCGTTTTGGGTGTTCATCAGGGCTGTGTTGTGGCCCTGGTAATATTTGCTCTCTATGTAAATGGTGTCTACCAAGCCTTGGTCAAATCCTACATGGACTATATCACGGTGGGTGGTGTCCCCCTCCCAGTCCTAGGCTATGTCGATGACCTGGTTCTAATCGCTCGCACCCCTAGAGCCCTACAAAGTCTGGTGGATGTTTACACCCACTTTATGGTTTCACATGGGCTTTCTGTTCATTAAAAAAAATCTGCAGTCATGGCATGTAAGAGCTCGGGAGTTAGACACCTTAAAATGCGCAAGATATAGAGTGGAGGTAAACCCATTCCGAGGGTCACTAGTTTTGACTACCTGGGAATTTGCTTTACGGAGAATTGGCAAAGGTTGGGCCATGTTGATAAGCAGTGTCTGAGGATGAGGCAAGCGCTAGGGGGTCTGTCACTCTTTCAACATAACTGTGTGGGGCGCCCAATTAAACTTATCTTAGAAGTATACAGGGCTCAAACAAAAACTGCTACTAACTACGGGGCTGCACTGTGGGGCATGGAAAGGATCCAAAAAATTGAAAACGTGGAGAATGCCTTCCTTAAAAAAACTTCTTGGATTGCCGCAGTCTGCCTCAAACTATGGGACACATTTGGAACTAGGATGCCCCTATATTGCTGATGAGTGGTTATTGGCTCTGGTCTCGCATTGGTTGGCATTATGGGCAAATCAGAAAGCAATTCTCTCACATAAGATTTTAAGAGCCTTCCTAAGCAGCTCAGCAGTAAAGAAAATCCCATGGCTCAGGTATATTCAGAAATGCATCAGACAGTTAAACGGCGCCAATCTAGTTTGCCCACCAAATATTTTTGCCCCATGTATGGTCAGGGCACAAAAGCAACTGTTCAAAACTATCTTGGTGGCAAATAGGGAGTCTGCTGCCTTAAGCATTGGTGCAAACAGAAGGCATATTGTGTATGCAACAGCAGATGCTATTCAGCCATATCTACTCCATAGTGATAATCCTGTAGACCGCTGGGCTTTGACTCGAGCACGGTTTGATTGCTTATGGTTAGGAACACGAACTAAAAGCTGGACAGATAGTGTGCAACCTACAGCTTGCCCCTTTTGTCAGTGGCTGGCTGAGGATCTCCTACACTTTATATTGTTCTGCCCACATTATATAGACTTAAGACGGAGAACACTTTTGCCACTACTCAGATCGGCCGGCATGTTTCAGGCTAAGCCTGCCTTATGTTATTTGCTGTCGGCAGCTACGATTCCAGTGGCCTGGGGTATGGTGGATTATTTGGGACGGGCCTGGTATCGGCGATCCAAAACCGTGGCACAGAATTTGATTGAACTCTGAAATTTTAATCATATGAATTGTTTGGCTGCACATTGTGGATATTACCTGACTTGCACGCATGCACATTTTAAATCTGTATGTATTGTTTGTAAAGTTATACTCTAGATATGTTTTTTATGAATTGACTTTTGTAATGTATGCATTTTTATTCTGTTAACGGTTTATGGATAATTTGTTTCCGAATAAACTTTTATGATGATGATAACACTCAGCATATTTGTGCACTTATATGCAATTTCTTACACGCAGTACATGTGTGTTAACTTGTATGTGGAGTGTCACACTCATCACATTCTTTTTCACTTGTATGCAGATTGTAGCACTCATCATGTTCATGATAATGTGTAAGTAGGTAGTCACACTCATCGCATTCTTGTTCAATGCTATGAATGGACACTTATCACATACCTGTTTACTTGTATCCAATCACACTTGTCACATATTTCTTCACTTGTATTCATGTTACAGCTCATCACTTTTTTGTTCACTTTTATGCAGATTCTCCCACTCATCACATGTTTGTTAACTTGTATATGGAATGCAACATTCATCACATTCTTATTCACTTGTATATAGATTGCCACACTCATCATGTTTGTGTTATTTGAAAGTAGGTAGTCACACTGATCACGTTCTTGTTTACTTCTTTGAAATGACAGTTACCACATATATGTTAACTTTTATACAATCTCTCTTGTCCCATATTGTCCCATATTGCTTTACTTGTATGAAGATTACAACACTCATCAGATTCCTATTCACTTATAGTGAAATGTTCACACCAATGTGTATGTATGTAGAATACCTCACATATCACATTTGGTTTCACTTGAATGTCAATGTTACTCATCACATTATTTCGAACATGAAAGGAGGTGCTCCTTCCGAGATGGTCTGCAAAAGCCCACGGCACATTGTCTTATCTTTTCCCATATATTTCCCTTTTATTGATGGCACCAACAAACTAACTTATCACATTATTGGTGCATGTAGAATGTCACAATCACACCAGGACAGACCGCAACAAAGGTTGCAGTTAATTGTTATACCCACCAAGGTAAACTGAAAGACTAAACATTATGAAACCAGCTCTAACCTATTTTTATTTATTTGTATTTTATTTATTTGTATTTATTTTTGTTCAAACGAGGACTTACAGTGGTTGCATCCAATATTCACTGCGAGGGATCAACACGCAGTACATGGACAAGTAAGTCAACATCCATTCGCATTCATTTGCGTACTTTGTAAACTCATGTCAACCATTGTGAAACCATATACTTTATTTAGGTGTAAAGAGATCCATTTAAAAATAGACCCAACTCATAAGGAAATTCACCTGCAAAAACTCACCATGATCGGAAGAAATAACATCTTAAATTTATAACAGGTGTAGGGAAGTACGACTCACCTGTCTACCACTTATCTTGATCAGCAGAATAAGAGCATCTTGTTATGCCCATGCAATTAACACATAGTGCCACTTCCATACTTTTCACAGGTGTATATGAACAGCACATATCAAGCCATTGGGCCTCATCACACGGATGGCGGTAAGGATTTACCGGTACTGGTAAAATACCGGTACCGGTAAATCCTTACCACCTTACTACGAGGTCCCTTTGCGGGTTGGGGGATTTAACGCGTTAAAAACCAACCCGCAAACGGACCCAGGGAGCTAATTACGGTACCGCAATTTGCGGTACCGTAATTAGCGCCTTCCCCATTCCCATTGAGCCCTATGGGGCAAAAATGGCAATGGGGAAGGGCAATGGTGGAAGGGGGAATTACTGCCCCGCCAACCTTGGAATGGGGCGGTAATTCCCCTTTCCGCCAAGGCGGTGCTGGTATTTTACCGGCATTAACCATGGCGCTGTTAGCGCCATGGTTCTCCACCATCCGTGTAATGAGGCCCATTATATGTTACTGCACTGATGCGTTAAAACATTTTCTGAAGACATTAGAGAAATATCATACAGACGCTGTGGTAAGGTTTCATGCCTTACTGATTAATAAATACACAGTTCTTAGAGTTGAACAGGGAGTTTTGTATGTCTTTTTTTAAAGGTAGCAAGATTTGGGATAGTCTTTGAGTCTGGCTGGACAGAATTCTAGACACTAGGCACATAGGTATCAAAGCAACCCCCCCCCCAAATGTCTTAAGGTTGGAACGGGGTACCCTCAGATTTCCACATGCATTGGGTTTATGAAGGCATGTATGTTCAATCCTCTTCAGATGCTGCTGTAGCTATATGGGTGCTATGCCATGCACTATTTGCAGAATGTTTACATTGCCTTTAGAGGTTCCGGGCAATAGACCAGTGCCTTAAGTGGCATTACAAATCGAACCGGGGCTCATCCAGGGGGCGTGGCCTAACAGCGGGGTCCTGCTGGCCCTTTAGGCCACGTCCCCCTGACAAGCCCCAGCTCAATGGGCTACTGGCACCCCTGCCAGGCAGTCTTTTGCAGAGATTAGCATCCTCTCCCCCTTTTGGGGGAGAGGATGCTAATCTCTGCATTTATTTTGTATAGGCTTGCCTGGCAGGGGACTGCGCCTCACCTATTCAGCCATAATGGTGGTGCTGCCCCTCGCCAGCTGGGCAGGGGCAGCGTCACCATTAAGGCTAAAAGGGAGAGGCCACTGGAAGCAGAGGCCTTTTTCCTGAATACTGAAACTCCCGCGAATCCGCGGGAGATTCAGTATTTAGAAAGCAAGGCCTCTGCTTCCAACGGCCTCATGTTTTCTCCATAATGGTGGCGCCGGCCCATGTGCATCCCCTGATTAAAGGGATGCCTCGCAGGTGCGGCGCCACCATTACGGCTGAAAGGCCTTTTTTTCTGAAGCCTGAAACTCTCGCACACGAGCGAGAGCTTCAGGCTGTAGGAAAAAATGCCTTTTCGTGTAGTGGCCGGGGCTGCCAGGGGAGATTAGTGGGCCCAGGCAGGGCCCCGCCTCAAAACGAAATTTCGGAGCCTGCCGGGGCCCAGCCCTGGCAGGCCCCGGCCCACTTAAAGCCCTGCAATAGACTGTTAGAATAGTCGGGTCTTGAGTTCACCAATGCCGTTGCTACTGAAGAAATATTTTTGTCAAGGTTAGGCTTGAGCCCAAATGGACCCCCAAGGTCTTCTCCCATGATTTAACTTGTATAGTACAATTCGATTTTTTTAATTCGACATAAGCATCCTCCAATGTGTTTATTCTCTGATTTATATATACCCACAATCAATACCTCAGTCGTACTTTTGTTCAGGGCCAATGAATTAGCAGTAATCCATCCCTGGATTAGATTGTGCACTCTGTTTATTTTTGTTGCATCCTCGTCATAGTCCCCGGTAAGTTCCAAGACCACCTGGGTATCACCAGCATAGTTTGTATCACCAATGCTGACGCTATCCAGGAGATCAAAGAATGGTCTTGTATACACATTGAATAATGTGGGGGAGAGGCATGCACCCTTGGGTATAGCACATGTGAGTTGCTCTGGGGGTGCCCGAAAACCCTCAGAAGCCACTCTGGCAGTTTGTGGGCTGAGAAGGGATGCCATCCAGGAGACAGCAGTATTAGAACAATTTGCTAGATCCATCAACCTTTCGAGCAGCAATTTGTGATCAATGAGGTCAAATGCTGCTGAGAGGTCGAGAAGCATCCGTAGTGCAATTCGACCATCATCAACAACCTTTGCAAGATTTGCTTTCAAATCCAGAATAGCGGTTTCCGTCCCATGAGAGGATAGGAAACTGGATGGTCGAAGACTCAACACATTATATTTTTCAATATGTGTTTGTAGCTGTAAATAGGCCGCCCTATCTACGATCTTTAATAAAAATGGAAACTCTGTGAACGGGCAGTAACTAGCTGCCTTCTCAGCATTAGCAGCGTCTATTTTAGTAATGGCAGGAATCCACACTTCTTTTAGACACAGATGTACAGTAGATGTGCCATAAAGGGAATTCACTATCCCCATACCAAGGGTTGCTAAGCATTCTATAGATGATTGTATTATACTGGCTGGACATGTATCACCAGTACAGACTGAAGGTTTCAAGCTTTTCACAATTTCTATCAATTCAGCCTCGGAGACAGCGTTAAGCTTGAATTCAGGAATGGAAATGAATGATTAGTCTGTGAAGTATTATTAGATACAATTATAGAAGTAAAATGAAGTTGCAAAGGTGGGCGGGGCTCTCTAGCAGTCACCCCAATTATCAGAGAACACTTGGGCCCTTCAAAAGCTCCCCACCACAAGAATGGAAGACTCAGCCATGGGGCAAGGTTACTGGCCTTTATTAGCAAACAAAATGACAGGGATCACACCAAAAAAACAAATATCCTCTGGAGCTCTAATCTTCTAAGCATGTGTCACCCAGTTTTATCCCAGTGTGAGATCACAAATTCAAGTTCCAACCAACTACACTGGTCAGGCTACATATAGAGAATATATATAGGTTAGTTCTATAATTGGAAAGCCATTTCTAGGAACCCCCCTAAGGCCACCCATACTAGGGTTAGTCTACAATCTTGCAGGGTCGCATAGAGACCATTGGCCCTAGCAAAAATGTATCCTCACATACAGTTTGAATCTGGATTGGCCAGAGTATGTCTTCCCAACCCTGGGACACTGGGCAGTTACCAGACTGAGTGTACCTTTTTAAGGCAATGGGAATGAACATGCAAAGTGTTCCCAAATGTTGCCATTCTCTGATCACCTAAGCCTGTGAGAGTGCATTCAATTGATCCTCCGGACAGAACACTTGTAGCTTCTTCTTCCTTGTTTCAATGGGAACATCTCTCCTCTTCTACCTTGGTTAAATGGGTATTGTTATGATCATCTGAGCCACGTATGCTGAGACCATGGACTGAAGCCCTTATCGCCTGTAATTGTGAGGATTTTAGCCTGACTTTCTTCAGGTGGCTTATTGTCTTGGTAACTGGAACTTTTCTGTCTCCACTTGTCCTTGGCTGAGTGCCTTGTTTTTGCTCGCCTCTGGCAGCAGCGATAATGTCGGCTTTTCCATGTGCTTGAAGCCTGTCTCTCCTTTGCCATCTATTTCCGAGACCTATGTATTCTATATCATTCCCTATGGTGTCTCCATGTTAAAAGCAGTCAAGCATGTGTAAGCTAAATATATGAGCTCTTTGAATCTTGTGGTTTCAGCTTTGGCGAAAGATATGAACACAGCGAACATGTTCATGGTGCCTATATGCAATAATTAGTGCATGTTCGTGAGACTTTATGAATGGATGAATATGTACTTCATGTACAATGTGGCTACGTCATGATGTCAGAGATTACATCACCGATCTCTGGCCTTGCAGTCAGTCGACTTGCTCGATCAATATCATTTCCATATCGTCCAAGTCATTGATTGGGTATGGTCTGAAGACTTGTCTGAGCGAATAGCACTTCTAACACCTATGATACATTGAGGTTCGTGGTGATGGGCCTAAAAGTGAGGCACATCTGTGTTTCACTGCCTTCGTGCTGAGGGTTGTGTGGAGGGCATGAGGGTTAGATTTCTCCCTCATCTACAAAGTGGGGTCTGTCTGCCTGCCTCAATAGTTGCAAGGTGTGAATTGATTTTATTTGAGAAACCGTTCTGAATCATAACACACCATGAGTCACTTTTATAGTCTTACTCTCCAGTTCTCTAAGGATGCTAAATAGTTATTTTTGATCCGACTTAGCATTCTTTATTCTGTTTTCAATACTGTCTCTTAAGGCCTTGGAAATATACTTTTTGCAACTGGCTGCTGCCTTTTGATAGGCTTATAGGTGGGCCTGACATGGTAGTTTCCTCCAGACCTTCTCACTTAGCCTTTTTGCCTTCCTACTTTCAATGATATCTCATGGGAACCAGGTCTTACCTAATGTTTGACTTTTAACTTGCTCAGTCATCATAGGTGTGAGCATATCATTCACAGAAGTGGTGATGTTCTGGAATTAGCATACCAGGACATCACCTCCCCAGAGGGGGCTCGATTGATTAGCATCTGACCAGCTAGGATTTAAAATATCTCCAGGGTAACCTAACAGAGGTATCTGACACTGGATGAGTATTGGATTTTTTGCATTGAGCTGGTAACAGTAAGGTGAAAGCGATAACAAAGAGATCTGTCCATGGGCTAGCTTCTTCAATAATGGGATGAGAGGTTAAAAGATGTTGTGTTAGGACCCAGTCAAGAACATTACCCTCTTTATGAGTAGCCATTTTGACAATTTGGGTAAATCCGATAGCTTCCAAAGTAGATAAAAGAGACGAAGCCTTGCTAGCCTAAATAGTATAGGCCCAAAGATTAAAATCTCCAAAATAATGGTATACATATTGGTTTTTACAAAATCCCCTAACGAGGTGACCAGTTGTTCCTCAAAGAGTGGGGTCTTCATAGGTGGCTGGTATAATATTAGTAGACAGTTAGTAGCATGTGCATTAATACTTAGTTTAATTTAATGAGTTTGTGCTCACAGCTATCTATAGATGATAGAGTGGGTCTGTGAACCCTAAGAACTTGGCATGCTCTATGAACATTACTAACATTTCAACAAAACATTTCATATAAGGGTTAAAGCATTTGATTTTCTCTGACATCAAGTCAAGTATGGTGCTGTAGAAATTGGCATCACTTGCATTCGAATATATCTATGCATCAACTCTCCTGTGCAGTAAAATGGTAGTGAATGTTGCAAGGACTAGCTAACAAAGGGCTATTTGTTAAGCCATTTACATGCAAATGGTAACTTGTTTGCATTGGTTCATGTCATTTTGCTTTCAAAAACACTATTCTCTGAAATCTATATGTTCGGGTCCGAACCCACATGTGCACTATGTTTCTTGCATGTGTGGGTGGAGTTCTCTATATACATCTACATGTGAAAACATGCACAGTTTTAAAAAGGCATGCATGTTAGACTTTCAGTCTCTTTATATTTCTGGACTGAAGATGCACTAGACTCCAGTAACAAATATTTAGTTGAAAATGGTCGTCCCTCCCCCACTACACCTGGCTCTGCCTAGGCATTGAAAGAGCAGACTGCAGAGGATTTTCACTTTGCATAGTTCTTAATTAATGAAATTAATTATTTCAACATACATTTCATTGTGCAAACATCCAGACTGTACTGTGGTGTAGACTGGCTGCATCAAAGCATAATATCATCCTAGGTGACAGTACTTGGCATTGCACCATGACTGAACACCAGTTTCAACCACTAACTACAGTTGAAAATAATACTTAGCTTTACAAATGCAATCAGACTAAAGTGGCAGCCAAAATGCTTTCCGTGCATTTTCTTTTCAATACAAAGTCAATTGGGCCTTTAAAGGACAACCTCACACTTTGGATTCAATAGATATATGGGGAAACACAGGGCATACATTTATCAATACCTATTTTCCTGTTTTTAAAGTGCACCCCTTTTGCTTTCTCAGTCCTTTTATGCTCCCGGGTTCAACCCAGTTTTTAAACTGAACTTTGTGGGGATTGGGATTGATTTACCTTTTTAGATGTAACTTCTGGTTTGGGAAAAACCTGCTGGGACCCAGTCAACCAGACATCATCCTATCTGCAAACCTGCAATTGAGGAGGCCGTTTTGGAATCAGTCACCAAGCGGCATCTGGTAATCCCCTGATAGGCTGCTCTGGCTTCTTTCTCTCAATAGATATGTCTCATTAACTGGTCTTCCATCTGTTCAGAGCCAGTCTCTTGTTCTGCAATCTTCAAGATGTTATTCTCCTGTGTCTTCATCGCCCAATGTTCCATAACCCACCCTTCTGTCCTATGGGCATCCCATTATATTTCCCTCGAATCCCAGCCCTGGCTTGTCACAGAAGAGTCACGTATTTTCCACATGGCCAAAATGGTAGGATGGAGCTTTCTCTTTCTAAAGAGAAACTAATTTTGTTTGTATGCTCTAATCTTTGACTCATCTATAATGCCTTGATAAATCTAAGCCATTTCCATAATGATGACATATAATTCAATTTCAAGAATCTGATAGAGTGTACTTATACAAGATACAAGATATCAAAAGCTCAAATCAATCGGAGCTTGCATGGCAATTCAAGACTTAGGCCCTCATTAGGACCCAGGCGTTAAGGGGTTTACGGCTCCGTAAACGGCGCCGACCCTTAACGCCTGATTCCAAGGTCCCTTTGCGGGATGGTGATTTTAACGCCTGCTTTTTGCAGGCGTTAAAACCCATGCCGCAAAGGGACCTTGGTGCTAATTACGCCACCGTAATTTACGGTGGCGTAATTAGCGCCTTTCCCCATTCCCATTATGCCCTATGGGGCAAAAATAGGAATGGGGAAGGGTAAAATGGGAAATGGGGATTTACCGCCCCACTCACCTTGGAATGGGGCGGTAAATCCGCCATCCACCATGGTGTAAACGTAGTTTGGTGGTAAGGGTACGACCCAGGCGGTAACTTACCGCCTGGGTCGTAATGAGGCCCTTAGTTTCCTTTTTTACACATTTTAAGTGAGAGTTGGAGTCATTTAAATGTGTTGGGATTTCTTTGGCATGCAATTGTAACAGTTCCCCACAAGAGGGCAAAGGTGGCAGATTGCTTATATTTCCTCTCCATGTTCCCCTATCCAAAACAATTTATTTTTAGCTGTACATACTTTGAATGACCTTTAACTTTGACTAATCCAGGCAGGTGGCTTGTGTACATCTAAAACCTGGTGTCATGAGTGAATTCCTTAAAAGCATTCATAGTGTTTTCATGCTTTGAAAACCTGCACTGAATCCATTCAAAGAGACGTTTGGGGTGATCTTATATGCCATCTGACCTGCCAATAAACTATCACTATTTTCTTTCCAGTTCTCAATAGAGTATAGCCTCTTGTTCTGTTCAGTATGCCTACAAGTTGGAACAGAAGTTAAAATGCAAATCTATTCTGTTCTTTTACTCAATCTGCTTTGGCTTTGATTTCTTCATTTGATAATGCAGATCTGTCTTTCCAATGTAAATCAGACAGCAACACACATTTCAATAGCATTTCTATTTCTATTCTTGAGTTCAAACAATATTGATTGAAGGAATTACTAACATGGCAGAATAAAGGAACACATTATTAATGAATTTGCACAAAGACTGTAGTACACCTTTTGCTTTTATGACATAATCTTTACATATGCTATTCGCATTGTAAGGGCATATGAAGAAATACAATTATACACATTTATTTATCAAATGGCTTATGGTATTCTGTGCAAAATAACTACTTTAATTCTGCTACTGCCTTTCACATGTAGAATGGTTAATTCTTCAATGCTGTTCACTTTAAACCTTACAGTTTTCTCAGCTCAAAGTTCCATCCAAAATCAATATCCTGTGCTGACATTTTGGGATCGGGATTTTTCACATGACAGGGATATGCTGTGCCAAGGATTGTGTACTCGACAACACACATTCAAGATGAGCATCGATGGAAAAAAAGTTCTGATAAACGTTGTGTGCGCTGCACAATGGCTAAAAGAAAATATGTCACTGTACATTGATATTATGAAGTGTGGGTTTGAAATAAATTACTTCAACAGTACTTTTCCAACATTTGTGCACGCTACGCAATCTGACAGGTGTATGTTTTTAATGTGGCAGCAAGAAAGAGACAGAAATCCCTAACAAGAGCCAAAGTCAGTACATTTTATGTCAATTGCCTTTGGCAGGAAGGCCTTCCACATGATTAGTTTTCAACTTCATTATAAAATGACTGACAACACGCAGTGCATTCTTGTACAAGGGAATGTAGATATTCACAAATGTCAGACTCCTTTTCAGTTATACATGGATAGTCACACTCACATTCTTGTTCAAGTGTACATAGGTAATCACACACATGACACTCTTTCACTTATATATGGATAGATACACTCATCATGTTCTTCTTGGCGTGAACGTGGGTAGTCACACACAGCAGACTCCTTTTCATTTGTATCTGTATAGTCACACTTATCAACCTCTCAGTCACCTGCAGAGCAATAATCAAGCAAAATTGTATTCTGGTTCACTCATACCTAATAGTCACACTCATCTCATTCTTGTTCACATGTATTAGGATAGTGACGTGCATCCAAACCCTTTTCTCTTATATGTGAATAGCATATTCATCCAGTGCTTGTTTGCATGTAAGCGGATAGTGTGAAAATATGACCCACCAACTACCTCCTGCTCCTGTTATCCTACTGACTGTTATTCGTCAAACAGACCCCACAGACTACCCCTGGGGGGTTAGTCACTCTACTTAACTCCCGTAGACCAATTTGTTTTAACACATTTTATTCAGAAAAAACAACCTATCAATATCTAGATAAAACATATTGTTATTTATACATCAATAAAAACAAATCAATATACACAACTCAACAATCATTCATACTGGGTTAGTTCATGGTCATACCAAGTGTATTGTGCTAATGTCCAATTTAAAAGGAAGTTCTATACGATCTCATGAGCTTCCTAAGTCAGAGTGGTGTCTTATAGAGAATGTTTCAAGGGTAAATCCTGGTAATCAGACCCTGTGTTGCTGTTAAATGTGAGAAGAACACTCGTTAGGTGTGTTCTATAGAGTTCATAGTCACTCTTTCCCTTGAAAAAAACTCAGCACCGTATCTGGAAAGTGCTTGTTAACTGTCACCTTCCTTCAGTTTTTAGATAAAAAAACATGGATAAGCAAAGATGTTGTCGACGCACTGCGTTTCGGCCACTTACGTTGAGATAGTACACATCCATGCTGTGGTCTTCTCAGTTGGTGTGACAGGGCCTTCGTCAGGACAAAAAAGTGATTTTTTTGTAGAAATTAAAACTTCTAACCACTTGTTCAACCTCTACGACTGAAAAAGAGTAAAACTTTGTGAGGATATTGGTCTATATGTGAAAAATAAATGCACAATAACAGCAAAGGAAGGACTGTGGGGCATCACCACTCACCTAGTTGAGTCGAACAGACAGGGACAGATGATCAAAGTAAACAGCACTCAATGAATGTGCTTGATTCGTTCAGACCCACATTTCTGGGTCACGAATGGGAACAGATGCGGGAAGTCTACCTGGAGAGTAGAAATATATATACTATAATTTCTAGTGTTGCTGACTGCCACCAAAAGTATGTAATCACAAAAGGAGAAAACATACCTTAAAATTAGACAGCTGCGCCGTGGAACTTAGGCGGCGACAATCAATGAATGTACTATGTCTGTTTGGACCCCATTCTCCAGGTCACTAATCAGCTCAGGTGCAGAAAATGTACCTGGGAGTAGAGTTGTATGAAAGGACTATAATTCCAACTACTAATTATGACTGCCAGACAGGTGTGCATTCACTTTGCAAAATCATACCTTGCAGTTAACCTGCTTGCTGCGTCGAGGGTCGGCAGAGACAATAATGCTCTTCTGTCAACGGGAGACCTGAGTTCTTCTATAGTTCAAAACATGGCGTGCGCCTCCGTGATTGTACCTACAAATGAAGTAGGGAGAGGAACAAGTGTCAATACACTATCCAGTGCCCAAAATGTATACCGACACTCAAAGAGGCAACAGGTTGCAAAGATATGTGAGTGACTATGGCCCATATCAATCCCCATTTGTGGCAGTATATCTCCTTTTCCCATGCGTATTAATGTTTATAATCTCTTAAGAATCAGGGATAAAGGATTCCTTACCCGATCCTGCACGAAAAAAGGCTTGTCTCAGTTGCTTCTGTCCGCTGGGGAACACGCCACAGTCTGCATCGTGTCAGAGCGGGCAGGTCCTAAAACGAACTAGAGATAAGACTACAGTTGGCGTACTACCCATCGCGGGGATGAGCCATAAACACAAAAAATGGACTAATGAACGGTAGACTCATGGATGCTACCAATGGCTATAATGCAGAGGATTAAACAACTCACCAACTAGGATGTAGAAAATTAATCTCATCCTGCAAACAAATTAATTATGGCTAATCCGTGAAACCCACAGCTGTCCTAGTAAATGCGTGCACAAATCAAACAGGTCAGGACCACATGCAAAAGCCAAATCAATCAGTGTGCAGCTGTACATTAAAGGCCCCAGAGCTGCCTATATTACGTCACATGGGCTGTGTGCAAATGCCCAGCTGTGGCATGCTCTATTGACCAATTAACACGAGGCATAGATGTTTTTGATTTATACAGGTTATAGGATATAGTATCAGTAGACAGATATACATCAAAAGTACAAAGATGTATCTTATACATGATATGAAAGTCAATGCAATATAGCTGTTGTATATACTGTGTACACTGAACAACTTCAAAGTATACGTGTTTGTAAATAAGAAATTTCACACGCTCGCCTTATACTCATATAAAGGTATTATGTACAGATTGACTAATGACATGTATTGTGTTGTCACGTTGTGTACATGTTACACCCTATTGCTTATATCATCAACTACTTCATTCAGTGGGCAAGCTAGGCGTACCCCTCCAAATACTTGATATGTAACCCCAGGTGTAGGGCCACATAGATGTCCCAGTACTACACTGATGAGTCAGGCCCACATCTCTTAGAAGAACAGATTCCACTCAATGCTAGTGTTCAAACCATGTTTCATGCTATCTACCATGATAATCCATTTCTATTCAAGTTGTTTGAGGGTCAGATCTCTATCGCCTCCACGTCTCTTTGCTTTAACAGTTTGTATAACAAGCCATCTAATGTCCATGTGTGTGTGTTTAATTGCCACAAAATGTTCAATCAGCGGTTTGTCCGCTACCTTGTTTTTGACACAGGAGCGATGCCCATATATACGCTGACGTACAGCTCTCTTGGTTTTGCCTATATATACTAGATCACAGGGGCACTTTATGCCGTAAATCATCCAGGTGGTTTTGCAGTTAGTGAATTCCGTGAATGTGTAATTTAATTTGTTTAAGCATACATTCTTCATATTAGAAGTCAGGTGGCACACTGAGCATTGTCCGCATTTGAAGTGCCCAACAACTGGTGGAAGGGCCAAGAGTGTAGATTGGTTGTCCTTCTTCTTGGTTTCTTTCTCGAAGGTGTGTACAAGCATTTGCCTTAAATGCTTCATTTAAAAAAAAAGCAAATCTGGGTTTACTTGGCTGGAAGTCTGGGGTGGATATAAGAGATCAGTGTTTCAATATGGTTTTCTTAAGGGCATTACTAATAGGGCTATAAATCGTCACGCAGGTCATCTGGGCATTTGCACACAGCCCATGTGACGTAATATAGGCAGCTCTGGAGCCTTTAATGTACAGCTGCACACTGATTGATTTGGCTTTTGCATGTGGTCCTGACCTGTTCGATTTGTGCACGCATTTACTAGGGCAGCTGTAGGTTTCACGGATTAGCCATAATTAATTTGTTTGCAGGATGAGATTAATTTTCTACATCCTAGTTGGTGAGTTGTTTAATCCTCTGCATTATAGCTATCGGTAGCATCCATGAGTCTACCCTTCATTAGTCCATTTTTTGTGTTCATGGCTCATTCCCGCGATGGGGAGTATGCCAACTGTAGTCCTATTTCTAGTTCGTTTTAGGACCCGCCCGCTCTGACACTATGCAGACCGTGGCGTGATCCTCAGCGGACGGAAGCAACTGAGACAAACCTTATTTCGTGCAGGATCGGGTAAGGAATCCTTAATCCCCGATTCTTAAAAGGGGATTATAAACATTAATATGCATGGGAAAAGACGATATACTGCCACACATGGGGATTGATATGGGCCATAGTCACTCTCATATTTTTTCAACCTTGCGCCTTTTTTGAACATCTGTATACATTTTGGGCACTGGATAGTGTATTGACACTTGTTCGTCTCCCTACTTCATTTGTAGGTACAATCACGGAGGCGCACGCCACGTTTTGAACTATAGAAGAACTCAGGTCTCCCGTTGACAGAAGAGCATTATTGTCTCTGCCGACCCTCGACGCAGAAAGCAGGTTAACTGCAAGGTATGATTTTGCAAGTGAATGCACACCTGTCTGGCAGTCATAACTAGTAGTTGGGATTATAGTGCTTTCATACATCTCTACTCCCCAGGTTCATTTTCTGCACCTGAGCTATTTAGTGACCTGGCGAAGGGGGTCCGAACAGACGCAGTACTTTCATTGATTGTCGCCGCCTATGTTCCACGGCGCAGCTGTCTAATTTTAAGGTATGTTTTCTCCTTTTGTGAGTACATACTTTTGGTGGCAGTCATCAACACTAGGAATTATAGTATATATATTTCTACTCTCCAGGTACACCTCCGGCATCTACTCCCATTAGTGACCCGGAGATATGGGTCTGAACGAATCAAGCACATTCATTGAGTGCTGTTTACTTTGATCACCTGTCCCTGTCTCGTCCACCCAATCAGGTGAGTGGTGATGCCCACAGTCCTTCCTTGTGTGTGACTCTGCATTTATTTTTCACATTTAGACCAATATCCTCACAAAGTTTAACTCTTTTTTTAATCCTAGAGGTGGAACAAGCGGTTAGAAGTTTTAATTTCTACACAAAATATCACTTTTTTGTCCTGACAAAGGCCCTGTTACACCAACTGAGAAGACCACTGTATGGATGTGTACTATCTCAACTTAAGAGGCCCAAACTCAGTGCGTTGACAACATCTTTGCTTCTACATGTTTTACATCTAAAAACTGAAGGAAGGTGACAGTTAACAAGCACTTTCCAGATACGGTGCAGAGTTTTTTCAAGGAAAAGAGTGACTATGAACTCTAGAGAACAGACCTAAGGAGTGTACTTCCCACATTTAACAGCAATATGGGGTCTGATTACCAGGTTTGACCCTTGAAACATTCTCTATAAGACACCGCTCTGATTTAGGAAGCTCTTTAGATCGAATAGAAATTCCTTTTGAATTGGACATTAGCACAATACTCTTGGTATGACCATAAACCTACCCAGTATGAATGATTGTTGAGTTGTGTACATTGACTTGTTTTTACTGATGTATAAATAACAATATGTTTTGTCTTGATATTGATAGGATGTTTTTTTCTGAATAAAATGTTTTAAAAGCAATTGGTCTACAGGAGTTAAGTAGAGTGACTAACCCCCCAGGTGTAGTCTGTGGGGTCTGTTTGACGAATAACAGTCAGTAGGATAACAGGAGCAGGAGGTAGTTGGTGGTTCATGTTTTCACATATATCAGTACCTTTCATACCACCTTGCCCTCGTACACAAATAATTAGTAGGTACAACCTTTTGTTTACATGTATGGGGATAGTGACACACATCAGGATCCTTTTCATTTACACCTAGAAAGCCAGGACATCGGTTTTTTGTTCACATTTATAAGGATAACGATGTGCTTCAGAATCCTGTTCACATATACGTGGAAAGCACACTCAGTGTGTTCTGGTTCCCTTATGAGTAGAGAGTCACTCTTATACTGTTCTTATTCACATGCATAAGGATAGAGAGGCGTGCCAGAGGGGTTTTCAGCTTACATGGACATCCACTTTCACTGAGTTCCTGACATTTGCTTGTAACTAGACACATTTGCGGGTTCAACAAAAGAGTGCCCCTGCCAGGAGAAAGGAGTAAGTGCTGGCCAGTGTGGACAGTGAAAGAAAAGCACTAATGGAGGTGGCATGTAAAGACTGCACTGGTCAACTTGCCTGCCTTCTTAATAAACCCCACTAGGACTATGCTTGGTCTCCGGCTCTGTCTTTGTGATCCCTCCTTAAGGACAGTGCAGCAGCATGCTGTCGTGAGGATTTTTCCTTAAGGAGAAGGCAACGGCAAGAAAAACACTACATTCCTCCTGCTTAAGTTACCACGAGCCCAGCTCTTAACATGGGAGTCAAGCCCACTTTCACTCTGTAGGGATAAAGTGTTGTTATGATACATATATACAATTCTATTTTACTTCATATGTTATGTTATTTTATTTTATGCAATCTGTTATATTTTTATACTACGGTATGTTTTGTTGTGGTTTGTTGAGGTATGTTTTTTGGTGTGGATAAACTTGTCCCATATATGGCAGGGCACCAAATGTAAGGCAAGCATATCAACACGAAACCGGCAAGGTAGCTCAGCGAGTTTCACATGTCACTCAGATATCTTTGTGCTCAGAGGCGTTGATAGGGGGGTGGGGGCTGAGGGGGCTATAGCCCTGTGTCTTTTGGTTGTATCCCTGGATAGAAACTCATGGGCTACAACCAAAAGGTTCGCTAGCCCTGTGTCCCGACAATCTTGACATTAGCTTAGCCCCGGATCTTTTACAGACATAGCAACACCCCTGTTTGTGCTTGCCGCAGACACAGCTTTGAACCCAGGCAGGGTTGGCTCAGCCAGCCTTTCATCTTTCTAGAGTTGGTTATAGCGTGCTCAAAAATGCAAATAATCTGACAAGAAACTTAACATCCAAAAGTGGTACTGTCAACATAGTTTCAAATTAAATCCTTTGAATCTGATTTGCGCTGGAAAAATAACATCTATGCAGGATGCTGTAGTGAGCTTTGTATATCATATATTGATGTTTTTAATGGTTCACAATCAGAGGTGGCACTATGAACATTTACTAGGTTGTGGAGGGGGGGTATGTCCTTTCTTCCTGTTAATCCCCTGTGCACTGTTATGGTTATGTTGCCCATAGCCGAGTTAGAGAACCAGCTGGATGCAATACCTGACTCTTCTTTTAAAGCAAGTGTCTCATTTGAGGGGAACATTTGTTGAGACCTGCCACTGAGCCGGGCGCAGAAGACTGCTGAGTGCGCGGCGCTTGATTGAACGCAAGGCAATGCGTCAATCGGGGCATTCTGCTGACACTGTAAACTGTGAGAGCAGCTCAGGCAGTGTGTCTCCCTGGCAGCTAAACCCTGACACTGAGTTACAGCGCAGTGCTCAGTCAAGTGCCAAGCTCCGCTCTTCTGGCCTTCATAATGCATGCCATGTGCTTGCTGCAAGCGCTTCCTTACCTGTGGCTGTTTCATGCCTCCGACAACTAGTATCACTTAGCTGGTAAATGCTGGAGAGCGACTGGAGACTGCCCGTGGGTGGTAGCGGTGCGCGGTATAAATCAGCATAACATAGCATAAGCAGCCGTGCATTGAAATGCATTATGGGTAAAAAGGCATTGAAAGGGGTTTTCCCCCATTCAGGAATAACACTGAAAAAAATGACAAGGGCCCTCCATCCAAGTTTGCCGGTACAGTAACAACGGTACCGGTAAGCTTGCCGGTACCATTGTTACCGTACCGGCAAACTGTGAGTTCTGCTTGCGGGCTCTTTTTCGCCTGCCAGGTCTGACCTGGCGGGAGGACTGGCACCCACAAGCAGAGCCAGGTCAGACCTGGCAGGCGAAAAGGAACCCGCGAGCAGAACTCGTAGTTTGCCGGTATGGTAACAATGGTACCGGCAAGCTTACCGGTACCGTTGTTACTGTACCCCTTTGGGGCTCAATGGGAATGGGGAGCATTTTTTTCCGGCGCCCAGGAATTGGCAATTACCGGGTCCGGCGGGCCGTAATGACCTGGTAATTACCCATTTGTGGGTTCCAGAAAAAAATGATACCGGCGGCATCCGTGCCTGTTAAAGCGGCACCGCTACCGCCGGTATTGTAATGAGGCCCAAGGAAACAAATCCGGAGTTCAGTGGCATGACTTGAGGTGACACGGCCTAAAAACATTTCATTGCTACGTTTTGCATTGGAACGGGCTAGTGACCTGCTCCGCACCATCAGGAAATTGGGGGCGATAGCTCCCCATCCAGTATCCCCCTTCTTCAGAAAAGGTGTGGCAGGCAATGTGTCCCGCGGTGCCGATGCATCGGTACAGCACCAAGATTATGTCCTTAGGGTCACTCCAGAGCGGAAGGGCTGGCAAACAAGCAGTTAAGCCATAACTACAGAAGAAGGGGAGGTAGCTGGGGTCATCAACGTGGAGGAATCCAGGGAAGCAATTGGGCCGGAACAAGACGGAGCTACGCTCCGGCAAAAATGGGCGAGCCCGCAGCACATCTGAGACCCACACCACTCCCTGTGTCTCCTGAGCGTTGTGTGACTGGAGTCTCAATGAGTGCAACCTTGCTGTAGCAGCAACATGTGACTTCACAAACTGCATTTGAAAGCCTTCCTTTGCTCACCAGGACCACCCAAACTCGAGGGAAAAAACAATCCAAAGTTGTATATATGTCTCATGCTTTGCACACATTTTACGGTCATGCTGACTATTCTGAGCACCATACTCTGTGTGCATTGCATGCTCAGATAGAATGCACCTTTGAATTGTCACACCTAAGCTCCTTCAGACAAGCAGGCTTTCGCGGGCTCGCATAAGAGCTGCTGGTTTATGATGGAAAGACATGTATAAGGCTAACATCTCTCTACGGTAATTCAGGGCAGAATAGGCCATTTCAGTTAGCAAGCCAGCCGCTCCACAGCGCCACCTAGTAGCTACTGCTGGAAGTTCATCTGCAGCTCCGAGCCACAAAGCAATGCACTGTGGGTATGCAAATGAACCAGAAAGCTTGTATTTGGCAACATGTCTTTGTCTTATGGCACTACTGTTTCATAAAAGTGACAGCTCCCAAGGATGCGAAAACCAACCACAGACGCACTTCGCCCTCATTGAGGGTTATTAACACAGAGCCGGTTGACATCCGTGAAAATGGAATCTTTGGGCTTGTTTACCAAAATCATCAATATTTAAATGAATTAAAAAAAAAGCAAGAAAGAAAAGCCTTCCACTTGAAATATCAGAGTGGAATAGGGCATTTCAGTTAACAAGCCCCAGTGTCGCCTGGAAGTCCTCCCTGTGCATTTACCCTCAGAGTCTTGGAGCAATGAACCGTGGGTATGCAAATTCGGCAAGATACCTTACATTTGGAAGTGTTCTTGTTGTGCATAGTGTTATCAACCAAGATAGTTAAAGCAGCAATTCATGCAGAACTATTGCAGGCGATGCTTCCTAATTGAAAACAAAAAAAAACGTTCTCTCGTTTTGATGACCTGTACAATTATTTAGGGACTCGTTTATTGTGTGCGTACAATAATATCAAATAATAGTACACATGAACAGTACAGATAGCAACATACACAGTACAGACACGCAGTACAGATAGCAACATACACAGTACAGACACGCAGTACAGATAGCAACGTGAGCAACACAGACAGCAACATACACAGTCCAGAGAGCAACACAGCACAGATAGCAACATACACAGTACAGACACGCAGTACAGATAGCAACATACACAGTACAGACACGCAGTACAGATAGCAACGTGAGCAACACAGACAGCAACATACACAGTCCAGAGAGCAACACAGCACAGATAGCAACATACACAGTACAGACACGCAGTACAGATAGCAACATACACAGTACAGACACGCAGTACAGATAGCAACGTGAGCAACACAGACAGCAACATACACAGTCCAGAGAGCAACACAGCACAGACAGCAACATACACAGTCCAGATAGCAACACAGCACAGACAGCAACATACACAGTACAGACACGCAGTACAGATAGCAACGTGAGCAACACAGACAGCAACATACACAGTCCAGAGAGCAACACAGCACAGATAGCAACATACACAGTACAGACACGCAGTACAGATAGCAACGTGAGCAACACAGACAGCAACATACACAGTCCAGAGAGCAACACAGCACAGACAGCAACATACACAGTCCAGATAGCAACACAGCACAGACAGCAACATACACAGTACAGACACGCAGTACAGATAGCAACGTGAGCAACACAGACAGCAACATACACAGTCCAGAGAGCAACACAGCACAGATAGCAACATACACAGTACAGACACGCAGTACAGATAGCAACATACACAGTACAGACACGCAGTACAGATAGCAACGTGAGCAACACAGACAGCAACATACACAGTCCAGATAGCAACACAGCACAGACAGCAACATACACAGTACAGACACGCAGTACAGATAGCAACGTGAGCAACACAGACAGCAACATACACAGTCCAGATAGCAACACAGCACAGACAGCAACATACACAGTACAGACACGCAGTACAGATAGCAACATACACAGTACAGACACGCAGTACAGATAGCAACATACACAGTACAGACACGCAGTACAGATAGCAACGTGAGCAACACAGACAGCAACATACACAGTACAAACACGCAGTACAGATAGCAACATACACAGTATAGACACGCAGTACAGATAGCAACATACACAGTACAGACACGCAGTACAGATAGCAACATACACAGTACAGACACGCAGTACAGATAGCAACGTGAGCAACACAGACAGCAACATACACAGTCCAGATAGCAACACAGCACAGACAGCAACATACACAGTACAGACACGCAGTACAGATAGCAACATACACAGTACAGACACGCAGTACAGATAGCAAAGTGAGCAACACAGACAGCAACATACACAGTCCAGAGAGCAACACAGCACAGATAGCAACATACACAGTACAGACACGCAGTACAGATAGCAACATACACAGTACAGACACGCAGTACAGATAGCAACATACACAGTACAGACACGCAGTACAGCTAGCAACGTGAGCAACACAGACAGCAACATACACAGTCCAGATAGCAACACAGCACAGACAGCAACATACACAGTACAGACACGCAGTACAGATAGCAACATACACAGTACAGACACGCAGTACAGATAGCAAAGTGAGCAACACAGACAGCAACATACACAGTCCAGAGAGCAACACAGCACAGATAGCAACATACACAGTACAGACACGCAGTACAGATAGCAACATACACAGTACAGACACGCAGTACAGATAGCAACATACACAGTACAGACACGCAGTACAGATAGCAACATACACAGTACAGACACGCAGTACAGATAGCAAAGTGAGCAACACAGACAGCAACATACACAGTCCAGAGAGCAACACAGCACAGATAGCAACATACACAGTCCAGATAGCAACACAGTACAGATAGCAACATACACAGTACAGACACGCAGTACAGATAGCAACGTGAGCAACACAGACAGCAACATACACAGTCCAGAGAGCAACACAGCACAGATAGCAACATACACAGTCCAGATAGCAACACAGTACAGATAGCAACATACACAGTACAGACACGCAGTACAGATAGCAACGTGAGCAACACAGACAGCAACATACACAGTCCAGAGAGCAACACAGCACAGATAGCAACATACACAGTCCAGATAGCAACATACACAGTACAGACACGCAGTACAGATAGCAACGTCAGCAACACAGACAGCAACATACACAGTCCAGAGAGCAACACAGCACAGATAGCAACATACACAGTCCAGATAGCAACATACACAGTACAAACACGCAGTACAGATAGCAACATACACAGTACAGACACGCAGTACAGATAGCAACGTGAGCAACACAGACAGCAACATACACAGTCCAGATAGCAACACAGCACAGACAGCAACATACACAGTACAGAAACGCAGTACAGATAGCAACATACACAGTACAGACACGCAGTACAGATAGCAACGTGAGCAACACAGACAGCAACATACACAGTCCAGATAGCAACACAGCACAGACAGCAACATACACAGTACAGGCACGCAGTACAGATAGCAACATACACAGTACAGACACGCAGTACAGATAGCAAAGTGAGCAACACAGACAGCAACATACACAGTCCAGATAGCAACACAACACAGACAGCAACATACACAGTCCAGATAGCAACACAGCACAGACAGCAACATACACAGTACAGACACGCAGTACAGATAACAACATACACAGTACAGACACGCAGTACAGATAGCAACATACACAGTACAGACACGCAGTACAGATAGCAACACAGCACAGACAGCAACATACACAGTACAGACACGCAGTACAGATAGCAACATACACAGTACAGACACGCAGTACAGATAGCAACGTGAGCAACACAGACAGCAACATACACAGTCCAGATAGCAACACAGCACAGACAGCAACATACACAGTACAGACACGCAGTACAGATAGCAACGTGAGCAACACAGACAGCAACATACACAGTCCAGATAGCAACACAGCACAGACAGCAACATACACAGTACAGACACGCAGTACAGATAGCAACATACACAGTACAGACACGCAGTACAGATAGCAACATACACAGTACAGACACGCAGTACAGATAGCAACGTGAGCAACACAGACAGCAACATACACAGTACAAACACGCAGTACAGATAGCAACATACACAGTACAGACACGCAGTACAGATAGCAACATACACAGTACAGACACGCAGTACAGATAGCAACATACACAGTACAGACACGCAGTACAGATAGCAACGTGAGCAACACAGACAGCAACATACACAGTCCAGATAGCAACACAGCACAGACAGCAACATACACAGTACAGACACGCAGTACAGATAGCAACATACACAGTACAGACACGCAGTACAGATAGCAAAGTGAGCAACACAGACAGCAACATACACAGTCCAGAGAGCAACACAGCACAGATAGCAACATACACAGTACAGACACGCAGTACAGATAGCAACATACACAGTACAGACACGCAGTACAGATAGCAACATACACAGTACAGACACGCAGTACAGCTAGCAACGTGAGCAACACAGACAGCAACATACACAGTCCAGATAGCAACACAGCACAGACAGCAACATACACAGTACAGACACGCAGTACAGATAGCAACATACACAGTACAGACACGCAGTACAGATAGCAAAGTGAGCAACACAGACAGCAACATACACAGTCCAGAGAGCAACACAGCACAGATAGCAACATACACAGTACAGACACGCAGTACAGATAGCAACATACACAGTACAGACACGCAGTACAGATAGCAACATACACAGTACAGACACGCAGTACAGATAGCAACATACACAGTACAGACACGCAGTACAGATAGCAAAGTGAGCAACACAGACAGCAACATACACAGTCCAGAGAGCAACACAGCACAGATAGCAACATACACAGTCCAGATAGCAACACAGTACAGATAGCAACATACACAGTACAGACACGCAGTACAGATAGCAACGTGAGCAACACAGACAGCAACATACACAGTCCAGAGAGCAACACAGCACAGATAGCAACATACACAGTCCAGATAGCAACACAGTACAGATAGCAACATACACAGTACAGACACGCAGTACAGATAGCAACGTGAGCAACACAGACAGCAACATACACAGTCCAGAGAGCAACACAGCACAGATAGCAACATACACAGTCCAGATAGCAACATACACAGTACAGACACGCAGTACAGATAGCAACGTCAGCAACACAGACAGCAACATACACAGTCCAGAGAGCAACACAGCACAGATAGCAACATACACAGTCCAGATAGCAACATACACAGTACAGACACGCAGTACAGATAGCAACATACACAGTACAGACACGCAGTACAGATAGCAACGTGAGCAACACAGACAGCAACATACACAGTCCAGATAGCAACACAGCACAGACAGCAACATACACAGTACAGAAACGCAGTACAGATAGCAACATACACAGTACAGACACGCAGTACAGATAGCAACGTGAGCAACACAGACAGCAACATACACAGTCCAGATAGCAACACAGCACAGACAGCAACATACACAGTACAGGCACGCAGTACAGATAGCAACATACACAGTACAGACACGCAGTACAGATAGCAAAGTGAGCAACACAGACAGCAACATACACAGTCCAGATAGCAACACAGCACAGATAGCAACATACACAGTCCAGATAGAAACACAGCACAGATAGCAACATACACAGTCCAGACACGCAGTACAGATAGCAACGTGAGCAACACAGACAGCAACATACACAGTCCAGATAGCAACACAGCACAGACAGCAACATACACAGTACAGGCACGCAGTACAGATAGCAACATACACAGTACAGACACGCAGTACAGATAGCAAAGTGAGCAACACAGACAGCAACATACACAGTCCAGATAGCAACACAACACAGACAGCAACATACACAGTCCAGATAGCAACACAGCACAGACAGCAACATACACAGTACAGACACGCAGTACAGATAACAACATACACAGTACAGACACGCAGTACAGATAGCAACATACACAGTACAGACACGCAGTACAGATAGCAACACAGCACAGACAGCAACATACACAGTACAGACACGCAGTACAGATAGCAACGTGAGCAACACAGACAGCAACATACACAGTCCAGATAGCAACACAGCACAGACAGCAACATACACAGTACAGACACGCAGTACAGATAGCAACGTGAGCAACACAGACAGCAACATACACAGTCCAGATAGCAACACAGCACAGACAGCAACATACACAGTACAGACACGCAGTACAGATAGCAACATACACAGTACAGACACGCAGTACAGACAGCAACATACACAGTACAGACACGCAGTACAGATAGCAACATACACAGTACAGACACGCAGTACAGATAGCAAAGTGAGCAACACAGACAGCAACATACACAGTCCAGATAGCAACACAGCACAGACAGCAACATACACAGTACAGACACGCAGTACAGATAACAACATACACAGTACAGACACGCAGTACAGATAGCAACATACACAGTACAGACACGCAGTACAGATAGCAACGTGAGCAACACAGACAGCAACATACACAGTCCAGAGAGCAACACAGCACAGATAGCAACATACACAGTACAGACACGCAGTACAGATAGCAACGTGAGCAACACAGACAGCAAGATACACAGTCCAGAGAGCAACACAGCACAGATAGCAACATACACAGTCCAGATAGCAACACAGCACAGATAGCAACATACACAGTCCAGATAGCAACACAGCACAGATAGCAACATACACAGTCCAGAGAGCAACACAGCACAGATAGCAACATACACAGTCCAGATAGCAACACAGCACAGATAGCAACATACACAGTACAGACACGCAGTACAGATAGCAACATACACAGTACAGACACGCAGTACAGATAGCAACGTGAGCAACACAGACAGCAAGATACACAGTCCAGAGAGCAACACAGCACAGATAGCAACATACACAGTCCAGATAGCAACACAGCACAGATAGCAACATACACAGTCCAGATAGCAACACAGCACAGATAGCAACATACACAGTCCAGAGAGCAACACAGCACAGATAGCAACATACACAGTCCAGATAGCAACACAGCACAGATAGCAAGAGATAGCAACATACACAGTCCAGAGAGCAACACAGCACAGATAGCAACATACACAGTCCAGATAGCAACACAGCACAGATAGCAACATACACAGTCCAGAGAGCAACACAGCACAGATAGCAACATACACAGTCCAGATAGCAACACAGCACAGATAGCAACAGATAGCAACATACACAGTCCAGATAGCAACACAGCACATATAGCAACATACATAGTCCAGATAGCAACACAGCACAGATAGCAACATACACAGTCCAGATAGCAACACAGCACAGATAGCAACATACTCAGTTCAGATAGCAGTTGCTAGAATGCGTCGCAATATTCTCTCGCATGCTGCATAGATATTGATATCAAAGAATCAATCCATCACGACTTTTACGAGACGCCCAAAGTGCACTGGAGAGCCCAGTTTCCCTGGAACATGCCTGGGGTCCCCTCTGGCTCTACATAAGGTCAGGAAGAACCCCTACCACCACATCCAAAGCTGGTCACTTCCTCGATTCTGGGGGCTCCACATGTGAGCCTCTGGTTGGTCATTGTAAACTTGGCCCACCCTTGTTCGTCAACCACGACCGACCTCCGTTTTCTTAATCTGTCATGGGGTGGTTATGAGAGGTTCCCCCATTGCCCTATTTTTCCCTCACTACACCCTACGCCTCAACCTCCACTCTATAGCACCCCACCCTTCTCATCAAGTGGGTTATAGTCTACCGCCCTGATGTCTAGTGCGTCCCACTACACATCTCTCTCTCCCTTGTCCGTACTCAGCACCCCTGAATGAGTATTTAAATTCTGGTGACCTTTCTCAATGTCAGAGGACAGCTCTTGAAAGTGATTGGGAGAACTTGTCTCAGATAAATTGAAGAGGTGTTTGTTCCATGGTTTCCTCCTTGGCCACTGAGAGGAACACCCCAGCCCTCCTTAGGCAAGTGAAAAGACCTAGACACTTTCAGAAGTTGAAAAGATGATGGACCCAGGACCAACACTGGTGCCTTATAAAAATGTGTACTGCAGAGTTGTTAGGGGGCAGATTTGTGCATGCATTATAAGTCATTCTCAACTTTATTTTACTCAGTACTGACCTCCAGCGCAGGGCCCTTCCCACCCGAGGAGCTGCCACTTTTTAAACCTTCAGATCAATCTCATACTTGTATTTTGTGTTGCTTGAAGTTACTGCACTGCACACACCTTTGCTCATCACACTGAGTAAAGAGGATTGCAATAGTCTAGTTTGGCCTTAGAGGAAGTTCTTGCTACAATGATCTTTTGATTCATAAACACTGAAAGTAGAGGCACGTTTATTCTCAACAAAGTTCCCTTGAAAAGGTCTTTTTCATAGACGTCCAGATTTTGGGTTTCGAGGATATATCAGACTCTAAAATGACGCCTGGTTCTTCAACTTGAAGACACACGGAGGAACTCTGCCATCAAGGGTGAAGCATTTAACAGTCCTCCGTGTTCATCGCCTTCCCCCCAGGGACCTAGAGGTCCACCGTCCAACAAAAAAGGGTTTTGGCCATGGGTCGCAGAACATAGGGAGCATCCGGCAGCAAGGAATGGGTTGAAAGTGGGGTTGAATAGTTCAGGGGTGGGCTCTAGAAAGGCTACAGCCATGGTGGGCTCCCAAGAAGCAACCCAGCAAGATGAAAAGTCAAAGTGAACTATCTGGGATCCAGTCACCTGACACATCAGAGAGCAAAACATGGTTTTCCACTAATTGCATTGGGCATCAAGGGGCAAAGTCACAGTGGGATGCCAAGAAGCAAAAGCTCAGAGGGGCAAAATCACAGTGAGATACCAGGGAGCAAAAGCTCAGAGGTCCCAAATCACAGTGGGATACCAGGGAGCAACAGCGCAGAGTGGCAAAATCACAGTGAGATACCAGGGAGCAAAAGCTCAGAGGTGCAAAATCACAGTGAGATACCAGAGAGCAAAAGCTCAGAGGTCCAAAATCACAGTGGGATACCAGGGAGCAAAAGCTCAGAGGTCCCAAATCACAGTGGGATACCAGGGAGCAACAGCGCAGAGTGGCAAAATCACAGTGAGATACCAGGGAGCAAAAGCTCAGAGGTGTAAAATCACCATGGGATACCAGGGAGCAAAAGCTCAGAGGGGCAAAATCACAGTGGGATGCATGGGTGCAAACGTTCAAAGAGGCAAAGTCACAGTGGGATGCTTATGAGCAAAGGTTCAGAGGGGAAAATTCATAGTGGGATACTGGGGAGCAAAAGCTCAGAGGTCCAAAATCACAGTGGGATAACAGGGAGCAACAGCGCAGAGGGGCAAAATCACAGTGAGATACCAGGGAGCAAAAGCTCAGAGGTGCAAAATCACCGTGAGATACCAGGGAGTAAAAGCTCAGAGGGGCAAAATCACAGTGGGATGCATGGGTGCAAACGTTCAGAGGGGCAAAGTCACAGTGGGATGCATATGAGCAAAGGTTCAGAGGGGAAAATTCATAGTGGGATACTGGGGAGCAAAAGCTCAGAGGGGCAACATCTCATTGGGATAGCAGGGAGCAACAGCTCAGAGGGGCAGAATTAAAGTGGGATGCATGGCGGAGCAAACCTCAGCTGGAAGTAGAGCGGGGCACCTGGGAGCAGTTTAGTGTAAGGTAGAAAGCCGAAGGATGAGCTACCTAGCAGGAGGAGCTGGCAGTAAAGCCACATACGGCAAGGCCTAACATGGCCTCGCAGGGTTAATAAGGGTAGGACGAAGCACAATAAACCAATAGAGTTGAAGCAAATCATGAAAAGACCTAACAAGGGAAAACATGTCAATAAATTGGGGCAGGGGCCAGAATCCCTGGTTGTTTCTCCCAGAGGTCTACCCAAGTGTATCCAAAAGGCGTCAAACTCCTCTCCCAGAGTGCACCCAGCCACAGACTGAAAATGAATGCCCGCCCCCTAATCTGATTTTCAGGTAGCTGCATAACATTTAAAATGCTGCTGAAATCCAGCAAGAGGAAACACGAATAGATCTGCCTTTGTCAATATAGAAGGTAAGATGTGTTCACCAACGCCAAAAAATAACTTTATTTCCGTACACAGAAATGGTTAAAGACAATAGAAGTTTATAACATGCAATGCAACGTAAAAAGCAAACCAAAGATGTATGTTTTCCTTAGGTCTGGGGCAGGGTTTAGAACATTGATCATATTCTCTGTATTTAGAAAGCTAGATCTATTTGCCTTGTACATGCTTGCTTGAACCCTGACCTTCTTACAATGCATGCCAATCAAAAACAGTGATTTTTAGTGATATTTAATATGCTAATGTTTGGGTGAAGAGCAAAACATTCATTTGTTAAATTAACACAGTGGGTTAATGTATGTGCAGCAGAAATGTGTGTACTGCTCAGCGTGCAAGAGGCTTGGGATACTCTGTACTTCTCATCTAAGTAGCATCCGCTCACTTGTAAGATAGCTCAATGGGTTGAGCGCTCGCTGCTCTGATCTTTGTGTGATCTGCAGTTCGCAGGTTTGAATCCTGACATGGCCAACGGAGCCTTTCATCTGTTCGAGATAGACAAATATGTACCTATGAGGAATTCGACTATGCATCCCTCACCATTTTACGACGGGGGTAAGAGCTCAGGGAATTGTAGTTAAAAAACGTTAGCATGCCACAGGTCACAGACCCTTGGAGTAGGGTATGCATTACATCACAACCCAATGAGGAAGCAATATTCACTGTCCGATATTTGTGTCTGTCCAGCCATCCACTATTGGTTTAAGGGCAGCACCAGCAAGAATATCAAGCACTTTAGCATCAGTATTTATTTATTTATTTGCATTTTTTAAGCACACAGCTGCCCTCGGGCATCGTGGCGCTGTTACAAGAAAGTTTACTTGGCATGGTGAAAATAACGTAGTAGCAGTTGAGCTTATGATGTTTACCTGCAGAGCCCATGTAAGCATGCAAGGAGTTGGGGGGCAACTTAATGCTGCTCTAAGATAGTGGACAAAGCCCGAGGTTGGCCTTTACCAGGTTGCAGTGCCAGCATGAGAAGGGTTCATGCAAGCTGTATTTTACGGTTTTTAGGGTTTCCTAGACTTGCAAGAGTGCCACTGAATTTAACGTTATAGTAGCTTGGCTCCAAATTACCTCAATCGAAATCCAAAGAAACCTCCCCCACTAAGAGCGAGATTAAGATCTTTCTCCTTAGGTTTGATGTCTCTGTGGGGGCATCTGACATGATCACTTAAAAACTTGTGTCAACATGAAATACAATAAAATGTGCAGTCGAGCACCTGTAACCCATGCTCAGGTTTGAGGTCACTTCAGTGAAGGAAGCCCAGAAAAGCACACTCAAGAACTTGGTTTTGTTGAGGGCCCTTTTGCAATGAAGACACCCAGTAAAGTCTTTTCTGAGCGACTTTTTTAACAGCCCTCTGGTGAGCGTTGTGATGAAAACTATTCTAAGTGGAAAAAAGGGGGTACACCAAGTTAGACCAACGTTTTCTCAGCTGGTTATAATCATGCTACTTTCTTTGGGTGGGTGTGATGGGTTGGTGTCAAAGTGCAATGAATCCCAGATACATACACAGCAATATGGCACATACGATATACTATAAAAAATTAATATATATATTTGCACTTTTGTACAGTTAGTGAATTAACTATGGCAGACGTAAAGCTGACCATTATGGTTCATTAAGCATTCATTTGAATACTGACGCTAGCATTTCAGATATGCATTTTTTTTTGTTGCTTCGATGATACTTCTTGATAGATATCTTTAAAAAAGATAGATATGTTTAAAAAATATTTATCTTAGTAAGGTTTTTGCACATATTCCATTCAACATTCTTCTACACTATTTTGTATTTTGCACATTTAACATTGAACAAAATAATCCTTATCTAAGGAGGTTTTTAGCCTGAGAGTTGAAAATTGCACTCCCTTGGGTCCTGTCCTATTTCTATGCAACTCTATTTGCGAGCTATGAACGTAGTCCTGTTTTGATGTCAATCGCAGAAATGAAACCATGACAAAGCTGCAGATGAAGCAAAACGTTGGTTATCTTTCAACTTCAGGTTTTGAATAAAGCAATAAAACAATCCTCTTATAATGGAAGACTGCTTCTGTTCCATTCGTTCGATGTTGTGCAGTCTGTTTTCAGCAATGGAACCGTCATTGTGTGCACAGCCGTTCTAACCGCTGATGCGCAGATCTTTTTGGTTACAATATTCAGTGAAAAAACTTTGTTAAGGGGACGTGGATAAACTGCACTTAGAAAAACCTATGAAATTCACTGAAAACATTTTGTTTATACCCTGGGTGTTAGTTTTAGCACTGCAGGGTGGTGGCGCGAGTTATGGTCGCTTGGCTTACCATAACTGGCCATGTTCTGAGGTTTACAGTTTTACTTGTAACCATAACGTTCCTGTAACAAAGTTTTTTCACTGAATTTCATGGGTTTTTGTTAATGCAACTTAACCATAACGTCCCTTTAACAACGTTTGTCAGTGAATTTCATAGGATTTTGCTAGTGCACCTTTACTTTGCTACAAGTCCCTTATATTGATCTCCCAATCCTCCAATGTGGCAGCTATGGAGTCAGCGGACTGTGCAGCGATCCGCGGACATCGGGGCGGCATTTGCTAGGCTCAAAATCATAGGGGATAACCAAACAAGATATACCCATCAATCAAAAAACAGAGCTACCTAAAATCACAACTAATGTTTGCAACATGCAAGTAAACCTTTTTGTACAAATACGTTTAAAAATACGAATTCTTTTTATAATGATGTGATAATGATGTGTTATTTATATAGCGCCTTAATCCAAAGCGCTTTACAAAGCACATATACAGGCCGATTCATGGAATTAATGTAGGCCGAAAATCGCAGCGCAAACATGCAAAAGCGTGCGAATCACAGCACAAGCGCGAAAATCGCAGCGCAAGCGTGCGAAAGCCGCGCACATCGATTCATGGAAGTCCGTGCGCGTGTAAATCCTGGGATGTGTGCTAAAATCGTGCGTGGCGCACGCGGGTGCACACGTCATCAAACGGCGTGCGCTACGCGCACAGCGAAAGTACACATCGCGTGGCGCACACAACAAAAGTGGGTGGAACAAGGGGCGTAACACGAGGAATGGGGAACAACGCGTGAAAATGTGGGCGTTACGTGGGAAGTACAGGAGGTAAATGCGCGGAACGTCCACACACGCACCTACAACACGTATTCATGGAATCCAACAGGGGAAACGCGTGCGCCAAAAAAGACGCGCTAATCTGGAAACACATACGCCAGCAGGAAGCAGGCGTACGCGGCCCAGCGCAGCATAAAAGTGCGCGCAAACAACAAACAAGCTCAGACGCTACGATGAATATACCATTCCTCGCAGCAGTGGTCGTGGGACACCGCAGGAGGAGGAGGATAGCCAGGCCCAGAATTTCTACCCCCAGGACCAGCCTTTTTGGGATGCCTGATGACCAGGTGTATGGGAGGTACAGGTTCCCACCACACATAATACTCGACCTGGTGAGTGAGTGGGAGGATGACCTCACATCATCCACCCTGTGCTCCCAAGCACTGAGCCCCTTGGAAAAGGTGCTCAATTTACTGCACTTCTTGGCCACTGGTTCATTTTAGAGGACAAGTGCCATAGTGGGGGGAGGGGTGTCACGCCCACGCAGTCACACTGCCTACACCAGGTGTTGGCCATCATGACTGCACGCTCTTCAGTCTGCAGGCACATATACATGCCCAGAACACCTGCAGAAAGGCAGGCTGCCGTCCAGGACTTTTACGGCGTGGCACACTTCCCCAAAGTGCTAGGTGCCATTGATTGCACCCATGTGGCTCTACATCCTCACAGGGCAACTGAGCACATCTATAGAAACCGCAAGCACTGGCATTCCATCAACATGCAGGTAGTATTTGATGCTAAGGGAATCATCACCTCAGTATATGCCAACTATCCAGGGTCCACCCATGACAGTTTCATTTTACGAATGTCACCCCTAAACCGGGACCTAGAAGCTGGGCGGCATGGCGATACATGGCTGATTGGTGACCATAAATGCCTCTGCACATGCATGCATGTCAGATAATGAGTAATGTCACAACCCCACTAATGATACCCATCATCACTTCCCCAGGGGACAGTGCCTACCCTCTGAGCACCCACATGATGACGCCAATTTGGAACCCCACCACACCACCCGAGGTAAGATACAACACAGCCCATATTGCAACCCGGGGCATAGTGGAGCACACATTCGGAGTGCTCAAGTCACGCCTTTGCTCCCTTGACCGCTCTAGTGGGCAGCTGCTATACACGCCCCCAGTAGTGTGCAGGATCATAGTGGCAGCATGTGTCCTGCACAACATTGCAACCCGCCGGGGCCTGCCGGTGGACATGGTGGTGCCCCCACATCCCCAACCAAATGCACGGCTGCTGTGCATGGGAGGGGAAAGGGCACGTGGTGAGGCAGCCCGTACGCAGCTGGTGGCTAATTACTTCACCTAAAATCACACCCCTGTGGAGTGCACACAGCCCTGGCACATACCAGCTGACAATCAATGATGATGACATAAGGGACAGTCAACTGTCACAACCATACCAGCCTGAGATTGGTCACCTGAAAGTGTTACATTGTGTGCATCCCTACCTACTGAAAGACAACCAATGCTGTGTCACAAAAAGACACACATTTATGCTGCATGAATGACTACCCCCTTGCAAAATACAACATGTAATTAGTGCCATGTCACCAAACCCCTCCCCATCTCAGCTACCCAACACACCATGGCATGTCATGCAATGTGAAAGCAAACAAATGAATGCACAACACCTGACACAAGTGTCACAAAGTGCATAGTCCCAAATGGAAATGGGCCACAGACAGTATGCTCCCAGTAATCAATAACAAACGGCACACATGAAGAAATACTTACCAGCAACACAATACAGCAACACAGGATGAAACAGTGGCAAAATATGACAGTACAAAATCAAAGTAGTGCAAGTCTTACAACCTGAATAAACCAGCACATCGACCCCTTGCAACTGCAGAGTGTTGCTGTCAGGCAAATGTATCAGTGTACTGCATACAACATGAACTGCATCTGCAAAGGAGACAGCCCTGTGAAGACATGAAGAAGGTACCTGTGAATAAGGAGGAAGACATGGATGCACAAGCACATATCAATACACCATGCAGTATTCAATACAACAAAATTCCCCACTAGGGATGTCCACACAGTTTTGACTACAGACTGCCCACACAGCTCATGGGAGCCCAATGTCACTGTGTAAGTCACTGTCACTTGGTCACACCCTTTGCAAGCCCATGGGAAGGGGAAGCAGGAGGGGTGTGTGTGTCATGAACCCAAGCATCTAGCCCAAAGACAGGACAAGCCTGCATGTGCCCAGCTGGAATACACAGTGGATGCCCACGGGAGCCACACAAGGCAACACACTGTAAAAAAAAAAAAAATACAAAAATCAAATATGGGCATGTGTGGACCGGGAGGGGAGGCCACCCAGGAGGTTCGAGGACACACGGTGCACCCCAACACCCACCTGCGCGGATGTTGCGAAAAAAAATATACCTCCATGGGTTCATGGCCTGCACGGCTACGCCAATGTGGGAGAACTGCTGTCGACCTCTTCACCCTCTGCTGCTACATCAGGAGGCGGTGGTGCTATGGGAGGCAGCCCACGCAAAGCCCTGGTATGGTCCTCCATGGCAGCAAGCATGCGGGTGTGGAAGGTCTGGTTCTGGAGGATGATAGTATGGAGATCCCCATGCAGCACCTCACGGGTTGCCTGCATTTCTGCATGCATGGCCTCGCGTGATGCCCGGATCTCCTCACGAGTTGCCTGCAGCTCAGCTGAGAGCGAACGTGTGAGCTGCTCCAGCTGCTGTTCTGACCTAAAATTTTTGGAAGCCTCAAGTTCACCCAGAGTCTCCCTGAGGAAATGGAGTTCTAACCTCAGGGCTTTCCTGTGGCCCTGTGACTCTACAGAAATGGTTTCGCGCAGAATCTCCAGTGCCGCCTGTTGGTCGCTGTTGAACGCCAACATGTCTTCCCTGTGTGATTGGCAAATGGAGTCTGTTGCTTGCTGTTGTTGCTCCATCTGCCTTTCATGGGGGAGAATGGAAATGGCCACCCTCTCCATTGCCTGAGCCATCATTTCAACCGATGCTCCCTGTTGTGCTGCTATACTGTAAATGGAGTTTTCCCATACAGTATTGCCTGGTGGCGTACGGCCACCGCGTCAGCAGGCACCACACCTGTTTGGGGCAAGGCGATCTGCACCTTGCTGTGCTGGCACTGCCTGAGTCTGCAGGACTGCATTCCCCCTCTGATCTGCTGACCCAGGAACAGGATCAGATGTAGTGGAGTGTGCGCTGCATCCGTAACCGCCAAAGGCGGAGTTACCAACACTGACATCCCCATAGAGGGGCCTACACCCGGTGCAGGTGGGTTGGACAGAACAGCATCCTTCCCAGAAACACTCACCTGCGACAGCACATAAGTCCCACTGTCCGATTCAGCACCTGAATCATAGAGGTCTGGGGAGGTGCACCCAGAGACACCCGTGGACAGTATGGTCTGCAGTAAGATTGGGTTTTCACCCACCACCACACCACGTCCCCCACTGGTGCCCGGTTGTGGCTGAGATTCCTCCTGGGTCTGCACCATCTCCTCCACCTCAACAGCACCAAGTGCGTCATCACCTGCAAAAACATGAAAGACAAAAAATGGAAACCGGCATGAGCACCATAGCACACACATAGGCCTGACAAGCCAGGGATCCACTACATGAATTACACATGTCCCACATGACTATAACCCTGGCATGCATGCACTGTCAATGAGTTGGAAGGGGAGGCAAAAAGCAGACACTGAGGACTCCAAGATGGAAAATCAACACATGTGCTGCATGCTGGATAGCACTGGCATCACAGATTAGCCTGTGAGTGGAATGGCCAATCCACATACATGACACATGCCAGCACACATATGGCATGTAGCATAGCCATGGTACATTTGACAAGTACAGCCATATGTCAGTGAATGAGTACTGTCACCCATCCATGTGAGATGGACATGATGAGATGAAAAATGCAAAATAGTGTGACAAAATATGCATGTGCCACACACTGCAACACATCCAGTGTGCAATAATACAGTGATGGCAGGAAGATGGATACATCAATGGTTGGTCACTTCAACATGACAGGAAACAACAATCATGTTCCACATTCAAACAGGCCCCAAAAATTAATGTGAGCAGGCCCTTACTCAATCAGCCTGAATGGTCAAATCATTCCCATAACAAGGTAATAAATGTGGGCCAATGTGGGTTGTAATCTATGACAGAAGCATGTCACATATGTGGCATTAGGGCAGAAAAATCCATTGCAAAAATGGGAGGATTGAAACAATCATGCTGAATGAACACTGGAAAATCAGAACAATGTTGTTGCAAGATGACAGTTCAAGGGCAACTGCAGTAATGTGGCGCTAATTGGCTACTGTGGTCAGAAGGGATACTGTCATACCCAAACCCAAGGTCAGTGGATGGTTTGGAGGAAGCACATGGGTCCCATACCACTCAGGAGTACACACCCTCACCTGGCACTCAATCATTACACATCACCCAAGAAACATACACATGGATTACACACACTTGCATGGGCACTCACCGGACAATGCCTCATAATCCGGTAGGTCTCCCACGCCTTGGATCTGTTCCTCTGTGACGAAGGTTCCAGCAACAGACTCATGTTCAGTGAGTTTGTCGTCCTCTGGTGGAGACCCACCGCCAGTCACCAGAGTAGAGGCATGATTGGAAGCCAGCTTGTTCTTTGCTCTGCCTTTAAGGTCATTCCACCGCTTGTAGCAATCATCAGCTGTGCGCCTCACAAATCCAAGGGCAATAATGTGGTCCGCGATGGTCTGCCAGTGGGCCCTACGTTGAGCAGTTGTAGTCTTACAGCCTGCAGTTACCAACATTTCGCAGCTATGTGCCAACAAATAGGCCACAAGTGCATCAAGTTCGGGGTCATTGAATCTAGGCTTCCTTGAGGTGCCGGAGTGTGTAGCCGTGTCTGGGGTCTCAGCCTGTAGTGCAAGAGCACCCTTCTTCTTCTTCTTGGACGATGGTGCGGATCCTGAGTGGCTTAGGTCAGTAGGGGCAGAAGCGCAGGTGGACTGGGTACTAGAAGCCTGTAAAGGCACAATGACCATAGGTCTTGGTGCAGGCATTGGCTGCAGGGTGATGTTGCCAGGTCCAACGTCGGTGTGATGGACCTGGACCGACACTGTCCCGGCTGGGAGACTCGGAGCTGGGGTGGATTGAGCTGCAGCTGCCCCTGCAGCCTCCCCACCCTGGCTACTTGGGGCAGCAGATGACATTGCTGCCCCAGATCCACGTGGCCTGGTGACAACAACTTCACCGCCACACGTGAATTAGACTTGCTGACCTGGAAGTCAGCCTGGGAGTCATCCTGTGCCGGTTCAGGTGACAATATGGGGTGTTTCAACAAGGGCTGAGCTGGGATGGTGTCAGCTACATTTCCCACAACCATTGGGGGGGGCATAGGTGGCCCAGATTGGTCCTCCACACACTGGGCTCTAGGGGCACCCTGCAAATCCTGGCCACGTCCCCTACCGCGCCCACCACGCCCACCTTTTGGAGATCGGCCACCTTTGCCTCCCTTACTGCTCGGTCGCCTCCCAACCATGGCACTGATGTTGTTGCACGTATGGGAGTTGCAGTAAACAATTGTCCTGGGAAATTGGAGTGAAAGGGGTAGGGTACTAGATGGAATTCGTACCCTAGTGCTCTAGCAAGGCTGTATGTGACCCCTGGGGGAAGATGACAGGTCACGAAATGCACAGGCACCCCAAAAACAAAAGTACACGTGCACGCAACCCCTGGTAGACCATGTCCGTGGAAAAATGAACCTGCACTACGCTGTGGCACCCAGAAACACAAAAATAAGCATACGCGTGTTACATGCAGCCTACAATGACCTCTGAAGGGGTACCAGACACACGGGGGCAACCACAGTTGGAAAATACGTGGGTGACTCACGGTCTGCCTTGAATAAGAATGTGAAAAAGACGCGCATGTGCGCGTTGGCAACACCCCTGCCAAAAGAAGAAAAGAACGCAGTCTGAGGAAACAGGGAATACGAACTGCAAACGTTGTGAAGTAATCGCATGTGAACTGACAAGAAGTACAAGAAACACCTGCTCTCTCTCCACAAAAAGCACGTACAAGAAAATAGCGTGATACTCGTACCTTTTAAGCCAGCCCACAGGTGCAACGTCACTTACGTGCTTACGTGCTAAGGCCCTTTCCTCCAATAGCACGGTGACGTGCAGTTTTCTCACGTGCCGATTCACAATGCACCCGTGTTGTGGGGAACGCCCGCGCGCGTGATGTCACTTATGCGCTTATGTGCTAAGGGCCTTTCCTCGGATTTCACGCTGACGTGCACTTTTTTCACGTGCCAAATCACTCCGTATCAAGCTGGCCACGCGAAAACACACGGAAGACCACACTCCTGCCCAAAAGGCCATTTTCCTGCCCCCAAGAGCCCTGAGCACGGTCCCACCAGCCATCTGCTGCTGCCTGCCTGCTGCCCACGTGCACTGCTATTTGGTACTTGCACGTCAGCCATCTGCAGGGGTCCAGTTGCTGTGTCCACCCCTGCTGAACAGAAGACTCCCGACTGGGATACCATCGCTCCACAGCCCAGCCCCAGGACCCAGTTGCCCACCCACGCCTGCCTCAGGGGTCACCATGTCGTGGCAAACACCATCTGAGACCACTGGCGACCCCCAGCCATAGAGGCAGAGGGCCACCAGCTTCAGTGAGAAGGAAGTTGGTGTCCTGGTGGAGCATGTCCTGGGGCATTATGATGCCCTCTTCAGAACATCACGCGCCAACAAGGAAGGACGGGAGAGGATCTGGGAGGAGGCAGTGGTTGCCATCAACGCAGATGGGGTGGCAACCCGCAACATCAAGCACGTCCGGAAGCGCTGGGAGGACTTCAGGTCCAGGACCCTCTACAAGGCCCGGCGCCTCGCGAAGGCAGAGGATGCAGAGGGGTGCCGGGTCAGCATGAGCAACATCCAGATGAGGGTCCTGGAACGCGTAGGCCCAGCTCTAAATGCCCAGATCCTGCAGAGGCAGACCCGTCTGGAGTTGAGCGGTAAGTGGCCAAGCATTGCTGTGTGAGACAGGGCATGTTGCAGTGTGCTGGTAGTCTGATACTTGCCGGTATGTGTGACATAGGCCATGTATGGATGTGTGTGTGCAGGGACATCATGGTCATGCATGTGACACCAGTAATGTGTGAACCACCTGGATGGTGCATGTGTTCCAATGCAACATGGGTAGCTGTATGCGGAATGCACACATGAATGCATGCCCGTCTCTGTTCTTGGACATGGAGGGGGTGAGGGATGAGTGCAGCTCTCATGTACATGTATGGTGCACATGTGAAAAGTGTGTGTGTGGCTTTGAAATGCCATGGATGCATGACACATGTCCGTGATGATGTGTAGATTCACTCATGCAGTGCGGTTACCGTTGTATCCACTGTGTCTATCCACTGTGTCTGTGGTGTACAAGCCATGATGCATGACCCTCCAGTGATGTGTGTGCATGGGATCAGTGTGAGCCATGATGCATGTGAGTTTGAAGGCAACATTTTGGTTAAAAGAGGCCCTTGTACATGGATGCTGATGTTGATTGCAGGCGCTGTGCCTGTTTCTGCATGTGTGTTGCGTGCATTCACCCATGTATTGTGGAGGGACAGGATGGAAGTGACATTTGACAGTGCCACTCATGTGTTATTGCTTCCTGTCTAGGGGAATATTGTACTGTACCCTGATGCTTGTGTTCTATGTCTCCCTCTACGCAGCATCAAGTGAAGAAGAGGGCAGAGACGGCGCTGTGGAGCCAAGCGGCGGGGATGCCTCCACTGGGCGGCGACGCAAGGCCCAGCCACCCTCCCAGGAATTGCCATCATCCGGGAGCGAGGGGACTGGTGGCGCATCTGCCACTATGGCCCTAGCAGAAGGGCCGGGTGAGCCCCCACAGGGGCTTGCAATTGCGGAAGACGGTGTGGAGACATCCAGGTTGGTGGTCTCCACAGAGGAGGAGGAGCCCGCTACTGAGCCGCACATGGGGCATGGTGGAGGTAGTACCACTGGTGCAAGTGGTGCAGTCCAGGGCCAGGGTCAGGAGGCAGCACAGGTCACCACGGAAGGGCCTGTGCATGTCGCTGTCCTTGACCCTGTGACTGCACCACCATGCACCAGCAGAGATGCCCCGTCCCAGGCCCGTCCGCAGGTAGGGGGGAGTGCCACGTCATCTGCCTCTCCACTACTTGCGGACGAGGGGTCCCATGAACGTATGGGCTCTGTCCTGATTGGTGTCACGTTGCGCACGCGTGACATTTGTGATGACGTGCGTGCTTCCTGGGTGGAGCACGCATGCCATCACAAAGAACAGCGTTGCGACGTGGCACTGTTGGGAGGAGCCCTGGTCGGTGGGTTCCTACATGTGTCGCACACTCTGGCGGACCTCTCCTCCTCTGTGGAGACTATGCGCCGGTCGGTCTCCCTGCCGTCTTCTAGCCCAGATTCCACCAGGGTCCCCTGTGGACCTGGCCTGACAAACACAGCCAGCTTGGTGGAGATCCCATCCCTGCCACAGACGGGAGTCGACGGTCCAGCAGGGGTGGACACCACAACAACTGGAGACCAGCTGATGGAGGATGTGCAGGCATCATCGGACAGGGCACATGGACAGCAGCAGCAGCAGCAGGCTCTAGGTGGGAGCAATGATGGCTCGGGGCCATCGACATCAGAGGGGCAGGCATCGGCCAGAGGGCAGGAGGACCCTGGAATGGGTGTGTCTTCTGTGTGGCTGCGGTTGGGCCGGCGTATAGATGCAGAGCGGCGGCGGACAGAAGAGGCATGGCTCACAATGGTCAGGGCGGAGAACTCCATGAGGAGGGTACTGAGGCGGGTCGCGTGCCTCGAGGCTATTCGCAGGGAGTTGGAGTCCAACATGGCATCGTCCCTGCGAACCCTGAAGGCCATGGAAGAGGACCGCCTCCAGGACATTGAGCAGGAGTTCGATGATGTCCTGGCCCGGGAAATCGGAAAGTGAGCTGTCGGACTAGCCCGCCGCCATTGTATATAGTTTTTAGTGTTAGGTTTCATTTTCGTTTTCCTTTATTTTGGGGTATTTGGACTTTGCCCCACACATTTGTATATAGTTTTTTTATTAGGTAGTTCTTTTCATAGGTTTCTGTTCTTTCGTTGGGCTCATGGATCCTTGACAATTGATTGTACATAGTTGGACAATGGATTTATTGGAACTTTTTCTTTGGATTTCACCATGGATTAATGGATTTTACTTTTTACGTTTCCTTTGGATTTGCTTTGGTGGAAAGAGAGTTTGGACTATTTTTCTTTTGGATTTCTTTGGATTGGTTATACTTTTCATGTACTCATCTTTTGGACATGCTTTTCATTTCATGTTTGCAATTTTTTTATGCTTTCATTTCATTGCTTTATTTTTGTCCATAATACATTTTGATATTTTACTTCCATGTGTGTAATTCGGTCTTTGAGTTCATGCATGTGAAAATGTGGGTTTACATAATCAATGCCAACCAGTGTGTGTGTGTGACGGACATGTGTTGATGTACATAGTTGACTTTTGGTTTGTGTCTTGAGATAGGCATGTCAGTGTGGGGTGGATTGGGAAATCATTGCGTCTCAAGACTGGGGTGGCGTGCTGTGGTATTTTGGTGGAGATGTGGGCCATGATTGTGCATCTTTATGTCATGTAGGGGGGGGACATGATTCGGGGCCTGAGGCTCACTGCTGCGTGGGTGGGGGTGCTGGGGGACATGAGTCGAGGCCTGCTGGCAGGTGCCCCTCACTTCTGGGGGTTGGGGGTGCTGGGGGACATGAGTCGGGGCCTGCTGGCAGGTGCCCGTCAATGCTGGGTGGGTGGGGGTGCTGGGGGACATGAGTCAGGGCCTGAGGCTCACTGCTGGGTGGGTGCGGGTACTGGGGGACATGGGTCAGGGCCTGAGGCTCACTGCTGGGTGGGTGGGAGTGCTGGGGGACATGAGTCGAGGCCTGAGGCTCACTGCTGGGTGGGTGGGGGTGCTGGGGGACATGAGTCGGTGCCTGCTGGCAGGTGCCCCTCACTGCTGGCGGGTGGGGGTGCTGGGAGACATGAGTCGGGGGCTGCTGGCAGGTGCCCGGCAATGCTGGGTGGGCGGGGGTGCTGGGGGACATGAGTCAGGGCCTGCTGGCAGGTGCCCCTCACTGCTGGGGGGTGGGGGTGCTGGGGGACATGATTCGGGGCCTGCTGGCAGGTGCCCCTCACTGCTGGGGGGTGGTGGTGCTGGGGGACATGAGTTGGGGCCTGCTGGCAGGTGCCTGTCAATGCTGGGTGGGTGGGGGTGCTGGGGGACATGGGTCAGGGCCTGAGGCTCACTGCTGGGTGGGTGGGAGTGCTGGGGGACATGAGTCGGGGCCTGAGGCTCACTGCTGGGTGGGTGGGGGTGCTGGGGGACATGAGTCGGTGCCTGCTGGCAGGTGCCCCTCACTGCTGGCGGGTGGGGGTGCTGGGAGACATGAGTCGGGGCCTGCTGGCAGGTGCCTGTCAATGCTGGGTGGGTGGGGGTGCTGGGAGACATGAGTCAGGGCCTGCTGGCAGGTGCCCCTCACTGCTGGGTGGTGGGGGTGCTGGGGGACATGAGTCGGGGCCTGCTGGCAGGTGCCCCTCACTGCTGGGGGGTGGGGGTGCTGGGGGACATGAGTTAGGGCCTGCTGGCAGGTGCCTGTCAATGCTGGGTGGGTGGGGGTGCTGGGGGACATGAGTCGGGGCCTGCTGGCAGGTGCCCTTCACTGCTGGGGGTGGGGGTGCTGGGGGACAAGAGTCGGGGCCTGCTGGCAGGTACCCCTCACTGCTGGGGGGTGGGGGTGCTGGGGGACATGAGTCGGGGCCTGCTGGCAGGTGCCCCTCACTGCTGGGGGGTGGGGGTGCTGGGGGACATGAGTCGGGGCCTGCTGGCAGGTGCCTGTCAATGCTGGGTGGGTGGGGTGCTGGGGGACATAAGTCGGGGCCTGCTGGCAGGTGCCCCTCACTGCTGGGGGGTGGGGGTGCTGGGGGACATGAGTCGGGGCCTGCTGGCAGGTGCCCCTCACTGCTGGGGGGTGGGGGTGCTGGGGGACATGAGTCGGGGCCTGCTGGCAGGTGCCCCTCACTGCTGGGGGGTGGGGGTGCTGGGGGACATGAGTCAGGGCCTGAGGCTCACTGCTGGGTGGGTGGGGGTGCTGGGGGACATGGGTCAGGGCCTGAGGCTCACTGCTGGGTGGGTGGGGGTGCTGGGGGACATGAGTCGGTGCCTGCTGGCAGGTGCCCCTCACTGCTGGCGGGTGGGGGTGCTGGGAGACATGAGTCGGGGCCTGCTGGCAGGTGCCCGTCAATGCTGGGTGGGTGGGGGTGCTGGGGGACATGAGTCAGGGCCTACTGGCAGGTGCCCCTCACTGCTGGGGGGTGGGGGTGCTGGGGGACATGAGTCGGGGCCTGCTGGCTGGTGCCCCTCACTGCTGGGGGGTGGGGGTGCTGGGGGACATGAGTTGGGGCCTGCTGGCAGGTGCCTGTCAATGCTGGGTGGGTGGGGGTGCTGGGGGACATGAGTCGGGGCCTGCTGGCTGGTGCCCCTCACTGCTGGGGGTGGGGGTGCTGGGGGACATGAGTCGGGGCCTTCTGGCAGGTGCCCTTCACTGCTGGGGGTGGGGGTGCTGGGGGACATGAGTCGGGGCATGCTGGCAGGTGCCCCTCACTGCTGGGGGGTGGGGGTGCTGGGGGACATGAGTCGGGGCCTGCTGGAAGGTACCCCTCACTGCTGGGGCGTAGGGGTGCTGGGGGACATGAGTCGGGGCCTGCTGGCAGGTGCCCCTCACTGCTTGGGGGTGGGGGTGCTGGGGGACATGAGTCGGGGCCTGCTGGCAGGTGCCCCTCACTGCTGGGGGGCGGGGGTGCTGGGGGACATGAGTCAGGGCCTGCTGGCAGGGGCCTGTCAATGCTGGGTGGGTGGGGTGCTGGGGGACATAAGTCGGGGCCTGCTGGCAGGTGCCCCTCACTGCTGGGGGGTGCTGGGGGACATGAGTCGGGGCCTGCTGGCAGGTGCCCCTCACTGCTGGGGGGTGGGGGTGCTGGGGGAAATGAGTCGGGGCCTGCTGGCAGGTGCCCGTCAATGCTGGGTGGGTGGGGGTGCTGGGGGACATGAGGAGTCGGGGCCTGCTGGCAGGTGCCCCTCACTGCTGGGGTTGGGGGTGCTGGGTGACATGAGTCGGGGCCTGCTGGCAGGTGCCCGTCAATGCTGGGTGGGTGGGGGTGCTGGGGGACATGAGTCAGAGCCTGCTGGCAGGTGCCTGTTAATGCTGGGTGGGTGGGGGTACTGGGGGACATGAGTCGGGGCCTGAGGCTCACTTCTGGGTGGTGGGGGTGCTGGGGGACATGAGTCGGGGCCTGCTGGCAGGTGCCCCTCACTGCTGGGGGGTGGGGGTGCTGGGGTACATGAGTGGGGCCTGCTGGCAGGTGCCCCTCACTGCTGGGGGGTGGGGTTGCGGGGGGACATGAGTTGGTGATCACTAGTGCAAGGTGACATGTGGGCTGGCTGGGGGGCATGCCCATGGTTGATGGGCTGTGTGCGGGACATGACCAAGGCTGCTGGGTAGTCCCCAATGGTGTGGGCTGCCTGCAGGGGCCATGGAGGGGGTAGAGGGCACACCTGGGAGGTCCCACCCTGCGAATTCACGTGTGGGACTCCCGGTGCACCCCGCTCTGACAGCGAAATCGTGTGTGAAACTGTCCTCGAACCCCCGAAATACACGTACCCCGCTCGCACAGGGCCAATCGCGTGTGAAACTCCCCGTGAACCCCAGTAATACACGTACCCCGCTCGCACAGGGCCAATCGCATGTGAAACTGCCCACAAACCCTTAGTAATACACGTACCCTGCTCGCACAGGGCCAATCGCGTGTGAAACTCCCTGCGAACCCCAGTAATACATGTACCCCGCTCGCACAGGGCCAATCGTGTGTGAAACTTCCCGCGCACCCCCGAAATACACGTACCCCGCTCGCACAGGGCCATTGGCGTGTGAAACTTCCCGCGCACCCCCGAAATACACATACCCCGCTGGCACAGGGCCAATCGACTGTGAAACTTCCTGCGCACCCCTGAAATACACGTACCCCGCTCGCACAGGGCCAATCGTGTGTGAAACTTCTTGCGCACCCCCGAAATACACATACCCCGCTCGCACAGGGCCAATCGCGTGTGGAACTCCCCACAAACCCCAGTAATACACGTACCCCGCTCGCACAGGGCCAATCGCATGTGATTCGCCCCGCGCAGCGGGGTACGTGTATTCGGAGGAGTGCGCGGGGAGTTTTACAGGCATTTTCATGGTTGGGGGCCTGTATGCTGGTCCACTGGCCTGTGCGCTGTACATGGTGCACGGGGAGAGGTTGAGGGCAGAACTGGAGCTGCTGCAGGGTCGCTGCGCCACGGCTGGTAATGGATGTTAAAATCCATGAATACGCTGTGCGCGGAAATGGATTTTGGTGCACTCGGCTGGCGTAGACTGTCACACGCGCACACTGTGCGCCAACCGCGTGCACCACTTGTGCGCTGAATTCTATGAATTACCCCCATAATATCACCCAACTAAAATTGGTACTCATTTATCGACCTCGGAAGGATGAAAGGCTGAGTTGGCCTTGCCAGGATTCAAACCTATGATCTGCAGATCATGCTCAGATTGCAGAAGCGAGTGCTCAACCCAGTGAGCTATCTTACCGGCTTTATGCAAGACACATTGCAATGGAATGCACCAATCACAAACCATGACTATACACTGTATATAATCTCCTCAGTACAACTCTAGATACAGATTAAGAAACAGCAGGTGCTTACTGGACAAGACACTCTCATTAAATAGTGAGTGCATTGTATTTATTTCTCTTTTATTAGCTTTCACTACATAAACATGTGTTATAAGACATAAGCCCTTTTATTTTCTCACAGAAATGGCAAGCACAGTTGAATGGTTAGAGGAGAACTTCCCACAAGAAGAAATGAGTGATGATAACATCCCCAATGGTATACAATAAATATTTTAATGTCACCAAATAATGTATTTTGTAGACACCATACTAAATTATTTCTATTTCTATTGCAGTACATAGTTTTCATGAAGAAACCATGTCCCAGTTTAATCATTCACAATCCCAAGAACCAGAAATAGAAGTCTTATCCCCAAGTGTAAATACTGAAATCATGAACTTGTCTAAAAAATTGGATGAACTAAGTAATGATTTAAGGATTTTTACAGTACTTAATAAATCATGTGATTGAAAATGTTCCCTATCACTGTCCTTCTTGCACCTGTCCCCCTTGTCCCCAGCATTCATCTCCATCAAATTTTGAAAATGGTAATTAAAGACGATTTGATGGAACCTCACTCCCTTCCTCCCCTCATGAATATTGTAGACAAATTCCTAATTTTCCCATGTTGTTTCCCATTCTCATACCCCATCCCTTCCTTGAATGAATATATTTGTTGTACTACAAATGTTTTGTTTATTGTTGTGTGGTATTACCTTATTTTAAAAAAAACTCCCACTATGAGTCCGCCGAACACACAACTGTCCGGGGCGTCCGTACTCATGGAGGTGCCCCCGTGCAGGCACGATGTCCGGACATTTCTGTTTTTGCATGACGCACCTTTAATTATTCCGCGGACAGTATGACTACCTGAGGGTATCCGCACTTAAAATTGAGGTGCCCCCGGACAGGCCGTATATCCGGGCATGTCCTTTTCAGTGTGACGCAGTTTTAATGAGTCCGCGCACACCGTGCATGTTCTATGGAAATCCGGTGCATGCACCCTGCGATGCTTGCCTGGAAGTTGTCCACAACTTTTCAAGCCCTTTTTGCCACTTAGTAGTCCGCAGACAGTATGACTGTCTGCAGAAGGTTCCTCTAAAGGGAGCCACCCATTACTTTTCCTCATTATCAATCAAGCTATCCAGGGGAGAGCATTTTGCAAGAGCTGCTTTGCAGAACCTTCATTGTGGAGAGTGGACAGCATCATGGCATTTGCTATGGGCACTTCTGTTCCCCAACCACCCCCACCACCACCACTATTACCATCTGGAGGGCCTGGACAGGCGAACAGGCACAATGATGTAGAGGAGGATCAAGAGGAGGACGAAGATGAGGTAGTGGAAGTGCCTACCTCCAGTACCCGGAATGAGTCCTGGGTGTGGCGGTTCTTTAAGATCGTGGCTGGGGTGACAAAGGCGAAGGATGCCCATGTTGAATGCATTGAGTGTGGGGTAAAACTCAGTCGTGCACAACAGGGACACTACTCCTTTGAGACAACATCAATCCACTGCCAAGTACATTCTAACCACCCGGTTGCACTGAGAAAGGCTGTTCCTTTCTCAGGGAGGAGCATGCTATCTTTCTCTGTGCCATCTTCTTCTCCCACTCCTGCCAGAACACAGGGTACTCCTGTAGGGCAGAGGATCCCACCGGCCACCTTGCAAGCTATACGGGATGCTGTAGATCCTTACCTTTTGAGGGTCACAGTGTGCTGCATGTTCTGCGACACACCGCTCTGCAAGGGGGAACAGTTTTGCATTGATTTTGTGGCAGTTGTCAAAGAGCAGAACAAACAGTGCACCCTACCTTAAATATAAGGCATGCCCAACATCTTCCCCTGTCCACCTGTCCCTCCATGTCTGTTGTTGGTGCCCCTTCCCTCCCTTCGCTCCCTTCCCTTCCCCACCATAACTTCTCTGTCCTGCAAATAAAACTCAAAAGCCAAAATAACATACAAAACCAAATAAAACACACAAAAAAAGGTTCCTTTAGGAGCCACATTTCACAGTTAAAAAACAGAAGTGAAAAAAAAGTCACAGCCCCTGGGCAGCCTGCATAGTCTGCGGTCTGCATGGTAGTCTGCAGAAAAAGGCACGGGACAGTTGCAATCATTGTAATTTTGTAATTGTTTTGCGCTCAAAAAGGGTGGCTCTTAAAAGAACCGTTTTCTTGTGTTTTTGCCTTTTATATTTATTTTTTATTCTTGGTTTTACAAACTGAACTAAGAAAACATTTCACAGATTTTCATTATTTCTTCTCACATTCACAGAAACTGCTTCAAAGCATTTTGAATGTTTTCCCAAAAAATCGGATTACCCACATCAGTTAGATGGACTCCATCTGGCTGAAAAATGTTGAACTTATCAAATTTAATGTTCTCATTATAGAATGATGTCATGCTAACATCCCAAACAAAAGCAAACACAGCTTTATTGGCGTTGCACCTTTCTTTTTCCATTTGCTGACCAAATTAACTGGAACGCATCCACATCTGTCTCTGGGCAATTCGTGAAAATATTTTGGAATTAGGGAACATTTCCTTCAACTTTCCCAGTGTCTCCTTCATTGCAAACTGCTATAAGATTCCAGTCACATTCCCCAAACTGTTCCCACCACAATTATTGATAATAATGTCTGGATGCTTCAATTGAACCATATTTGCCCAAAATTGGAGCAAGTCCACCCACTTCATGCCATTCACTCCGTACCAGAACACTTCCAATTCAGGGAATCCAAGATTTTTGGCTATTCCACAATGCCCAGCATGTACCTTCACCCAGTGGACCCAAAAGTCCCACAAAATCCAAACACTCTGCCTGCTGAAAGACATTGGCATGGCCATTTTCAATCCTTTCAAAACTCCGACAAATGAAACTCATGCTACCCTCTCTTATTCTACACCACACCCATTAAACCTGATTGGCTGATCCTTCGATGTCCGTGGACACACACACTGTCCGCGGTCACCGCAGTCCCCTTTCCATGCCATGCAACCTGAAAAGACCATCCACAGACTACCGCACTGTCTGCAGACTATTTGTCCAATTAAAGGGGGTGGGGAGGGAAATTAAACACAATTTGAGTTATTTAATCTTTACTGGTGGCTCTGAAAATAACCTTTTTTGGGGGGAGGATTGTTAACAAACACTATTTATTTAATTTGTTTTGCTTCTATGTTTCCTCTTCAATGCATTCCTTAGATTGCAAAGGAATATTGCATTTCTGATAACTGTGAAATTAACTCCATGTGGACAAAAAGAATTCACGCCCTGAGAATTGATATTATCATTGTCAAAAGATGACATTCCTGCAGCATACAAAAATGCAGATACACCTTCATTGACAATCTGCCTTGAATGTTCAATTTGAGAACTGAAAATGCATGTTGGACATCTCCATATGCGTCACTGATTTATTTACAAAACAATAATCTGAGCAGCAGGAAACAGTTGCATTAGGCTTTTTTAAAAATCCTTCAGTGCAACTTGCAAAGACACTGGAGTCACAAACCCCAAACTGTCCCTCCACAATGGACAATCACAATATCTGGACATTTAAAGTGAGACATACTCTCACAGAATGAAAGCAAGCTTGTCCAGTTTGAGCCACAAACTGCATGTCAGGAAATTTCCACTTTTGCGAATCCAATATTTGCTAGAGTGCCATGATTATCTGCATATACCTTCAATGACTGAATTGAACAGTCCCCCAGAATCCACACAGTCTGCCTTCTCAAACACATAGCCATAGCCATTATCACTGCTCTCACGGCTCCTGCAAACCTAACTCCTACTACCCTCTCTTCCTGTATACCACACCCAGCAAACCTGATTGGATACTCCCCACAGTCCCTTTCCATGCCAGGCATCCTCAAAAAATCTGGATGTGGCACGTGCCATCCGCAGACTACCACGGTGTGTGTGGACTGCCAACATGTGGGCTGCCCTTCTACCTTTCCCACTTTCATGTTCTCAACACTCCCTCGTTGACTGCTTTCAAAGAGTCACACATCCATCCACCAATCACATCCAAATCCTCTGCACCTGACCATGTCATCTCACTTCAATACTTCAGATGCACACTTGAACTCTCAGAGTACATATCTCCTGTTAATGAAAGACATCTGCATCAAAAACTACAGTACAACTACCCAAGATTTCGATTTCCAGATTCAACAGGATCTGCATCTAACAAACAATGCACAGGTATGCTTATTTTAAAAAAAGGTTTTCCTGAAGTCTTTCACAAATATATATTTAGAGAGGGTTCCTGCTACTTACCCTGTAATAAGCGCCTCAATAAGCATATTCTCATTTTTTAACCACTCTAGCAAATGCCACGCAGTGCAGAATTTGTCGCCTGCTCACATGAACCAGCAATCAATTAGAACAATCTGCATTTCAAAATGTTTCTTTTTACAAGCATTTTGAAAAATGCTTGCAAAAAGCATTTTACAAGCAAGTTAAAAAATGCATATGTGCATGTACAGCAGCACTGTGTCACTTTTTCCATAAAACAGGGGAAAACCAGATAAAATAGACATGAAGACTATTTATAAGTGGCCCTTAGTGTCTCACAGTTTAATATGTTAGCAGCACATGGATACATACCAACATCACCCATTCCAATGTATAGGTGCTTCTTAAGTCTTTCTTTTTTCCTTTGCATTCTGTCACTTTCAATTGACTTCACCCATTATAAAACTGAGAATACAAGTCCCAGAATGCAAAGAAAAAAACATGACTGAACTTCTATATTCAAAACTGTGACATGCATATCAAATAAACATATGAAATGCTGTGCTTTTCAAAATATTTTTTGGAAGCCTTATTTAAGAAAGTAAAAAATGCATATTTGCATTTCCAGCAGCACTGTCACATTTTCATAAAAGAAAGTAAAAGCAGACAAAATAGATTTGTATACCATTTGTAATTGCCACTCAGTGTGTGCCAGTTTAATACATTAACAGTACATGTATACTTCCTAACATAACCCATTCCAATCTTCAGCTGCTTATGCAGTCCTACGTTTTTCTCTACATTCTGTGACTTGTACTCCAACTTTCACTATGGTAAAAGTGGAACTACAAGTCCCATAATGCAATCAAAAACTCTAGGACTACATAAATAATAATTTTGGATCTAAATAGCACTACTCACCCTCGGGCATATGAGCGCTGTTTCTTATTACCCACGGTGTGTGGTGCTTATTTTTCAACCTCAGAAGGATAAATGGCTGAGTTTGGCCCTGCTGGGATTCGAACCAGCGTCAGCAGGCTGTGCACTTATGTCAAAGAGAGCGCTCTACTTGCTTTGCTACTGTGACCGGCCTGCACGTAAACACCAACAGATTAGAATGCACCATGTTGGCAAGTATGCATATAATCCAAACACATTAACCTTATAAACACCAACTGTCATTTAAAAGTGTACTACAATTTGTTTCCAACGTTTCCTCTCGTTTACAAAATGTTACAGAACTTCTGCAGATGCACATATACATTTCTTAAATTTCATGAAAATGCTCCTAAAAGCAACCACTTTTAACCGTTCACCAATTTTATTAACTTTTTCCCCACCACTGCTCCTTCCATTGTAAATATAAACCTTGCTTCCTAACAGCACTTCACCACTACCACAAATGCCCACTAACTTTCTTTTACAATTACAGGAAAGAACACATCACTGCAATCAACAACAGAAAAAAGAATACCCTTGGCATCCGACAAAGTAAGTACATTAATGTACCAGGTATATGTATGTAATTATAGCAGCACAGTTCCACTATAAATATTACCCCAGACTACTCTTTTCAAACCAACATTTCTTTCACTCTAGCCCATTATATTCCACCATTCACACTCCTACTATTCCCATCTTCACACCACCATTGCAACACCCACTCTGTTCCTCAAAACAGCACAATCACCGTACAGATTCCATCACACCACCACTGCCTTACTCACTAAACAAACGCCATCACACCGCTGTACACTGGTATTCTCACAACCTTCCCAACCACACCTAAAATACCAACTCAAAATCAAACAGCACTCTATTCATGACTACAATCACACCCACACACCCATGCACCATACATGCATATACATTGCACAACTTTCCAATGCAACCTTTCTCTTTTCCCAACAGGCACAAAAAATGCTTACTAAACAGCAACTCCATAGAAAAGAAAGAAAATGTAGAGCAGATAAGACTAAAAGTACACCATATTGTCATCCACCTCCAAAGCAATGTATAGAAAACATTAAAACAAAAGAGCTAGAAACCGCACACAACAAAACTAAACCAACCCCAACTAAAGAAGGTAAAGTCCCTCTTGCAAAAACAAAAAGCAAAGAATTATGTTCAAAGAAAAGCATACCTACTAACAAACCCAATTATCTATCTACCAGTGTTAACGTAGTCATGGTAAAGTAATCCAAAAAAATGATCTTACAAACATATTTCACCATAGAGTTCTTCACAATCCTATAAAAACATCAGAAAAATCACAATGTTCCCTTAAAAACTACTGCAGGAAAGTAAAGTAATCCTGCAAGCTCTTTTCTACTAAAGAGAAAATTGTTTATGTTGATTTTAAAAAGAATGAAACCACTAACTAAATTAATCGATAAATTAGTATATCTAAACATGTGCAGTGTCAATATAGAGACCTTTTCAAACTTCTGTGATGGTGAATGGATTCACACAAGCAGAACAGAACCAGACTTCAATGAAGAAGCTCATAAACAAGAACAATAAAAAACAATTGCCATAGACAATAGTGGTTGAGGGAATGAAAGGGTGGAACAAACCATTATTGCAAAAGAAACCCTTATATAAAAAAAGTCCCCAACAAACTTTGAACCAAAGGCTCCTTTCACCCAAACAAACCATCCAATGGACAAATGGACATGCAGCTCAATGAGCAATATACTCCAACAATCCTTTAAATCTTCACGACAATTCCTCAATCACTATGTGAAACTAAAAGACGAAAGTTAAATGAAAACTTTACAAACCATAGACACCTGTCCAGTGCACAGCCACACTGGTCTGCAAGGATGTTCATTAGCCTGCATTTTAGGAACTGCTTGCAAAAGCACTTTCCACCACATCAAAATGATAACGACACACCATTCTACTATACGGAATCTTGTGTATCGACTATACTATGCAAAAAGTCCTGATGTAAAACTTCAAAATTTAAATAGCATTTTCTTGCATGGGACAGCCAAAGAACTGGAAATAGAGCACATCCAACGTAAATACTTTGGAACTGAAGGTGACTTCGAAAATTCTGTAACTTTAGAAAACATTACCGTAAAACTCATAAACACCAATGTCCTAATGAAGACATACAAAAATAAATAGCTAAGTTTAAAAACACATCTGTTGAAAAATACCAGACCAAATATGTGTCTGTTGCCACCGAATATGCTATGAAAAGAGGACACAAATATAGATCTAGCTTACAAAATTGAAAACAATGAAGAATCCCAATGATTCTAATTAACTTTATATCTAACAGCAGAAGGTAAATACAAAATAATGAACTCCTCAAGAGTGTGCACGTACAGCAACACAAAGCTTGAAAATGACCAAATGCTGTCAAGTGCTATCACTTATAAATTAGAAACATTCCCACTTCCATAATTTCTTCAACAGCTTAACTTGTACGAGAACATTATAATCCTAACAGTGCACCCATTTCAAGCTATATAACACGCCTTCAACTAAAATCAGCCAAATTACCTCCATCCGAGCTACGAAAGGTCCTCTTTGGTAATGTAATATATTTACCATTGAACCTAAAAGAAAATGTTCAAACTCTAAGACTGCAATGGCCAATAGATCAAGCTTTGATTGTACTAGTGTATGGTGTGCCAACAAAAGACAAAAATAATTGGCAAAAACTAGTGGACTTAAACAACGTTAGACAAGCCCTACAATATCTAAAAGAAAACAGTGAACATTACAAAGATATAAACATAGAGTAAAACCTAAGAGAAGCCACCCATGTTATTCAAGAGTCAACAGAAACTGGCCAATTTGAAAGTATAGACCCTGTTACAGCAGCCAACATTTTAGACCAGTATACCATTCACCCACTGTACTCCAAAGACACAATTGATGATGCATTAGATACATATAAAATGCATCAAGCCAAAGGATCCCCAATGAGCATATGGGGAAAAAAAGTGTAGAAGCACGTTATTTTCCTCTACTTTTTCCTACAAGAAAAGGAAGAGGATATGATGAAAGGTCCACACAAATTAGTGCCTCAGAATATGGCTCTTTACAAATGTATTCCGAAGACACCAGATTCAGACAAAATGTTGAATACATTTTCCACCTCCTCTTCACAAGTAAACTAACAACTCTATGTTATGAAGTTGCACACACATTAAAAACAGGCTCTAACTTTTTAAACATATCCGCTACGCAACTGCTTCAAAAAATAAAAGACAAAGATAACGTTTTGCAGTCAAGCGTCACAAATCTCTTGGCAAACATGTTTGGTACAAAAGAATATTGGTTCCGACGTCACGCTGATGTACGTTGTATGCTAAGGAACCTAAGCCCACCCACAGGGTTTGTTACTTATAAGTTGTGCAGAGTACGCATAGGATGACTTGCATGACTTCCTATGTACTGCAAAGCAAAATAAAGACGAAATAGACATACAAATTCCAGGAGAAAACTGTTCTCTTCACCCTCTAAATGTATCAAGGTACTTTCACCATCGATTCATTGCCATGCTGAATTTTATCTGCAATAAAACTACCCCCTTGCCCGGAGAAGTGCAACACTTATTTTGGAGAAAATAATATAAATCCAGAGGAGCACCACACATCCACAGTAGATAAAAGATGCTCCAAAATTTGGCCATGATAGTGACTGCACTATTTTACAGTGTATTGAAAAATACATTACCTGCGACATCCCTTCAGAAACCACAGATAGTGACCTACATACAGAAGTGTTACGCTTCCAAAAACACAAATTTAGCAAATACTGCCGATGTAGATATAAAAATGAAGGGACATACTGTACCAGATGTTGCGTTGGCTTCCCTAGACCAGCGTGCAAAAAAGGACAAGTAAATACCTTGATACCTTCTGTTAGTGACAGTGTAAAAGGAAAATTCCATAAAAATGCATACAACATTAAAAGGGATGAAGCATCCAATGTAACCATTGCCCTCTTGTGGAATGCAAACAGAGACATACAATACATTGCAGACAATTCCAATGCAGTTGCAAGATGTCTCACCAAAGCTGATAAAAAAGGGCTTAAGGTCATCTGGGATGACATATCATCTGACAAAACACTATCACAGAAAATGTACAGCTTAGGTATAAAAATGCTCTCCCGTAGAGAATGTGGGACCTACGAAGCTGCAGACCATTTAACAGGTACAGCCTCACTTGGCAAATCTGAGCACATTGTCTGGCTGAACCTTGGACGAGCTTCATCCTGAAAAAGAGTACTAACATCCTCCCAAGAGATATAAAACATAGCCACAAATGGTCCCAACAGCCAAGACATTTTAAAAAACAATTTACTTGACACATACTACCCAAACAGAAGTACTGCTTTGGAAAACATGTGTCTGTACGACATTGCCTAAAACTACACCTACAAAAACAATGTCACACCAAATCAGACAACTGGCAAATATTCAGTTCCAACCTGTGAGAGAAGTCTATTGAAACTAATCAAACCCAGTCTAATTAATCATATAAAGTTATCATTTAAAACTCCACAACATGGAGAACTGTATTACATGGCCCTACTCCAACTTTTTAAACCTTGGAGAAAAGAAAAATAATTATTAGGTGACTATGACTCATTTTAAGCTGCATTTAAAGCAAATTTAAGCAGTATAACAAATGACAATTTCAAACAATACAAACAATTGTTGGACAATAAACGCCAACAAGAGGAAGAAATTGAAGAAATGGAAGCTCAAAAAGACAACGACACTCCTGAGGGTAGTCAACCTACCCTTACAGGAAGCCAAGACCCACTTGGGGAACCACTCATTCTAAATGAAGCAGAAATAGCCATGGCTGAGGTAGAAAATATCATGTATCAAAATAAACAATCTGAGGAAGACTTGTTAGTTCTGGAATCTCAGCCAAATGATGAACAACCATTTAGCTAGAAGTCACTCAAGAAAATGAACATGGTTTTAAACATGAAGCTAAAATCTGTAACTGTAAATATTATAAACCTCTGCTTCTGTATGTAATTGGTGAAGCTATTCTGGCAAAACATTATTAATTAAAATAATCAGCAAATTTCTACAAAACCTAACAGACAACAATCTTCCAGCTGTAGTAACAGTTCCCAGAAGTTTAGCTGCCTGCAACACCGATTACTACTCCTCCCCGTAGAACACCAAAACAGATTAGAATACTATGAATTGTCAGCAGAATCTGCTACTGAGGTAGGCAGAATTCTAAAACAAATAAAAGTGCTCCAGATAGATGAAGTAAGCATGGTGTCCAACCCCATGTTGGCTTTAATTCATCTCAGAATGCAAGAAGTCCTAAAAACCAACTACGAAGAACTGTTTGGAGGAAAACATGTTATTGTTTGCGGAGACCTCCTACAGTTAACACCAGTGAAAGTTCAACCTATTTACAAACCACTACAACAAAAAGAATGCTGCAAAACTCTCTGCAGCATTGGAAATGCAAATCTCCAGCAAAACTTTCACTACAGAGAACTAACTGAAAACATGTGCCAGTCTGCAGACCTCACATATGCTAACATTTTTAAAAAGCATTAGAACTGGGCTGCTTACTAATGATGCAAAATCCATCTTAAATACTAGCTAATCCATGAGCTATATGGGCAAACACATCTGCTCCTGATGTCATGGAACAATTAACTCAACACAATCTAAAATGTATGTCCTTAATTCCAACACTTGCAAGCTGTAGTCAATTAAACAAGACAATGTTGAGCAAGGAAATGCAACCCATACTGAATATCAGCTCCACAGACAAACTAGAAGTGCACAGCATGACACTGCCTATGTGTCAACAAGAAACAGCATGACTAAATAGCTTACAAAAATGTATTTCCAACACAGCTGGTTTGGAGAAAATATTGACTTTGTGTCTGCACTGCTGAGTAATTCCAAAACGTAACTTTAACATCGAATAAGACCTATGCAATGGAGCAATTGGTACAGTTGTTGGCTTCCAAACATATCCGCATGACAACAACTTTCAGTTTGTCAATATCCACTTTGACAAACTTGCAGGAGTTAAAAAATTGGCCGGACAATCAGACGTTTCCTTCTTTTCAAAGACATGTATGTACGCAGAGAGCAATTTTCTCTGTCTCTTGAATATGCTGTCACTATTCGCAAATCACAAAGTCTAACCCTAGATCAAGCATTGATTGACATTGGCAGAACAGTCTTTAAAGAAGGTATGAGTTACGTAGCACTTTCACGTCTCTGTACACTCAATGGTCTATTCCTAGTTAACTTTGATGCAAACAAAGTCAATTATGACATTCCTTGAATTCTGGAATTCAACAGGCTGCGGGCACTATACACTCCATCTAGATATGTACCTATGTTCCCTGTACCTCAAAAAAAGAAACCTTTTAAAAGACAAATAATAGAAACAGAAGCTGCAGCAGAATTCTCACCAATACCACTAAAAAAACAACGACCAACTCCTGCATTAAACATTGCAACTACAAAACTGTCTACTACAAAATCAACTGCACATTCATCACAAAATAAACACACAAACCTCTCTTCTCCAAAAACATCTGCAGACCCATTAAACGATCCACAAACAGAACCCTCTGGTCCATTTAAATTCAGAAACTCAACTGGAGTAAATTGTTATGCTAATGTGACATGAATCTTCTCTTTCAATTGCCACGAATCGTACACAACATTTACTTAAAGAACTCGGACCAGTTGTGTTTGCAAATGCTCATCCTTCACAGAAATGCCACAAATAATCCTGACAACACTTACAGTGTCTCAGGTATAAGGCAAGAATTGGACTACTGTGCAGGAATGGTAATATTTACCATAAACACAAAAGAAGATCCACATGAATTCCTAATGTACTTACTACAAGTACTGGAAACCAAAAATATCCCTTTAAATTAAATCTTCCAGATTGCATACACGTGGAAACATACATGCACTCTCTGCAACCATGTTTCACAAGATCACATCCGTAATGAACAATCTGTATATGTATCCATACCAAATTCTGAATCCATTCCATTTCACCAGCTTCTGCAGAATTCAAATCATGGCATATTATGCCCTTTTTGCAATTTAGACAATCGTTCCACCATACAAATAGACTCACATAGCCAATATGTCATACTAATGCTTCTAAGGTACAATGCAGGTGGTACAAAAAATAACTGTAAGCTTACAAGCTTCCCACATGTCCAAGTATCTCTTTGAAAGCAAACCTTCACAACAGTAGGTATAATATGCCATGCTGATGCCACAACTCCTTCAGGGCATACACTGCATATGACAAAAAAAGAAGTGGTTGATTTGAATGTAACAATACCTCTGTTACTCCAAAACATAGGTTACCTGCACACTTAACAAATACCTACTTTATATTCCTTCAACCCAAATTTAGTCACTAAACTATAGCACAATTAACAGTTAGAATATGCCAGCAAGTAACGAACTACATCCATAATACTATAATAGTACTTTTGAAAGTCAATCTAGTTAGACACCAACGGGTATCTAACTACTTGAAAAACACCCTTCATTGCTTTTGTTGGGATGCACGTTCAGATCCAAGCCCCTCCAAAATGATTCTGACTGCGGAGAGTGGATTAATATTGCTAGCTAAGGGCACCCCGCACAGCAAAAACACACTCAAACCCTTCGCATTTAGGGATGTAACAATTCCGGAAGTCCTCCTTATCATGAGGCAAACCAAACCATCTTTATGCAAAGGAGACATCTGCCCAGCCAACTTAGTCAAAGACTGCGCTACAGCCCTGGCCCCATTTTTCACCACCTTCATCAACGCCTCCTTTGCCACTAGCACCATCCCGCTTACCCTTAAGGAGGCCTGGGTTCGGCCTCTACTAAAAAAACCTACCCTTGACCCGGACTCCCCAAACAACTACCGTCCAATCACCACTGTGCCATTCCTTTTGAAAATTCTGGACAAGGCCGCATATTTTCAGATCCTGGCATACCTAGAAGTGCACAACATGCTTGGGAAAAGGCAATCTGGCTTCCGCCCTCGGCACGGCACAGCCCTACTTGACCTCAAGAACCAACTACTTGAATCCATGGACAAAGGCAAGTCCTCACTCCTCCTACTTTTAGATCTCTCATCGGCTTTTGATTTGGTTGACCACAAGATCCTATGTAAACATCTTACCGATACAGCCCATGTCTCCCAAGAAGCCACTGCCTGGATCACATCCTTCCTGGACGGTCGAGCCATGAGAGTATTTTCGGACCAGGCATCCGCCTCCCCATCGCCCATCGGTTTTGGTGTCCCACAGGGCTCATACACCTCCCCTACCCTCTATAATCTATTCACGCTCCCCTTATTCAGCGATTTATAAGATTTTGGCATAGCCTTTACTAACTATGCCGAAGACACACAAATTCTTCTCCCGCTAACAGGGAACTATGAGCAAGACCTCAAAACCCTCCAAGACACATATGCTCGCATCCAGGCCTGGATGGCAGCTAATGGGTTATGTCTAAACGGGAACAAAACGGAAATACTATTGATAGGCCCCAAAGAATACCTTAAAAACTAGACAACAAATACAGCTCCTTCTGCAGCGAGAACACTGTCATCACTACCCCTGCTACAGTGAAAACCCTTGGGGTTTACTTGGACTCCACCCTATCAATGGATAGGCAAGTCAGCACCATATCATCATCCGCAGCACTCACCTCCAAAATTATAAACACAGTGAAACCTTACCTATCACCAGAGAACTGCCTCAAGATCGCCAGAGCCACTATCGGTGCAAAACTGGATTACTGCAATATCCTACTGCTAGGCACCTCTGCAAATAACATCAACAAACTGCAAATGGCACAAAACTGCTGTTTGCCCTTAGAGCTGCCCTCAGCATCCCCAGGAGAGAACACATCTCCCAGGCTAGAAAAGATGCCCACTGGCTCCCGGTCAAAGAGCACATAACATTCAAGGCCCTCACAATCACACACAGATGCATTGCCCAGACCGCCCCAGCCTACCTAGCGGAAAGAATACATTAGGCTCCCGCCGATAGGCCAATACGTGACCAATACTCACACCGACTCTCAGCATTCAACAGAGCTAAAGCTGGCAGAATCAGCTTTGAAGTACTGGCCCCTAAAGCTTTTAACTCGCTTCCACTCAGTTTAAGAAAGGAAGACTCTGTCACAACTTTCAGAAAAGGACTAAAAACAAAGTTGTTTAACTAAACCGTGACCTTACTGCACAGCCTCCATCATTGTTCCTCTGTAACCTTCGGAACAACTGTCAACACTGTCATTGATTGTCTCCTCTGTAACAAATGTCATAATATGCACCAAGTGAATATTCTGCAACAGCGCCACGATGCCTCTGGGCCGCTGGGCGCTTTATAAATCCAAATAAATAAATATGCAAGAAATATGCATAAGTCGGTACAGGGTGAAGGGCGAGACTAGTGGGTACACTTGACTGGTAAAGGGTAGGCTTATTATAGGATCTGATAGCACATATAACTAACAAGCTTCTTAAGAAGCAAGGTGGATGCACTGCATGAGCTAACATACATATAAAATGGACGTATGAAGGTAGGCCTGAATCCTTGCAGGCTGTGCTGGGTGCACAAAACAATGAGGCATTGCAGGTTGAATTTTTCTCCCCCTCCCCTGGCGAGTAAGGGAACACAAACACACACATGGGTACATTCTGGTACAGCTTGCGAACATAGGAATGTGAACGGCCCATCACGAGTAAGGGCTGCAGCCGGGTTGTGAAGGACAAACCCATAGGAGTGAGAGCAGAGGTCTCGAGCTGCCAAAACACGAGCAGAGATTTAGGACATCAGCACCCCCCCAAACCCCTGGAGAATGGTCATCCCATTTGAACTACCGGATGCCCATGAGTAAAACTCCTAAATAGGTTGATTAGTGGGACCTTCAGGAAACCCAGGCCTGGCCCTTGGGAGTGGTAGGTGATAGCGGGGGAGCAGAGAACAACAAAACCTGTGTGTTGTACCACAGAGAGGAAAGTACGATGCTAACTCTTGCAAGATTTCAGCGCGGAAGCATGATGGGGGCGCCTGTTTGTCTAGGATGAGAAAAGGTATGCTTTATTCGCAAGGACTAGATTGACCTCAAAGTTATCCGCCAAGCTCATGTTGCAGGCCAGGTGCACATCATGTGATTAGGTCTCAGGCCAGGGCAGTGTCTTTAAACCTAACCAATAATTTTACAGTAACCCAAGGTGAAGAGAACGTCACCCACGTGTGAAGATATTGGAGTCAGAGAAGCTGTGACCAATTACATTGTAAATAGGCGGTGCCAATCAGGGTGGAGGATGAAAACTGTATATTGTACTCGTCATAAATGATGATTTTTGCAGTTAAAACCTGCAGTCTGCTTTGAAGACGAGAGAGAGCTCTACGGTAGTGGACTTATAATACCCTGTCGGTCCTTTTCCTTTTTGTATACAAAATAAAGAACTTTTTCTTCTCACAAAAGGCTGCACCAAGCTTTTTTCCCTAGAGGGTTGTTTTTCTTTTGTCTGGTGGTCGAGAGGTTACTCCACACTTTGCAAGACTTACAAAGCGATAACTGGATTGTGATCCAATCCTCTGACAAAGGGGGCAATATAGTCATTCTAGACAGTAAAGTCTATATTGCTGAACCTCCAAGACAGCTTAGGGACACTCTATGTTACCAGAAGATGGATCCCAACCCTTATCCTGAATGTAAAATCCAGTATGATGTGATGCTTAAAAAGTGGTATGATATGGGTCTTAATGAATGGGAAGAGAAAAGCGGGGTAATTCATGGAATAAATGTGCGCCGAATAGGAGAGCGCAAGCGTGAAAATCACAGCGCACGCGTGCCAAGGAGCGCATGCAGCCGTTGATCGATTCAAGGAATGCGCTGTGCTAGTAAAAGATGGGATGTGCGCTAAATCCGTGGGTGGGGCACGCGGGCGCACACGTCACTAAACGGCGTGCGCTACATGCACAGGGAAAGCGCCCATAGTGTAGTGCACACAAGAAAAGTGAGCGGAACTCGGGGCATAACACGCGGAATGGGGAACAATGCGTGAAAATGTGGGCATTACGGGGGAAGTACAGGAGGTAAATGCTTGCAACGCCCACACGCGTGCTAACAACACATATTCATGGAATCTAACAGGGGAAAGGCGTGCGCCAAAAAAGATGCGCTAATCCAGAAACACGTACGCCAGCAAGAAGCAGGCGTAAGCGGCCCCACGCAGCATGAAAGTGCGTGCAAACAACAAACAACTCAGGTGCTACGATAAATATACCGTTCCTCGCAGCAGTGGTCGTGGGACACCGCAGGAGGAGGAGGATAGCCAGGCCACACATTTTTTTACCGAGGACCAGCCTTTTTGGGAGGCCTGATGACCAGTTTTATGGGAGGTATAGGTTTTCACAACACATAATCCTAGACCTGGTGAGGGAGTGGGAGGATGACATCACATCACCCACCCTGTGCTCGCAAGCACTGAGCCCCTTGGAAAAGGTGCTCAATGTACTGCACTTCTTGGCTACTGGATCATTTCAATGGACAAGTGTCATAGTGGGGGGTTGTCACAGGCCACGCAGTCACGCTGCCTACACCAGGTGTTGGCCATCATGACTGCACGCCCCTCAGTCCACAGGCACATATACATGTCCAGAACACCTGCAGAAAGGCAGGCTGTTGTACAACAATTTTACGGGGTGGCACACTTCCCCAAAGTCCTAGGTGCCATTGATTGCACCCATGTGGCTCTACGTCCACCCAGGGCCACTGAGCATATCTATCAGAACCGCAAGCACTGGCATTCCATCAACGTGCAGGTTGTATGTGATGTCAAGGGAATCATCACCTCAGTATATGCCAACTATCCAGGGTCCAGCCATGATAGTTTCATATTAAGAATGTCACCCCTAAACCGTGACCTGGAAGCTGGCCGGCATGGCAACACACGGCTAACTGGTGAGTATAAATGCCTCCGCACATGCATGCATATCAGAAACTATGAAATGGGAAAACCCCACTAATGACAACCATTATCACCTCGCCAGGGGACAGTGCCAACCCTCTGAGCACCTACATGATGATGCCAATTCGGAACCCACCACACCACCCAAGGTAATATACAACACAGCCCATATTGCAACCCGGGGCATAGTGCAGCGCACATCCGGAGTGCTCAAGTCACGCTTTCGCTCCCTTGACCGCTCTGGTGGGCAGCTGCTATATGCACCCCCAGTAGTGTGCATGATCATAGTGGCAGCATGTGTCCTGCACAACGTTGCAACCCGGCAGGGCGTGCCAGTGGCCATGGTGGTGCCCACACATCCCCAACCACATGCACGGCTACTGCGCATGGGAGGTGAAATGGCACGTGGTGAGGCAGCCCGGACCCAGCTTGTGGCAAATTACTTCACCTAAAATCCTACCCCTGTGGAGTGCACACAGGCCTGGCACATACCAGCTCACACTCAACAATGATGACAAAAGGGACAGTCAACTGTCACAACCATACCAGCCTGAGATTGTTCACCTGGAAGTGCTATATTGTGTGCATCCCTAGCTACTTAAAGACACCCAATGCTGTGTCACAAAAAGGCACACATGCATGCAGCATGAAGGACTACCCCCTTGCAAAATACCACATCAAAATAGTGGCATGTCACCCAACACCTCCCCAACACACAATGTCATGGCATGCAATGTGAAAGCAACCAAACAAATGCACAACACATGACACAAGTGTCACAAAGCGCACTGTCCCAAATGGAAACAGGCCACAGACAATTTGCTCGCAATAATGAATAAAAAAACAACACACATGAACAAATACTTACCCGCAAGAGAAAACATCAGTACATTTTCAAACAGTGACAATATATGAGATTTAAAAATCAAAGTAGTGCAAGTGTTGCAACCTCACTAAGGCAGCACATCGACCCCTTCCAACTGCAGAGTGTTGGTGGTAGGCTAATGTTTCAGTGTACTGCATACAACATGAACTGCATCTGCAAAGTAGACGGTCTTGTTAAGACATGATGAAGGTACATGTATATAAGGAAAAATTCATGGATGTAGAACCATACATAAATCCACCATGCAGTGGAGATTTCTACAACAATACCCACTAGGGATGTATACACAGTTGTGACTACAGACTGTCCACACAACTTATGGGAGCCCAATGTCACTGTGTAAATTACTCTCACTTGGCCACACCCTTTGCAAGCCCATGGAAAGGGGAAGCAGGAGGGGTGTGTGTGTCAGGAACCCAAGCATCTAACCCAAAGACAAGACAAGCCTGCATGTGTCGAGCTGGAATACACAGTGGATGCCTACGGGAGCCACACAAAGCATCACACTGTAAAATATATTTGCTTTAAAAATCAAAAATGGCCATGTGTGGACCAGGGGGGGAGGCCACCCAGGAGGGACGAGGTACAGGGCGCACCCCAACACCCTCATGCGTGGATGTTGAGAAAAAAAAATACCTCCATGGGCTCATGGCCTGCACGTCTACGCTACAGTGAGAGAACTGCCGTCGCTGTCATCACCCTCTGGTGGTACATCAGAAGGTGGGCGTGATATGGGAGGCAGACCATGCAAAGCCCTGGCATGCTCCTCCATGGCAGCAAGCATGCGGGTGTGAAAGGTTTGGTTCTGCAGGATGATGGTATGGAGATCCCCATGCAGCACCTCATGGGTAGCACGCATTTCGGCCAGCATGGCCTCGCATGATGCCCGGATCTCCTGACGGGTTGCCTGGAGCTCAGCTGAGAGTGTACGTGTCAGCTGCTCCAGCTGCTGTTCTGCCCTTGTACTCTGGGACACCTCAAGTTCACCCAGAGTATCTCTGAGGGACCTGTGTTCTAACCTGAGGGCTTCCCTGTGGGCCTGTGACTCTACAGATATGCTGTGCGCAGAGTCTCCAGTCCAGCCCGTTGGTCCCTGTCTGACGCCAACATGTCCTCCCTGTGTGAGTGGCAAATGGACTCTGTTGCCTGCTGCTGGAGCTCCATCTGCCTTTCAGGGGGGAGAATGGAAGTGGCCACCCTATCCATTGCCTGAGCCATCATTTCACTCAATGCCCCCTGTTGTGCTGCTATACTGTACATGGAGTTCTCCCACACAGTATTGCCTGGTAGTGCACGGCCACCACGTTGGCGGGCACCAGACCTGTTTGGGGCAAGGTGATGTGCACATTGCTGTGCTGGCACTGCCTGAGGATGCAGGACTGCATTCCAGGAACAGGAGCAAATATTGTGGAGTGTGACCCTGCATCCGTAACCGCCACAGGCGGACTTTCCAACACTGAAATCCCCATAGAGGTGTCTACCCCGGTGCAGGTGGGTTGGACAGAACAGCATCCCTGCCAGAAACACTCACCTGCGACGGCACATATGTCTCAATGTCCGATTCAGCACCTGATTCATTGAGGTCTCCGGAGGTGCACCCAGAGACACCCGTGGACAGTATGGTCTGTAGGAGTAATGGGTTTTCACTCACCACCACCCCACGTCCTCCACTGGTGCCCGGTTGTGGCTGTGAGTCCTCCTGGGTCTGCCCCATCTCCTCCTCCTCAACAGCATCAAGTACCTCATCATCTGCAAAAACATGAAAGATAACAAGTGGAAACAGGCATGAGCACCATAGCACACTCACATAGGCATGACGAGGCAGAGATCCAGTACATACATGACACATGTCCCACATGACAATAACTCTGGCATGCATGCACTGTCAATGAGTTGGAAGGGGAGGCAAAAAGCACACACTGATGACTGCAAGATGGAAAACCAAAACATGTGATGCATGCAGGATAGCAATGGCATCAAACATTAGCCTGGGAGTGGCATGGACAATCCACATACATGACACATGCCAGCACACAGACGGCACGTACCATAGCCATGGCAGATTTGACAAGGACACCCAGATGGTAGCAAATCAGTACTGTCACCCATCCATGTGAGATGGACATCACGAAATAAAACATGTAAAAAAGAGTGAGAAAACACGCATGTGCCACACGCTGAAACAAAGCAGTGTTCACTGTTGCAGTGATGGCAGGCATATGGATACATCAATGGTTGGTCACTTCGACATGAGAGGATACAATTGTCATGTTCAACATTCAAACAGGGCCCCAAAATGATAGTGTGCAGGCCATGTGTAGGTGCACATTAATCAATCAGCCTGATTGTAGAAATTTTTCCTCTAATAAGTCAAGAAATGTGGGCCATTGTGTGGTGTAATCTATGACAGAAGTATGTTACATTAGGGACAGTAGGCCACAAAAATGTCTGGTAAATATGCTAATCATTTCATCAATCAGGCTGAATGAAGAGGAGAACAGTATGAACAATGTTGTGGGAAGAGGACAGCTGAAGGCCAAGTGGAGTAATTATGTACAAAAAGTGAACTGTGGTCAGAAGGGATACTGTGAAACAGAAACACAAGGCCGGGGAATGGTTTTGAGGGACCACATGGGTGACCCATAGCAGTCATGACTAGACAGCCTCACCTGCCACTCAATCAGAACACATCACCCAAGCAACATACACATGGATTGCACACGCATGCATGGTCACTCGCCGGACATTGCATCAAGATCTGGTAGGTCTCCCACGCCTTGGATCTGATCCTCTGTGATGAATGTTCCAGTGACAGACTCATGTTCAGTGAGTTGTTCCTCCTATGGTGGAGACCCACCGCCAGTCACCAGAGTAGAGGCATGATTTGAAGCCAGCTTGTTCTTTGCTCTGCGTTTCAGGTCATTCCAGCGCTTAGAGCAATCATCAGCTGTGCGCTTCACAAATCCAAGGGAGCTAATGTGGTCCGCGATGGTCTGCCAGTGGGCCCTACGTTGAGCAGTGGTAGTCTTGCACCCTGCAGTCACCTCCATTTCGCAACCATGGGCCGACACATAGGCCACAAGTGCATCTAGTTCTGCATCATTGAAACTAGGCTTCCTTGACGTGCCTGGGGTAGCCGTGTCTGGGGTCCTAGCCTGTACTGCAAGAGCACCCTTCTTCCTCTTGGGAGGTGGTGCGGACCCTGAGTGGCTTACATCGATCTGGTTGGTAGGGGCAGAAGCGCAGGTGGACTGGGCACTGGAAGTTGACAAAGGCACGATGACCAAAGGTCTCACTGCAGGCATTGGCTGCTGGGTGATGTTGGCAGCACCAACCTCGGTGTGATGAACTTGGACCGACACTGTCCTGGATGGGAGACTCAGAGCTGGGGTGGATTGAGCTGCAGCTGCTCCTGCAGCCTCCTCACCCTGGCTACTTGGGGCAGCAGATGACATTGCTGCCCCAGATCCATGTGGCCTGGTGACAGCAACTTTCACTGCCACATGTGGCTTAGACTTGGTGACACGGAAGTCAGCCTGGGAGTCATCCTGTGCCGGTTCTGTTGACAATATGGGGTGGTTCAACAAGGGCTGAGCTGGGATGGTGTCAGCTACATCTCCCAGAACCATTGGGGGGGCATAGGTGTCCCTGATTGGTCCTCCACACACCGGCCTCTTGGCCACCATGCACATCCTGGCCAAGTCCCCTAACGCGCCCACCTCTTTGAGGTCGGCCACCTTTGCCTCCCTTACTGCTTGGTCGCCTCCCAACCATGGCACTGATGTTGTTGTGCGTATGGGAATTGCAGTAAAGAATTGCCCTGGGCAATTGGGGTGAAAGGGGTAGGGTACTAGATGGAATTCGTACCCTAGTGCTCTAGCAAGGCTGTCTGGGACCCCTGGGGGAAGATGACGGGTCACCAAAATACAGGCACCCAGAAAACAATATTTAACATGCACGCAACCCCTGGTAGACCACGTGCGTGGCAAAATGAACCCGCACTACGCTGTGGCACCCAGAAACACAAAAATAAGCGTACACGTGGTACACACAGCCTACAATGACCTCATGTGAGTGTTGGCAACATCCCCACCAAAAGAAGAATTGAACACTGTCTGAGTAAACAGGGAGTAAACAGGGAGTACGAACTGGAACCGTTGTGAAGTTATCGCGTGTGAACCGACAAGGAGTACAAGAATCACCCGCTCACTCTCCACAAAAAGCACGTACAAGAAAATGGCATCCTACACGTACCTTTTAAGCCAGCCCACACGTGCAACGTCACCCTCAACAAGGATCCCAAGGGGTGCTGGGCCCGCCAAACCAACAACCAAATGAGGTCCTGGAACCTATACGCCCAGCGCTCCACCTCCAGGTCCTTGAGAGGCAGACCTGTCTGGAGTTGAGCGTTAAGTGTACATGTGTACTGATTGATCACTGTGCATGTTGAGGTGTGGCAGGAGTGTGCAGGTTGTACATATGTATGTGTAGGGCCATGTATGCATGTGTATGTTCAGGGAAATGAGCCTGCTGCATGTGAGTTCTCTCATGTGTGAGACACATCGATGGTGTATGTGTTGGTAAGCATGCTGGCCAAATGCAGGTGTGGGTGCACACATTTTTACATTTCTGTGTATGTACAGTGGCATGGTTGTGGTGTCACACATGGATGGTGGTTCCACCTGCATGTATCTGCACTATGTACATGTGCATGTGTGTTTATTTGACAAGTGTGCAACTGTGATACACCATGGATGCATGTGACAGTGACATGTAGGAGGCTGATTTCCAGATGTGACATGGATGGCGATCTTATCACTGCGACAGGTGGTGGAGATGTACAGATGCATGTATGTCTGGTGGCATGTGTGCATGTGTTCTGCACTCTCTGTGTTGCATGTGAGGTGAGGCTCACCTTTGGCTGCTCATGCTGTTGTTTGTGTATGGATGGTGCTGCCTGGTGCAACATTCCTGTTGATGTGCTCATGTGTGTGAGTTCTAATGACATGTGTGTTGGGGAGTGTGATGCCATGTCTGAAGTTTGATACTGCCACTCATGTACAACTGTCATGTGTTTATCAGACCATTGTACAGTGCACTGATGCCTGTGTTCAATCTCTCCTGTCTGCAGCGTCAACTGATGAAGAGGGCGGAGACGGTGCTTTGGAGCAAAGCGGCAGGGATCCCACCGCCAGCCGGAGACGCAAGGCCCGGCTCCCCAACCAGGTTGTCATCTCGTCGGGGAGTGAGGAGTCTGGTGCCGTGTCTGTGGCCACAGCTGCCGAGGGTAGGTCCAAGAGGCGGAGGTCAGAGGTGGACTCCTCGGCAGCAGAAGGGGCAGCTGAGACCCCACAGGGTCTGATGGAGGAAGATGGCACAGAGTCATCCATGTTGGTGGGGGGTTTGGTTGAGGAGGAGGCCGTGGAAGGGACACACACGGGGTCTGGAGGGGGGATTCCAAAGGTGCTAATGGTGCAGTCCAGGGGCAGGGACAGGAGGCAGCACAGGCCGCAGCGGAGGTGCCTGTGTGTAATCCTGTCCCCGATCCTGTGACTGCATCATCCCGCACCAGCAGGGCTGCCTACGTCCAGACCCGTTCTCAGGGAGGGGATGAGCGCACAACAACTGGCCTTCCTCTCCCTGCGGATGTGGCAATCCGGGACAGTGTTGAGCCTGTCGTGGACCTGGCTGGGGTGGCGTTGCGTCAACGGGGCATGCAAGATGACCTGCAGTGTTTTCGTGAAGACACTGCACGTCATCTCGGATGCTTCTTTGACCGCGTCGACATACTGGACTGGATTCCTCCATCTGCTGGACCTTCTTCCGACCCCCTCCTCACCTGAACCCCCTATGTGCCAGTCGTACTCCGTGCCATCTTCTGGCCCATGTATCACCTGGGTACCCTGTGGAGCTGCCTCTGACCCAGCGGCCAGACTGGTGAAGGACACATCCCTGCCACAGTCAGGAGTCGGAGGTCCAGCAGGGGTGGCCACACCAACAACTGCAACCCAGCAGGAGGAGGACGTGCAGGCATCAAGAGCTAGGGCACAGGCACAGCAGCACTATGCTCAAGGTGGAAGCTATGATGGCTCTGGGCCATCAACATCAGAGGGGCAGGCATTGGCCGGAGGGCAGGAGGACCCTGGATTGGGAATGTCTTCCGTGTGGCAGCGGTTTGGGCCAGCACATAGATGCGGAGCGGCGGCGGGCGGAAGAGGCACGGCTCACTATGGTCAGGGCGAAGAACTCCATGCGCAGGGCGCTGAGGCGGGCCGAGTGCCTCGAGGCAATTCGCAGGGAGTTGGAGGTGGACATGGCGTTATCCCTGCAAAACTTCGGGGCTATGGAACAGACCCGCCTCCAGGACATGGAACAGGAGTTCGATGATGCCCTGTCCCGGGAAATCGACAAGTGAGCCGTAAGACTTGCCCACCGCCATTGCATATAGTTAGTTAGTGTTAGGTTTCATTTGTGTTTTTCTTTCATTTGGGGCGCTTGGACTATGCCCCACCTTTTTGTAGATAGTTCTTTATTAGGTAGTCTTTTTCGTAGGTTTCATTTCAATAGTTGGGCTCATGGACCCTGAATTTGTTATTTGTATGTAGTTGAACAGTCGATTTTTCATCATTACTTTTTTTATTTAACCATGGAGCAATGGATTTTACTTATTTCTTTCCCTTTGGATTTGCTTTGTTGGGCAGAGACTTTGGACACATCTTCATTTGGATTTATTTGGATTTTGATTTCATATTTTTTGTTAATTTTGGGACATGCTGCATTTTATTTCTTATTTCCATTATTGTGTGTTTTCATTTGATTCCCTTCATTTTGTGTTCAATACATATTTATTTCATACTTCAATTTGTGGTATTCTCTCATTGGTTTCATGCATGTCACAATGTGCGTTTTCACATTCACTGCCACCCATTGTGTGTGTGTGTGTGAGGGACATGTGTTTATGTACATACTTGCCATTTTGGTTATGTCATGTAATGGGCATTTCAATGTGGGGTGGAGGGAATACTTGGTTGGCTCTTTGGACAGGGGTGGCGTGCAGTGGGCTTTGGGTGGCCATAAGGCCCATGATTGTGGATGATGATGATGTGTTGGGGGGACATGAGTCGGGGCCTGCTGGCAGGTGCCCGTCACTGCTGGGTGGGTGGGGGTGCAGGGGGACATGAGTCGGGGCCTGCTGACAGGTACCCTGCTGGGTGGGTGGGGGTGCAGGGGGACATGAATCAGTGCCTGCTGGCAGGTGCCCGTCACTGCTGGGTGGGTGGGGGTGCAGGGGGACATGAGTCGGGGCCTGCTGACAGGTGAAAGTCACTGCTGGGTGGATGGGGGTGCAGGGGGACATGTGTCGGGGCTTGCTGCTGGCAGGTGCCCGTCATTTCTGGGTGGGTGGGGTGCAGGGGGACATGAGTCGGGGCCTGCGGGTAGGTGCCAGTCACTGCTGGGTGGGTGGGTGGGGGTGCAGGGGGACATGAGTGGGGGCCTGCTGGCAGGTGCCCATCACTGCTGGGTGGGTGGGGGTGCAGGGGGACATGAGTCGGGGCCTGCTGACAGGTGAAAGTCACTGCTGGGTGGATGGGGGTGCAGGGGGACATGTGTCGGGGCCTGCTGCTGGCAGGTGCCCGTCATTGCTGGGTGGGTGGGGTGCAGGGGGACATGAGTCGGGGCCTGCGGGTAGGTGCCCGTCACTGCTTGGTGCAGGGGGACATGAGTGGGGGCCTGCTGGCAGGTGCCCATCACTGCTGGGTGGGTGGGGGTGCAGGGGGACATGAGTCAGGGCCTGCTGGAAGGTGGCCCTCACTGCTGGGTGGGTGGGGGTTCAGGGGGCATGAGTCGGGGCCTGCTGGCAGGTGGCCCTCACTGCCGGGTGGGTGGGAGTGCAGGGGGACAAGAGTGGGTGCTCACTGGTGCATGGTGACATGTGGGCTGGCTGGGTTGCATGCCCAGGGTGGATGGGCTACCTGCGGGGCATGGCCTAGGTGGATGGGCTGCCTGCGGGGCCTGGGGAGGGGGGAGAGGGCACATCTGGGAGGTCCCACACTGCCAATTCGCGTATGAAACTCCCCACGCACCCCCAGAAATACACGTACCCCATTCGCCCAGCAAAATCTCGTGTGCAACTCCACGTGCACTCCCAGAAATTCACGTACCCCGCTCACACAAGGCCTATCGCGTGTGAAACTTCCCACGCACTCCTCAGAATACACCTACCCCCTCGCCCAAGCCCTATCGCGTGTGCAACTCCACACGCACCCCTCAGAATACACGTACCCCGCTTGCACAAGGCCTATCGCGTGTGAAACTTCCCGCACACCCCTCAGTATGCACGTACACCCTCCCACAAGGCCTATCGCATGTATAACTTCCTGCACACCCCAAAATACACATACTCCGCTCGCACAAGGCTTATCGTGTGTGAAACTTCCCGTGCACCCCTCAGTATGCACGTACCCGCTCGCACAAGGCCTATTGCGTGTATAACTTCCTGCGCACCCTCAAAATACATGTACCCCGCTCGCACAACACCTATCGCTTGTTAAACTTCCCATGCACCCGCGTTATACATGTACCCCGCTCGCCCAAGGCCTATTGCATGTATTACTTCCCGTGCACCCCCGTTATACACGTACCCTGCTCGCCCAAGGCCTATCACGTGTTAAACGTCCCGCGCACCCCCGTTATACACGTACCCCGCTCGCCCAAGGCCTATCACGTGTATAACTTCCTGCGCACCCCCCAAATGCACTGTACCGGTCATGTGAACTGGTGCAGGGTTAGCACGGCTCTTTGCGCTGCATTGGGGATTTCAATGCCTTATCCTTGTGCAAGGGGCGTTTTTGGGGGCGTAACTGGCGTTGCAGGATGGCCTCTGTGCCAGCGCTCAAAATGGCTTTGATATTCCATGAATACGCGGTGCGCCAGAATGCTGTTTAGCGCACATGGGTGGCGCAGGCTGGCACACGCTACCTCTCTGGGCAGCTCACGTGCGCTGCCTCTGCACTGAAATCTATGAATTACCCTGAAAATGTCTGACCTAGGAATTTCCCTTAACTCCCATCATTTATTTCATTCCATAAATTACCAACAGAAGTGCACAAGCCACCAGGGAGGCCCATAGTAGCCTCTAATGAGTCTCTATTGGAAAGAACTTCCATATTTGTAGACACTTTGCCCTGTATTAAAGCGGTACGACTGACTTTCTCCAACCAACCAGCATTTACATCCATAGCAGGGTTTATAGTGACTATTTAAATTGTAATTTTTTCGAATGCCATTTTCTTGAATCAATTTTGCCAACAAAAAAAATCAAATGTTTTTTTTTTAATTTTATGTTTAAAATGGGGGGCTCCCCCCAAGCCCCTGTTTTTTTTTAAACACTTTTTTTTCCGAAACCCAAAAAAAATATATATAAAGCAAAAAATAATACATTGGAGAAAAAAAAATCGACAAAATGTTTTCGAGTTAATTGCATTCCGAAAAAATGACTGGATACCCCATAGCAGTGTTGTGGTGCAGTTATATAGATGATCTGTTCGTAATATGGGATGGTAATTATAATTGGGGATAATTATAATTGGGTATTTATAACTCGTTTAATACCCAGAGATTTGTAAGCGCGGACCCTGGATCGAACCTGTGTTGCTCTGCATCGTCTTGCTTCCAAAGCAAGCACATTGTCCCTGAGCTATTCTCCCGAGACAGATTACCAAGGATTTACAAGAATTTGTCCAAATACTGAACAACAATGAAAAAAATGACGATTCACTGAACAGCATAATTATGAAGTGAATTGTATCGTAAAGTCACGAGTATACATGCTAGCAGCTCTCATCCCAAGAGTCTCAAGTGGAGCGTCCCATATGGGGAGTTTCTGAGAGTGAGATGAAACTGCTCCAAGAGCAACACCTTTCTGGAACATTCTAATGTTATAGCCAGTAGATTTTATGCAAGAGAATATCCCAAAAATCTTAATTCAGACTATATTAATGTGTGCAAATGGAAAAGGGCATAATTATTGACCCCCTAACGTAATAACAGAGCAAATGAGAAAGAGGACATCTCGGCAGGAACCCTAAGATTTATCACCACCTTCAATGAAGGGCTTTACTATTAGGAATACATTAAATTAACACTGGCACCTGATATCTTGAGATAAAGATCTAAGACATCACATTGAAGACTATGTCACTACTATCACCTTTAGAAAAGCATCATCTGTACGCTCCATTATTGCACTTCGACTCTTTGAATCTAAGTAAAGTTTACTAAAGCATGTCAGTAGAGCAAGAATATGAATGAATACAAGAATCCACGCACCGGACCAAAATTAGGCCCTGATTCATGGAAGTGATTTATAGTGGTGCAATCCCATAGGAAAATGTTCCATGAATCACACCCTAAATGTGACAGTCAATTCACTGTGTATGTACTCTTCTGTAATTACAATTTATAGTACATAGGGAGCACTAAGCATGAGGCTAAGGTCAGGATCTTACGACATATTAGGGCTATTAAGAACAAACACCCCTTACATCCATTAGATTTCTGTTGCCATTTCATATTATCGTTGTATCTTTTTGTTTGTTTGTTTGTTTGTTTGTTTGTTTATTCACTTTTTATGCGTGCCGGACGCAAGGGTAGCATGGCGCAGTGGCAAGAAAATGCAAAGCTTACAGGTTACATCATAGCATAACGTACAGTATAAAATACAATAAAGGTCCCTGGAACACAGATAATTACAGACTATACAAATTCAAGAAAGGTCAATCAACTTACAGGTTACATCATGGCAAAACGTACAGTAGAAAATACCGTAAGGTCATGGAACACAGATAATTTCAAAATATACAAAGTTCAAGTGAGGGCAATCAGGGTTGTAGGTGACATAGGTCAGCTGAGGTCAGCTGAGGTCAGTTGCGGTGAGGAATTGGATGACATTTTTTCTAAAGCGAGGGTAGGGCAAATCCACTCTCGTGTATTGTGGTAGTGAGTTCCAGGTTTTTGCGTCCTTTACTGGAAAGCTGTTTCCTCAGATCGTCTTTAGTCTAAAGTTGGGTATTGTCAGGCAATTAGAATTGACAGCTCTAGTCGGTCTGAGGGATGTTCTTCTGTGGAATTTGTAAATCAGATAACTGGGGGCGGAATTATTAAGGGCTTTGTGGGTCAGTGATAACATCATAAGTGTTATTTTGTTCTCAGTGGTTAACCAGTTGTGATGGTGTCTGGAGGCGGAGATATGGGATCTTTTGTTTATGCCTAGTGCTGCTAGGGCATTATTTTGTAATATTTGTAGACTTTGAGTTATAGTTTTATTCGCTCCGAAGTAAAGAGCGTTGCAGTAGTCAATTCTAGAGAGTATTAAGGCTCTAGCTAGGATTAAGCAGCTCTTATTGGAAAGGAATGGTTTACCGGCTCTTATTAATTTGCACGTGTAAGCCGTGGAGGAGGCAAGGGATTTTAGCTGTTTATCAAGAGATAGGGTAGAATCAAGATAGAATCCCAGGGTTTTTACGTCCTTGGACACTTGGATGATATTCCCGTCTATTTTAAATGAGGAGAATTCCTGACCTAGTTTTTTGATATTAGCTTGGGATCCCAGGATGATCAACTCTGTCTTATCATCGTTCAGACAGAGGCCACGAGTGGCCATCCATGCCTGGATGATAAGATATACCTTGCTCACCAATTCCGTGTCTTTCGCATGATCCCCAGAAAGTGGGAGGAGGATCTGTGTATCATCTGCATAATAAGTGTAGGTGATACTGAGATGGTCCAAATCATCAAACAAGGGCTTGGTGAATATATTGTTTAGAGTTGGGGAGATGCAGGAGCCCTGGGGGACTCCGCATGAGATAGGGGTGGGATCTGCCGCTGCCGAGGGGGAGAAGAGTCTCATCGTTCTTTCACTCAGAAAAGACTCAATCCATCTGATGGCTTCCGGGGAGAAATGGGCGGCGGAATCGAGGTGACTACAGAGGACTTTATGATCCACCAAATCAAAGGCGGCTGAGAGGTCCAGGAGTAGCAAGAGTACTGTTTTCCCTTTGTCTCTCAGCTCGTCAATTTGGGATTCCAAGTCAATAAGGGCAGTTTCAGTTCCATGTGGCCTTACAAAATGCAATTGTGCTTTATTGTCATATAGTACCATGAATATATTTATGGAATATGACATGCATTGACTTATATATATATATATATATATATATATATATATATATATATATATATATATATATATATATATATATATATACCTATATTTTTCCATGTACTCAATGGTGATTTTAGACTTGCACTAGCACTTTGTAGGAAGCCTACTATTTGTGTCCCTTAGCAAGATGCCATCCATTCAAAAACTCCATTGTGCCATGGTTATAGATGCATTGGAAAAGTAACTATATGTAGCAACTGGTTACTCTGACGAAGCCTGTGAACGGGCCAAACACGTTAGTCGTGTGACTCCTTTCTTTCACCATTAAATCCTTTATGTTTGGATAGAACTTTGGCCTGCGGGTGTATGTTTTGGGGTGCCGCTGCTTTTCCTGACAGAGGGTCTTCCTTGCTCCATTTTTGTGCATTGTATCTGGTTCCGTACACATTTAGGCTGGCACCCACGCCCGGTGCCATTTTTTCGCATTCAACGCTTGCATGCTGTGCGCGTCGTATCTACAGATTATTGTGTATATATATATTATAGGGCAGCGATAGCCACCATATAGTAAAGGAGATAGCCTTGAATCATAGGAAATCCCCAAATTCAATTGCTAATAACCTTTGACCTTCAGGACGGCTATGGCTCATATTTTCCAAACCAAACTTTTGTCACACCCCACTGCCCCTCTACTCCCGCACCCATCCAGACTAGACATTTTGAAAAAGTAATTAAGAAAACAAAAAAACACTGTTTTCCAATAGAGAAAAAGTCAAAATTGTGTAAAGCCAAAGCACAAAAAATGCTGGGTGGATTTGGACCAAATAAGAAACAACTTGGGCATGAAGCATTGACTTAATTTCTGGGACAGGCTTGGGGTTATTTTGTCAAGGAGTTTTTAAAATATTCAACGGGAAAGGGCGTGCCCCCTGCTCCCAAAGAAATTGCTATATCTCCCACAGTGCGTTACAGCAAAGAGGCTTTTCAGAAATGAAAAACCCCCATTTTTTTATGCTTGATGCAAGCGATTACTGTGGTAATGCAAAAATAAAATAGTGCTAAAAATGCTATTTGGAGGAGTAAAAAGGATGCAATTGCATTAGGCTAGAGGTGGGGAGGGGGAAAGTCGGTACCACATGAACAAAGAGAGTTCGGGGTGGTCTAGGGATCCAGTTACAGTTCAAACATTTTCAGATTATAGGGGGAATACAGAGGGAATCTCACAAGATTCCTGTGGCTACAACGGAAGATGCGCTTGGAAAAGAAAATGCATCACACGAACAAAAGAGTGAAATGGGGTCATCAGAGAGAGCCAGGGAGAGAAAAAGCAGCTGAGTGGGGTGGGGTGACCATGGAAAGCAAAGGGGGGTACTTGTTGAGTCTCTGAGAGGACTGGGAAGAGTTTTTGATTTTCAAACATTTTCAGATTATCGGGAGAATACCATGGGGAACACAGCAGGCATAGGAAGTTCATTGCCACTGAACGGAAAGTTCATTGTTATTATCGGGAGACTATCGGGAGAATCGCAAAGGAATAAGAAGAGAGGGGAAAAAAATGAATTTGTTTTACACCTACAATGATCAGATCTACTTGGCATGGGGTAATGGGTCTTTGTAGGTGCGAAACGTGTCGCTTCACACAGGTCCATTTGGCTTTGGGCTCAATTTTTTAAAATGTTGTTTCATATTATATGACAACTTCCTGAATTTTGGATTCTTTGAGGAAGTTTAGATTGTGATCCTAGTACTGTTTGTTCCATTTTTTGTGTTCCACATATATCATCGCGGTGGCGTACCATGATACGATTTGCACCTACCCATTGCTTTGAGCGCACGGATGATATTTTTATGCCTTTGGTTTTGTAGATATATATATATATATATATATATTCAGTGAAAAAACTTTGTTAAAGGGACATTATGGTTAAGTTGCGCTACTAAAAACCTATGAAATTCAGTGAAAAAACTTTGTTAAAGGGACGTTATGGTTCCGAGTAAAACCGAAAAAACCATTGAATTTCTCCAGTTATGGTAAACTAAGCCACCATAACTCGCGCCACCACCGTGCACTGCTAAGCCTAACACCCAGGACATCAAAGATGACATCACAAATGTCATTGATGACATCACTGATGTCATCACATGTGCATTTACCTTTCATGAAAAGTCTGTACAAGGGATTCTTAGTGTAATGTTAATAAAAAAAGTGTCAAAGATTATTGGAATACATATCAAGTGCTAATCAGTGCATTAAGCTATGCATTGATATAAATAGCATTCTATTATTAACTTCAATCCAGTAAGCAATCCGTGAAAAAATTACTTGAGAATTTGGAAACATGTCCATGACCTTCCCAAGTCCTTCTTTCATTGCAAATTGCAAAGAAATTTCAGACACATGTCTAAACTGTTCCCTCCACAATGAATTATAATTATATCTGGATGTTGCTCTGTCTCCAAAGTAGCACAGAGAGGTAACAAGTCCAACCACTTCATTCCACGTACTCCATGCCAGTGTACTTCCACATGTGGGAATCCAAGATCTACAGCTACTCCACAGGTTTCTGCATGCAACTTCAACCAATGTATCCACGAGTCTCCCAAAATCCAAACAATCTGTTTTCTGAAACACACAGCCATAGCTATCTGTTCTTCTCTCAGCAAAAACAGTATCTGAGAAACTCTCTCCTGGCACAACACACCCACTACACTTTCCTGACCAATCCCTTTCAGTGCTCATTCTCATTTGCATGACTTCTGAACCCAAAAATCCCCGGATGTAACACTTGATGTCCGCGAACTACCGCCATGTCCGCAGACATATCGTAACATGAACAGCCCTTCTACCATTTCCAGTTCACTTTCTGTGCCATTCCCTCATTGGATGTAGCTAAGTAGTCACATGACCATCCACCAATCACATTGAAGACCTCTACATCTAACTGCATCATCATAGATCAGCACTGCAAATGTACTGTGAATCTCTCTGAGTACAAGTGTCATATCATTGGCAAGCACCATCTGGAAGAAATACTGTACAAGTCTCCAAGATTTCTACTTGCAGCTCCATGCATATCCATATGCATGAACACAAACTACAGGTATGCATATTTTCTATACAGTACATGAACACATTTTCTAACTGACTTTTAGCTTGTATAATCTGTAAAATGAATCTACTGTCTTTTTTTCAATCTCCTAAAATCAACTGTCACTTACAAATCTTTATACTATTTAATTTCTTTATACATACAAACACTCAAATCATGTTAAACCAACATTTTTGAAATTAAATATATAGACTACATATAGTCAAACAAAATTGCATGCACACTCTATGTTCAAATCTCAAACAATAATACTTGTACAATTACATATATTTTTTTTATTTCTTTATTTATTCGATTACTTACATTTATATAGGACAAGCAGCCCATGACATTGAGGCACTATTACTTGGAAGACCTTAGTTACAGGAATAATGGTACTCAGTGGTACATTATGAATTTCACAAGACATAGTAAAGATATTTTGTTTGCTACAGTTAGTCATTGCAATACAATTTCTTCATTAAGAACATATCATATGTATTCAACTGGTGCGAGGTATCTTATGTAAATAAGATAGTTTTAATGGTTTTGAGGAAGGCGCTGAGGATTTCAATTAAAAAAATCAATGTCTAAATTAAAAACAGTGCTATATACAAACACAATTACTAATTTGTTTCTTTTACAATTGCAGTGAAGACCATTCTCCTGAAAAGAAGCAACCGAATTTGAAGTACAAAGAACAACTAAGAAGTAACCTGCTCATTTTAGAAAAAAAGTAAGTAGAATATCACCATAATATGAACTGAAAACAGTCTACCGTGTAATGCAGTGTCTCCTATACAGACTTTTGCACAGGCTGTAAATAAACGGCTTCTTAAAGAAGTGAAATCTGTGGCGCAAGTCAAGCAATCAAGTATTGTGGGCTCTGACAATACCACCCAGGTTCGTATGGTGGAACAACAGCTGAATCCGAAATTCACATTTAAACAACAAAATCAATGTGTTCACTTTAAAAGTAAGGTACACGAGAAAACATACACTGAAATCCCACGCGGATGTCGCAAACTAGGCATGCAAAATATACAAAGCGATGACGCTGAGGTAAACCTTAATAGGACAAACATTATGAAACTCTTCAAATGTGTGCCGTCGCTAGGCACAATTGTCTCTGATGACATACGCATGGTTGAGTATGCGACTGAAAAGACCTTGGGTCAGGTTTTATTACACATTAATTCAGCAAGCGTTCGCAGCACACTTTTAAAGGCTGGTGATGAATTGCTGTTCTTTGGTTTCGAAATTTTGCCTGAACCGGACCAAGACGAGTCTATTCGAGCTGAAAGATCAAATGTGGGAAAAAATCCACAATCGAAACCAATTGACTCAGATGCACTAAGACAGTCAATGAGCATCAATGTGTCTTTAAGTCCGGCTCAGCCCATACAAAAAAATGTTACATCAAAAAAATATAATCAAAACCAAACCAGGAAACAGTATTAGCCATGACTAGCTAAAAGTGGAAAGCCGACGGTACTTCTATCCTGGAACACACCTGGCTATAAACATCTATTTTAACGATTTTGAAACACCATTTGAAAATGTCTTCATCATCTGTTTGCAAGAAACATGGCAATGCACACCGCCCATCTGTGATGGATTTACTATTTTATTAAATTCAGCAGTTAAAAACGGCAATGGTCGCCCGAGTTCGGGCCTTATAACATTGGTAAGAATAACTCAATCTTGATCATCTCTGATACCAATAAATCCAAATCCATACGTGCAAGGGACCATAATGCACACAATGGAAAAAAATGCTACAGAGAAACGTCACCTATTGATTATAAACATCTATTGGAACCCATTGAAGATCAGTACAGATGGGCTTATTTCTGCAATCTCACATCTAATTGATGACGCAATGTTAGCCTATAATAACTTAACTGTCATCTGTTGTGGTGACATGAATTGTACGTGGTTCCAATATAATCAATCCTCGAAAAATTACCAGCAACTCAAAAATGAAGTGCTCGAGGAAAGAGCGAAAAGATGGCAACTTGCCAAGGGTGTGCGCAACCTCGTAATGTTAAATGGAAATGTAAAAGGAGACGTGCCCGCCAAACCAACTTGGTATCGAGATACAACACATAGCATTCTCGACTATATATGGATCTCGAGCAACCTGGTGCATAAGATAGTGGATCTGCAAATAAAGAAAATGAACTACAGTGATACATAACCTTCTTCAATTACGCTTTATGATGGACATGAACCTGCCAACGAATTTACCTAAGGTTACCTTAGAAACAAATTGTCGCAGAAATCGTCTGTGACTGAGTGGCAACCAAATCCGGTGACTTGGGGCGATGTTAATGAACAAACCAGCCAAACAAGGGCCTGATTATACTCCATTGTTGACAGACTTTACCATCCCTGGAAACACCTCACTAATTTGCGGTCGGACTCATCGTCACATATATTGCAAGCTTCTACATGATGCTAAAAAGGCCTTGCGGAAAGATCTAAGAGTTATAAGGAAGCGCACTTTTACGATGGACGTCCAAAAAGCGATAAAGGGAAGGCGTATGATCTATCGAAATTGGGCAAAGTCACATGCAGTCATAATTGAACAAGATAGTTCTGAGTCCATGCTACACCTAATTCTGACTAAAAATACACGCGACATCTGGAAGATCCTGAATATGGAGCTTTCAAATTGCACCCCAACCTTAATAAACACCATAACAGGTGACGTTTGGAGCAGGCATTTCTCTTTGGTCTTTAAAAAACCTGAATCCGAGGTCCGGCACTAGTGAGTTCTGTTGACACCCAGTGGGATGTGCAGATGGAACATGATGAAATTGTTCATGCAATCAACGCTCTTAAGATCTCACGTGCTGCCGGACCTGACTTGATCTCAAATATCGATTTAAAAAAACATCCAAGTGAATGGGCCGACTTTATTGACAATCTGTTCACAAAAATCAGTCGGTCTAAAGAAATGCCTGAAACTTGGACGACCGCGATCGTGGTGCCAATCCATAAGCGAGGCAGTTGGGACGATCCAAACAACTATCGCCCAATTGCCTTGCTCGACACGATTGGAAAAAATTTTGGGTCGAATTTGCACCTCAAACTTGCCAAATGGGCTGAAATGTCACAGATCAATGACATACGGCAAACTGGATTCACGAAAGGGACCGGAGTGGACGTAAATCTGCTTATCTTGACGATTCTAAAACTGGAAACCCTAAACAAGAACAGCAAGATACATCTTGCTTTCATCGACATGAAACAAGCGTTCGATGGTGTGAATCGAAGCTTATTATGGAAAAAACTGTCAAAGTGGCAATGTCCGGCATCCATTTTAGAACCTATCATTGCTCTTCATGAGCACACTTCAATCAAAGTCTGGCTAAACAACAGCGGAGTGTTATCCAAAGCAATAGCGACCCACAAGGGTGTTAAGCAAGGGTGCCCCCTAGCTGCAGAACTATTCAAACTATTTCTAGCAGATCTCCCGATCTACCTGAATAAAGTCCCATGCTTCTCACCAAAAATAAATCAAATACCAATTAATTGTATAGTCTATGCGGGTGACTTGGTTCTGATGGACAGAACCCAAATTGGATTACAGCGTCTCCTATTTGGCCAAAAATCCTACATGGACCTGAACCAATTGGAAATAAACACTCAAAAAACGAAGATTATGTCCATTGGAAACATCAGAAGCAAAAAAGATAACGTCTTCAGGTGGAAATTTGCTGAAATCAACTTAACAGCTGTTGATTCAATAAAATATCTGGGGATAAAATTTAACAACTCCATTTGTGAACATCAATGGGTTGCAGAATTAACATCCAAAATGTCAAAGTTAGCATTGCAAGCTGTAAAAATCAACAAAAACTTTGGAAAATTCTCGTTGGAACCCATACTCAAATTTTACTTACAAAAAGTAACCCCAATAATAATCTTTGGGGCTGAGGCAGGCTGGAATATAAGTGTGCAAACTTGGCATGCTTTGGAAGGACGCTTTTGGCGGAAAGTTCTGCGGCTGCCACAGGCAACGCCGATAACCATTTTGCGACACGAACTAGCGATTAACTCTATTTATAGGAGAGTGGTTTGGAATTCAATCGCAACAATGTGAAAAATGGCCCTAGTATCATCGGCTCCTGCATATAAAATCTATGCCAACAACAGTATTCCAAACAACTGTGACCTTCTCAGTCTATGGTTTCGCAAACTGCCGGCTTTCCTCACGGCAGCAAAAATAAGCAATCAAGAGCTGCTAAATCGCCCACAGCTTGCAAAAAAGAAGTTCGATAACTGGGCATGGATTGTCAACAACGAATTGAGGTCAAAATTAAAATCGGCAGAAGAAATGGGAAGTGTTCACAGGAAATTAAATGAACCAGCGGGGTATCTATTGCACTGTCCATCTCGTCATCACCGAGACCAATTTTTAAGGTTTCGAGTCAACGCTTTAAAAACCAGAGAAATTCTTTGGCAAAGAAAGGACAAAACCATTGATGACAATCTTTGCAGATTTTGCAGACAATCGACTGAAACAGCCAAACACCTGCTAATCGAATGTACTCAAACTGTTACTCAACGCTCATTACATCTGGGAAACTTTGCACCTCTAGATGAAGATATGGAGATGTGGTGGGGTCGGATTATTTCAGGATGCAATAAAAGACTTGTATGTGCAACCGTGAATTACTTTGACTCGATCCTGAAAGCGGACATTCAAAAATAGAAACATCAGTGGGAGATTGCCTCGGAAGACTGGTGGAGACTGCTTTTGTTTGCCATATTGCTTTTTCTGGTTTTTCTTTTGTTTTGTTGTTTGTTTATCTTGTGATTTGCCTTTTGTGTTTGAAACAAAAGTTTGTCTCTTGAAGTCAAACTGTAGTTTTTCAATAAAAAATAAAAAATAAAATTTGTATTATTACTCAAACACACTGTAAGGTTAATTCATGCTATTTCTGTGCCTAAAAATAGAGATTCTGCACCATTCTGTCCAAAAATCCCCATGTCTTAAACAGCGATTTACAGCCAGAATGGCCCATAAATTCCTATTTTTCGACACACAAATTACCCAAGTCAACCGCTAGAATTTAGATGTTATAGAACAAATAACTGTTTTAATTGTATAGCATTACATTTACTATTTATACTTCTCCACATCACTAGCTTACTTTTTTAGGTCATCTGAACCCCAGTTTAGTAACACATTAATTTAAGAATACCCATCCCTACTAGTTGTAGTTCCCAATGCACAATCACACACCATTACATACATCTTTATCATATTACTCAAACACTCATGCACACAGCACACATACATTGCAGAACACCACAACCCATACTTTCTTTATTTTTTTCAACAGACCCTAAAAAATGCCTACCAAAAATCAAGTCCGTAGAAAGCAACGCAGAAGTAGAGCAAATGAAAATAAAAGTGTCCAACATAAGCATCCATTTCTAGCACAGTTTGTAAAAAAAGTTGAAACAAAACATCTAATACAGTCATTTAGTGAAACAAAAGAAGTTTAAAGTACAAAAACTTTGCCTCCTCTATCAAAATGTAAACCAAACCAAAAAACAATTAGCAGAAAATCAGCTATCACTACAGATAAAACTGCTTCTTTAAATCTTGATATAGTTCAAAGTAAGCATACCAAGAAAAGTATTTCAGCCAAAACGTTCCGTCACAAAGTCCTTCAAAATCTTATAAAAACAGGAGAGAAACCAGGTTAAACGCTTAAAACCTATCGTAGGAAATTAATCTTAGAAGTGTTGATAGACAGTGTAATTCTTCTCAAAAGAAAGTTATTTATTTTAGTGTTAAACAAAATGAAACCACTAACAAAACTAATAACTAAATTATAAAAAAGACTTCTCAATAAACAAAATGTCAACAGAAAGAACTTCTTAAGTATCTGCGGAGGTGAATGGAGTCACACTACGAGCACAGGACCATACTTTAATGAAGAAGCGTACAAACAAAAGCAAACAAATACAATTGCCATACAGAGCAGTGGTCGAGGTTATGAAAAAGTTAATAATACCATAATGGAACAATAAGTACTCCTTACAAAAATATGTCCTGAAAACTTAGAATTACCCTTCCATTCAACTGAATCAGAACGTCTAGTGTACAAATGGCCATGCACGTCAATGTGTAACATTCCCAAACAATTTTAAGTCTTTACGCCAATTCCTCAATCAATATGTGAAAAGTAAAGACAAAATGAAAATTGAACTACTGCAAAATATGGATACCTGTCCAGTACGCAAGTACACAGGACTACAAGGACATTCATTGGCCTGAATTACAGCACCTACTTGCAAAACCACCTTCTGTGATATCAAAAGGATATCAATACATCATTCAACTATAAGAAATCTAGTTTATAAACTGTACTATGCTAAAAGTCCTGCTTTAGCACTAGCCAATTTAAATAACATTCTTCTACATGGTACAGCAAAAGACCTACTAGAAGGAATCAACTATATCCAGAAAAAATATTTTGGAAGTGAAACCCACTTACAGAATTAAATAGCTGTAAACCAAATTAGTAACTATTCTACACATGGCAACCTTTTACTACACATATACAAAAAAGAAATACTAAAATTTAAAAGTACATCAGCTGAAGTACCAAACCATGTGTGTGTTTGTTGCCGGAGAACTTTTTATAAAAGTAACACAAAAACTGTAGACCTATCATACGAAATAGAAGACAATGAAGATTCTAAATGGTTTGAATTAGCTCTCTACCTTATAGCAGAAAACAAAAACGAAATAACTGACCCCGTAATACTTTGTAGTTACTGCACTACAAACCTTGACAACAACCAAACTCCTTCACGTGCTATCACAAATAATTTGGAATTATATCCACTACCAAAACCCCTTCAACAACTTAATTTATATGAGAGCATCATAATTCAAACAGTGCACCCATTTCAAGCAATAATACGCCTTCAACAGAAAACTGCAAAATTACCTCCCTCTGAATTAGTGAAAGGTATTCGTGGAAAAGTAGTGTATTTACCATTAGATCGAAAATAAAATGTGCACACTCTAGGAGTGCAACGTCCAATGCAACACTCTTTAATTATCTTGGTAAATGGAGTACCTACAAAAGACAAAAATATTTGGCAACAGCTGGTAGATTTACATAAAGTTAGAGAAGCCTTGCAATATCTTAAAGAGAATAATGAATATTAGAAAGAAATTAATATTGAAGAAAACTTGAAGGATACAACTGAAATAATTCAAGAGACACAAGAAGCTGGACAATTTGAGCTCCTAGATCCTGCTACAATATCAAACACTTTGGACCATTATACAATTCATCCATTGCACTCTAATGACACCATAGAAGATGCACTGGAAATGTGCCAAATGCGTCAAACAAAAGGATCACCAATCAGCATATAGGAAAAAAGTATAGAAGCACGTGTTTTTCCTCTACTTTTTCCTACTGGCAAAGGAGGAAGGTACGATGATAGACCTATTCAAATATCAGCATCAGAATACCGCTCATTACGGATGTATTCTGAAGATCCCAGATTTAGAGAAAATGTGGAATACATATTCCACCTACTCTTTGAAAGTGAACTAGCAACTTTATGTTACAGAGTTGCACACATATTAAAATCAGGATCACACTTTCAAAATATGACAGCTACACAATTATTACAAAAAGTGCAACAAAAAGATGAGGTTTTACAATCAAATATTACAAATCTATTAGCAAATATGCATGGTACTAAAGAGTACTGGTTTCGACGTCATGGAGATGTACGTTGTATGATCAGAAACCTTGGCCCACCCACTTGGTTTGTTACATTATGTTGTACAGAATATGCATGGGAAGATTTACATGATTTCCTACGCATATCAAACAAAAACAAAACAAACATAGATATACTAACACCTGGAGAACTTTGTTCTCTGGATCCTGTTAATGTTTCAAGATATTTTCATCATCGCTTCATTGCTATGCTACTTTTTATTTGTAATAAAACTGTTCCTCCCCTTGGAGAAGTGCAACACTTCTTTTGGAGAAAAGAATACCAAGCCAGAGAAGCACCACATATCCACATGCTTTTATGGATTAAAGATGCTCCTAAATTTGGTCAAGACAGTGATGCCACTGTTTTACAGTTTATCGAAAAATATGTCACTTGTGAAATTCCATCGGAACCCAAAAATAGTGATCTTCATGCAGAAATTTTACAATTTCAAAGACACAAATGTGGCAAATATTGTCGTCGCAAATACAAAAACAAAGGGAAATACTACACCAAATGCCGATTTGGTTTCCCTAGACCAGTTACAAATACAGGTCAAGTGAACAACCTCATGTCTTCAGTTAAACATAGTGTTAAAGGTAAGTCACCTAAAAATACATATTACATAAAAAGAAAATAAGGAGAAAAATATATCAATGATTACAATGTAATCATTGCCCACTTATGGAATGCAAACATAGATGTGCAGTACATTGCAGACAATTCTACTGCAGTTGCACGATATGTCACAGCATACTTAACCAAAGCAGAAAAGACAGAGCTGCAAGAGCTCTGGAATGACCTGTCATCAGATAAAACAGTGTCTCAAAAAATATACAGCTTGGGCATAAAAATGCTGTCCCATAGAAAATGTGGATCCTATGAAGCAGCTGATCCTTTAACTGGTACTGCACTGTATGGTAAATCTGAAAATATAGTATGGCTAAGTCTTGGTCCAGCTAAATCTAGAAAAAGAGTTCTAAAATCATACGAAGATATAGAAACAATAGCCAAACATGATCCCAACAGCCAAGACTTTTTAAAAAACAATTTATTGGACACATACTACCAAACAGGAGTACCACTTTGGAAACCATGTGTCTATACCACATAGCCCTAAACTACACATACAAAAATAATATAAAACCTGATGAAAAAAACGGTAAATACAAAGTGACAAACTGTGAAGGCAGCTTAGTAAAACTCACCAAACCAAATTTAATTAATCATATCAAATTGTCATTAAAGACTCTTCAACATAAAGAAGTATATTACATGTCCCTGCTACAATTCTTTAAACCATGGAGAAAAGAAGAAGAAATACTAGATAACTATGACTCATATGAAGACGCTTTCAAAGCAAATGAAAGCACTATAACTGATGTAAACGTTACACAGTACAAAACAATGTTGCACAATGAACAGTAACACGAAGAAGAACTCCAGGCCCAACTAGATAAGGACACTCCTGACAGTAGTCAACCTTCTGTAACAGGAAGCCAACAACCACTGGGAGAGCCACTAACAACAAATTAGGCAGAATTAGCTATGATAGAAGTAGAAAACACCATGTGTCAGTATGAAGATAAAGAAGACTTAACTATACTACAATCAAAACTAAACAATGAGCAACGTAGCATTTTTCAAGAAGTAACAAAAGAAATTGCACATGGTGTACAACATGAAAACAAAGAATGCACCTGCCAAAATTACAAACCTATACTATTGTACATCAGTGGTGAAGCTGGTTCTGGCAAAACATTCCTAATCAAAATCATCAAGTTCCTTCAACAATTGACAAACAACAAACTGTCAGCTGTTGTCACTGCCCCCACAGGTTTAGCTGCCTACAACATAGGTGATGTCACTTTACACCGATTACTACTCCTGCCAGTAGAACACCAAAACAAATTAGACTATTACAAACTTTCTACAGAAGCTGCAATGGAACTACGCAAAGTATTGAAACAAATGAAAATGCTTCTAATAGATGAAGTGAGCATGGTGTCCAACCTAATGTTGGCTTTGATTCACCTCCGATTACAAGAAGTACTCAAAACAAACTATGAAGAGCTCTTTGCAGGAAAACACATTATTGTTTTCAGAGATCTTCTTCAATTGACACCAGTAAAAGGTGAGCCTATTTTTAAAACATTAGGACACAACTCTGCCGTAAACCTGTTGGCAGCATTGGAAATGTCAACCTTTGGCAACATTTCCAATAAAGAGAATTAACAGAAAACATGCAGCAATCTGCAGATCTCACTTATGTCAACATCTTAACAAGTATCAGAGTTGGTATACTTTCTAAAGAAGCAGAAGCAATATTGAAAAACCGGCGCATTCATGCACTTTATGGTGATAATGCATGTGCTACAGATGTTATGGAACAATTAGCCCACATAAATGTCAATTGTATGGCCTTAATGCCAACTCTTGCAAGCTGTTTCAAATTCAATGAAATAATGTTAAGTAAAGAAATGCAACCAATAATGGAAATTAGCGCCACAGACAAACTAGATGTGCATGGTATGACACTACCCATGTGTGACCAAGCCACACCAAGACTAAATAGTTTAGAAAAATCAATCTCAAACACAGCAGGATTGGAAAAGATATTAAAATTATCCTTAAATTGCAGAGTAATGCTTAAACGTAACCTTAACGTGGACCAAGGACTAGTTAATGGAGCACTGGGTACAGTTGTTGGCTTTCAAACATACCCACGTGACAACAAAATTCAGTTTGTCAATGTTCTCTTTGACAAACTTTCAGAAGTAAAAAGGATAGGACGCTCAACAGCTCGATTCCTTCTCTTCAAAGACATGTATGTACGCAGAGAACTATTTTCTCTAACTCTTGCATACGCAGTCACCATTCATAAATCACATGGTCTTACCCTAGACAAAGCAATGATAGACATTGGTAACACAGTCTTTAAAGAAGGCATGAGCTACGTAGCACTATCACGCTTACGTACACTTGACGGTCTATTTCTAATCAACTTTGATGCAAGTAAAGTAAACACTGATATTCCTTGCATTTTAGAATACAATAGACTTCGCTCACTATACACCCCCCATCTAAACACATATTCTGTACCACAAAAAGTAAAACGTTGTAAAAGAAAACTAAATCAAACTGAAATGCAACATGATGTCACTGCAAATCCTCCAAAGAGAGTAAAAGAAACTAAAACTTCATCAAGTACCACAAACATAAAAGAACCCATTAGGGAAAGTAAACCAGGTACTTCATCAAAGATGGAAGACAAACAAAAAAAAATCAATCAGATACAGAACTACCTGGTCCATTTAAACTCTCAAATATAGCTGGAGAAAGTTGCTACGCAAATGTAGCAATGAATATTCTATTTCAATTGTCACCAATTGTTGACAACATTTACTTGCACAGTACAGACCAAGTGTGTTTGCAAATGTTAGTACTTCACAGAAATGAAACAAACAATCCTGATAACAAGTATAGTGTTTATGGAATAAGACAACAATTGGACTACTGTGCTGGAATGGTGAAATTCAATATAAACACACAGGAAGATTTCTAATGTACTTACTACAATTACTGGAAAATAAAAACATACCTATGAATGAAATCTTCCAGATTTCATACATGTTGAAACATACATGCACTCTCTGCAACAATGTGACACAAGAAAAAATCCCCAATGAACTCTTCATATATATATATCAATACCTAATTGTGAATCCATTCCATTTCAGCAACTTGTACAAAATGCAAACCATGGTAGATTATGTACTACCTGCAATTCGGATAATCGCTCCACGTTAGTAATACAAACACATAGTAAATACGTAATACTAATGCTTCTACGATACAATGCAGATGGTCCCAAAAACAACTGCAAGCTGACTGGATTCACACATGGTCAAATATCACTTGGTAAGAAAACCTTCACAACAATAGGTATAATCTACCACGCAGGAGCCACAACCAATTCAGGGCACTGCACTGCATATATGAAAAAGAAATGTGGATGGTTTGAATGTAATGATAGTACCATTACTCTAAAGCAGAGATTACCAGCAAATCTTACAAACGCTTATTTAATGTTCTTAAAACCAAAATTTGATAACTAAACTGTACTTAAACCTTGCGTAAACTTATAGTAAGAAAATATAAACTGTTAGAATATTCCAAAAGCTATCTAACTTCCCAAAGATTCTACAACAACTAATCAGATAAATGAATACCACTAAATTAGAGCAAAAAATAGACAGTTAGAATACTCCAATTGGTATCTAACTGCTCCAAAATTTTACAATATCCAAACAAATAAATCAATACCACTAAAATATATAAAAAAATAGACAGTTAGAATACGCCTACTGGTATCTAACTGCTCCAAAATTTTACAATATCCAAACAAATAAATAATATGTTACTGCTCCAAAAAACTGCAACAAGCCAATATACAAAGCATTAGCCAGAAACAACAAGTGAACACTGAAAACAAACAAACAAATAAACTGTAGTTCAACAGAAAAAGTTTTTTTTAATCCAATATGGATTTTTTTTTCTCCCACAGACCCAATGATTTTAGCAACAAACACAGAAACTGAGCAAATTGCACAGTACTCTGGTTTGTAATCTACTAAATATGAGGGTCCAAAAAAAAAATTGTTGATTATACAATGTAATAAGTTATTACAAAATACTAATACTAACATGCTATTTTCTTTTATCACAGAAATGAACAAGAAATACATGTACTCCAGTTACTAAACCAAACAGTAAGGATATTATAATAAGTACAACCATCGCAGCATATCACACGCATAGTGGCTTATAACTTTGTTCCTTATAAATTTGTTTTTGACTCAAAGTTATAAGCAACTATGAGTGTGATATGCTGCGGTGGTTGTACTTATTATAATATACTTACTGTTTGGTTTAGTAACTGGAGTACATGTATTTCTTGTTCATTTCTGTGATGGCCATGCACCCAAGACTCTATACCCTGGCGACAACCACCGCAGCATATCACACCCATAGAGTCAAACATTTCAACTATGGCCTATGGAAACTTTTAGTGTCCGCGGACATTATGAGTGTTCTTAGAACACTTTCAGCTTGCCAGCGAACAATATGGACAGCGTCCTCAGAACACCCCCATTTCATTTATTTGCGAACATTTCAGGACACCGCAAGTGTTCTTAGAACACATTCAACTTGCAAGAGAACAATACGGACAGCGTCCCCAGAACACCCCCATTTTTTTATTTGCGATCATTTCAGGACACCGCAAGTGTTCTTAGAACACATTCAACTTTCCAGCGAACAATATGGACAGTGTCTTCAGGACACACCCTACGAACATTTCAGGACACCACGAGGGTTCTTAGAACACTTTCAACTTGACAACGAACAATACGGAGAGCGTCCTCAGGACATCCCCAAACAATATGGACAGCGTCTTCAGGACACCCCCTACGAACATTTCAAGACACCGCGAGGGTTCTTAGAACACTTTCAACTTGACAACGAACAATACGGACAGCATCCTCAGGACACCCCCATTTTGTTTATTTACAAACATTTCAGGATACCGCGAGTGTGCTTAGAACACTTTCAACTTGCCAGTGAACAATACAGACAGCGTCCTCAGGACACCCCATTTTGTTTATTTACAAACAGTTCAGAACACCGCGGGTGTTCTTAGAACACATTAAACTTCCCATCGAACAATACTGAAAGCGTCCTGAGGACACCCCCATTTTGTTTATTTACGAACATTTCAGGACACAGCGAGTGTTCTTAGAACACTTTCAAGTTGTCAGCGAACAATACAAACAGCGTCCTCAGGACACCCCCATTTTGTTTATTTACGAACATTTCAGGACACCGCGAGAGCTCTTAGAACACTTTAAAGTTGCCATCGAACAATACGGACAGCGTCCTCAGGACACCCCCATTTTGTTTATTTATGAACATTTCAGGGCACCGCGAGTGTTCTTAGAACACTTTCAACTTGCCAGCTAACAATACGGACAGCGTCCTCAGGACACCCCCATTTTGTTTATTTACAAACATTTCAGGACACCGCGAGTGTTCTTAGAACACTTTCAACTTGCCAGTGAACAATACGGACAACGTCCTCAGGACAACCCCATTTTGTTTATTTACGAACATTTTAGAACACCGCGAGTGTTCTTAGAACACATTAAACTTCCCAGCGAACAATACTGAAAGCGTCCTGAGGACACCCCTATTTTGTTTATTTACGAACAATTCAGGACACAGCGAGTGTTCTTAGAACACTTTCAAGTTGTCAGCGAACAATACGAACAGCGTCCTCAGGACACCCCCATTTTGTTTATTTACGAACATTTCAGGACACCGCGAGAGCTCTTAGAACACTTTAAAGTTGCCAGCGAACAATATGGACAGCGTCCTCAGGACACCCCCATTTTGTTTATTTATGAACATTTCAGGACACCGCGAGTGTTCTTAGAACACTTTCAACTTGCCAGCTAACAATACGGACAGCGTCCTCAGGACACCCCCATTTTGTTTATTTACGAACATTTCAGGACACCGCGAGTGTTCTTAGAACACTTTCAACTTGCCAGCGAACAATACGGACACCGTCCTCAGGACACCCCCATTTTGTTTATTCACAAACATTTCAGGACACCGCAAGTGTTCTTAAAACACTTTCAAGTTCTCAGCGAACAATACGGAGAGCGGCCTCAGGACACCCCCATTTTGTTTATTTACAAACATTTCAGGACACCGCTAGTGTTCTTAGTACACATTCAACTTGCAAGAGAACAATACGGACAGCGTCCTCAGAACACCCCCATTTTTTATTTGCGAACATTTCAGGACACCACAAGTGTTCTTAGAACACATTCAACTTGCCAGCGAACAATATGGACAGTGTCTTCAGGACACCACCTACCAACATTTCAGGACACCACAAGGGTTCTTAGAACACTTTCAACTTGACAACGAACAATACGGACAGCGTCCTCAGGACATCCCCAAACAATATGGACAGCGTTTTCAGGACACCCCCTACGAACATTTCAGGACACCGCGAGGGTTCTTAGAACACTTTCAACTTGACAATGAACAATACGGACAGCATCCTCAGGACACCCCCATTTTGTTTATTTGCAAATATTTCAGGACACCGCGAGTGTTCTTAGAATGCATTCAACTTCCCATGGAACAATACGGACAGCGTCCTCAGGACACTCCCATTTTGTTTATTTACAAACATTTCAGGATACCGCGCGTGTTCTTAAAACACTTTCAACTTGCCAGTGAACAATACGGACAGCGTCCTCAGGACACCCCCATTTTGTTTATTTACGAACATTTTAGAACACCGCGAGTGTTCTTAGAACACATTAAACTTCCCATCGAACAATACTGAAAGCGTCCTGAGGACACCCCCATTTTGTTTATTTACGAACATTTCAGGACACCGCGAGAGCTCTTAGAACACTTTAAAGTTGCCAGCGAACAATACGGACAGCGTCCTCAGAACACCCCCATTTTGTTTATTTACGAACATTTCAGGACACCGCGAGTGTTCTTAGAACACTTTCAACTTGCCAGCTAACAATACGGACAGCGTCCTCAGGACACCCCCATTTTGTTTATTTACGTACATTTCAGGACACCGCGAGTGTTCTTAGAACACTTTCAACTTGCCAGCGAACAATACGGACACCGTCCTCAGGACACCCCCATTTTGTTTATTCACAAACATTTCAGGACACCGCAAGTGTTCTTAAAACACTTTCAAGTTCTCAGCGAACAATACGGAGAGCGGCCTCAGGACACCCCCATTTTGTTTATTTGCGAACATTTCAGGACACCACAAGTGTTCTTAGAACACATTCAACTTGCCAGCGAACAATATGGACAGTGTCTTCAGGACACCACCTACCAACATTTCAGGACACCACAAGGGTTCTTAGTACACATTCAACTTGCAAGAGAACAATACGGACAGCGTCCTCAGAACACCCCCATTTTTTTATTTGCGAACATTTCAGGACACCACAAGTGTTCTTAGAACACATTCAACTTGCCAGCGAACAATATGGACAGTGTCTTCAGGACACCACCTACCAACATTTCAGGACACCACAAGGGTTCTTAGTACACATTCAACTTGCAAGAGAACAATACGGACAGCGTCCTCAGAACACCCCCATTTTTTTATTTGCGAACATTTCAGGACACCACAAGTGTTCTTAGAACACATTCAACTTGCCAGCGAACAATATGGACAGTGTCTTCAGGACACCACCTACCAACATTTCAGGACACCACAAGGGTTCTTAGAACACTTTCAACTTGACAACGAACAATACGGACAGCGTCCTCAGGACATCCCCAAACAATATGGACAGCGTCTTCAGGACACCCCCTACGAACATTTCAGGACACCGCGAGGGTTCTTAGAACACTTTCAACTTGACAATGAACAAAACGGACAGCATCCTCAGGACACCCCCATTTTGTTTATTTGCAAATATTTCCGGACACCGCGAGTGTTCTTAGAATGCATTCAACTTCCCATGGAACAATACGGACAGCGTCCTCAGGACACTCCCATTTTGTTTATTTACAAACATTTCAGGATACCGCGCGTGTTCTTAGAACACTTTCAACTTGCCAGTGAACAATACGGACAGCGTCCTCAGGACACCCCCATTTTGTTTATTTACGAACATTTCAGGACACAGCGAGTGTTCTTAGAACACTTTCAAGTTGTCAGCGAACAATATGAACAGCGTCCTCAGGACACCCCCATTTTGTTATTTACGAACATTTCAGGACACCGCGAGTGTTCTTAGAACACTTTCAACTTGCCAGCTAACAATACGGACAGCGTCCTCAGGACACCCCCATTTTGTTTATTTACGAACATTTCAGGACACCGCGAGTGTTCTTAGAACACTTTCAACTTGCCAGCGAACAATACGGACACCGTCCTCAGGACACCCCCATTTTGTTTATTCACAAACATTTCAGGACACCGCAAGTGTTCTTAAAACACATTCAAGTTCTCAGCGAACAATACGGAGAGCGGCCTCAGGACACCCCCATTTTGTTTATTTACAAACATTTCAGGACACCGCTAGTGTTCTTAGTACACATTCAACTTGCAAGAGAACAATACGGACAGCGTCCTCAGAACACCCCCATTTTTTTATTTGCGAACATTTCAGGACACCACAAGTGTTCTTAGAACACATTCAACTTGCCAGCGAACAATATGGACAGTGTCTTCAGGACACCACCTACCAACATTTCAGGACACCACAAGGGTTCTTAGAACACTTTCAACTTGACAACGAACAATACGGACAGCGTCCTCAGGACATCCCCAAACAATATGGACAGCGTCTTCAGGGCACCCCCTACGAACATTTCAGGACACCGCGAGGGTTCTTAGAACACTTTCAACTTGACAATGAACAATACGGACAGCATCCTCAGGACACCCCCATTTTGTTTATTTGCAAATATTTCAGGACACCGCGAGTGTTCTTAGAATGCATTCAACTTCCCATGGAACAATACGGACAGCGTCCTCAGGACACTCCCATTTTGTTTATTTACAAACATTTCAGGATACCGCGCGTGTTCTTAGAACACTTTCAACTTGCCAGTGAACAATACGGACAGCGTCCTCAGGACACCCCCATTTTGTTTATTTACGAACATTTTAGAACACCGCGAGTGTTCTTAGAACACATTAAACTTCCCATCGAACAATACTGAAAGCGTCCTGAGGACACCCCCATTTTGTTTATTTACGAACATTTCAGGACACCGCGAGAGCTCTTAGAACACTTTAAAGTTGCCAGCGAACAATACTGACAGCGTCCTCAGAACACCCCCATTTTGTTTATTTACGAACATTTCAGGACACCGCGAGTGTTCTTAGAACACTTTCAACTTGCCAGCTAACAATACGGACAGCGTCCTCAGGACACCCCCATTTTGTTTATTTACGAACATTTCAGGACACCGCGAGTGTTCTTAGAACACTTTCAACTTGCCAGCGAACAATACGGACACCGTCCTCAGGACACCCCCATTTTGTTTATTCACAAACATTTCAGGACACCGCAAGTGTTCTTAAAACACTTTCAAGTTCTCAGCGAACAATACGGAGAGCGGCCTCAGGACACCCCCATTTTGTTTATTTACAAACATTTCAGGACACCGCTAGTGTTCTTAGTACACATTCAACTTGCAAGAGAACAATACGGACAGCGTCCTCAGAACACCCCCATTTTTTTATTTGCGAACATTTCAGGACACCACAAGTGTTCTTAGAACACATTCAACTTGCCAGCGAACAATATGGACAGTGTCTTCAGGACACCACCTACCAACATTTCAGGACACCACAAGGGTTCTTAGAACACTTTCAACTTGACAACGAACAATACGGACAGCGTCCTCAGGACATCCCCAAACAATATGGACAGCGTCTTCAGGACACCCCCTACGAACATTTCAGGACACCGCGAGGGTTCTTAGAACACTTTCAACTTGACAATGAACAATACGGACAGCATCCTCAGGACACCCCCATTTTGTTTATTTGCAAATATTTCAGGACACCGCGAGTGTTCTTAGAATGCATTCAACTTCCCATGGAACAATACGGACAGCGTCCTCAGGACACTCCCATTTTGTTTATTTACAAACATTTCAGGATACCGCGCGTGTTCTTAGAACACTTTCAACTTGCCAGTGAACAATACGGACAGCGTCCTCAGGACACCCCCATTTTGTTTATTTACAAACATTTCAGGATACCGCGAGTGTGCTTAGAACACTTTCAACTTGCCAGTGAACAATACAGACAGCGTCCTCAGGACACCCCATTTTGTTTATTTACAAACAGTTCAGAACACCGCGGGTGTTCTTAGAACACATTAAACTTCCCATCGAACAATACTGAAAGCGTCCTGAGGACACCCCCATTTTGTTTATTTACGAACATTTCAGGACACAGCGAGTGTTCTTAGAACACTTTCAAGTTGTCAGCGAACAATACAAACAGCGTCCTCAGGACACCCCCATTTTGTTTATTTACGAACATTTCAGGACACCGCGAGAGCTCTTAGAACACTTTAAAGTTGCCATCGAACAATACGGACAGCGTCCTCAGGACACCCCCATTTTGTTTATTTATGAACATTTCAGGGCACCGCGAGTGTTCTTAGAACACTTTCAACTTGCCAGCTAACAATACGGACAGCGTCCTCAGGACACCCCCATTTTGTTTATTTACAAACATTTCAGGACACCGCGAGTGTTCTTAGAACACTTTCAACTTGCCAGTGAACAATACGGACAACGTCCTCAGGACAACCCCATTTTGTTTATTTACGAACATTTTAGAACACCGCGAGTGTTCTTAGAACACATTAAACTTCCCAGCGAACAATACTGAAAGCGTCCTGAGGACACCCCTATTTTGTTTATTTACGAACAATTCAGGACACAGCGAGTGTTCTTAGAACACTTTCAAGTTGTCAGCGAACAATACGAACAGTGTCCTCAGGACACCCCCATTTTGTTTATTTACGAACATTTCAGGACACCGCGAGAGCTCTTAGAACACTTTAAAGTTGCCAGCGAACAATATGGACAGCGTCCTCAGGACACCCCCATTTTGTTTATTTATGAACATTTCAGGACACCGCGAGTGTTCTTAGAACACTTTCAACTTGCCAGCTAACAATACGGACAGCGTCCTCAGGACACCCCCATTTTGTTTATTTACGAACATTTCAGGACACCGCGAGTGTTCTTAGAACACTTTCAACTTGCCAGCGAACAATACGGACACCGTCCTCAGGACACCCCCATTTTGTTTATTCACAAACATTTCAGGACACCGCAAGTGTTCTTAAAACACTTTCAAGTTCTCAGCGAACAATACGGAGAGCGGCCTCAGGACACCCCCATTTTGTTTATTTACAAACATTTCAGGACACCGCTAGTGTTCTTAGTACACATTCAACTTGCAAGAGAACAATACGGACAGCGTCCTCAGAACACCCCCATTTTTTTATTTGCGAACATTTCAGGACACCACAAGTGTTCTTAGAACACATTCAACTTGCCAGCGAACAATATGGACAGTGTCTTCAGGACACCACCTACCAACATTTCAGGACACCACAAGGGTTCTTAGAACACTTTCAACTTGACAACGAACAATACGGACAGCGTCCTCAGGACATCCCCAAACAATATGGACAGCGTTTTCAGGACACCCCCTACGAACATTTCAGGACACCGCGAGGGTTCTTAGAACACTTTCAACTTGACAATGAACAATACGGACAGCATCCTCAGGACACCCCCATTTTGTTTATTTGCAAATATTTCAGGACACCGCGAGTGTTCTTAGAATGCATTCAACTTCCCATGGAACAATACGGACAGCGTCCTCAGGACACTCCCATTTTGTTTATTTACAAACATTTCAGGATACCGCGCGTGTTCTTAGAACACTTTCAACTTGCCAGTGAACAATACGGACAGCGTCCTCAGGACACCCCCATTTTGTTTATTTACGAACATTTTAGAACACCGCGAGTGTTCTTAGAACACATTAAACTTCCCATCGAACAATACTGAAAGCGTCCTGAGGACACCCCCATTTTGTTTATTTACGAACATTTCAGGAGACCGCGAGAGCTCTTAGAACACTTTAAAGTTGCCAGCGAACAATACGGACAGCGTCCTCAGAACACCCCCATTTTGTTTATTTACGAACATTTCAGGACACCGCGAGTGTTCTTAGAACACTTTCAACTTGCCAGCTAACAATACGGACAGCGTCCTCAGGACACCCCCATTTTGTTTATTTACGAACATTTCAGGACACCGCAAGTGTTCTTAAAACACATTCAAGTTCTCAGCGAACAATACGGAGAGCGGCCTCAGGACACCCCCATTTTGTTTATTTACAAACATTTCAGGACACCGCTAGTGTTCTTAGTACACATTCAACTTGCAAGAGAACAATACGGACAGCGTCCTCAGAACACCCCCATTTTTTTATTTGCGAACATTTCAGGACACCACAAGTGTTTTTAGAACACATTCAACTTGCCAGCGAACAATATGGACAGTGTCTTCAGGACACCACCTACCAACATTTCAGGACACCACAAGGGTTCTTAGAACACTTTCAACTTGACAACGAACAATACGGACAGCGTCCTCAGGACATCCCCAAACAATATGGACAGCGTCTTCAGGGCACCCCCTACGAACATTTCAGGACACCGCGAGGGTTCTTAGAACACTTTCAACTTGACAATGAACAATACGGACAGCATCCTCAGGACACCCCCATTTTGTTTATTTGCAAATATTTCAGGACACCGCGAGTGTTCTTAGAATGCATTCAACTTCCCATGGAACAATACGGACAGCGTCCTCAGGACACTCCCATTTTGTTTATTTACAAACATTTCAGGATACCGCGCGTGTTCTTAGAACACTTTCAACTTGCCAGTGAACAATACGGACAGCGTCCTCAGGACACCCCCATTTTGTTTATTTACGAACATTTTAGAACACCGCGAGTGTTCTTAGAACACATTAAACTTCCCATCGAACAATACTGAAAGCGTCCTGAGGACACCCCCATTTTGTTTATTTACGAACATTTCAGGACACCGCGAGAGCTCTTAGAACACTTTAAAGTTGCCAGCGAACAATACTGACAGCGTCCTCAGAACACCCCCATTTTGTTTATTTACGAACATTTCAGGACACCGCGAGTGTTCTTAGAACACTTTCAACTTGCCAGCTAACAATACGGACAGCGTCCTCAGGACACCCCCATTTTGTTTATTTACGAACATTTCAGGACACCGCGAGTGTTCTTAGAACACTTTCAACTTGCCAGCGAACAATACGGACACCGTCCTCAGGACACCCCCATTTTGTTTATTCACAAACATTTCAGGACACCGCAAGTGTTCTTAAAACACTTTCAAGTTCTCAGCGAACAATACGGAGAGCGGCCTCAGGACACCCCCATTTTGTTTATTTACAAACATTTCAGGACACCGCTAGTGTTCTTAGTACACATTCAACTTGCAAGAGAACAATACGGACAGCGTCCTCAGAACACCCCCATTTTTTTATTTGCGAACATTTCAGGACACCACAAGTGTTCTTAGAACACATTCAACTTGCCAGCGAACAATATGGACAGTGTCTTCAGGACACCACCTACCAACATTTCAGGACACCACAAGGGTTCTTAGAACACTTTCAACTTGACAACGAACAATACGGACAGCGTCCTCAGGACATCCCCAAACAATATGGACAGCGTCTTCAGGACACCCCCTACGAACATTTCAGGACACCGCGAGGGTTCTTAGAACACTTTCAACTTGACAATGAACAATACGGACAGCATCCTCAGGACACCCCCATTTTGTTTATTTGCAAATATTTCAGGACACCGCGAGTGTTCTTAGAATGCATTCAACTTCCCATGGAACAATACGGACAGCGTCCTCAGGACACTCCCATTTTGTTTATTTACAAACATTTCAGGATACCGCGCGTGTTCTTAGAACACTTTCAACTTGCCAGTGAACAATACGGACAGCGACCTCAGGACACCCCCATTTTGTTTATTTACGAACATTTTAGAACACCGCGAGTGTTCTTAGAACACATTAAACTTCCCATCGAACAATACTGAAAGCGTCCTGAGGACACCCCCATTTTGTTTATTTACGAACATTTCAGGACACAGCGAGTGTTCTTAGAACACTTTCAAGTTGTCAGCGAACAATATGAACAGCGTCCTCAGGACACCCCCATTTTGTTATTTACGAACATTTCAGGACACCGCGAGAGCTCTTAGAACACTTTAAAGTTGCCAGCGAACAATACGGACAGCGTCCTCAGGACACCCCCATTTTGTTTATTTATGAATATTTCAGGACACCGCGAGTGTTTTTAGAACACTTTCAACTTGCCAGCTAACAATACGGAGAGCGTCCTCAGGACATCCCCATTTTGTTTATTTACGAACATTTCAGGACACCGCGAGTGTTCTTAGAACACTTTCAACTTGCCAGCGAACAATACGGACACCGTCCTCAGGACACCCCCATTTTGTTTATTCACAAACATTTCAGGACACCGCAAGTGTTCTTAGAACACATTCAACTTTCCAGCGAACAATATGGACAGTGTCTTCAGGACACCTCCTACGAACATTTCAGGACACCACGAGGGTTCTTAGAACACTTTCAACTTGACAACGAACAATACGGACAGCGTCCTCAGGACATCCCCAAACAATATGGACAGCATCTTCAGGACACCCCCTACGAACATTTCAGGACACCGCGAGGGTTCTTAGAACACTTTCAACTTGACAACGAACAATACGGACAGCATCCTCAGGACACCCCCATTTTGTTTATTTGCGAATATTTCAGGAAACAGCGAGTGTTCTTAGAATGCATTCAACTTGCCATCGAACAATACGGACAGCGTCCTCAGGACACTCCCATTTTGTTTATTTACAAACATTTCAGGATACCGCGAGTGTTCTTAGAACACTTTCAACTTGCCAGTGAACAATACGGACAGCGTCCTCAGGACACACCCATTTTGTTTATTTACGAACATTTCAGAACACCGCGAGTGTTCTTAGAACACATTAAACTTCCCATCGAACAATACTGAAAGCGTCCTGAGGACACCCCCTTTTTGTTTATTTACGAACATTTCAGGACACAGCGAGTGTTCTTAGAACACTTTCAAGTTGTCAGCGAACAATACAAACAGCGTCCTCAGGACACCCCCATTTTGTTTATTTACGAACATTTCAGGACACAGCGAGTGTTCTTAGAACACTTTCAAGTTGTCAGCGAACAATACAAACAGCGTCCTCAGGACACCCCCATTTTGTTTATTTACGAACATTTCAGGACACCGCGAGAGCTCTTAGAACACTTTAAAGTTGCCAGCGAACAATACGGACAGCGTCCTCAGGACACCCCCATTTTGTTTATTTATGAACATTTCAGGACACCGCGAGTGTTCTTAGAACACTTTCAACTTGCCAGCTAACAATACGGACAGCGTCCTCAGGACACCCCCATTTTGTTTATTTACGAACATTTCAGGACACCGCGAGTGTTCTTAGAACACTTTCAACTTGCCAGCGAACAATACGGACACCGTCCTCAGGACACTCCCATTTTGTTTATTCACAAACATTTCAGGACACCGCAAGTGTTCTTAAAACACTTTCAAGTTCTCAGCGAACAATACGGACAGCGGCCTCAGGACACCCCCATTTTGTTTATATACAAACATTTCAGGACACCGCTAGTGTTCTTAGAACACATTCAACTTGCAAGAGAACAATACGGACAGCGTCCTCAGAACACCCCCATTTTCTTATTTGCGAACATTTCAGGACACCGCAAGTGTTCTTAGAACACATTCAACTTGCCAGCGAACAATATGGACAGTGTCTTCAGGACACCCCCTACAAACATTTCAGGACACCACAAGGGTTCTTAGAACACTTTCAACTTGACAACGAACAATACGGACAGCGTCCTCAGGACATCCCCAAACAATATGGACAGCGTCTTCAGGACACCCCCTACGAACATTTCAGGACACCGCGAGGGTTCTTAGAACACTTTCAACTTGACAACGAACAATACGGACAGCATCCTCAGGACACCCCAATTTTGTTTATTTGCGAATATTTCAGGACACCGCGAGTGTTCTTAGAATGCATTCAACTTGCCATGGAACAATACGGACCGCGTCCTCAGGACACTCCCATTTTGTTTATTTACAAACATTTCAGGATACCGCGAGTGTTCTTAGAACACTTTCAACTTGCCAGTGAACAATACGGACAGCGTCCTCAGGACACCCCCATTTTGTTTATTTACGAACATTTTAGAACACCGCGAGTGTTCTTAGAACACATTAAACTTCCCATCGAACAATACTGAAAGCGTCCTGAGCACACCCCCATTTTGTTTATTTACGAACATTTCAGGACACAGCGAGTGTTCTTAGAACACTTTCAAGTTGTCAGCGAACAATACGAACAGCGTCCTCAGGACACCCCCATTTTGTTTATTTACGAACATTTCAGGACACCGCAAGAGCTCTTAGAACACTTTAAAGTTGCCTGCGAACAATACGGACAGCGTCCTCAGGACACCCCCATTTTGTTTATTTATGAACATTTCAGGACACCGCGAGTGTTCTTAGAACACTTTCAACTTGCCAGCTAACAATACGGACAGCGTCCTCAGGACACCCCCATTTTGTTTATTTACGAACATTTCAGGACACCGCGAGTGTTCTTAGAACACTTTCAACTTGCCAGCGAACAATACGGACACCGTCCTCAGGACACCCCCATTTTGTTTATTCACAAACATTTCAGGACACCGCAAGTGTTCTTAGAACACTTTCAAGTTCTCAGCGAACAATACGGACAGCGGCCTCAGGACACCCCCATTTTGTTTATTTACAAACATTTCAGGACACCGCTAGTGTTCTTAGAACACATTCAACTTGCCAGCGAACAATATGGACAGTGTCTTCAGGACACCACCTACCAACATTTCAGGACACCACAAGGGTTCTTAGAACACTTTCAACTTGACAACGAACAATACGGACAGCGTCCTCAGGACATCCCCAAACAATATGGACAGCGTCTTCAGGACACCCCCTACGAACATTTCAGGACTCCGCGAGGGTTCTTAGAACACTTTCAACTTGACAATGAACAATACGGACAGCATCCTCAGGACACCCCCATTTTGTTTATTTGCAAATATTTCAGGACACCGCGAGTGTTCTTAGAATGCATTCAACTTCCCATGGAACAATACGGACAGCGTCCTCAGGACACTCCCATTTTGTTTATTTACAAACATTTCAGGATACCGCGCGTGTTCTTAGAACACTTTCAACTTGCCAGTGAACAATACGGACAGCGTCCTCAGGACACCCCCATTTTGTTTATTTACGAACATTTTAGAACACCGCGAGTGTTCTTAGAACACATTAAACTTCCCATCGAACAATACTCTAAGCGTCCTGAGGACACCCCCATTTTGTTTATTTACGAACATTTCAGGACACCGCGAGAGCTCTTAGAACACTTTAAAGTTGCCAGCGAACAATACGGACAGCGTCCTCAGAACACCCCCATTTTGTTTATTTACGAACATTTCAGGACACCGCGAGTGTTCTTAGAACACTTTCAACTTGCCAGCTAACAATACGGACAGCGTCCTCAGGACACCCCCATTTTGTTTATTTACGAACATTTCAGGACACCGCGAGTGTTCTTAGAACACTTTCAACTTGCCAGCGAACAATACGGACACCGTCCTCAGGACACCCCCATTTTGTTTATTCACAAACATTTCAGGACACCGCAAGTGTTCTTAAAACACTTTCAAGTTCTCAGCGAACAATACGGAGAGCGGCCTCAGGACACCCCCATTTTGTTTATTTGCGAACATTTCAGGACACCACAAGTGTTCTTAGAACACATTCAACTTGCCAGCGAACAATATGGACAGTGTCTTCAGGACACCACCTACCAACATTTCAGGACACCACAAGGGTTCTTAGTACACATTCAACTTGCAAGAGAACAATACGGACAGCGTCCTCAGAACACCCCCATTTTTTTATTTGCGAACATTTCAGGACACCACAAGTGTTCTTAGAACACATTCAACTTGCCAGCGAACAATATGGACAGTGTCTTCAGGACACCACCTACCAACATTTCAGGACACCACAAGGGTTCTTAGGACACATTCAACTTGCAAGAGAACAATACGGACAGCGTCCTCAGAACACCCCCATTTTTTTATTTGCAAACATTTCAGGACACCACAAGTGTTCTTAGAACACATTCAACTTGCCAGCGAACAATATGGACAGTGTCTTCAGGACACCACCTACCAACATTTCAGGACACCACAAGGGTTCTTAGAACACTTTCAACTTGACAACGAACAATACGGACAGCGTCCTCAGGACATCCCCAAACAATATGGACAGCGTCTTCAGGACACCCCCTACGAACATTTCAGGACACCGCGAGGGTTCTTAGAACACTTTCAACTTGACAATGAACAATACGGACAGCATCCTCAGGACACCCCCATTTTGTTTATTTGCAAATATTTCAGGACACCGCGAGTGTTCTTAGAATGCATTCAACTTCCCATGGAACAATACGGACAGCGTCCTCAGGACACTCCCATTTTGTTTATTTACAAACATTTCAGGATACCGCGCGTGTTCTTAGAACACTTTCAACTTGCCAGTGAACAATACGGACAGCGTCCTCAGGACACCCCCATTTTGTTTATTTACGAACATTTTAGAACACCGCGAGTGTTCTTAGAACACATTAAACTTCCCATCGAACAATACTGAAAGCGTCCTGAGGACACCCCCATTTTGTTTATTTACGAACATTTCAGGACACAGCGAGTGTTCTTAGAACACTTTCAAGTTGTCAGCGAACAATACGAACAGCGTCCTCAGGACACCCCCATTTTGTTTATTTACGAACATTTCAGGACACCGCGAGAGCTCTTAGAACACTTTAAAGTTGCCAGCGAACAATACGGACAGCGTCCTCAGGACACCCCCATTTTGTTTATTTATGAATATTTCAGGACACCGCGAGTGTTCTTAGAACACTTTCAACTTGCCAGCTAACAATACGGAGAGCGTCCTCAGGACATCCCCATTTTGTTTATTTACGAACATTTCAGGACACCGCGAGTGTTCTTAGAACACTTTCAACTTGCCAGCGAACAATACGGACACCGTCCTCAGGATACCCCCATTTTGTTTATTCACAAACATTTCAGGACACCGCAAGTGTTCTTAGAACACATTCAACTTTCCAGCGAACAATATGGACAGTGTCTTCAGGACACCCCCTACGAACATTTCAGGACACCACGAGGGTTCTTAGAACACTTTCAACTTGACAACGAACAATACGGACAGCGTCCTCAGGACATCCCCAAACAATATGGACAGCATCTTCAGGACACCCCCTATGAACATTTCAGGACACCGCGAGGGTTCTTAGAACACTTTCAACTTGACAACGAACAATACGGACAGCATCCTCAGGACACCCCCATTTTGTTTATTTGCGAATATTTCAGGACACCGCGAGTGTTCTTAGAATGCATTCAACTTGCCATCGAACAATACGGACAGCGTCCTCAGGACACTCCCATTTTGTTTATTTACAAACATTTCAGGATACCGCGAGTGTTCTTAGAACACTTTCAACTTGCCAGTGAACAATACGGACAGCGTCCTCAGGACACACCCATTTTGTTTATTTACGAACATTTCAGAACACCGCGAGTGTTCTTAGAACACATTAAACTTCCCATCGAACAATACTGAAAGCGTCCTGAGGACACCCCCATTTTGTTTATTTACGAACATTTCAGGACACAGCGAGTGTTCTTAGAACACTTTCAAGTTGTCAGCGAACAATACAAACAGCGTCCTCAGGACACCCCCATTTTGTTTATTTACGAACATTTCAGGACACAGCGAGTGTTCTTAGAACACTTTCAAGTTGTCAGCGAACAATACAAACAGCGTCCTCAGGACACCCCCATTTTGTTTATTTACGAACATTTCAGGACACCGCGAGAGCTCTTAGAACACTTTAAAGTTGCCAGCGAACAATACGGACAGCGTCCTCAGGACACCCCCATTTTGTTTATTTATGAACATTTCAGGACACCGCGAGTGTTCTTAGAACACTTTCAACTTGCCAGCTAACAATACGGACAGCGTCCTCAGGACACCCCCATTTTGTTTATTTACGAACATTTCAGGACACCGCGAGTGTTCTTAGAAACTTTCAACTTGCCAGCGAACAATACGGACACCGTCCTCAGGACACTCCCATTTTGTTTATTCACAAACATTTCAGGACACCGCAAGTGTTCTTAAAACACTTTCAAGTTCTCAGCGAACAATACGGACAGCGGCCTCAGGACACCCCCATTTTGTTTATTTACAAACATTTCAGGACACCGCTAGTGTTCTTAGTACACATTCAACTTGCAAGAGAACAATACGGACACCGTCCTCAGGACACCCCCATTTTGTTTATTCACAAACATTTCAGGACACCGCAAGTGTTCTTAGAACACTTTCAAGTTCTCAGCGAACAATACGGACAGCGGCCTCAGGACACCCCCATTTTGTTTATTTACAAACATTTCAGGACACCGCAAGAGCTCTTAGAACACTTTAAAGTTGCCTGCGAACAATACGGACAGCGTCCTCAGGACACCCCCATTTTGTTTATTTATGAACATTTCAGGACACCGCAAGTGTTCTTAGAACACTTTCAACTTGCCAGCTAACAATACGGACAGCGTCCTCAGGACACCCCCATTTTGTTTATTTACGAACATTTCAGGACACCGCGAGTGTTCTTAGAACACTTTCAACTTGCCAGCGAACAATACGGACACCGTCCTCAGGACACCCCCATTTTGTTTATTCACAAACATTTCAGGACACCGCAAGTGTTCTTAGAACACTTTCAAGTTCTCAGCGAACAATACGGACAGCGGCCTCAGGACACCCCCATTTTGTTTATTTACAAACATTTCAGGACACCGCTAGTGTTCTTAGAACACATTCAACTTGCCAGCGAACAATATGGACAGTGTCTTCAGGACACCACCTACCAACATTTCAGGACACCACAAGGGTTCTTAGAACACTTTCAACTTGACAACGAACAATACGGACAGCGTCCTCAGGACATCCCCAAACAATATGGACAGCGTCTTCAGGACACCCCCTACGAACATTTCAGGACTCCGCGAGGGTTCTTAGAACACTTTCAACTTGACAATGAACAATACGGACAGCATCCTCAGGACACCCCCATTTTGTTTATTTGCAAATATTTCAGGACACCGCGAGTGTTCTTAGAATGCATTCAACTTCCCATGGAACAATACGGACAGCGTCCTCAGGACACTCCCATTTTGTTTATTTACAAACATTTCAGGATACCGCGCGTGTTCTTAGAACACTTTCAACTTGCCAGTGAACAATACGGACAGCGTCCTCAGGACACCCCCATTTTGTTTATTTACGAACATTTTAGAACACCGCGAGTGTTCTTAGAACACATTAAACTTCCCATCGAACAATACTGAAAGCGTCCTGAGGACACCCCCATTTTGTTTATTTACGAACATTTCAGGACACCGCGAGAGCTCTTAGAACACTTTAAAGTTGCCAGCGAACAATACGGACAGCGTCCTCAGAACACCCCCATTTTGTTTATTTACGAACATTTCAGGACACCGCGAGTGTTCTTAGAACACTTTCAACTTGCCAGCTAACAATACGGACAGCGTCCTCAGGACACCCCCATTTTGTTTATTTACGAACATTTCAGGACACCGCGAGTGTTCTTAGAACACTTTCAACTTGCCAGCGAACAATACGGACACCGTCCTCAGGACACCCCCATTTTGTTTATTCACAAACATTTCAGGACACCGCAAGTGTTCTTAAAACACTTTCAAGTTCTCAGCGAACAATACGGAGAGCGGCCTCAGGACACCCCCATTTTGTTTATTTACAAACATTTCAGGACACCGCTAGTGTTCTTAGTACACATTCAACTTGCAAGAGAACAATACGGACAGCGTCCTCAGAACACCCCCATTTTTTTATTTGCAAACATTTCAGGACACCACAAGTGTTCTTAGAACACATTCAAATTGCCAGCGAACAATATGGACAGTGTCTTCAGGACACCACCTACCAACATTTCAGGACACCACAAGGGTTCTTAGAACACTTTCAACTTGACAACGAACAATACGGACAGCGTCCTCAGGACATCCCCAAACAATATGGACAGCGTCTTCAGGACACCCCCTACGAACATTTCAGGACACCGCGAGGGTTCTTAGAACACTTTCAACTTGACAATGAACAATACGGACAGCATCCTCAGGACACCCCCATTTTGTTTATTTGCAAATATTTCAGGACACCGCGAGTGTTCTTAGAATGCATTCAACTTCCCATGGAACAATACGGACAGCGTCCTCACGACACTCCCATTTTGTTTATTTACAAACATTTCAGGATACCGCGCGTGTTCTTAGAACACTTTCAACTTGCCAGTGAACAATACGGACAGCGTCCTCAGGACACCCCCATTTTGTTTATTTACGAACATTTTAGAACACCGCGAGTGTTCTTAGAACACATTAAACTTCCCATCGAACAATACTGAAAGCGTCCTGAGGACACCCCCATTTTGTTTATTTACGAACATTTCAGGACACAGCGAGTGTTCTTAGAACACTTTCAAGTTGTCAGCGAACAATACGAACAGCGTCCTCAGGACACCCCCATTTTGTTTATTTACGAACATTTCAGGACACCGCGAGAGCTCTTAGAACACTTTAAAGTTGCCAGCGAACAATACGGACAGCGTCCTCAGGACACCCCCATTTTGTTTATTTATGAATATTTCAGGACACCGCGAGTGTTCTTAGAACACTTTCAACTTGCCAGCTAACAATACGGAGAGCGTCCTCAGGACATCCCCATTTTGTTTATTTACGAACATTTCAGGACACCGCGAGTGTTCTTAGAACACTTTCAACTTGCCAGCGAACAATACGGACACCGTCCTCAGGATACCCCCATTTTGTTTATTCACAAACATTTCAGGACACCGCAAGTGTTCTTAGAACACATTCAACTTTCCAGCGAACAATATGGACAGTGTCTTCAGGACACCCCCTACGAACATTTCAGGACACCACGAGGGTTCTTAGAACACTTTCAACTTGACAACGAACAATACGGACAGCGTCCTCAGGACATCCCCAAACAATATGGACAGCATCTTCAGGACACCCCCTACGAACATTTCAGGACACCGCGAGGGTTCTTAGAACACTTTCAACTTGACAACGAACAATACGGACAGCATCCTCAGGACACCCCCATTTTGTTTATTTGCGAATATTTCAGGACACCGCGAGTGTTCTTAGAATGCATTCAACTTGCCATCGAACAATACGGACAGCGTCCTCAGGACACTCCCATTTTGTTTATTTACAAACATTTCAGGATACCGCGAGTGTTCTTAGAACACTTTCAACTTGCCAGTGAACAATACGGACAGCGTCCTCAGGACACACCCATTTTGTTTATTTACGAACATTTCAGAACACCGCGAGTGTTCTTAGAACACATTAAACTTCCCATCGAACAATACTGAAAGCGTCCTGAGGACACCCCCATTTTGTTTATTTACGAACATTTCAGGACACAGCGAGTGTTCTTAGAACACTTTCAAGTTGTCAGCGAACAATACAAACAGCGTCCTCAGGACACCCCCATTTTGTTTATTTACGAACATTTCAGGACACAGCGAGTGTTCTTAGAACACTTTCAAGTTGTCAGCGAACAATACAAACAGCGTCCTCAGGACACCCCCATTTTGTTTATTTACGAACATTTCAGGACACCGCGAGAGCTCTTAGAACACTTTAAAGTTGCCAGCGAACAATACGGACAGCGTCCTCAGGACACCCCCATTTTGTTTATTTATGAACATTTCAGGACACCGCGAGTGTTCTTAGAACACTTTCAACTTGCCAGCTAACAATACGGACAGCGTCCTCAGGACACCCCCATTTTGTTTATTTACGAACATTTCAGGACACCGCGAGTGTTCTTAGAACACTTTCAACTTGCCAGCGAACAATACGGACACCGTCCTCAGGACACTCCCATTTTGTTTATTCACAAACATTTCAGGACACCGCAAGTGTTCTTAAAACACTTTCAAGTTCTCAGCGAACAATACGGACAGCGGCCTCAGGACACCCCCATTTTGTTTATTTACAAACATTTCAGGACACCGCTAGTGTTCTTAGAACACATTCAACTTGCAAGAGAACAATACGGACAGCGTCCTCAGAACACCCCCATTTTCTTATTTGCGAACATTTCAGGACACCGCAAGTGTTCTTAGAACACATTCAACTTGCCAGCGAACAATATGGACAGTGTCTTCAGGACACCCCCTACAAACATTTCAGGACACCACAAGGGTTCTTAGAACACTTTCAACTTGACAACGAACAATACGGACAGCGTCCTCAGGACATCCCCAAACAATATGGACAGCGTCTTCAGGACACCCCCTACGAACATTTCAGGACACCGCAAGGGTTCTTAGAACACTTGCAACTTGACAACGAACAATACGGACAGCATCCTCAGGACACCCCAATTTTGTTTATTTGCGAATATTTCAGGACACCGCGAGTGTTCTTAGAATGCATTCAACTTGCCATGGAACAATACGGACCACGTCCTCAGGACACTCCCATTTTGTTTATTTACAAACATTTCAGGATACCGCGAGTGTTCTTAGAACACTTTCAACTTGCCAGTGAACAATACGGACAGCGTCCTCAGGACACCCCCATTTTGTTTATTTATGAACATTTTAGAACACCGCGAGTGTTCTTAGAACACATTAAACTTCCCATCGAACAATACTGAAAGCGTCCTGAGCACACCCCCATTTTGTTTATTTACGAACATTTCAGGACACAGCGAGTGTTCTTAGAACACTTTCAAGTTGTCAGCGAACAATACGAACAGCGTCCTCAGGACACCCCCATTTTGTTTATTTACGAACATTTCAGGACACCGCAAGAGCTCTTAGAACACTTTAAAGTTGCCTGCGAACAATACGGACAGCGTCCTCAGGACACCCCCATTTTGTTTATTTATGAACATTTCAGGACACCGCGAGTGTTCTTAGAACACTTTCAACTTGCCAGCTAACAATACGGACAGCGTCCTCAGGACACCCCCATTTTGTTTATTTACGAACATTTCAGGACACCGCGAGTGTTCTTAGAACACTTTCAACTTGCCAGCGAACAATACGGACACCGTCCTCAGGACACCCCCATTTTGTTTATTCACAAACATTTCAGGACACCGCAAGTGTTCTTAGAACACTTTCAAGTTCTCAGCGAACAATACGGACAGCGGCCTCAGGACACCCCCATTTTGTTTATTTACAAACATTTCAGGACACCGCTAGTGTTCTTAGAACACTTTCAAGTCGCCAGCGAACAATACGGATAGCGTCCTCAGGACACCCACATTTTGTTTATTTATGAACATTTCAGGACACCGTGGCAATTCTTAGAACACTTTCAACTTGACAACGAACAATACGGACAGCGTCCTCAGAACACCCCCATTTCGTTTATTTGCGAACATTTCAGGACACCGCAAGTGTTCTTAGAACACATTCAACTTGCAAGAGAACAATAAGGACAGCGTCCTCAGAACACCCCCATTTTTTTATTTGCGAACATTTCAGGACACCGCAAGTGTTCTTAGAACACATTCAACTTGCCAGCGAACAATATGGACAGCGTCTTCAGGACACCCCCTACGAACATTTCAGGACACCGCGAGGGTTCTTAGAACACTTTCAACTTGACAACGAACAATACGGACAGCGTCCTCAGGACATCCCCGAACAATATGGACATCGTCTTCAGGACACCCCCTACGAACATTTCAGGACACCGCAAGGGTTCTTAGAACACTTTCAACTTGACAACGAACAATACGGACAGCATCCTCAGGACACCCCCATTTTGTTTATTTGCGAACATTTCAGGACACCGCGAGTGTTCTTAGAATGCATTCAACTTACCATTGAACAATACGGACAGCGTCCTCAGGACACCCCCATTTTGTTTATTTACAAACATTTCAGGATATCGCGAGTGTTCTTAGAACACTTTCAACTTGCCAGTGAACAATACGGACAGCGTCCTCAGGACACCCCCATTTAGTTTATTTACGAACATTTCAGAACACCGCGAGTGTTCTTAGAACACTTTCAACTTCCCATCGAACAATACGGACAGCGTCCTGAAGACACCCCCATTTTGTTTATTTACGAACATTTCAGGACACAGCGAGTGTTCTTAGAACACTTTCAAGTTGCCAGCGAACAATACAGACAGTGTCCTCAGGACACCCCCATTTTGTTTATTTACAAACATTTCAGGACACCGCGAGAGCTCTTAGAACACTTTCAAGTTGCCAGCGAACAATACGGACAGCGGCCTCAGGACACCCCCATTTTGTTTATTTATGAACATTTCAGGACACCGCGAGTGTTCTTAGAACACTTTCAACTTGCCAGCGAACAATACGGACACCGTCCTCAGGACACCCCCATTTTGTTTATTCACAAACATTTCAGGACACCGCAAGTGTTCTTAGAACACTTTCAAGTTCTCAGCGAACAATACGGACAGCGGCCTCAGGACACCCCCATTTTGTTTATTTACAAACATTTCAGGACACCGCGAGTGTTCTTAGAACACTTTCAAGTTTCCAGCGAACAATACAAACAGTGTCCTCAGGACACCCCCATTTTGTTTATTTCCAAACATTTCAGGACACCGCGAGAGCTCTTAGAACACTTTCAAGTTGCCAGCGAACAATATGGACAGCGGCCTCAGGACACCCCCATTTTGTTTATTTTCGAACATTTCAGGACACCGCGAGTGCTCTTAGAACACTTTCAACTTGCCAGCTAACAATACGGACAGCGTCCTCAGGACACCCCCATTTTGTTTATTTACGAACATTTCAGGACACCGCGAGTGTTCTTAGAACACTTTCAACTTGCCAGCGAACAATACGGACACCGTCCTCAGGACACCCCCATTTTGTTTATTCACAAACATTTCAGGACACCGCAAGTGTTCTTAGAACACTTTCAAGTTCTCAGCGAACAATACGGACAGCGGCCTCAGGACACCCCCATTTTGTTTATTTACAAACATTTCAGGACACCGCGAGTGTTCTTAGAACACTTTCAAGTCGCCAGCGAACAATACGGATAGCTTCCTCAGGACACCCCCATTTTGTTTATTTATGAACATTTCAGGACACCACGAGTGTTCTTAGAACACTTTCAACTTACCAGCGAACAATACGGACAGCGTCCTCAGGACACCCCCATTTTGGTTATTTACGAACATTTCAGGACACCGCGTGTGTTCTTAGAACACTTTCAAGTTGCCAGCGAACAATACGGACAGCGTCCTCAGGACACCCCCATTTTGTTTATTTACGAACATTTCAGGACACCGCGAGTGTTCTTATAACACTTTCAAGTTGCCAGCGAACAATACGGACACCGTCATCAGGACACCCCCATTTTGTTTATTTACAAACATTTCAGGACACCGCGAGTGTTCTTAGAACATTTTCAACTTGCCAGCGAACAATAGGAACAGCGTCCTCAGGACACCCCCATTTTGTTCGTTTACGAACATTTCAGGACACCGCAAGTGCTTTTATAACACTTTCAATTTGCCAGCGAACAATACGGACAGTGGCCTCAGGACACCCCCATTTTGTTTTTTTACGAACATTTTAGGACACGGCAAGTGTTCTTAGAACACTATCAACTTATCTACGAACAAAACGGACAGACATGCCGTTCTAAGGACACCCCCATTTTATTTATTTACGAACATTTCAGGACACCGCGTTCTCAGGACACCCCCATTTTACTTATTTAACAACATTTCAGAACACCGCGAGTGTTCTTAGAACACATTCAACTTGCCATCGAACAATACGGACAGCGTCCTCAGGACACCCCCAACTTCTTTACTTAAGGACATTTCAGGACACAAGTGTTCTTAGAACAGTTTCATCTTGCTTGCGAACAACACGGACACATATTGCATCCTCAGAACACCCCCATTTAGTTTATTTAGAACATTTCAGAACATCCGTGTTGTCCGCAGACAAATCGAACACAACAAGAGGGTCTACCACATGAAAAAATACAACATTTAACCCATCTCATACTCTTCCACCTTCCCCAAACACTCTTACACACCAACACACTCTACTGAATACAATTTTTCAACCAAGTTTCACTGCGCTGTCCGCGGAAGTCTGTGAATCGAAGATGGCGCGCGCTACCAAAAATCTGACATGGTTCACGCACTACGCCGTCCAATCATCAAACACGTCGCATGTCCGCGGACATGACGTAAGCCGATTGGGCAATCTGCAGCAACCAATTTTGGTTTTAAGAACATTAAAAAAGCATTTGAAAGATTTGCTGGTAATCTCTGCTTTAGAGTAATGGTACTATCATTACGTTCAAACCATCCACATTTCTTTTTTATATATGCAGTGTAGTGACCTGAATTGGTTGTGGCTCCTGCGTGGTAGATTATACCTATTGTTGCAAAGGTTTTCTTATCAAGTGATACTTGACCATATGTGAACCCAGTCAGCTTGCAGTTGTTTTTGGTACCATCTGCATTGTAACGTAGAAGCATTAGTATTACGTATTTACTATGTGTTTGTATTAATAAGGTGGAGCGATTATCCGAATTGCAGGTAGTACATAATCCACCATGGTTTGCATTTTGTAAAAGTTGCTGAAATGGAATGGATTCACAATTAGGTATTGATATATATACAAAGCGTTCATTGGGGATTTGTTCTTGTGTCACATTGTTGCAGAGAGTGCATGTATGTCTCCACATTCATTTATAGGTATGTTTTTATTTTCCAGTACTTGTAGTAAGTACATTAGAAATTTTTGTGGATCTTCCTGTGAGTTTATAGTGAATTTAACCATTCCAGCACAGTAGTCCAATTGTTGTCTTATTCCATAAACACTATACGTGTTGTCAGGATTGTTTGTTGCGTTTCTGTGAAGTACTAACATTTGCAGACACAATTGGTCTGTACCGTGTAAGTAAATGTTGTCAACAATTGGTGGCAATTGAAATAGAATATTCATTGCTACATTTGCGTAGCAAATGACTCCAACTATATTTGAGAGTTTAAATGGACTAGGTAGTTCTGTATCTGATTGATTTTCTTTTAGTTTGTCTTCCTTCGTTGACGAAGTACCTGGTCTACTTTACCTAATTGGTTCTTTAATGTTTCTGGTACTTGATGAAGAATTAGTTTCTTTTACTCTCTTTGGAGGATTTGCAGTGACATCCTGTTGCATTTCTGTTTGATTTAATTTTCTTTAACAATGTTTTACTTTTTGTGGAACAGAATATGTGTTTAGATAGGGGGTGTATAGTGAGCGAAGTCTATTGTATTCTAAAATGCAAGGAATATCACTGTTTACTTTACTTGCATCAAAGTTGATTAGAAATAGAATGTCAAGTGTACATAAGCGTGATATTGCTACGCAGCTCATGCCTTCTTTAAAGACTGTGTTACCAATGTCTATCATTGCTTTGTATAGGGTAAGACCTTGTGATTTATGAATGGTGACTGCGTATGCAAGAGTTAGAGAAAATTGTTCTCTGCGTACATACATGTCTTTGAAGAGAAGGAATCGAGCTGTTGAGCGTACTATCCTTTTTACTTCTGAAAGTTTGTCAAAGAGAATATTGACAAACTGAATTTTGTTGTCACGTGGGTATGTTTGAAAGCCAACAACTGTACCCAGTGCTCCATTAACTAGCCCTTGGTCCATGTCAAGGTTACGTTTAAGCATTACTCTGCAATTTAAGGATAATTTTAATATCTTTTCCAACCCAGCTGTGTTGGAGATTGAATTTTCTAAACTATTTAGTTTTGTTGTGGCTTGCTCACACATGGGTATTGTCATACCATGTACCTCTAGTTTGTCTGTGGCTCTAATTTCCATTATTGGTTGCATTTTATTATTTAACATTATTTCATTGAATTTGAAACAGCTTGCAAGAGTTGGCATTAAGGCCATACAATTTACATTTGTATGGGCTAATTGTTCCATAACATCTGTAGCACGTGCATTATCGTCATAAAGTGCATAAATGTGCCGGTTTAACAATATTGCTTGTGCTTCTTTAGATAGTATACCAACTCTAATACTTTTTAAGATGTTGGCATAAGTGAGATCTACAGATTGCTGTATGTTTTCTGTTAATTCTCTGTATTGGAAATGTTGCCAAAGTTGACATTTCCAATGCTGCCAACAGTTTGACGGCAGAGTTTGTGTCCTAATGTTTTAAAAATAGGCTCAACTTTTACTGGTGTCAATTGAAGAAGATCTCTGAATACAATAATGTGTTTTCCTGCAAAGAGCTCTTCATAGTTTGTTTTGAGTACTTCTTGTTATCTGAGGTGAATCAAAGCCAACATTAGGTTGGACACCATGCTCACTTCATCTATTAGTAGCATTTTCATTTTTTTAATACTCTAAGGAACTTACTGATGATTTTGATTAGGAATGTTTTGCCAGAACCAGCTTCACCACTGACGTACAGTAGTATAGGTTTGTAATTTTGGCAGGTGCATTCTTTGTTTTCATGTGCAATTTCTTTTTTTACTTCTTGAAAAATGCTACGTTGCTCATTGTTTAGTTTTGATTGTAGTATAGTTAAGTCTTCTTTATCTTCATACTGACACATGGTGTTTTCTACTTCTGTCATAGCTAATTCTGCCTCATTTGTTATTAGTGGTTCTTGGCTTCCTGTTACAGAAGGTTGACTACTGTGAGGAGTGTCCTTATCTAGTTGGGCCTGAAGTTCTTCTTCGTGTTGCTGTTCATTGTGCAACATTGTTTTGTACTGTGTAAAGTTTACCTCAGTTATAGTGCTTTCATTTGCTTTGAAAGCATCTTCATATGAGTCATAGTTATCTAGTATTTCATATTCTTTTCTCCATGGTTTAAAGAGTTGTAGCAGGGACATGTAATATAGTTCTTTATGTTGAGGAGTCTTTAATGACAATTTGATATGATTAATTAAATTTGGTTTGGTGAGTTTTACTAAGCTGCCTTAACAGTTTGTTACTCTGTATTTACCTTTTTTTTCATCAGGTTTCATATTATTTTTGTATGTGAAGTTTTGGGCTATGTGGTGTAGACACATGGTTTCCAAAGTATTACTTCTGTTTGGGTAGTATGTGTGCAATAAATTGTTTTTTAAAATGTATTGGCTGTTGGGATCATGTTTGGCTATTGTTTCTATATCTTCGTATGATTTTAGAACTCTTTTTCTAGATTTAGCAGAACCAAGACTTAGCCACACTATATTTTCAGATTTACCATACAATGCAGTACCAGTTAAACGATCTGCTGCTTCATAGGATCCACATTCTCTATGGGAGAGCATTTTTATGCCCAAGCTGTATAATTTTTGAGACACTGTTTTATCTGGTGACAGGTCATTCCAGAGGTCTTGGAGCTATGTGTTTTCTGCTTTGGTTAAGTATGATGTAACATATCGTGCAACTGCAGTGGGTTTGTCTGCCATGTACTGCACATCTATGTTTGCATTCCATAAGTGGGCAATGATTCCATTGTAATCATTGATATATTTTTCTTCTTCTGTTCTTTTTATGTAATATGTATTTTTAGGTGACTTACCTTTAACACTATGTCTAACTGAAGACATGAGGTTGTTCACTTGGCCTGTATTTGTAACCGGTCTAGGGAAACCAAAGCAGCATTTGGTGTAGTATTTCCCTTTGTTTTTGTATTTGCGACGACAATATTTACCACATTTGTGTCTTTGAAATTGTAAAATGTGTGCATGAAGATCACTATTTGTGGCTTCTGATGGAATTTCACAAGTGACATATTTTTCAATAAACTGTAAAACAGTGGCATCACTGTCTTGACCAAATTTAGGAGCATCTTTAATCCATAAAAGCATGTGGATATGTGGTGCTCCTCTGGCTTGGTATTCTTTTCTCCAAAAGAAGTGTTGCACTTCTCCAAGAGGAGGAACAGTTTTATTACAAATAAAGTGTAGCATAGCAATGAAGTGATGGTGAAAATATCTTGAAACATTAACAGAATCCAGAAAACAAAGTTCTCCAGGTGTTAGTATATCTATGTTTGTTTTGTTTTTGTTTGATATGCGTAGGAAATCATGTAAATCTTCCCATGCATATTCTGCACAACTTAATGTAACAAACCAAGTGGGTGGGCCAAGGGTTCTGATCATACAACGTACATCTTCATGACATTGAAACCAGTACTCTTTAGTACCATGCATATTTGCTAATAGATTTGTAATATTTGATTGTAAAACCTCATCTTTTTGTTGCACTTTTTTGTAATAATTGTGTAGCTGACATATTTTGAAAGTGGGATCCTGATTTTTATGTGTGTGCAACTCTGTGACATAAAGTTGCTAGTTCACTTTCAAAGAGTAGGTGGAATATGTATTCCACATTTTGTCTAAATCTGGGATCTTCAGAATACATCCGTAATGAGCGGTATTCTGATGCTGATATTTGAATAGGTCTATCATCGTACCTTCCTCCTTTGCAAGTAGGAAAGAGTAGAGGAAAGGCACATGCTTCTATGCTTTTTTCCCATATGCTGATTGGTGATCCTTTTGTTTGACTCATTTGGTATGTTTCTAGTGCATCTTCTATGGTGTCATTAGAGTGCAATGGATGAATTGTATATTTTATATTGTAGCAGGTTCTAGGAGCTCAAATTGACCAGCTTCTTGTGCCTCTTGAATTATTTCAGTTGTAGCCTTCAAGTTTTCTTCAATATCAATGTCTTTGTAGCATTCATTATTTTCTTTAAGATATTGCAAGGCTTGTGTAACTTTATCTAAATTTACCAGCTGTTGCCATATTTTTTTGTCTTTGTAGGTACTCCATTTACTAAGATAATTAAAGATTGCTGCATTGGACGTTGCACTCCTAGAGTGTGCACATTTTCTTTTAGATCTAATGGTAAATACACTACTTTTCCACGAATACCTTTCACTAATTCAGAGGGAGGTAATTTTGCTGTTTTTGGTTGAAGGCGTATTATTGCTTGAAATGGGTGTACAGTTTGAATTATAATGCTCTCAGATAAATTAAGTTATTGTAGGGGTTTTGGTAGTGGATATAATTCCAAATTATTTGTGATAGCACGTGAAGGAGTTTGGTTGTTGTCAAGTTTTGTAGTGCAGTAACTTCAAAATATTAATGGGTCAGTTATTTCATATTTGTTTTCTGCTATAAGGTAGAGAGCTAATTCAAACCATTTAGAATCTTCATTGTCTTCTATTTTGTATGATAGGTCTACAGTTTGTGTGATACCTTTATAAAAAGTTCTGCAGCAACATACACACACATGATTTGGTACTTCAGCTGATGTACTTTTAAATGTTAGTATTCCTTTTTTGTATGTGTTTAGTAAAAGGTTGCCATGCGTAGAACTGTTGCTAATTTGGTTTAAACCTATTTCATTTTGTAAGTGGCTTTCACTTCCAAAATATTTTTTCTGGATATAGTCGATTTCTTCAAGTAGGTCTTTTGCTGTACCATGTAGAAGAATGTTATTTAAATTAGCTAGTGCTAAAGCAGGACTTTTAGCATAGCACAGTTTATACACTAAATTTCTTATAGTTGAATGATGTGTTGATATCCTTTTGATATCGTGGAAGGTGGTTTTACAAATAGGTCCTGTAATGCAGGCCAAGGAATGTCCTTGTAGTCCTGTGTACTTGCAGACTGGACAGGTATCCATATTTTGCAGTTATTTAATTTTGATTTTGTATTTGCCTTTCACATATTGATTGAGGAATTGGCGTAAAGACTGACATTTTTTTGGGGAATGGTACACATTGACGTGCATGGCCATTTGTACACTAGACGTCTGATTCAGTTGAATGGAGAGGTAATTCTAAGTTTTCAGGGCATATTTTTGTAAGCAGTACTTCTTGTTCCATTATGGTATTATTAACTTTTTCATAACCTCGACCATTTTGTTTATTGAGAAGTCTTTTTTGTAATTAAGTCATTAGTTTTGTTAGTGGTTTCATTTTGTTTAACACTAAAATAAATAACTTTTTTTTAGAAGAATTGCACTGTCTATCAACGCTTCTAAGATGAACTTATTACGATAGGTTTTAAGGGTTGAACCTGGTTTCTCTCCTGTTTTTATAAGATTTTGAAGGACTCTGTGACGGAACATTTTGGCTTAAATACTTTCTTGGTATGCTTACTTTGCACTATATCAAGATTTATAGAAGCAGTTTTATCTGTAGTGATAGCTGATTTTTTGTTAATTGTTTTCTGGTTTGTTTTACATTTTGATAGAGGAGGCAATGTTTCTGTACTTGAAACTTCTTTTGTTTCACTAAATGACTGTATTAGCTGTTTTGTTTCAACTTTTGTTACAAATTCTGCTAGAGATGGATGCTTATGTTGGACCCTTCTATTTTCATTTGCTCTGCTTCTGCGTTGCTTTCTACAGACTTGATTTTTGGTAGGCATTCTTTAGGGTCTGTTGAAAAAAATAAAGAAGGTATGGGTTGGGGTGTTCTGCAATGTATGTGTGCTGTGTGCATGAGTGTTTGAGTAAGATGATAAAGATGTATGTAATGGTGTGTGATTGTGCATTGGGCAACTACAACTAGTAGGGATGGGTATTCTTGAATTAATGTGTTACTAAACTGGGGTTCACATGACAGAAAAAAGTAAGCTAGTGGTGTGGAGAAGTACAATTAGTAAATCTAATGCTATACAATTAAAACAGTTGTTTGTTCTATAACATCAAAATTCTAGCGGCTGAGTTGGATAATTTGTGTGTTGAAAAATAGGAATTTTTGGGCCAATTTGGCTGTAAATTGCTGTTTAAGAAATGGAGATTTTTGGACAGAATGGTGCACAATCTCTATTTTTAGGCACAGAAATAGCATGAATTAACCTTACAGTGTGCTTGAGTAATAATACAAATATTATGCTTGTATTCAACTTACTTTTTTTCTAAAATGAGCAGGTTACTTCTTAGTTGTTCTTTGTACTTCAAATTTGGCTGCTTCGTTTCAGGAGAATGGTCTTCACTGCAATTGTAAAAGAAACAAATTAATAATTTTGTTTGAATATAGCACTGTTTTTAATTTAGACATTGATTTTTTTAATTGACATCCTCAGCGCCTTCCTCAAAGCCATTAAAACTACCTTATTCACATAAGATACATTGCGCCAGTTGAATACTTATCATATGTTCTTAATGAATAAACTGTATTGCAATGACTAACTGTAGCACACAAAATATCTTTACTATGCCTTGTGAAATTCATAATGTACCAGTGAATACCACTATTCCTGTAACTAAGCTCTTGCAAGTAATAGTGCCTCAATGTCATGGGCTGCTTGCGCTATACAAATATAAGTAAGTAAAAAAATAAATAAATGAATAAATGTTTATGTTATTGTACAAGTATTGTTGTTTGAGATTTGAACATAGTGTGTGCATGCAATTTTGTTTGAATATATGCAGTCTATATATTTTATTTAAAAATGTTACTTCAACATGATTTGAATATGTTTGTGTAAAAAGAAATTAAATAGAATAAAGGTTTGCAAGTGACAGTTGATTTTAGGAGATGGAAAAAAAAGACAGTAAGTTCATTTTACAGATTATACAAGGTAAAAGTCAGTTAATGTGTTTATATGAAACTAGAAGAATTGTACATGTACTTTAAAGAAAATATGCATACCTGTAGTTTGTGTTCATGCATATGGATATGCATGGAGCTGCAAGTAGAAATCTTGGAGACTTGTACAGTATTTCTTGTAGAAGGTGCTTTCCAATGAAATGACACTTGCACTCAAGAGAGATTCACAGTACATTTGCAGTGCTGATCTATGATGATGCAGTTAGATGTAGAGGTCTTCCATGTGATTGGTAGATGGTCATGTAACTTCTTAGCTACATTCAATGAGTGAATGGCACAGAGAGTGAAGTGGAAATGGTAGAAGGGCTGTCCATGTTAACGGTAGTTCGCGGACATCGGGTGTTACATCCGGGGATTTTTGGGTTGGGAAGCCATGCAAATTAGAATGACCATAGAAAGGGATTGGTCAGGAAAGTTTAGTGGGTGTGTTGTGCCAGTAGAGAGTTTCTCAGATACTCTTTTTGCTGAGAGAAGAACAGATAGCTGAGGCTGTGTGTTTCAGAATACAGATTGTTTGAATTTTGGGAGATTTGTGGTAACATTGGTTAAAGGTGCATGCAGAAACCTGTGGAGTAGCTGTAGATCTTGGATTTCCACATGTGGAAGTACACTGGCATGGAGAAAGTGGAATGAAGTGGTTGGACTTCCTACCTCTCTGTGCTACTTTGGAGACAGAGCAACATCCAGATATAATTATAATTCATTGTGGAGGGAATAGTTTAGGACATGTGTCTGGAATTTCTTTGCAAATTGCAATGAAAGAAGGACTTGGGAAGGTAATAGACATGTTTCCAAATTCTCAAGTCATTTTTTCACGGATTGCGCATAGACAAATATGGCTTTGTTCTTCTTCATTTGGTCCACAAATGGAGAAAACAAGGCGCAATGTCAATAAGGCTGTTTGTGCCTTTCTAAGAGATTTTGGCATGTCCTCTTTTCACAATGAAAATATTATGTTTCGTAGTACATACATTTTTCGCAGAGATGGAGTCCATCTAACTTATGCTGGCAATCAGATTTTTCTGAGAAATATACAAAATGCATTGCGACCTTTTTTAGAATTACAGCATCCATTTTGTAGTAGGTGTTGAGTATTTATAATTTTTCAAACACAAACACCACCAAAAGGCTCTTTTCAGAGCCACCACTTCCTCCCAGAGAAAATTGCAATGGTTATGATAGGGTAGCGCCCCAAAATTTTAGATGTCCGCGGACATCTAAAAAATACAAAGGGCCCTGCTTCATTTCTTTTCACTTCTATTTTTTAACTGTGAAAGGCAGCTCTGAAAAGAGCCTTATTTTCTTTGATTTTTGTTGTTTTATATTGTTTTTGTTTTTTTATACAAGACACACTAGGAGAGGAGGGGAAAGGAGGGTAAAGGGGGGACACCAACCACGGGGATAAGAAAGGGTGTGCTGAGAGAGGAAGATGTAGAGTGGGTTTTATTTGGGTAGTGAGCAGATCTTCTCGTGCTCTGAGACGATAGTCGTCATCCTCTTCTTCCTCCTCTGCATCCTCACTCCTGTTCCCCTCTTTAGGCCCTTGCGGAGGTGGTGGAGGGGTGGGTCTGGTGCTGAGGCAGATGCAGCACCAGGTGGCAGCAGTGCAGCCATGGATGCCATCAGGTTCAAGATGGAAATCTGCAGGTGGCAGTAAAATTTGCTGTGCTCTGTAGAATAGCCAGAAACACAACGAGAATAAGCTCTAGGGTGTGGTCTTTTATTGGGGTGCTTGTACGCGGTTCGCGGACATGCGCGCTGTCCGCGGACAGATCGAACACAAAAAAAAGGTTCCAAAAGTTTTTAAAAGTATGTAGAAACTCAGGATTAGTTTGTGGGACTTGTGCTATGGTGAGTTTTTATTGAATCATTTTTGTGGATTACTTGAAAATGTACTTTTAAATTGTTCAGGGACACGAACAGTGTCCGCATTCAGAACACACGATCAGCGTGGGTGCGGTCACATGATCGCTTTGCGAACATGTCCGCGAAGGGAGCGGCTGTCCGCAGGACACCAAAGGCACGGACATTGGTTTGCGCATGTGCGTTGATGTTCTACGGACACTGTTCGGGTCCTGAAGTAATTAAAAGTGCGTCACACATCAAACGAACAGTTATGGACAGGCGTTTGTTCTTAGAACAGTTTCAACTTGCTTGCGAACAATACGGACAGACATAGCGTTCTCAGTACACCTCCATTTTGTTTATTTACGCACATTTGAGGACACCACATGTGTTCTTAGAACAGTTTTAACTTGGTTGCGAACAATACGGACGGGCATAGCGTCCTCAGGACACCCCTATTTTGTTTATTTACGAACATTTCAGGACACTGCGTTTGTTCTTAGAACAGTTTCAACTTGCATGCAAATATTACAGAGAGCTATAGTGTTCTAAGGACACCCCCATTTCATTTATTTACGAACATTATAGGGCACATGATGTGTTCTTAGAACAGTTTCAACCTGCCTACGAAAAAAATGGACAGGCATACCGTTCTCAGGACACCCCTATTTTGTTTATTTACGAACATTTCAGGGCACCGCGTGTGTTCTTAGAACAGTTTCAACTTGCATGCAAACATTGCGGAGAGGTTTAGTGTTCTAAGGACACCCCTATGTCATTTATTTACAAACATTATAGGGCACATGATGTGTTCTTACAACAGTTTCAACCTGCCTACGAACAAAACGGACAGTCATACCGTTCTCAGGGCACCCCCATTTTGTTTATTTACGAATATTTCAGGACACCGCGAGTGTTCTTAGAACAGTTTCAACTTGCTAGCGAACAGTACGGACAGGTATAGTGTTCTTCAGGACACCTCCATTTTCATTTCTTCACAGACATTCCGGACACCCACGCTGTCCGCGGACACCTAAAATGCTTTTTAAAAAAGAAAAAACATGAAATGAATTAGAACACAATATAAAAATTTAACTTTATTTAACATGTATGATTAATTTATGACAGAGAAGGTGAGGCAGAAACTGAAACAACAATAAGATAATTAGGGGTTTCAACAGGATTTGTGTGAGGTGAAGAAGGGATGGAAGTCTCATCAAAATGTTTTGGTTCATGGAGAGGGTTTGGGGATAATTGACTGGGATATGGTAAGGGGGACAGGTACATGTGGGACCATGGTACGTGGTCTTTTTTTTAAAATGATCTTCCACAAAGTTTTTTAAATTATTAAAATTAGCCAACAGTAGATCCATTTTTTCTTGTATGCTGTGAAGTGTCTTATCCATAAAATCTTTTTCTGTAGTACTTTCTATTTTGGTATGCTCTGTACAAAAAAAATATATATGTTAAATGAATATAAAATAATAATAATTAAATGTTTTATATTGTAAAGTGTGTACCATTAGATTCACTATCTTCTGACATTTCCTCATGTGGGAAATGCTCCTCTGGCCACATAATATCATTTTTTTTAATCAAATACAGAAAGTTTATAAATATATGAGTAAAATGCAGTACACTTACTATGTCAGGTAAGGTATGTTGTAAGTGGTCTGTAGATCTGCTGTTGTTCTTGTTTGTGGAGTGTCTGTGAGGTAATTATGTTGGAAGCCTATCTTTCTTCTTTTGGTATATTCCATTTTAGAACATATTGTATTTAGCTGAATGGTTAGTGCGTTAGATATATGGGTTACACTTCTTATGTATTACTACATTTACTACATTTAGGCGGTAATTCATAGATTTCAGCATAGAGGCAGTGCACGTGAGCAGCGCAGAGAGGGATCGTGCACCAGCGTGCGCCAGCCGTGTGCGCTAAACAGCATTCTGGCGCACTGTGTATTCATGGAATTCCCAAGGCAAAAAGAGCCCTGGCGCAGAGAACATCCTGCAGCGCCAGTTATGCCCCCAAGAACACCCCTCGCGCAAGGAAAAGCCATCAAAATCCCCAATCCAGCGCAAAGGGCTGCGCTAACCCTGGACCAGCTTACATGGCCGCTACACACCAAACGCCGAGCGGGGAACGTGTATTCCTGGGGTGCGCTGGAATTATCACACGCGGTAGTGCCTGTGCGAGCGGGGTACGTGTATTACTGGGGTTCGCGGGAGTTTCACACGCGGTAGGGCCTGTGCGAGCTGGGTACGTGTATTACTGGGGTTCGCGGGAACTTTCACACGCGATTGGCCCTGTGTGAGCAGGCTACGTGTATTTGGGGGGTATGCAGGGAGTTTCACATGCGGTAGGCCCTGTGCGAGCGTGGGACGTGGATTTCGGGGGTGCGTGGGAAGTTTCACACGCGATTGGCCCTGTGCAAGCGGGCTACGTGTATTTCGGGGGTGCGCGGGGAGTTTCACACACGATTGGGCCTGTGCGAGCAGGCTACGTGTATTTGAAGGGTACGCGGGGAGTTTCACACGCGGTAGGCCCTGTGCGAGCGTTGGACGTGGATTTCGGGGATGCACGGGAAGTTTCACATGCGATTGGCCCTGTGCGAGCGGGGTACGTTTATTTTGGGGGTGCACAGGAAGTTTCACACGCGATTGGCCCTGTGCGAGCGGGGTACGTGTATTTCGGGGGTGCGCGGGAAGTTTCACATAAATTACGCTGTCAGAGCGGGGTACGTGTATCCTGTGGGGTGCGCGGGGAGTCCCACACGTGAATCGGCAATGTGGGTCCTCCCTGGTGTGCCCTCTACCCCCTCCATGGGCCCTGCAGGCAGCCCACACCACAGGGGACTACCCTGCACCCCTGGTCATGTCCCGCAGGCAGCCCATCCACCATGGGCATGCCCCCCAGCCGGGCCACATGTCACCTTGCACTAGTGATCACCAACTCATGTTCCCCTGCACCCCCACCCCCAGCAGTAGGGGCACCTGCCAGCAGGCCCCACTCATGTCCCCCTGCACCTCCACCCCCCAGCAGTGAGGGGCACCTGCCAGCAGGCCCCCACTCATGTCCCACTCATGTCCCCCTGCACCCCCACCCCCCACCAGTGAGGGGCACCTGCCAGCAGGCCCCCACTCATGCCCCCCTGCACCCCCACCCCCCAGCAGTGAGGGGCACCTGCCAGCAGGCCCCCATTCATGTCCCACTCATGTCCCCCTGCACCCCCACCCCCCAGCAGTGAGGGGCACCTGCCAGCAGGCCCCCACTCATGTCCCACTCATGTCCCCCTGCACCCCCACCCCCAGCAGTGAGGGGCACCTGCCAGCAGGCCCCCACTCATGTCCCACTCATGTCCCCCTGCACCCCCACCCCCCAGCAGTGAGGGGCACCTGCCAGCAGGCCCCCATTCATGTCCCACTCATGTCCCCCTGCACCCCCAGCAGTGAGGGGCACCTGCCAGCAGGCCCCCACTCATGTCCCACTCATGTCCCCCTGCACCCCCACCCCCCAACAGTGAGGGGCACCTGCCAGCAGGCCTCCACTCATGTCCCCCTGCACCCCCAACCCCCAGCAGTGAGGAGCACCTGCCAGCAGGCCCCCACTCATGTCCCCCCTACATGACATAAAGATGCACAATCATGGCCCACTTCTACACCAAAATACCACAACACACCACCCCAGTCTTGAGATGCAATGATTTCCCAATCCACCCCACACTGACATGCCTATCTCAAGACACAAACCAAAAGTCAACTATGTACATCAACACATGTCCGTCACACACACACACTGGTTGGCATTGATTGTGTAAACCCACATTTTCACATGCATGAACCCAATGAGCGAATCACACACATGGAAGTAAAATATCAAAATATATTATGGACAAAAATAAAGCAATGAAATGAAAAGCATAAAAAAAATAGCAAACATGAAATGAAAAACATGCCCAAAAGAAAAGATGAGTAAATGAAAAGTATAACCAATCCAAAGAAATCCAAAAGAAAAATAGTCCAAACTCTCCCTCCACCAAAGCAAATCCAAAGGAAACGTAAAAAGAAAAATCCATTAATCCATGGTGAAATCCAAAGAAAAAGTTCAAATTAATCCATTGTCCAACTATGTACAATCCATTGTCAAAAAGAAAAATCCATTAATCCATGTTCAAATCCAAATGAAAAGTTCAAATAAATCCATTGTCCAACTATGTACAATCCATTGTGAAGGATCCATGAGCCCAACGAAAGAAATTAAACCTACCTAAGAAACTACCTAAGAAAAAAACTATATACAAATGTGTGGAGCATAGTCCAATCACCCCAAATCAAAGGAAAACGAAAATGAAACCTAACACTAAAAACTATTTACAATGGCGGCGGGCTAGTCCGACGGCTCACTTTTCAATGTCCCGGGCCAGGGCATCATCGAACTCCCGCTCAATGTCCTGGAGGAGGTCCTCTTCCATGGCCCCGAGGGTTTGCAGGGACGATGACATGTTGACCTCCAACTCCCTGCGAATTGCCTCGAGGCACTCGGCCCGCCTCAGTGCCCTCCGCGTGGAGTTCTCCGCCCTGACCATTGTGAACCTCTTCCGCCCGCCGCCGGTCCGCATCTATGGCGTGGCCCAACCGCTGCCACACGGAAGACACTTGTAATCCTGGGTCCTCATGCCCTCTGGCCGATGCCTGCCCCTCCGATGTCGATGGCCCCGAGCCATCATGGCTCAAACCTTGTTGCTGCTGCTGCTGTGCCTGTGCCCCTGCTCTTGTTGCCTGCACGTCCTCCTGTGGCTGGTGTGCAGTTGTTGTGGTGGCCACCCCTGCTGGACGTCCGACTCCCGACTGTGGCAGGGATGTGTCCTCCACCACTCTGGCCGCTGGGTCAGAGGCAGCTCCACAGGGTACCCAGGTGATACATGGGTGGGAAGATGGCATGGAGGACGACTGGCGTGTAGGGTGTTCAGTTGAGGAGGGGGTCGGAACAAGGTCCAGCAAACGGAGGAATCTAGCCCTGGTGACCAGTCCCACTAGGTCAATGAGGCATTCGAGATGTCGTGCAGTGTCTTCACGAAAACACTGCAGGTCACCTCGCATGCCCCGTTAACGCAACGCCATCCCACTCAGGACAGGCTCAACCCGGTCCCGGTTAGCCACGTCCACAGGGAGAGGAAGGCCAGTTGTTGTAAGCGGATCCCCTCCCTGAAAACGGGTCTGGACGTAGGCATCCCTGCTGGTGCAGGATGATGCAGTCACAGGATCGGGGAAAGGATTACACACAGGCACCTCCGTGGCGGCCTGTGCTGCCTCCTGTCCCTGCCCCTGCACTGCACCACTAGCACCAGTGGAATCCCTACCTCCAGACCCCACTCCGCTGGTGGTGCGATCCCTGCCGCTTTGCTCCACAGCACCCTCTCCGCCCTCTTCATCACTTGACGCTGCAGACAGGGAAGTTAGAACACAGGCATCAGGGCACTGGACAATGGACTGATACACACATGACAGTTGTACATGAGTGTCAGTGTCAAACTTCAGACATGGCATCACACTCCCCAACACACATGTCATTTCAACTCACACACATGAGCAATTCAGCAGCATTATTGCACCAGGCAGCACCATCCATAAACAAACAACAGCACAAGCAGCCGAAGGTGAGCCTGATGTCACATGAAACACGGGGAGTGCACAACACATGCACACAGGCCACCACATTTACATGCATGTGTACATCTCCACCAACTGTCGCAGTGATGAGATCGCCACGGATGTCACATCTGTCATTCAGCCTTCTACATGTCATTGTCACATGCATCCATGTTGCATCACAGTTGCACACTTGTCAAATACACACACAGGCACATGTACACAGTGCAGATACATGCAGCTGGAACCACCATCCATGTGTGACACCACAACCATGCCAACGTACATACACAGTAATTCAAACATGTGTGCTCCCACACCTGCATTTGGCCTGCATGCTTACCAACACATACACCATCGATTTGTCTCACACATGAGAGGACTCACATGTGTCAGCCTCATGCCCCTGTACATACACATCCATACATGGCCCTACAAAAACACATGTGTATCCTGCACCCTACTGGCACACTACAACACACACAGCGTGCAACAGTATGCATGTACACTTACCGCTCAACTCCAGACGGGTCTGCCTCTCAAGGACATGGACATGGAGCGCTGGGCGAGTGTGTTCCAGGACCCTCATTTGGTGGTCCGACAGGTGACCCCCTCCTCGTTGATGGCAGTCACGATGTCCATCCAGATCCTGGTCCGTCCTTCATTGTCGGCGTGCAAACTTCGAAGCATCATACTGCCCCAGGACTTGCTCCACCAGGACACCAACTTTCCTGGCACTGAAGCTGGTGGCCCTCTGCCTCTCTGGCTGGGGGTTGCCAGTGGTGTCAGATGGTGTTGTGCCCAACATGGCAACCCCAGAGGCAGGTGTGGGTGGGCAACTGCGTCCTGGCACTGGGCTGTGGAGCGATGGTATCCCAGTCAGGAGTCTTCAGTTCCAGCAGGGGTGGTCACAGCAACACCACCCCTGACTGACGTGCAGGCAGCAAATAGCAGGGCACGTGGGCAGCAGGCAGTCCGGCAGCAGCAGATGGCAGGTGGGAGCGTGCTCAGGGCTCTGGGGGGCAGGAAAATGGCCTTTTGGGTAGGAGCGTGGTTTTCCGTGTGTATTCGCGTGGCCAGCTTGATACGGAGTGATTTGGCACGTGAAAATATTGCACGTCAGCGTGTAAATCGAGGAAAGGCCCTTAGCGCGTAAGCACGTCAGTGATGTTAGGCGCGCAGGCGTTGCCCACAACACAGGTGCATAGTGAATCAGCATGTGAGAAAACTGCACGTCACCGTGCTATTGGAGAAAAGGGCCTTAGCGCGTAAGCGCGTAAGTGACGTTTCACGTGTGGGCTGGCTTAAAAGGTACGAGTATCACGCTATTTCCTTGTACGTGCTTTTTGTGGAGAGCGAGCGGGTGTATCTTGTACTTCTTTTCGGTTCACACGTGATTACTTCACAACATTTCCAGTTCGTGCTCCCTGCTTCCTCAGACTGCGTTCTTTTCTTCTTTTGGTGGGGGTGTTGCCTACGCGCACACGCGCGTCTTTTGCATGTTCTTTTTCAAGGCAGACAGTGAGTCACGCACGTATTTTCCAACTGTGGTTGCCCCCGTGTGTCGCGTACCCCTTCAGAGGTCATTGTAGGCAGCGTGTAACACGCGTACGCTTATTTTTGTGTTTCTGGGTACCACAGCGTAGTGTGGGTTTATTTTTCCACTTACGTGGTCTACCAGCGGTTGCGTGCACATGTGCTTTTGTTTTTGGGGTGCCTGTGAGTTGCATGACCCGTCATCTTCCCCCAGGGGTCACATACAGCCTTGCTAGAGCACTAGGGTACGAATTCCATCTAGTACCCTACCCCTTTCACCCCAATTGCCCAGGGCAATTGTTTACTGCAACTCCCATACGCACAACAACATCAGTGCCATGGTTGGGAGGCGACCAAGCAGTAAGGGAGGCAAAGGTGCCCGACCTCCAAAAGTTGGCCGTGGTGGGTGCGGTAGGGGACGTGGCCAGGATTTGCAAGGTGCCCCTAGACCCCTGTGTGTGGAGGAGCAATCAGGGACACCCATGCCCCCCCCCTTGGTTGTGGGAAACGTAGCTGACACCATCCCAGCTCAGCTCTTGTTGGACCGGCCCATTTTGGCACCTGAACCGGCACAGGATGACTCCCAGGCTGACTTCCAGGTCAGCAAGTCTAAGCCACGGGTGGCGGTGCAAGTTGCTGTCACCAGGCCAGGTGGATCTGGGGCAGCAATGTCATCTGCTGCCCCAAGTAGGCAGGGTGGGGAGGCTGCAGGGGCAGCTGCAGCTCTATCCACCCCAGCTCTGAGTCTCCCAGCCGGGATAGTGTCGGTCCAGGTCCATCAAACCGACGTTGGCCCTGCCAACATCCCCCTGCAGCCAATGCCTGCACCAGGACATATGGTCATTGTGCATTCGCACACTTCTAGTGCCCAGTCCACCTGCGCTTCTGCCCCTACTGACCAGAGCGGCGTAAGCCACTCAGGATCCGCACCACCTTTGAAAAAGAAGAAGACGGGTTCTCTGGCACTACAGACTGAGACCCCAGACACGGCTACACACTCCGGCACATCAAGGAAGCCTAGCTTTAATGACGCCGAACTTGATGCACTTGTGGCCTATGTGTCAGCACATAGCCGCAAAATGGTGGTGACTGCAGGGTGCAAGACCACATCTGGTCAACGTAGGGCACACTGGCAGACCATCGCGGACCACATTAGTGCCCTTGGATTTGTGAGGTGCACAGCTGATGATTGCTACAAGCGGTGGAATGACATGAAACGCAGAGCAAAGAACAAGCTGGCCTCAAATCATGCCTCTACTCTGGTGACTGGTGGTGGGTCTCCACCAGAGGACGACCAACTCACTGAACATGAGTCTGTTGCTGGAACCATCGTCACAGAGGAACAGATACAAGGCGTGGGAGAACTACCAGATTACGACGCATTGTCAGGTGAGTGCCCATGCATGTGTGTGTAATCCATGTGTATGTTGTTTGGGTGACGGGTTCTGATTGAGTGCCAGGTGAGGGTGTGTACTCCTGAGTGGTATGGGTCAGCCATGTGCTTCCTCCAAAACATTCACCGGCCTTGGATTTGGGTATGACAGTATCCCTTCTGCCCACAGTAGCCAATTAGCGCCACATTACTGCAGTTGCCCTTGAGTGTCATCTTGCAACAACATTGTTCTCAATTTTTCAGTGTTCATTCAGGCTGATTGTTTCAATTCTCCCATTTTTGCAACACATTTTTCAGCCCTAATGCCACATATGTGACATGCTTCTGTCATTGATTACATCCCACATTGGCCCACATTTGTTGCCTTGTTATGTGAAAGATTATACCATTCAGGCTGATTGAGTATTGGCCTGCTCACATTAATTTTTGGGGCTTGTTTGAATGTGGAAGATGATAGTTGTTTCGGTGGTCAGTCAAATTTTTTATTCATTTATTTATATGTATTTTTGGGGTCAGGTAAGTAAAAAAAAGGGGTAAAATAAAATAAATGAAAAAAGAGGGGTTGGGGGGTGGGGGGACCCCTCCATTTCGAATAAAAAAATACGTATTGAAAAAAAATGCAATTTTCTTTTTTTCGAGATTTTTTTGGTTCAACCTTTTTTTTCGATATTTTTTTTCGGTCTTTTCACTATAAACCAGTTGTTTCCTGTCATGTGGAAGTGACCAACCATTGATGTGTACATCTGCCTGTGATCAATGTATTATTGTACACTGGATGTGTTGCAGTGTGTGGCACATGCATATTTTGTCACACTATTTAGCATTTTTCATCTCATCATGTCCATCTCACATGGATGGGGGACAGTAATCATTCACTGACATATGGCTGTACTTGTCAAATGTACCATGGCTAGGCTACATGCCATCTGTGTGCTGGCATGTGTCATGTATATGTATTGGACATGCCACTCACAGGCTAATGTGTGATGCCAGTGCTACCCAGCATGCAGCAAATGTGTTGCGTTTCCATCTTGGTGTCCTCAGTGTCTGCTTTTTGCCTCCCCTTCCAACTCAGTGACAGTGCATGCATGCCAGGGTTATTGTCATGTGGAACATGTGTAAATCATGTACTGGGTCTCTGGCTTGTCAGGCCTATGTGTGTTATATGGTGCTCATGCCTGTTTCCATTTGTTGTCTTTCATGTTTTTGCAGGTGATGACACACTTGATGCTGTTGTGGTTGAGGAGATGGTGCAGACCCAGGAGGAATCTCAGGCACGACCGGGCACCAGTGGAGGACGTGGGGTGGTGGTGGGTGAAAACCCAATCTTATTACAGACCATACTGTCCAGGGGTGTCTCTGGTTGCACCTCCCCAGACCTCTATGATTCAGGTGCTGAATCGGATGATGAGACTTATGTGCTGTCACAGGTGAGTGTTTCTGGCAGGGATTCTGTTCTGTCCAACCCACCTGCACCAGGGGTAGAACCCACTATGGGGATGTCAGTGTTGGTAAGTCCGCCTTTGGCGGTTACGGATGCAGGGTCACACTCCACAACATCTGATCCTGTTCCTGTGCCAGCAGATCAGAGGGGGAATGCAGTCCTGCAGCCTCAGGCTGTGCCGGCACAGCAAAGTGCTGATCGCCTTGCCCCAAACAGGTGTGGTGCCCGCCGAGGCGGTGGCTATATGCCACCAGGCAATACTGTATGGGAAAACTCCATGTACGGTATAGCAGCACAACAGGGAGCATCAGTTGAAATGATGGCTCAGGCAATGGAGAGGGTGGCCACTTCCATTCTCTCCCCTGAAAGGCAGATGGAGCAACAAGAGCAGGCAACAGACTCCATTTGCCAATCACACAGGGGAGACATGTTGACGTCCAACAGGGACCGACGGGCGGCACTGGAGACTCTGCGGGAAGCCATTTCTGTAGAGTCACAGGGCCACAGGGAAGCCCTGAGGTTAGAACTCCAGTTCCTCAGGCAGACTCTAAGTGAACTTGAGTCTTCCTGAAACTTAAGGTCAGAACAGCAGCTGGAGTAGCTCACACTTTCGCTCTCAGCTGAGCTGCAGGCAACTCGGGAGGAGATCCGGGCATCACGCGAGGCCATGCGTGCAGACATTTGTGATGTCATCTTTGATGTCGTGGGTGTTAGTCTTAGCAGTGCACGGTGGTGGCGCGAGTTATGGTTGCTTAGCTTACCATAACTGGCGAATTTCAGGGTTTTTCCGGTTTTACTTGGAACCATAATGTCCCTTTAACAAAGTTTTTTCACTGAATTTCATAGGTTTTTAGTAGCGCAACTTAACCATAACTTCCCTTTAGCAAAGTTTTTTCACTGAATATATATATGTATATATATTCAAGGAAAAAACTTTAGTTGCAAGGACATTAAGGTGAGAACTTAACACAACCTAACTCCTGAAATTCAGCTAAAGCCACCTTAACTTCGCACCCCTGTTGCTCAGCCTATGACCACAATGATGACATCACAGAGGACATCATTGATGACATCACTGATGACAACATTGGTGATATCACTACTGACATCATCTATAACAGACAATGCAATGTATTAAAAAAACTGGATACTATTTCTAAGATTACTTTTACTTTGTAATTCTAACATGTTAATTACTTTAAAAAGTCACACAGAAGGAAATATACATCTATTTTACATGTTTTCAAGCAATTGTTGAATTTTAAACTTAATTTCTTTTCTATACATATATACATTTGAGTAATAATTCCTTTTTTCAATACCCATGTATGACTATTCTTAAAATATATCCCAATACCTAGTTGTACCATGTTTTAAAGCACTTTTCATGTCATTTAAAAAAATGATACGTGTACACATGTTTCTTACAATAAAGCAATTGAGTATGTACGTATGTTTATTTTAAAACAGAAATAATTAGGGCTCAACATGTGTAGCTTTCTATTTATTTCTACTAATTTTGTTTGTAATTGTATGTACAGATTATATTATAGTGAACATGTCAGGTCTATTTTGCACAAATAGGAACATTCTAAGCAGTGTACTATTTATAATTCAGATATCATCTTTTACCAACGTATTACAAAGGAAAGCTTCACAAGTGGTGATATGAGGCATGTTTACTGTTTCAAACAATGTACTCGGGTTTGAACTACAGATAACTTTGGCTATCTGTAGTCATTTTATGTATGAACTACAGATAGCCGTGGTTATCTGTAGTTTATTATAGCCATGAATATTGGAAAAACGGCTGGCAACAAAATGCTTTCTTGCCACCTCGGCCGTCACCAAGTGCCCTCATAATCTGTGCCAGCTCCCCCACTCCCCAGATGGCCTCTTCGCCTAACCTGCCCTCTCACTTTCCCCCACAACTCATGCTGTTTCTGGGATGCAGTTTTCTTTTAGATGTCGGCTATTCGCGAATATAGCCGAGGTTACAGAAAAGCTTTCTGTTGCAAACTCAGTCCCTAGACCCCTCCAACTCCCAGATTTCATTTTGCATCCTCTAGCCACCCCCAGCCTCCACCACACTAGCTCTAGACTGATGGCATTTGCATGTTTTCTGACCTGCAAGTGGCTTTTTTCCCTGCATTTAATTTTCCGATAACCTCGACTATAACCACGGCTATCTCTCGCATTCAGCAAAAAAAAAAGATGGTAGCTGTTTAATATCTAAAAAAAACAGTTTGTTAATTGAACCAAGATATAACTATTATTTTTTAGGAGGGGTCACCTCTTTCACTGTCAAATATTTGAAAAACTGCTTCACAGAATAACCCAAAACCACAAAAAGGCCTTGAGTCAACGCTGCATGCCCAAATTGTTTCAGACCTGTTCCAAATCCGTCCAGCGGTTTGGGCTGTGCGGTCCGGCAAATATTGACCTTGTTTGTCTGTGGGTAAATGAATGGGAAGTAGGCCGCAACTTTGGAAATGTTTTTTTTTGTCTTCTTAATAACTTTTTTATTTTAAACAAATCTTTTACGAAACTTTGCAGTCGAGGGGGACACACATCCCTAACCAACTTCAAGAATTCAGCCAAATACATTAGTCAAATCAAAAGTTATTAACAATACAATTTTCCATGATTCCTATGGGAGGCCGACTCACCTTAACTATAGGTCGGCTATCGCAGCCCTATAATATATATATATATACATATATATAAAACAGCATGTGTGCAGCCATCTCAAGATATATGAGTGGCAGCAGATTTCAAACGCTACAAAGACCAGGGCACTCGTGGGGAAATTAAGTGAAAAGGGGTGCAGCCAGTGCTGTATTTTATTTATATTTCACAAGACTGGCTATAGTCTCTAAGACTTCCGTGATAAAATCATGACAGATGTACAATAAAACCCCTGTATGGTAATTACCACGTGATCCGTCCGTACCTCGTACTTCTTCAGGCATTTAAACATTCTAACAATGTCATGCTTCAATACATAAAGTTTTCCAAAGTGGCACTTCCTGTTCCACATTCAATCATGTGACCTTCAAGTTGGTCCAATATTACATGTCCAATCATTCCACCATCTTGGACTGGTGTCAGTTGTAATGGACATGCATAGAGACTGTGGCTAAATGCCACTAAACCAAACTTTCGTCAAAAAGGAATTCCACAATAAACCTACCTGTCAACATGATCAGTGCCAATTCAAGTACAATCCGAGGCATAAAGTGCAAGTGCATGAAGAATAAATATATGTAGATGGATTCATAGATCTGAATCAATCGATCCAGCTCCCAGCGAACGCATCACACCCATGTAGGTGTATACATGGGGGGAAAATGCAGTTCATCGGTATCAGAAAAATTAAATTAACAATACCACCCACTATATGATGATAATAGGCTAATGCCTAAACAACTCAAAATATATATTTACACATATATATCAATTTAGTATTGCATTAGAGTTAAAACACTATCAAATAAGTATTAGCATATACAATTAAAACAGTTCCTGGGCCCTCTGGGAACCTGTCAAAAGTATCCAATTTCAGGTAAGTTCTTTAGCAAGTCATGTAAAGGTAATTTAAATAGTTATAAAATGTTCTCCCACAGGAAACAATAAGGCCAAATCCCACACATCTGCTCTGGTTCCAGGAAAATATAAGGTAGGTACTCCTTTTACTCAAAAAGTACAACAGAAGAGATGACATCAAAGAGGGCCCTCGCAAAGATTTGTATCCCATGTTTCAAGAATTAGCGAGCCGGGGAGGCTGGTTAAACAGAGAGTAGAACACCCACACCAGACAATGGATGTTAACTGTGGTGGGGAGACCTCATAACCCCACTAGACCCAGGCCCATGGGACCTGTGCAGATAAATCCAACTGCAGGGTCAGAACCCCAGGTCCTGGGGACAAGTTATCACGCGCTGGATCTGAAGACCTCTGCCCAGAAATAGTGGGTGCACAGGGGAGTTTGGGTGTTGGGTTTAGGTCTGGCTAGCCGTGTTTGAGGACAGTGGAGTAAAAGAGACTCTAACCAATGACTCAGCATGAAACAAGTTACCAAAGAGGAAACAATCAGGAGATACCTGGGAGCATGAATCATGAACCAAGAAGCAAAAGATTTAGCATCCATGAAGAAGGCAGCCAACAGGAGCACAGATGACCATGACCCAAGTGTCAGGGTGCCTTGGGGAAGCAGAAAGAGACAGCCAATCAGCAAAACAGTTCAACAATGGGAGCAATGAGCGAAGACCACCCAGTGCATCCCAAAAAGGGAGCAAATGTGGAGCGGCAGCACGCCACTCGACCTCCAGGCCAGGAAGACTCCCCACATTAAGGCACTTCGGCCAGAAGGATTTGCCAGGAAGGCGGTACCGCAGACCAGGAAGATGTTTCCAAAAGGAAATGCCATGCTAGCTAGCTAAGAGGATGGCAGGAAGCAAAGGAAGAGCCTAAAACGGGATTGCATCAGCCGGGATAAAGCAGGGAGCAAGAACAAAGGTGACAGGGTCCAGCCAGTGTAGCCACACCCGGTTGCTTAGCAGCTACCAATCTTCAGACACAGTCTTCCAGGAGTTGAATTACAGAATCTGAGGAACGCAGAGGGTTTGAAGACTGATACTATATTCACCCCAGGGCCAGCCCTCCAACGACATCACAGAGACGAATACAAAGGTTTTGGCAGCCTGCCGATCAGGCTGCCCAAAAAAAAACATCAAACACAGTCGCTCTCCCACTGGATGTAGGTTAGAAAATGTAGAGAACTTTAAAGTAGTTTACACCTGTTTAAGCTGAAGTCAAAGATGCCTTTCTAGTAGCAGTATGAACCTACTTCTGCACATCAGCCATTTTGGCTGTGCCTCATGGCCTACATAGACAAAGTAATGTCCCAAAACAAAATGGCTGTCAGCAAGAATTAATAAATAGACTAGTACCATACATGTTCTTTGTGCTACTAATGAGGTAAAAGTGGTTAAATATGGACTAGTTGGGGCTGTGCCCAGAAAAATGGTTGCAGTGGCAGGGGGCTTCAGCAGACGTCCCTCTGGCGACAACAGAAGGTTAAAAAACAAGACTGCAAAGAGAATAATTCAGGTATCTGGAAGGTTAGAGTGCCAGCACCCCAACATTCTGCTCCAACAGTCTTTGTAAAGTATATTAGATATTTTGGGGGACTTGAAAAAAATGACTGGGGAGCTGAACGGTTCACCATTCAGAAAGTCTTTCACAAACATAACATGTAATCCTAACCTTGCCATGATGGCCAGCATAGGTGTCCCTTTTCTGAGGAGGATTAAGGAAGGTTAGCTATCCCAGGTGCAGTGAGTATGGTGGCCCGCCACTTGAAATGGGACAGGACGCTAAATGTAAAAAAACAAATCCCCACCAAGAACTTGTGTAGTAAAAATGCAGTGTTTGAGGCAGCATTTTACCATGACTGCTCAGCCTTTTTTGCCAGGTACTTTAGATTGTGGCATGCATATCTAAAAATATAAATATTATGACATGTCATTTCCTCTTTAAGTCAGTTTCTGCCCTGATGAATTGTTGTCAAGAAATAAAATTAAAGCGAAAACATATGTTGGCAACTCTCATATTTATAATAACTGGATAGGTTTTATTAATTTATCTTTAATGTACTAGATTATATTGGATTGTATATAGAATGGCAAAGTGTTTGGTAATGCACTTTCAGAATAATGAAATTATGAATGTATGAACTGAATTATGAAAGGTGTGCTGACTCATTTCTTTGAATAATGTGCAAACATTTTGTGATAAATATGCATGGAGCTGGGATGCTGGTGTGTGTGTGTGTGTGTGTGTGTGTGTGTGTGTGTGTGTGTGTGTGTGTGTGTGTGTGTGTGTGTGTGTGTGTGTGTGTGTGTGTGTGTGTGTGTGTGTGTGTTTCAATGTAGAATATCATCTTGCCATTAAATAAGATGCGCAAATGGATGTTCTTGTGTTAATTTATAACAATAGTGCTACCTAAGTGATATGAGCATTATAGTATTAAGAAACACAGCTTAAAATATATCACATAACAAATGAGTACGTTTCAATTAGTTATGTCAGTTATAATGCGGAAATATTCAATAACATATCAATGTCGAGTGTTAGTGCATCTCCAGCTTTTAATATTGCATCCAATCTCAAACACTCGACCGACACATGTTTCGTGCCACACATGGCCCTTTTCAAGGCTGAAAAATAACAGCAAACAACTTATAAACTTACTTTAAAAATTCTTGTAGAACATAAGGGCATATAATTCAAAAATCTAATCAAAACCATCTGGATGACAGTCAGTGGTCCTAATGCTGTCATACAACCAAGCACAATGGGCAGCGGCAGAACTGGGGTCCTTTCTACTCCCACACACCACCAATGGGGAAGAACTGTCTGGCATTCACCCTCAAAGGCCTCCTGCCCCATCAGACAGGGGCCACCACCCCCCGCCCCCTGGCTGACAGGGATAGATCTGTGTGAGAAAGGTTTAGGGCTTGTGGGAGACAGAAGGGTAGACATCTGGGTGAAATGAGCAGGGATTCTGGCCCCTGCTTCGACCAATCACCTGACAAATGACTTGCCCTGCCTCAACTGGCCCTGCCCTTGATGGGCAAAGGTCCACGAAGGCCGTCATGACCAACACCAGAGCATCTTAGAGTATGGTTTGCGGCCTCCCTCTGCCTGCTAACCAACATACTTAGGAAAGGGAAACAGGAGACTGTGGCCCTCAAAATGGAAGCTGTCCTTCCACTGAACCCCAGTTTCTTGCCTTACATGAGTCTAAGCACGTTATGGTAAAGTCTTAATTTCCACACCACCGTTTGCCTCATTCGCCAACTTGTAGATTCTTGTTTTGTTCCTCGTCGTGAACAATGTATATATTTGAAAGAAAGACAGAGAAAGTGTGAGAGAGACAGACAGACAGAATGCAAGGGAGAAAGAGTGAGGTGGCATTGGCAGCTAGAGAAATGGGACTAGTCTGCAAATGGCTGGAAGTAGGAATGCAGAGTTGCAGGTGGTTTTTGCCTTGTAAGGCCTACTCCTGCTTTCCCCGACTAACTAACGCCCTATAAAGATTTCTTACCACCTTACACTTCACCCTCCCACAGAAGGTCACCACCGGCCCAGCCGTTAGCACATCAACGCTAACAGAGCCATGACTAAACTCTACCTTTTACCCCAATCACACTCTCCCACGTCAACTGCTAACCAGACCTAAAGCGCTGCAGTCTGTCAGATCTTGGGCTCTTCCCTATGGATAACATACTCCAAGCTTTTTCCACCAAACTCATAGAACGCAGATTGGCCCTCATGAACCAGGTTCTTCTGATCTGCGCCCATCAACTCCACACGTTTCATATCTGTCTTTCCCACTAATGAACCCAAAAGAGTCAAGCACAGCAAGGCCACTAATAGTGGAAGACAGGCACAATACAAGACCACTAACATTACATTTCTATAAGCCCGACTGGGTTTCTGGTCCAGTTGTGATCTCAGAATTTAGCTTTCCACACTCTCCGAACCGCTAGGGTGCACTACTCCGTGCCACTCCGATAGCAACTCCATGCCACTCCATGCCACTCCAGTAGCAACTACAAGGATTATGGCACAGTCATGCTTCCAGGAATCCATCTGTCATAGCCCTTGGTGTCTCTCTACATCCCGCTCCCCTGTTATCTGCTGGGATTCCAGCACCAGACTGGATGTTGGTACATCACTGTATCATTCCCAGACATACTGTCGGGACATCATCTTCCACAATCCACAAACCCACTCTCTGTCTCCCAACCTCCCAGTAACACTCTCTCATGTCCCTTCTCCACCGTCTCCTGGAAATGCTCATTTCAGTCTCTGCAAGAGAAACAGGGTAAGATGCAGAAGGCACACAATTATTTCTTTATTTAATTCACATATTTGTTTTATTAATGTTTTTTGTGGAGCGCTAATGCCAATGCAAGAATGGCAAGGGAACCTGGTAGGAGGGAAAGGATTAGACGTATGCTGCAAGACATACGCAGGTCTTGTCTGAAAATCAGATGGTCAATTTCAGGGTGCAGGTGGGGCAATAGAGAGCTCCAGAGGGATGAGCTTGGCTGGTGAAGCGGTCGCGTCCATAGCGCACTAGTCTCTGTATGCAAGAGTTGAACAAACTATGGGAAGCCGACCTTTGGTGTCTGATCGGTTGGTGGTAGTGGGTCCTAGAGCCACGGATCATATGAATGACCGGCACACCCAGTCCATGGGGGCCTATCAGCAAAATTTAAGTTTAGTGGTCTTCAAATAAAGCTTGTTTACGGCCATTGAAATGAAGGAGCCAGTCACCAACCAGTGGGTCTCCTCTGGGCCTTCTTGGATTTGACCATGTGTTTGTGTGCCACGTAAATGCAGAAAAGGTTAGTTGATTGTGCCGTCTCCTCAGGCGCTCCACGGTAGATCATGTTCATCAACACTTGGCCCACCTTTATGGGCCACCTTCTCTAGTGTCTCACCTAATTCACATCCTGACCCAGGATTATTCAGTCAACTCTGTGACGCTTGCCCTCTAGTAAAACACCAGTACAATGTGTTTGATCTGCTTACTACACACGATCCTGACTGCACGGCTATTCCGGAAACCTGGAGATCCCTGACTCTTCTACTCCTGATTTGATACAGACTCTCTCTTCTTCTTATGCTATCTTACACGCGGACCGCACGACTCGCCATCCAGCCGGCGGTGTGGCCTTTATATATCAACGCCATCTCCAATGCTCCGAGATTGTCTCTCCACACAGCATTGAAATTGATCCCTTTTAGTTCATATGTCTTCCTCGCCACCCTCTACTCCCTACTTTCTTTGTATATATCGGCCGCCTGGCTATGATGCCACTTTTGCGGAATCATTTGCTGATATTATAGCGGATCTTAGGCTAAGGTTTCCCGCTTAGAAATCCTGGGCAGCTTCAATGTCTGGGCAGACACAAGGCCTGACTACCAGGCTGCCAAACTCTCTTCCTTGCTTGGAGATCTCTATTTGGTGGAGCATGTTCAATGTGCTACCCATTTGTTGGGTCATGCCTAAGATTTAATGTGTGTGGACCCTGACGCAGATCAAGGATACCCGGCTCTTCCTTTGTTGTAGTCGGATCATTTCCTAATGCCTTTTACTTTCTGCGGCTTAGAACATTCTAGAGCACCAAGCTCCGAAAACATGCTCTTGCCACGACTGGAGATGAGTGTATCGCGGTTTGTAAAAGGAGGGAAAGGGGTTTCCTCTTTTATTTTTATAGAGGGGCCTGAATCTGGAGGAAAGATTATACTGTGGAGAAGGGAGTGGGTTCAGGCTACCTCTTCCTCCGAGATACTTACAGATGTGGCACAAAAATACATGTAAACAGATCCTAGTACTTGAGATCTGTGTTTTTATTGTAGTAGGACACGGCCTTAAAAGTACACAAACTTATTTATTTACATTCAAGGAACAGTTTCCTTTTCTTAACATACAAACATATAAGTACAATAGTCCATGTTGACATTAAATTGTCTCATCATATAATGAAGCTGTTTCATCGACATAAGCAATGTGAGGATTAGTACATAGTGACTGAGAGTGCAATGTTACTAGACATGCACCTATCGAGTCGAGAGTGCAATGTTACTAGGTATGCACCTATTGAGTCGACACTCAAAGTTGTGTTTCCAGCTATGAACAAAAACAGGTGTTGATGCAGTAATGTCCTATAGCTTTCCTCAGGACTGGTTAGACAGAAAATTGTAGATTAATCTTCCACATGTCGTTCATGGGGCCAGAGAAGCTGTTTCAAGATATTTGGTGTCTCAGGGCAGGATTAATTGACAAAATGGCAGATTGGCGTCTCTCAGTGAGCCAAAACGAATGGAGTCAAAAGGCTCCGGTTGCACACATAGTGTGGCTGGTCGGTATGCGGGTAGTTCAGAATGAGCTGTGTCTCCCGTGGATCTCTGGACGTCCTCTGCACATGCGCGATGTGCCACACCTGTAAGTATCTCAGAGGAAGAGGTAGCCTGAAGCCACTCCCTTCTCCACAGGATGAGTGTATCGCTCCATATTTTTTCGCTGGTATTTTGGAACATCTTAATTTCTCTTCTTCGTCAGCCGCTACTATTGATCCACAGGGTTCCATTTTGAGTGCAGCAGATTTGGTTGCGCCTTTGAAAGTGCGCCCCAGATCGCATAAGTGCTCTGTCCCGTGGTACACACCTTCACTTAGGCACTTAAACTATTATATAAGTAAGCTGAGCGCACATGGCGCTCGTTTTATCAGCCAGTGAATAAAGCAGCTTTAAAAGTCTGCCGTCTTAAGTATCACCTAGCCATTAAAGAGGCAAAATCTGCCTTCTTGACCAATCGGATGCAGCTCGCATTGAATAAACCCAAAGAATTGTTTCCGATTGTGAAATAACTATCTGCATCAAATATGATCTCTACGCAAGGTCATTCTAAACAGGCCCTCTTGGATTCTGTTAGATTCTTTCACTCAGAAAATTGGGAATAATAGGCCCACCATCTTGGGGCCGGTCCCGACAGAATCTGCCATGACCTTCAGTGCTGGCCTTTCTCTACGTCACTGGGCCTAGTAAGATCGTTGTTTTTGTTCTCACCTGCTTCCCCTCCCTTGCCTTGTCGCGCTCTGAAACACTTGTGTAAGAGTGCATTAGAAATAAAATATATCATATCATATAAGCCCAGAATAGTTCTGTTTCTCGGGTTGACGAGGTTACAGATGTCCATCTTCTCGAAGTCATCCTGCAGCTTAAATCTTGCTCACTCCTTGACCAGGTCCCATTGCATGTGTTCAAGGAACTGAGCATCTCCTATAGACTGTTCCCTAACTCAAGGGGTAGTTTCCACTGCTCTTAAGCATGCGCTGGTTATCCCTCTTCTCAGGAAGTCAACTCTCAACATGGCGTTACAGGCACATGTTTGCCCTATTTCACTGCTCAGATTGCTCATGAAGGTGCTGGAGGCTGTAGTTACTGTCCAGCTCAGACACTTTCTTGTGGGCTCCTCGATTCTTGACCATTCCCAGTCTGGTTTTCACCCATCTAATGGAGAATGAGTCAGTTATTGTTTCAGTCTTTGATGACATCACTGTGGTGAAGGATCAGGGCAGTGTTGCTCTACTGATACTATTAGACTTTTCGGCTGCGTTTGACACTATTGATCATGTCATCCTGTGTCCGCGACTGGAGAAGGTTGGCATCTCGGGTTTAGCCTTTCAATGCTTTACATCCTTTCTTTCTGACCCCTCCTAGACTGTCCCTTTATCACTTTTCAAATCCAAGTCGTCCTGTGGTCTTCTGCAGGGCTCAGCACTGTCTCCCTTTCTTTTTAATATTTATATTCACCGCCTTGCCAGTTTGATTCACACTTATGGCTATCGATTTTATTCATATGCCAACGACACCCAGCTTGTCCTTAGAGTTGACCAACATCCTCAGGAGACTACTGAAAGCATGCCTGTCAGCCATAGGAAAATGAATTAGGAAAGAGAAACGTCTTCAGATGTTTCCGAAACTGGCTGTGATCTTCCAACAGTCGCTCTGCTTAGGGCAGAGTATTCCATAACAGAGGGGCCGCTACCGAGAAAGCTCTGCCACCAATCAATTTCTTTTTAAACGTAGGCACTGCCAGACAGCCATGACTTGCAGAGCGAAGATTTCTGGTGGGCCGCCAGGGAACAATCTTCTCCTGTAAGAACAGAGCACTCTGTTTATGCAGGACCTGATGTGTCAGGCATAAGGCCTTCAATTGAATCCTTTCAATTGATAACTTTTGCACTTATGGCAATATAATCGGACAGAAAAAGGTAAGGTAAACTCTCTTCTTCTGTCCCCTCACCGAATATAAGCAGCACACCAGCACTTTCTGGGGATTGACACCTACACAGGGACATTTAGTGTTGTTTGAAGGGATAAGTAGACTCTTAATTAGCTGAGACAAAATATGAATACATTTTTGGACAGATATTCTTGTGTGGTATCAAATTTCATGGAACCAGGACAGAGTGTGCCACCTCCTCCCAGATTATCTTTTAATCTGCTAAGTAGGATACGATGATCACCAGTATCAAATTTGATGGAACCAGGACAGAACAATGCCACCTCCTCCTAGATTAACTTTCAATCTGATGAATAGGATATTCACACCCGGGGAAGGGCCATTGGCCAATCAGGTTACTAGAACATCAGGTGAGAATATACATTCTCCACCCCCTATTTGAGCCACCCGAGGCCCTTCCCCGGATGGCGCCATTTTAGTTTTCTTTTATGTTTGGAGGCAATAGGGAGCCTCTCCTTGTTTTCTCCCACCCACAAAACCCCCAAACCAAACAAAACCTCTCCCCCACCCTTACCTGCCAGACCAGAGCTTTGAGCTAAGGTCTGCCGCACCTCCTGCTCCGGCCGCCACGATAGAAATGGAAAATGGACTGTTTCTTATGGCAGTGGCCATCTTTTAAAAAAAGAAAATGTAACTCCCTCGGGAGATTGCCTGTGCAAGCAACACAAATCTCCCAAGAGGAAAAAAGGAAAGCCATTCGCACCCCAGATGAACCCTGGGGTGCGAATGGCTTTTACACCCCGGCGGGGTACGGACATGGCCGGTAAAGGCCCACAGCCCTCGCTGAGGTGCTTGCTTCACTCGTGCCTGCCATGCCTCAGGCTGTCGGGCTGTTACCGGTCATGTCCGCTCCCCTGACAGGACGTGAAAGCCATATGATTGTCAACAACATGAAATGTGATGTAACCAGGACAGAGGTTGTCCTTTAATCTGCTGAGTAGGATACGATGATGAACAATATCAAATGTGACGGAGCCAGGACAGAGCTAGACTACCTTCTCCCAGGTTATCGTTTAATCTGCCAAGTAGGATATAGTGATCCTCAATATCATATAATAACGGAACCGGAACAGAGGAGCGTCGTGTCATCCCATGTTATCCTCCCTATGCTGAAATGTATATGATGATCAACAGTATCGAAGGTGACAGAACCGTACCGCCTACAGCGTAAGCAGCCGTGTACACGAACGTTGGTATTGTGCGCGTGAACGGTGTGGCTTGATGGCTGCTGGTTACGGGGTGTGATGCCTGGCAGAGAGAGATCTGTCCCATGCCCTATGATCTGTGGGCTGTGCTGAGTTGTGCGGCCTTTTCTGTCCTGCATTGTCAGGTCCCGGCATTGCTCCTGTGCCTCTGGGAGCATATGGTATCCAGCGCAGTGTCCAAGTCAGCTTGTGGCTATTGAGGGCGTCTGCCGAGTTTATAGAATGGTGAAGACTCGTCAGGGGTATCTGGTCTAATGAGGATTGATGTAGGCTCAGGCATGTGATATGCCCTTTTTATTAGCACAGGGGAATTGTACTGAAGAGTGCATGTGGTTCCCATGTGTGGGCCCTGCCAAGGAAATTAGCATTTTATATGTTGTCATTTTGCTGTGTCTTTCTTATCCCCCTTCTTTATTATCACTAAGCTGTTTGTTGTGTGTTCACTTTTCAGCATTTATCCCTGAGCTTAGTGTGATTTGGAGGTGCTAGAATGCCTGTTGCAAGAGCTCATGGCTCCAAAATGACATCTAGGCATTCAATTAAAATTGTCCCCTCCCTACCTGTGACTGAATCCTTTTCTCAGGGGGCAATGAAGGGGAGTCTGCAAGCAAAATCCAACCTCAGGATACCAAATTTGATTTGGAGCATGATAACGTACCAACGTCGCCCATGTCTAAAGGGTCTCGGCTGTCTGAAGTACTGGTCAGCACTGAACGAAGGAGACTGTGTCTTCGGCGCAGAAGAGACAGCTTCTCTGAGGATGAAGATGAGCCGGTCGACTTATGGTTTACCCAATGCCAAATGTGAGACCCAACATGAAGATTTTGGGTAGCCAGGAAGAGCATATTGAAGTTCTGGGGGACGGGGTAAAGGGTAATCAAGTGGGTAATGCCATGAACTTAATCACTTCTCGGGCAGTATCAGTGCACGTCCCAAGTAAAACGGATGAGTATTGCACTCCAGAGGGTCCTTTACAGTCACCGACGGGTCATTTTAGGATGGATGGGGAACAAACTGTGCCACTTGAGTCAGATAAATGGTGACTAGTCAAAGAAAATATTGTTCTTTAGTTAACTCGGTGCATACATTTTGCAGTATTTTGTGTCTGGGTGGATACCATCGATAAAACTGCCTGTCAGTCTTGGCCGGACTAATGTTATGTTATGTTAACTGTATTTGTTAAGCGCACGTTTGCCCAAAGGCATCATGGCACTGAAGAGGCAAGGAGGAGTTGCGAGTAGCGGATCTTAGAAAAGCAGGGTCTTTAGTTTCCGAGGGAAGACATAGTGATCAATGGTGTCACGCAAGGGAAGAGGTAGGTTGTTCCATGCCTTTGCAGCAGCGAACGAGAAGGCACGGCCCCCCTTACGTGCTAACTTGAAACGAGGTACTGCCACCCGCAGGGTGGTTTGTGAACGAAGAGTATGAGGAGGTTGGTAGGGAATGAACTTTGCTTGCAGATATTCTGCTCACATGCCATGGAAGGCTCAGTGCACTATGCACATGGACTTAAACAGAAGTTGATGAGCGTCGGGGAGCCAATGAAGTTGTCTCAACAGAGGAGTCATATGGGCTCCCAAAGGCGGACGAATGATAGATCTAGCAGCCGCAATCTGAAGCATCTGCAGACATCCGGTTAGATAAGCGGGCTGCGCCGGATATAATGAGTTGCAGTAGTCCAGCACACTAAGGACCAGGGCAGCCACCACCGGAGCCTGACTGGCTATAGAAATAAAAGGGAGGACCTTCCGAAGAACCCAGAGTTTAAAATGGCTGGATTTACAAACCACATTAACTTGCTCATCCATGGCCTAATCCATGGTAACTAAGCATATCATTTCTCTCAAACTGTGCCGAAGCCTATCATGGAGGATCAGCATTGTCAGACTGATTTCAGAGCAAATATGATCATTTCATCAGAGAATAATTCTACAAAACCTCCCAGGCTATCCTTCAATCTGCGGAGTGGGATACGATAATCAACAGTATCAAATGTGATGGAACCGGGACAGAGTGTGCGACCTCCTCCCAGGCTATCCTTCAATCTGCTGAGTGGGATACGATGATCAACAGTATCAAATGTGATGGAACCGGGACAGAGTGTGCGACCTCCTCCCAGGCTATCCTTCAATCTGCTGAGTGGGATACGATGATCAACAGTATCAAATGTGATGGAACCGGGACAGAGTGTGCCATCTCCTCCCAGGTTATCCTTCAATCTGCTGAGTGGGATACGATGATCAACAGTATCAAATGTGATGGAACCGGGACAGAGTGTGCCACCTCCTCCCAGGTTATCCTTCAATCTGCTGAGTGGGATACGATAATCAACAGTATCAAATGTGATGGAACCGGGACAGAGTGTGCGACCTCCTCCCAGGCTATCCTTCAATCTGCTGAGTGGGATAAGATGATCAACAGTATGAAATGTGATGGAACCGGGACAGAGTGTGCGACCTCCTCCCAGGCTATCCCTCAATCTGCTGAGTGGGATACGATGATCAACAGTATGAAATGTGATGGAACCGGGACAGAGTGTGCGACCTCCTCCCAGGCTATCCCTCAATCTGCTGAGTGGGATACGATGATCAACAGTATGAAATGTGATGGAACCGGGACAGAGTGTGCGACCTCCTCCCAGGCTATCCCTCAATCTGCTGAGTGGGATACGATGATCAACAGTATGAAATGTGATGGAACCGGGACAGAGTGTGCTACCTCCTCCCAGGCTATCCCTCAATCTGCTGAGTGGGATACGATGATCAACAGTATGAAATGTGATGGAACCGGGACAGAGTGTTCTACCTCCTCCCAGGCTATCCCTCAATCTGCTGAGTGGGATACGATGACCAACAGTATCAAATGTGATGGAACCAGGAGTGTGCCACCTCCTCCAAGGTTATCGTTTAATCTGGTGAGTAGGATGCGGCGATCAACAGTATCATATCTGACAGATAACTCCTGCAAGATCCGGGCACAGGAGAGGTTTTGATCCATGGCTAGTAGTTCTTGCTTTCCAAAATCCAGCACTGAAATGTGCACTGGTTCCCACATTGCATGTACCCGAGTATGCTTGGGTTCTCACAGCTTTGCTTCTCCCCAGTGCAGTGTCTTGCTATGCAAGCTAATACTGTAGGTTAATGTTCCCATACTGGCTTCTCCCCTTGCACTCGACAGCAAAACAGCTGTATACTGTTATGTTTCCGGATCCAGGCACACTGTCAGACTCCATGTTTGCCAAAATGTGGGTTCCCTGCCCCCCGCGCTCACCACGGACCACAGGTCAGCCAGGGCTCCCCATAGCAGCTGAGTGAGTCGGAAGCAGTGGACACCTATCTTGAACTTGGAAACATGCAGTAAGTGTGGATGCAGTGCAGAGGTGTCCCCGGCATTGCCGCCATATCCTCGTGCGCTGATCTAGCATACCGGCTGCTGCGCCACCCACTACACCAAGAAAGTGTACCCTTCATAGCGCCAGGCATGCTGTCAGAATACCAATCTCCCCCTCCACCCATACCTGAAGCCACCATTGGGTCCTGCCTATACTATCCAAAGGACAGAACTATTGACTTTGTCAATGCTTGTGTAATTTGCAAATGTATTTGCTGGAAGCTTATCGAATCCCTGCATCGGCACGCGGGTGGTATTCGGCCCTGGTTGCCGAAGCATCTCCTGTACTGACCCAGGCTCTTCTGTGACCACAATTGACCACAGAGGCCGCAGGAAGTTCGATTGCCTCCTCCAGCTGAGATAATGACACACGGCTTTCTGATTCCCAGCGAAGGGGGGGCTCAGGGTGGATCACATTGTGTTTTTCTGATTGATGTCCTCCCTCTCCCCCCCTGGCTGAAACAATGGAAATAGCTCTTGCATGGATACTTAAACATGCATGCTTAAGCATGGAGGCCGCAACTCCACTGGCAGCCATGTCACCATCAATCTGCTGCAGGTTCCATGAGAAGATACGAGAGATTGAGTTATTACTATATAATGTTGTGTATACTAAATGATTCATTTCCCAGGAAGCACTGCGCCTAATGCTGTGTGTCCAGCACGCGGACATCTTTCACCCGCCGCCCCCCCCCCCCCCCCGCCCCTTCTCATGGCGCGTGCGGGTCTCTCGCTATTCTGTCTATTTCCTTCAGTGCAAAGCTCATTATTTCAAAGGGTATTGGGCTCAGAAATCAACAGGAAATCAGGACACTATTGGGCTAGCCTTTGTATTATGCTATTGGAGCCACCATTATCCATTCCATTCGGGAGACGCTAGTCATGTCCTGGATTTAACTTTGCATTCTGGGACTTGTAGTCCTGGGGTTCTAATGGGGGTAAATGAGTATTCTATGGCACCATATATCTGGGTCTGGGCACCAAAAATAAAGTGGGCCACAATCACAAATGGAACGTCATATTTGCGAAGAAAACATTTGAGTACAGGTGCAGCTTTGATATTGATATTTTATTTCTGTCGCGCTCGTACACAAGTGTTTCAGAGCACAACAAGGCAAGGGAGGGGAACAAGGGAGAACAAAACAGCGATCTTACTAGGCCCAGTGACATTGAGAACGCGCAAGTGCTGGGAGAGGGGGTGGGGAAAAGGGAATGGAAGCTTTGGTCAACTATGTTGCAAATAGTGCATTTTGCCAGTAACTTTGGTCAAAAACGACCAGCTGCACCATGCAGCGACAACACCTTAAAATCACACTATTTGGCCCAAAAACTGGTCCATAGCAGCACCTTGGGCCAACTCTCAGGGCATTGCCATATTCCCATTGGGGCCAATCTGAGCCGGTGTGCACTCGTTCCATAAGACTACGCTCATACATTGGAAAATATTAACAAATAACTCAAATTACGGGAGATTGCATGTACAGAGGAGGAACTAACGAACAATCCATTAAGGATTAAAACAAAAATGGAGTGTCTAGACTGGATAACTACAACCAAGAAAGCAGCCTCAAACAAACTACTAGCCCATCTTCCTATGACACCCAACAAACTGAAAGAGCCCATGTTGTACTGTAAAAAATACCCAAGTAAACCCCTAATGAGAACTCTATTGCAAGCACATCTTAACTTACTACCAACCCAGGAAATCATAGCCATCAGAACAAGATCGAAGGAAAAAACATGTAGACTTTGTAAAAACCTGGAAAGTACAGCATCTATTAGACATCTCCTAATGATTTGCCCTGTCCTGCATCAGTATCGGAAGGCCTTCTTCAGCCCTCTGCTTGTAAACTCTTTCGTCAGTAATGAAGCACTACGGTGGAACCGTCTTATCACAGGCGACAAGACTAGATGGTCCACAGCGACAGCAAAGCTTTTGAACATTGCGATGGAAAAGATTAAACTCGGCACTGCTTCCTATTTGAAAACCCTATAGACGTGAAGACTGCTTGTTGTCTTTTTTATTGTCTACTTCAATGAAAACTCCCTTGTAAAAATCGAAATGATTATACACAAGTAAATAAAAAAAAAATTTAAAAAAATTACTCGGAACACAAGTCGAAAACAGAAGTAGCAACAGTCTTTCTAATTCCCATGTAGGCGCTCTAGAGATTTGGAAAAGGAAAAATGGTGATGAATAGGGTATGATTGGTGATGTTCCCCCATACCGTCAATGGTGAAAAGCAGGATGCCATCTCACCAAAGCAGACCTCACTGTGGTATGGTTTTTGGTTTCATATTTGTTTTTGTATAGCGCAGCATGCAGTGTACAGAGGCATTTTAGCGCTGTAAAAAAGACTGGACCAGACATATGCACCAACCTGCCTAATGTGGGAAAAATGGGTCTTAAATTGATGTCGAAATTCCAACTAGTTTGTAATAATGCGCTATGCACAGGTACATAAATAAATAAATAAAGTTCCACACTGTTGCTGCTTGCAGTGCATGGGGGCATGCACTGTGCAGGAGATCAGCCCTGTTATTATTATTATTATTATTATTATTATTATTATTATTATTATTATCATTATTATTATTATTATTTATTACTTGTACCATGCCGCATTGCTAAAGGCCTCAGAGCACACAAAAAACATAAACAGACGAGACAACACTAACAATGAAGAGGGAAGAAGTGATGTCACTGCAGTGATGTCACCTTGCCGTAGAGTGCATCCTTCCACCAGGCAAAATAGGACCAACCTCTGGCTGTTCTTCTCATGCTCGGGGATCGTGAACGCCAGTGAGGAATATTAAGGGGAACCGACTGTGTGCAAGGGCATGAGGCAGGACCCTCTAGATCCGGGGGGCAGGGGAAATAATAGTCACACCAGACGACTTCCTTTGGGTTGCTTCCATCTCTCTGTCTCTCTCTGTCTCTCTCGGTCTTTCTGTCTCTGTCCCTCTCTCTCTGTCTCTCTCTCTCTCTCATTCTTAGGTATTGGTCCCTTGCAGTTTCTGAGACAAGGTAAACAGGGCTCTCCAGCCTTTAAGCCCTTGCACCTTGGCTTGACTCAAGATCTGGTTGCACTCCTCTCACAACCTGCCTCTGAGCACGGTCTCTTGCCTACTTTGGTCTTGTTGCCTAGACAGTGCTTGTCTCCTATTCAGGACTCGTGTGTTCTGCCTCGCGTTCCCCTCCCCTTAAATCTCCTTCCTCCTCCTGATGTAATCCTCCTCCTTCATCCTGCTCTTGCCTTCCACCAACTCCAACATCCTTCTGCTGAATTCTTCCCACTCCTTCCACTATCACACTCCATTTCCATCCTCCTCCTTTGCCCATTCTTTACCTCCAATCTCTCCTTGTACCTAAAGTTCTCCTTATCCAACCCTATCTTTCCTCCAAATCCACCCCTGATATAATCCTAATCCTCGTTATTCTTCTTCCAACCCGCATCTAACTCTGAACTCTCCCTAATGTAATCCTACAAACTCCATCTGGCTCAGCCCCTCATCTGCAGCATCCTTCAGAATCTCCTACCTCCAATCATCTTCGCTCTCTTGATTGTCTGGATTTTCTTTTCCTGGGTTTCCCTGGCTCTGATTGGTACTGGGCCATTGTGCCCAATCCCTTCCTTTCTACATAATTCCTCCATTTGCTTACCTCCTGGTGAGAGGAGTTGTACATAAAGTAATCCCCCACCATTTTATGGTCATTTTAAGGTCAGGTCAAAGTGTCATGGCTACTTCCTGTCCTGTAGATCTACATGGGAAATGTGTGTGGAACCGGCTGTATCAGTCTAACTGTAACTAAATTTCTGAATCCTGCCGACGTCTGTTCTCAAGCCAGGTCCATGGCATCCCTCCTCCTGGCTCAGGGGACTGTCTCCATGGTGCTCCCGGCAAGCAAGTTGTCCCATGTGTGTACTTGCTGGCCATGAAGTCCAGCCCCACATCAAGGCTGGCGGTCTCAGACAATGATCCTTCCATCCATTGACTAGCCATTCACTGTGGAGCCTCTGTTACCTCACAGCCTGTTAACTGTATTCTGCTTATCTATAGTCCCATTCTAGCCAAACTCATAACTTACACCTGCTTCTTTTTAGCCAGTCATCCACCTACCCTCTCTCTCTTGGTTGGGCTGCACTCTTTCTTCATTATCTTCCTTTCCCTATTTTTTCTACCTTTCATCATACATATTGACTTTGCTCCATTCCTCCATCTACTTACTCTTGTCCTTCCCTTCTCTCAGAGCCTTCATCTTCAAACTTCTGCATCACTCTCCGACCTCACAATCTTCTGCATCCCCCATGCTGCTGCACCCCTCAAATAAGACGCCCCGTTGCTCTTCGGATCTCCGAACCTCAGCTATTTCCCACGTCTACTGCAGAACATCTGTTCCTCTCCGTCACCTCCTTTCACTCTTTTACTTGGCCTCTGGGATTCACAATTCCTCTGCAACAAGTCTTCCTAAATCACTGACACTTGGACTCTTTATCACCCTCAGCTTGCAGTTCTTGCTTTCACAGAAACCTGGATCTCCCCACATGACTGTGCTACCTTCTCTCACTCTTCCCAACCTGTTGGGAAAGGCGGCCGTGTCGGGTTCCATTGAAATAAGGCTTTGAATACTGCCCCTCTACCCTGTCTGAGATCAACTCTTCCTCTTTTGAATATGCCACGATTGATATGATGTGGAAGGTTATTTATAACGCGCTTAATACCCAGAGGTTTCTAAGCATGGACCCGGGGATCGAACCTGTGTTGCTCCGTGTCATCTTGCTCCCAAGGCACGCACGTTGCCCCTGAGATATCCTCCCGAGACTATTCAACTCCTCTCACAGTTATTGCTTTCTATCGACCCCCAAGTCCTCCCAACTCCTTCTTCCCTGATCTGACCTTCTCTTTGAGTCACTTCCTACCAACATCCCCATCACCATGCTGGGGGTCTTTAAACTCCCCAAGACCTGTGTAGCATTGTGCCTTGAAATTAACTCCCCTCCATCTTACTGCTCCCTCTACCCTCTCCACGACCATCCTTCCATCTCTGGGAGGAACTTTGTTGATCTTGTCTTTCTTTCTAATTCACTCTCCTCCTCTGACCTCTCCATTGGCCCTTGTCCCTCTGATCTCTCCATTGTTCACTTAAACATCTCAATCCCTCTACCTTCTACTCCTCATCTCCCCTCTTCAATGACAAAGAGGAACGATTTTTAACGAGCCCCATGATGGACTTAGTTATCACTATCCATGCGTGAGAAAACCAATTCCCCAATGAGTCCAACCTGATGGTCAGATTGCAGGAGATAGAGAACCCTTCTGAGCACCATCAGCTGAAAGGTGTTCTTCTTCACAATGGCAGTGATCTGATAGGTGAAGAAGAGCTCCAATTAAAACATACCCCCGTTTCTTGATTTTCTGCATGGGCGTGGGTGCCCTCACCCCCAATTCTTGAAACTTGGGCCATGGTAAAGGCTGTGTGTCCTTGTCTGGAATTCAGGTTGCCAAGATCTTGGTTTCCAATCCGTTCAGAAAGAAAAGTATCCCTTCATCCCAAATTCGATGTGTCTGGGAAGCTCGTGACCTTGTTGAGTGTTCCGAATTCTTCTCCATCCAGTTCTGTATCTGCATGCTGTCTGCTAAATTTGCAATTGTGATTGATGTTTTGTAATGACCTGCACCAGGGACAGCTTTGAATTTCAAATGGTAACAGCAGCAGCAAGGACTCTTGGGATGCAGAATGCTTCCTTTGTCAAAGATGAAGTGATACCTATTCCAAATGTTGGCTGTTGTGTGTTTGAAACAAGTAAACACACCGTAACGAGATCCCGGTGATGCCCATGTTCACAGTCAAAGGACAAGGATTTCATGGAGTGCCCATGAGCTGTAAATCAAATACAGGTATTCCCTGACCTTGAATAAGGTGGATTTGATACTTAAACCCCTATTATGGATAAAGTGGTTCATTTTTCCATATGCCTGGACCTGGCATGTAGCCTCCCCCTTCAGGATCTTGCTCAGAGAGAGAAGATTGGATATTGGAGATTGGACATGCTTGTTTTCTGAGGTCCTTTTTGAGGGCACTGATGTCTTTTGCAAGTAACAGGGAAATCGTGGCTTGTTTCATCTCTATTTGGATAATGCCCGAGTTGAGTGCAAATTTAAAAATGTATGCACTGACTGGGCTAAGGGGTACATGTAGCACTGGACGGAAGCAACATCAAAATGAAGAGGGGATGGCTGAACAGTTTTAAATCAATCACAACCATTGGCATAGCTCTGCGCAACCCTCCAGACCATCACTTTTCAGCCGCTCAAGCCATTAATGAAGGGGAAAGACCATATGCAAATCAGACTTGGTCCCACTCCAAAAGGGGCAATACAGCCCAAAATGAGTGGTCACATCCCTTCTGCACAAGACTACCAGCAACCCCAGACATGTTTCGTCCTTTTTGGGCATCATCAGTTAGGAGTAGCTTGGGACTCTAGGCCCAGTAGCCTCGTGACCCACATCTGGGCATACCCGTCCCACTTGGGGTGACTTAAGCAAAACCAAAAGGTGGTGGTTGGAAAGTTTTGAATCAATCATAACCATGGGTGTAGCTCTGCACAGCCCTCCGGACCATCATTTACAGCCTGCCAAGCCATTACAGAAGAGGAAAGACCACATGCAAATCAGGCCTGGTCCCACCCCAAATAAGTAACCCAACTATAACTTCTAGGTGATATGCCTTCTTCATGAGACCACATGCAACCCCAGACATGTTTGGCCCTCATTGGGCATTATCAGTGAAGTGCAGCTTGGGTCTTAATGCCGAGCATGCACAGGACCCACATCTTGGCATACCTGTCCCACTCGGGATGACATCAGCAAAACAAGGAGGTGATGGCTGAACGGTTTAGAATTAATTGTAATCTCTGGCATCGCTCTGGGTAACCTTTGAGACCATTGCTCTTCTCCTGCCATTCCATTTCAGAACGGGGAAAGACCATATGCAATTCAGACTTGGTCCCACCCCAAAAGGGGCAGTCTGTGGAGAGTTGTAATTGCTTTTTAGCCTCGTGCTGTCATGCGAGCCTTGTGATGATTCTAGTTAGTGGCGTCATGTGACAGCAGAGGCGGTTGGGAGGCTGCAGGAAAGACTGTGTGTCCTTCGTGCAGGCTCGCTGCAATAAACCTATTTAACTCACCTACCGTGTCGGCCCATCCTTACAGTGGAGACGAGGTGAATTGCGAGCCCGCCACGGAGGGGAGCCGGACAGCAGGCTCACCGCGATCCAGGAGATCAGCTGTCGGCGGAGGAGAGCTGCCGGAGCGCCGCAGGGGCCTTCCCTCCTCACAGCTGAGAACGGCCAGTGTCTATATGGAAACACTGTGAGGTGCACGGAGCGGCGCTGCAGGGGGACAGTCTCCCCAGCCCAGTGCTGAACGCCAGAGGCAGCCGCATTGCCACAGCCTGTAGATTGTGCCTTGGACCGCCCTTCCCTAAGCTCCATTGGCTGCCAGCCATAAAGGTGAGGAGGAAAGGAGGATAGTGAAGGAGGGCACATCCAATGGGGGTGGTCCACTCATTTTGAAGTAGCTGGGTGCCATTCTACAGCCCACAACAAAATGAAACTCTGAAACTCATTGGCCACAGGTTCCAGCATCAGATTTTTGAAAAACAAGCCCATGGGCCACTCAGAATGGAATGCTGAGTAAAGGAAAGTAACTGTGCCACAGAAACAAAGGGTCCCTCTAAAGACTCAGCAGTAGCACAAAGGGTAGTGAAGCATAAGCACTCACAGGTTGTATAGAAGTGGATTGGTCCAGTGTAAAACAAATTTCAGGTCTGTCACAAGTGTAACAACAATCACACCACGCCTGTGGAGCTAGCTTTGAACAAGGGGCAGAAGCTTTATTCATAACAATTATGGCTGCAGCAAGTATGTCCCCACCTCCACCCTTCCTGTCTGAAACAGGCACTCTGCCCCTAGGTGGGACAGATGGAAGAGGTTATTTGATACCTATTTGGTTGCAATAGGTGAGGAAAAGTTTGCTCCTGCAAGAAAAGCGGTGATACTACTCCACAATCTAGGTACAGAGGGTCGTAGCGTTTACGACGGTTTACCAGAGCCCCCGCAAGAAGGTCAAGGAGACTTAGACCAATACACTGTAGCGGAGAAGAATTTGGAAATCCACTTTGAGGCAAAGAACAACATCACATTTGAGAGACATACATTTTTCCAAAGAGTACAGGACTCACAAGAGCCGGTGGAAAATGTCATTGCAGCTTTGAGATCTCTCAGCCATACATGCGAGTTTGGCCCGTTGACGGACTCTCTCATACGTGACCAGTTAGTTTGTTTGTACTAATAAAATACAGGAACGGTTGTTATCTAAGGATATATCACTGGAGACGACAGTTGAACCAGCTAGAGGCATGGATCAGACTCACAAGTATATGTCTACTATGAAAGGTGACGGGCAAGAAGGAGAAGTAGTGGCAGTAAGAGGATTAATAAAAACGAATGCACATAAAGACGTTAAGTGCTATAAGTGTGGCAGCAACCGGCATATTTCCACCAGTGTGTTCTGTCCTGCGAGGAACATTTCCTGTCTGAAATGCAAGAAAAGAGGACACTTTGCGAGGGTCTGTCGTGAATCACGTTAAGTACAAAGCATTGAGTCGGGTGGAAGGGTACCAGAACAGGAAGAGAATCTGGTGGTTACGTAAGGTGCTCAAGTCAAGCATGTGCTGGAAGTGTCAGAAGTTTCTAGTAAAGGAAGTGCGCCAACAGATGTGTTTTTGGTTAATGGTAGGGTGGTGACAATGAAGGTGGACAACTGCTCACCGTGGATTTTGCTGCCAAGAAGAACATTTGAAAACTGCGTGCAGGGTGATGTGAACAAGTTGAAGGAACACAGAAAAGAATGCTTATGGTAATGTGAGAATTGAGATTTTGGGAAAATTTCAAGCAGCCATAAATTACAAAGGCAGAAGTTGTGCATCGGAAGTGTATGTAACATAGCAAGGCTTGTCTCCTTTAGGATGGGCAAACAGCGAAAACTGGGAATTAAGATACAAGCAAGTGCTAAAGAACCAGTCACGGTTCCGGAGATCAAAGACAAATGGGAAAAGGAATTTCGGATGGTGTTCCAAGAAGACTTGGGGGTGTTGAAAGGATTTGAACATGAAATTCGTTTAAAGACTAGGGCTATACCAAAGGTGCATAAGGTGAGGCCAATACCTCAAGACCTCAGGGCAAGATTGAAAATAGAAATTGAAACGCTATTGCAGAAAGGGATCATAGAGAAGAGTGAAAGCTCAGAATGGTTGTCGCCAGTGGTAGTGGCGGCAAAATCAAATGGTGACATAAGGCTTTGCGTAGACCTAAGGGACAGCAATAGAAACATTTTGATGGACAGACATCCCCTACCGATAACTGGAGATAAGTTGTCAACGCACAAAGATGCCAAGATATTTTCAGTGATTGATCTTTCTCAGACATATCACCAGATTTCCCTAAAGGAAGACTGTGAACACCTGACAGCGTTTATAACAACGTTTGGAACTTTCAAGTATTGTAGACTGACGTTCGGGCTTGCCTCGACAGCGGAGGTTTTCCAAAGGGTGATGGACACGGTTATGGAAGGTGTAAAGAATATAGTGGTGTTCCAAGATGATATGTTGATATATGCTAGCTCTAAAAGTGAACATGATGATATTTTAACTCAAGTGTTGAGCAGGTTGTCTGAGGCTGGGTTGACAGTGAGAAGAAACAAATGTAAGATTGCAGTTGACCGAGTGCAGTATTTGGGGAAGATATGTGGAGAGTTGTAATTGCAGCCTTGTGATGATTCTAGTTAGTGGCGTCGTGTGACAGCAGAGGCGGTTGGGAGGCTGCAGGGAAGACCGTCTGTCCTTCGTGCGGGCTTGCTGCAATGAACCTATTTAACTCACCTACTGTGTTGGCCCATCCTTACACAGTCCATCCCAAAATGCTTGGTCACATCACTTCTGCACAAGACTACAAGCATCCCCAGACATGTTTCGGCCTCGTTGGGCGTCATCAGTAAGGAGTAGATTGGGAATCTAGGCCCAGTAGGCTCGGGACCCACATCTGGGCATATCTGTCCCACTCAGGGCGGGGGGGACTTAAGTCACTGCGTCCCACTTGGGGTGATTTAAGCAAAACCAAAAGGTAGTGGCTGGACGGTTCTGAATCAATCATAACCACGGGCACAGCTCTGGACAACCGCCCAAACCATAATTTTTCAGCCTCCCAAGCCATTACAGGAGTGCAAAGACCATATGCAAATCAGGCTTTGTCCCAACCCAAAAAGGTCAGGCCAGTTACAACTACTAAGTCACATCCCTTCTATCCGAGACAACAAGCATCCCCAGACAACTGTCTGCATTTTCCAGACTCTATCGGGTTGGGGTTCACATAATGTCTACTTCCTTCCCTCAGAGTCAATTAGGAATAATTTGTGAGCTTGATTGTCTGCTTCGTGAAGGCAAGAGCAGTACTGGGCTTTATTTGACTGGATCACGGTTGCATTTTCTCAAACTTGACCCCAAGAAAGTACAGATCATTCTTGCAGCGTGGGGTGGAGGCACCAGCTGCGTCCTGCGTGACGTCTGCTTCCGTCCCCTCGCAGAAGATCTTCAATAATTTGCTAGCTTGGTCGGCTTCCTGGTTGATAGAGGACAGGTGAGGTGGCAGCCTCTCATGTGCATCCAATATCGAGATAAGTCAGGAGAAAAGAGTGAGGCAGCGCGGCACAGAGACATTGCGCGGGAACAGTAAGGGAATTGATTATAAATGAAGCAATAATGAGGAAAAACGAAGACTTCAAACAGTAGGTGCCATGAAAGCGGGAGCGACACTTTTAAAATGGATGCGAACTTCTTGCGGACAAAGATGTTACCATCGGGGTGGTGTGTGGAGCGACAAAATTACAGAGCTGTTGGAGGCAGCCTTCCACTAAAGAAGGAATTAAAAAAAATGGGAACTAACAAAAGAACAGCAATAAAATACAATAGAACGACTAATACTGACAGATTGTAAAATTGGCTAAACAGAGCAATGCTTGGTTGCCATGGCAGCAGCCATAGGAGAGCTTCAGATGGCCATTAGTACATGACTGTAAAAGAAAAGAAAAAGGAGACTGGGTTTGGTTTACTTGTTGCTCCCAAACTAAGTGCAATGCAGTGCATGCATTTATTCTGCAATACCAGGCTGATGCCTCCCGCCAATGGTAATATGCGGTGGCGTAATAAACCCTGCGTCAGCTTCCCTCCCACGTGAGTGCACAGAGACGAAAAGAGCAGGCCGGCCAACATGGAGGCTTCAGTGCTGTAACCGTGGCGCACGGGCCATAACACAAAGACTGTCCCATGGGGGTCTACGCCTGAGCAAATGCCCCCTTGTGTTAAACAATGATTGATGCTCTCTATGTTGCATTCAGAATGGTTCAGGGTGATTCCATCGAATCTTTTTGGTCGAAGGAGAATTGACCGAATTTTTATTTTTGTCAGGTCGATTTTGCTGCATATATATATGTGGGGCAGATGTCCCCACAGCACCCCCTTAATTCTCCTACAATAATGATTTCCCTAAACTCACCCCCCACATATATATGTGGCAAAATTCGACCCAGTAATTGAGACAAATTCTCTTTCAATCAATTCGGCCATGCCGTTAATCTACCAATCTCTTCAGAACGTGGCTTAGTAACAACTTCGCTGTGTGCAATAAATATTTGCACTGTAGAGGTCACGATTAATGCGGGTGCTCATGGGTGCAGCCATCCATGTCCTGGGCAGTGCGGGCTTGCTCAGGACATGGAAGCCATGTCCTAGACCGGTGGTCTTCAAACTTGTTTGGCCTGGCCCCTCCCCTGAGCAAAGTTTGGGTAGGTCGAGCCCCCCCAAAAGTGCCAGATGGACAGTATGTAGAAATCGCTATGAACTTTTGCGTGCCGTCGCCGCATCCTACTCATAGTACAGACCCTGGGCTCTCCCCACCCTACTCCCACCACTATCCCAGTGCTGCCACCCATCCTGCTCCCACCACAGTCCCATAACACAAGCATGCACACATAAATAAAAAATAAATCACCATAAAAGTACCTTCTGCATGGTTGCTAAAATGCCCCGCTCGAGGTTGCTCTGATCGTATGTGCGAGGAGGCGCAGGAGCACCCCCTCGCACATACATACATGCAGTGCCCCAGCCAGCATTTCCAATGAGCTATGCAAGGCTGGCGAAGCAAAACACCCCCAGCGTTGCATGGCTCAGTGATCATGTGCGGCTGTGGAAATGAACTGTCAAAGGCAAACATTGTTTGCATTTGACAGTTCAGCCAGCCCAGTAGCACTCCCTCAGCTGGAAAAAGCAGCTGAGGGAGTGCTCAGTGTTTCACTGGGCTAGCTCCTCCATAATGGGTGAGGTGGCCAGTGGGTGGACGTCTCCTCACCCATTATGGATGAGCCAGCAGACTTGGACTGGCCTATGAAATGCAATGCAAAATGCTAGTGTAGGCCAGTCAAAATGGGCCACTTTTTTGGCCAATGTGGGCCAGTTTGAGGAATTACTTAACTATGCAGATAGTAGTTTTGACCATTGTTGCTGAATAAATATTCTTTAAATATCACAATTTGTTTACATTTGATCAAAAAACAACCCCTTCAGTACTATTTAAACACTCTGTGACTAAAGGACTGAATATCCATTTGCAGCTGCTGGCCATTTTTTCATTGGTGCCTAAAACAGTTTTATGGTCCGGTCTGACCATGTGAGCTGCCCCTTCCCATTTCCTCCAATCTAAAAAAAAAACTAAAAACATTTTTTTTTTACATTTCATGCTGGGCTCTGGCACTCCCCGGGGCATGTGGCCACGCCCCCCCTGGGGGGCGCGCCCCACCGTTTGAAGACCTCTGTCCTAGACAGTGAAGCTCTAGCCCCAACTCTAAAGACCCACGTTACTGACACCTGTGCAATCCTTTGGCTTAAGCATACACATCCCCTGCTGTGGCAGGGTTGTCGAACTCCAGGCCTCAAGCGCCGGAATCCTGACAGGTTTTCAGGATATCCTTCATTAATCCTCAAGGCCTGGAGTTGGACAACTCTGGTGTAGTGCATGCTCAAAGATGGCGTATGCTCTGCACTGTTATAGAAGACGGTCTTGGGAAGGCGCTGTGAAAGAAGCTTGAAAGAATAACTGTGGTTCTAGATTGCACCAACGTAATTTATTTAGTGGAAATGGCATGGAACCGTCAGATGCATGCTGAGTCTTTGTAAATGCAGTGCTTGCGCGGTCCGGATGCATTGAAAGCTTTTGCAGAGGGCAAAGACCATCTTTACTTGGGATGGTTGGACGCAGTCGATGACTGGGTCATGCTTGCAGCCTTATGCCCACTCAAAATGTTGTTCCCGTGTGGAAGGTGGGTGGACGGAAGGTTCAAGTGCTGAATGTTTCCCTCGGATGGGCGGCGGCCTATCAACGCAGCTCCCAGGGATACTTTGCAGGTCCACCTGCTTCCATGATGGCAACAGGCAGATACACAAAGGAGGGTGATTCATTTGCATTGCGAGTGAACCCATTCACATGAGGGACCACCCCCTTGCCAGTCGGGCCCACCTGTAGGGACGGAGGAGGGGCACAGAGCAGATATATGATCTCCGCGGTGCCTCCCTCCTGAGTGTGTGATTGTGCCTCATCACACGCCTGCATGAGATTTTCCTGCAAGTGTACAGTGAATGGATTCCTGTGGAATGCACCTCGCTTTTACACCTGGTCAAGGAATTTGCAGACAGTATTTATTTTGTGTTGTCTGATGCTGCTTTTGCGGTGATGTGTTGTTCCATGAGCGATAGGGCAGCAGTTTATAAGGTTCTATGTGATTACATCAAAAACAATTTGTCGAATACGATTTCATCGATTTTTCTTTTCTCTTTAATGAAATTTGCTTGCAAATATTTGCAGGCGGAGACCCCTGCTCCCTGCCCCACTTCCCAGTATCTTAATTATCACGATTACCCACCCCACAGATATATTTTCAACCAAATTCTATTAATCAAATGTATTGAATTCGTATTTGACAAATTCTTCCACGATGTAACCAGAGGCATAGACACGGTAGGGCCTGAGCGGGCAAGGCACACCCAAAATCTGTAAATGCCCACTCAGCAGCGCAGTGTGGGTATTTACAGGTGTTCATGTCACTGCGGGGGACCCAACTACATTAGCTTCAGGCCCCACTTGTTAGACAATCCTGGCTACTCCTCTGGATGTAACCTCCCGGTCCCATTTCAAATGATGTGTGGGGTCGAGGGTCGATCGCCTCAGGAAGAGGAGTATTTGTCAATTCTTCAGTGAGCGGGGGATACGTCTTGAGTTAGGGTGATGCTGATGAGGCAGAGAGGTGGTGCGATTGCTTCTCACTTGAGAGTTTTGATGATGGGGGTCAGGGAGGAAACTACCCTTGTCAGAGGTGGCCTTGATGGGTTTGAGGGGTGCAGGCTTTTTGTCAGGTCTTCTAGATGCGAACACGGACCGACTCAGCTTGATCCATAGACTGATTCAAGGGATGTTTGCTGTCTGCTTGGTGCTGCCAATGTGGGTCTAATCTTGCCTACCTTGCCTTTGAAGAATAATGAGTTGATTGAGTTGTGTTTGTCGCTGGTTGATTGCACTGTATTTGTTCATGGGGTGGATTATGGTCGGGTTGGCTAGTGTGTTACTGCAGTGTTTAAAGGTAGTGAAGAAGAATGTACTTTGTTGGTAGCTTCTGCTCGGGTTGTGGTGTAATCAGTGCTCACTCCCAGGACTTATTTTGAAAGAGGCATACGGCACAGGAACCAGAGGTGTTGCTGGGGGAGGGGGCTAAGGGGGCTATAGCCCCTGGTCTTTTGGTTTTAGCCCCAGATAGAATCTCAGGAGCTACAACCAAAAGGCTAGCTAGCCCCCAGTCCCGACAGTTCTGACATTAGTGTAGCCCCGGATCCTTGCCAGACCTAGCAACACCCCTGACTGGAACATCTGGCAGCGTACTTTGCCATGCTTGTGCTGCTGCTCATAGCACTGACTCCACCCCAGCCTGCCCCGGACAAACCACAATGCATCTAATGGGTTGCTGCATGACCTCCCCTCTATGAGTTTTCTAATTCTATAAATATGCAACCAATGTAGTTAGAACACATGTTCTTAAAATGCAGCATTTGATATAATGTGTGCCAAATTTCTGGAAAAGTGCTTGCTGTGGCCCTTACTCCCAGTCCTCCCTGCTCGTTGCAGTCCTAAATAGGGTCAGACCGTGGCATCAAATTGTGGCGGGCACCAATGAAAAAGTGGCCCACAGTTCCAAATGGCAATTCATTCCTTTTGTGACGCTGTTTGATTAGTACCCAAGGGGGAGGTTTTTGATCAAATGTGATGCAAATTGTACATTTTTAAGAATATTCATTCAACAACACTGGTCAAAAGCTGCATGGTGAATTAATTTATTAAACTGAATCACTTTGACCCAAAAAACTGGCCCACACTAGAATTTTGTGTTTTTGGTTTGAGCATTGCCCTAGAGGCCAGTCTGAGCCTGGTCCTAACAGATTTAACATGCAGTCCCTAGATTTAATTCCTTGTAACTTTATCCCATGTCCCTACCAGGTGACATAAAACCCATGCCCTCCCCTCATTAATCTGTGTTTTTGGTCTCAGACAGTTTGGAATGGTGGTTGCGGAGCTGTTGCTGGTGACATTTGGATCAGGTAAGTTGTCCCTGAGGCTGCGCTGTTACGGGTCTCATACCCCTCCTAACCTCCCCTTTTCATCTTTCAAGGCGGGGCAGCAGTTGACCGAGGTTCCCGTCCGCCTCCATGCAGGGGTTCGGGTGCCCCTGGCCACCATGGAATGGCCGTGCTGTTATGGGCAGTTCCCCTCTTCGTAAAGGGAAGGGTTTGCAAGATTGCGAGCCTCTCCCTGCCCTCGCAGGATGCCATGTAGTGTTGCCACACATAATTCCCTCCTACCGATGACTGGGTCATTGTGGGCTGGCTTCCCACTGCCCTTCCAGGTCCTCTGTGTAAGGGAGGGTGCCACCAGGCGATGTGGCTGCCGGGCTGCCCCTGTTGGATGTGTTAAATCACAACCCCTCCCAGTCTCCGGGCAGAGTCACTGCGGTTGGTGTAAAGCCTATATAAAACCAAGCTGGCTCCTGGGAGGAACCCTCTTGTCAGGAGACTCACTGATGCCACTGCAAACCCTTTCAACTGCTACCCGCGGCCAATCACGGCGAAGACCCTGTGAAACCAGCCCTACTGTGACAAGTGCACACAGATCCAGAAGAATCCTAACCCATGACTACACACTCAACCCGAGAAGATGGAGCAATGAGGCTCAAGCCTCGGTATCCAATAATCACTGCTGATGGATAAAATATATCAGCAGGAAGAAGAAAGCAGAGGAGGATTTCCTGCTATCATGTCTGAGCGAAAGTGCATGAAAAAATGAAAGCATGTCTCTCGCTTCCCGCCCAGTTCTCCCCATAGGAGGTCGAAAAACCATAAACATAGGCGCTGCAGGTCTTCCCTTGGCTCCCGCTGAAGCGGATATTGTCCAGCTGGTGAACAGTCAGGCCCATATTCTCATCAAGGTGTTAAGTACCGAAAAGATGTTAAAAGGGTTAACGACCTTTTCAGTACTTGAAACCTATTCTGAAGGTGGCGCATTCTTCCGAAGTCGGAAGGAATGTGCCACTTTCAGAATACATGTGGCGGTTGCTAAGATGGGTTGGAAACCAACCTAGCAACCACCACACTCGTAAACTGTCTTTTTGGAAGGCTATTCTTGTGGCACTCCGCCAGTTTAATATGTGAGCTAAACTAGCGCAATATACGGTACCCTTTTGGTGGCGTTAAACTGGAGGAGTGCCACAAGAAGCCTTGTTTGGTGTTAATGAAAGTGTTCATATACACCCGTGTGTTGTATATGAACACTTTCATGCACACCAAAGCAAGCAGCTTCAACGTTGCATCCTGCAACGTAGAAGCTGTTCGCTTTAAATGAAAGTGTTCATATACACCGCACGGGTGTATATGAACACTTTCATTTACACCAAAACGAGCAATGTTGAAGCTGCACACTTTGGTGAATAGGAACGTGTTCATACACACCCGTGTTCTCGGCATTTTTGTAAAATAACGAATATGTTGTTATTTTATGAAAATGCTGCCGAGATTGGATTGCGCCCGTTACAACTAAAAACATGCACAATCCGCACAGTGCACTGTTGTGCTCTACGAGGGCACCCAGGCCCACTCGAGAATACTGGTGGAGCCTGGGCGTCCTCTTTTGGTGCAGTGAATTGTGCTGTTTAACACCTTCACTGTGCCAAGTTCAGAATATGGGCCTGTAGCGTTTTAACAAAGAGTAGGTCGACAGTTCTGGTGGAGGGGAGCCTTCCCAGCACACTTATACCCCACACACCCCTGTGCAGGCCAACGTCCCTGGGTCCCCAGTGGAGCATGGGACCCTGTGAGACGGGAACCCTGTGGACCCAGTGGTGGAGGAGGGGGCAGTGTTTGCTGGGAAATATGGCAAGCAAGAGGGAGGACCTCAGAGTTATCTTGCAACGTATGAGGGCCAACTTGGAGTTCCCTGTGACCACGCAGTTGCCTGAGAAGAAACCGTTTAAGCAATTCAAGAATCTCCCCGCTTCCGAATTTCCTTTGCATGAGGATATTGGGAAAGTCCTGCTGAAGGAATGGGGGATACTGAAAGGCCCTCTTTCCAGCGCTATCTCTTTGAACTGTATCCTTTCACTGACTTAGACACCAAGTTTACTGGCAATGTCAAATTCGATGTGCAAATGGGAGACATTATTGGGCAAAATAATTTCTCTCCGGATCAAGGACCCCCAGCAGACTAGGTAGACAAAAAGATTGATGGGCCCTGCATCAAACGTACTCATAATCTGATTCTTAGGGCTGGGACTTCTGCAGGCTGTGCAGCCCAGTCCCTTCTGCTGGATTTCCGATCCCTCTTCTCAGCTCATCAGGAGGGGGGGGCATTACCCCCCTGCTGGAAATGATGGAGCGCCAGGTTCAATACCTGTCAGACATCAACTAAAACATCCTTAGCGCAGCAGCGCCAGGGAGCAGCTCCTCCGTTTCCGCCCGCCAACAATTGTGGCCGAGACTTTCGAAGGCAGAGGCGACAAGGAAGGCTTCCTCGAATAAACTACCTTTTCGTGGAGCTTTCATTTCCGGGCCTCAATTGGACTCCTACTTGGAGAAATCTTTTAATGACTGGAAACATTAGTGTGTTACGAGGAAGAGGTCGCTCCTGTATTTCATGGTCTTCATTTTGAAGCTCATGTGTGCCTGCCCCACACACAGTCATTCAGGGGGTGGAGCAGGAGCTTTTCCAGCAGGGGTCGTCATGCAAGTCCCCAGTCACCTCTATGCCTCCCCCTCCTTAGGCATGACTATGCCAACTCCATCCCATAGAGGGCGCCGTCTTCTCTCCAGTGGTGCCTGGCAGGATGCCTCAGATAACTGAGCTCGAGAGATTGCCAGGGTGGGCTATGCTCTGGAGTTCAGGATACCTCCTCCACTCTCGAAGATGAAGCATACCCCGCTCCCGAGATAACTGGTCAGACATTAGGCCACCCTCAAAGGGGTGGCAGGTCTTCTGGTGAAAAATGTTATCTGCGCTGTACGGGGAGGGCAACATCAGGATTATTTTCTATACTTTTCTTAGCTGGCGCAGAAACCCCTTTAGGATAATCTCCCTATCCTGGATCTCAAGGGGTTGAACCACTATATGGAGTAAATGTCTTTGTGCATGGTCCCACATCCACAGGTTATTTCAGCTGTCCATTGGGGAGATTGGCTCATGACCATAGATTTAGAAGATATGTAACTGCATGTGCCGGTCAGGGGGTGTCAACTCCCGTTTGCAGTTTGCTCTGGATCAAAGGATCTTCCAGTTCTGGGTACTGTCCTTTAGCCTCTCCACCTCTCCTCGGGACCTCTCCTGGCCCCCATTATCGCTATAGAGACAATAAAGAGAACCACCAACAAAACCACCCAAAGATGCAAACCAGAACAAATCAATTGACTACAATGAGAAAACTACACTGCAACCAAATCAATGCCAGGTCTATGCCCAAACATGCAATCGCGATCTATGACCTACTTTGCGTCATGGTAATTGACATCCTATTCATCACAGAAACCTGGCTTGCTGAAACTGCAAAGTCGTCCTACACACCTTCTACCTGATAACTTCAAATGCAAACCGGCGAACAGAAAAGGATAAAGAAGGGGGCGACTCGCAGCGGCCTACAAAGAAGACCTCAAAATTAAAACAGCAGAGCCTTTAAACATTCAGAACTGCAAATCCCTCATCCTTCATCTTACCACAGGCCCACAATCAAACCTTACATTCATACTCGTCTACAGGCCTCCAACCTATGACCCCAACTACACAGGCACCTTCATAGAAGCAGTCACTAATCTAGCCCTAAAAAATGATCACATGGTCATTCTCGGGAATTCAACATATGGTTCGAAGAAGAGAACCGCAACTCACAGAAAACCTTAATCAAGCAAGTCGAGACCATGAACCTTTGACAGATGGTGAAAGGAGCAACACACACAGTAGAACACACCCTGGATGCAAACTTTGCAAAAATAGGATCACAACAGCCCCGCCCCTCCAAATAATATGAGGTGACCACCTCATCATCCCTTTTGTGATCCAAATACCATCAAAACCATCCACAAATCTGCCAAAATACCCACCAATTTGGACATTTTTTAATTTTAATTGTAATTGGGTTTTTTAATAACGTTCTTAATACCTGAGTTCTGTTTCTAAGCACGGATCCGAGATCCAAACATCTCTTGCTCTGGGTGGTCTTGCTTCCAAGACCAGCACGTTGCCACTGTGCTGTCCTCTGTTCAGAAGAGAAACTGGAAAACCATCAGTAACAGTAACCTAAAAGAAAAACTAGAAACCGCAAAGCCAACGGCCATATCATTGGACGTGACAGACATAGACGGAAAAGCAAACATGATCCAGAAATGGATTGCGGAAACAATATATGCCATCTGCCTGGAAAAGTAGCACATCCAATCAAGAAAGAAAGCAGTGGCTAGATGGTTCACCCTCTACCTAAAAGCAATGAAAACAACTAACCGTAAACTAGTGCATGATTGGAGGAAAAATTACAACCAAGACAAAAGAGTAAAATTCTGACTACAATTCCATCATACATATCCGAAATTCTCAAAACAAAAAAGAAGCACTACTACGACTGTATCAGAAAAGCCACCAACATCCTAAATGCAATGGGAAACCCACCCGGATGCAACAACTCATCAGTACCCTCCCAAAAAATATGCAAACATCTCACAGATCACTTCAAGAACAAAATCACCAACATACGCTGAGTCACACAAAGCAGACCAGTTGACCAAACAATGCACCAGCTACCACCAGCTCCTGGACCACAAAACAAAATGTACTGCTTACAACATATGTCAAGAGAAAAACTACTTAACCTGGTTTAAAGCGTAACACGGCAGGTCCACCAATGGACCCCTACTCTCCACACATCTAAAAATCCATCCTCAGACAGGACGCACCATCGGAATACTACCTAAAGCTCTTCAATCAATCACTTACAACAGGGAGAGTACCAAGAGCATTCAAAATGGCATACATCAATCCTCTGCTCAAGGATACAATAGGCGATGTGCAAGACCACTCAAACTATAGACCAATCTCAAACATCCCAAACCCGGCAAAACTATTAGAAACCTACATCTATGATCAACTACTGGGGCATGTTGAAAATAACCATCTACTGGACCAGGTACAAGTAGGATTCCAACCCTTGAGAGGAACGGAGACAGCACTAGTCTCAATAGGGGACGATCTAAAGTTCAACGCAGACTCTACACCAAATCTGCACTGATATTACTGGATCTCTCAACTGTCTTTGACACAGTCAACCACAACATCCTAATTAAAAGACTGGAAGAAATAGGGCTCACCACCACAGCGCTGCTCTGGATAAAATCTTTCCTCTAGGAAAGATTTAAAACCTTTTAAATCCGCACCACGGGACACCCCATGCAAAGTACCCCAAGGCTCATTGCTGTCACCGCTACACTTTAACATCTACATGACAACACTAATCAACTGCATCAAAAAGCACAGACTAACATGCTTCAACTAGGCAGATCATACAGAAATCATTTTCAAATACAGTGACATAGAAGAAGAGATAGAACCCCTAATACAGTGCCTCAAGGAGTTCTACCAATGGATGAACATCGACATACCCAGACAAAACTGAAATCCTGCTTACACCTGAAGACAGATGAAACAATCAGTGGATCCCACGGCCCCTAGAACTGGGAAACCCAGCGACACCATCTGCAGTTGTAAAAAACCTTGGAATCATCAGGCACAAAGAGTTAACACTAGAACCTCAAGTTAATATGATAATCCAAAAGTGCTGCTTTCACCTACAAATGATTAAAACAATTCCGCCATTACTCTCAATCACTCAAAAACACTGGCCATCATATCCCTCATCATGTCCAGGGTAGATTATGCTGATAGCATATACTTTGGAATGCCAGAATACCTACTAAGGAAACTGCAACGAACACAAAACGCGGCAGCCAGACTTCTTCTCAAAATCAACAGAAGAGATCACATCACACCAGCTCTTAGGATGTTACATTGGCTCCCATTCAAAAAAAGAAGCACTTTCAAAACAATGTGCATAACGCACAGAGCAATACACGGCCAAGGAATGGAATTTATTCAAAAGAAACTTTCCATCTAGAAACCAAACCAGAACCCTAGCGTCCTGCAATGACATCCGTCTAGAACCCAAACAATACAGGAAGATAAATTGGGTGTATCAGCATTCTCCTGCTTAGCTGCGAAACTATGGAACTCTCTTCCCAGGGAAATAAGAACTACGGAGGACCATACAATATTTTAAAAACTTCTTAAAACCTGGCTCTTCAGATCTGAACACAATGAAACCAACTGAACAGCGCCTGCACCCCTCGTAACCGGCCAAGGACTTAAAAAAAGGAAAATGACCCCGAAAATAATAGAGGAATGAGGGATAGGACTATGAAGAGGGACCTTAGACACGGACGCCCTATGCCCTCCACCCCTTAAAGAGAGACTACTAAGAAACAGGAGAAGCTGGTAGGCCTGGCACAATTAGGCCAGGGAATGAGGCTCAAGGGAAACCGAGAAAGGGAAAATCAGGGAAGGAAAACTCCCAGCCTAGGCATACCCCTACTGAGGACCAGTGGGTGAACAGGAGTAATGCATCAGACCCTCCCCAATAGATAATAGACAATGCCCATAGGGTATCGAGGAAGATGACCAAATGTTCCCTCCGGATTTCCCTTAGGCCTATGAATACATCACTTAGCTAGAAATATGGCTTATACTAAGAAATCAGACAGCTTAACGAATTCCGGAGAAGCTTAGGAATCATGACAGCAGAGGTGACAAGGTAAAACCCAGAAAGGGAAACTAGGGGCGAGACAGAGATCACGACTGCTGCAGGTGACGCAGTTAGGTGAATTTCATAGGTAGGAAATGTGCCACTCTTAGACAGATTTCATGGGTGGGAATTGTTATGCACTGGGATGGTGTGACATACTCGGATTGACTGCGGGGGTGGGAGGTGTGACGCACTTGGATGGATTTCAGGGGTGGGAGTTGTAATGCAGTTGGGTGAATGTCAGGGGTGGGAGATGTGATGCACTTGGATGGATTTTCAGGGGGGATAGGTGAGACACTTGGATTTATTCTTTGGGTGGAGGGAGTGGTACACTTGGGTGGATTTTCATGGGGGCTATGGCACACTTCGATCGACTCCTATGGTGGGAGATGTGTGGCACTTGGATGGATTTCCAGGACCTTAACCAACAATCCCTTCTGATAAACTTACTCCTCTGCATACACCTGTCAAACTCTGGATTTAACACAACCAGAGCGCTACAGCACCACAGCACGTACTTCACAACAACAATAAACCAAACCACACATAATCTCGCACAACAGCAACAGCACATGGTGGCCAAATTCCGAAAATCACATTTATGCTCAGTGAACAGTGTTTCCAATAGCACATCACAGCTCGCTTGCTCTTGTCCCGCTCAACCGTACTAACTATCCACCCTCCCTGATCACCTGGAGACCACCCAAGGGGCATTGGTGCACGGTATAAAAACCCATAATATTAACATTTTACAGTCACTGCATTCAAAAATATTTCATGTGGATATCATGAAAACGTGAAGTGGAATTAGCTCTTGAGGCCGGACTGGGAGACCCCTGTGCCTGGCTGACCTGGGGTGCCCATATCCACGGCATTAAGTGGGCCCCGGGCAGCTTGGGCCAAGCCCCAGCAGTCTCCCAAAACTTTGGTCTAGGCATGGTCCTGCCCGTGTTTCCTCCACCACCAGCAACGAAAAACACCTTGTATTTTTTAGTGAAGGCAGCCAGCCAGTGACACAGCCGCTGGGCTATTTCAGAGTTGCTGTAATCTCTTTCGTTTTATTCAAAAGACTGCTTGACGTGACGGGCTTCATGTTTCAAGCAGGCTACTTAATGAAACAAAAGTAATTAAGTACCTATGAAATTGTCCTGGGAGGATAGCTCAGAGGAGGATAGCTCAGAGGCAACATGCTCGCCTTGGAAATAAGATGGCACCAAACAACACAGGTTAGATCCTTGGGTTTGCGCTTAGAAACTTATGGGTATTAAGCGTGTTATAAATACGCAACTAAGACATATTCCTGTAACAGCGCCTCGATGCTCCCGGAAGCTTTAAAAAATGAAAATAAAAAGAGGAAATCCATTCTTTTTTTTTTATTTGCCAGTGCTGGGGATTTGAACCCAAGCCCTGCCTATGACAGACCAGTGTCAGATCGCACTGTTCTATTTCGGAATGCTGGACTCATTTTTTTATATCATTCAATGGACTGCTTGACACATAAAGCCTGTGTCAAGCAGGCTACTGAAAGAAACAGGGCTGTGGTTTGAATCCCCAGTTCTGGACAATTAACAACATAAAAAAATAGGAAAGACACTTTTTTTATTGTTTGGTGTTGGGGCCACTTTAAGCCATGACTATCATCTAGGCCACACCCCCTCGTTACAGCCCCCCCATTTACTCACTGCACTGCCCCTATCACACCACGACGCCTCTGATACAGCACCCCGCGTTTAACTTGCGAGTCCGGTGGCAAGGCACGTGCCGTACATTTCTTGATGCACGCCTACACATTCTGTTAACAATGCATCTTCACAGCTTTGCATGCAGGACCCCCGCTGCCTCTGCCAGCTCTCCCCTTGCTGGCTCTGATGCGATGCATATGCAGTGTTTTCCGCTAAATGCTAATCCGCTGTGCTCTAACTGCTTGGACTATTCAGGAAGGGCCTAAAGTACTCACTGGAAGTCAGACATAATTCACATTTCAGCCTCCATGGTGGGTATTTGATGGACTGATTGCTGGCATTAAATCTGCCCACTCGGGAGGTTAGTTTACGCCAAACCTATGGATGTGTCATTAACCTCACAGACAGCAATCGTGTTCTTAGAACTAGGGTAGGGTGGGGAATGAGGGGCGGGGAGAAGCGAGGGGGGCGGAGAGGGGCACAACAGGCAAGGGAAGCGGTGAGCTGTTATCTGTTCCCCATTACAGTTTCCCATTGTCCCAACTGACTTTGCCTTGAAAGAGCAAATCTCTAAATACACACGAAAGCAGAAATAAAAGTAATATAAGCCATAGGGCTGTGACTACAAAGTGTCAAAATGAAGTATTTCAAAAGAATAAAATGCATGTACTGTCCCGCTTTCCCTCCCACCTCCTTCAGCCTGGCTCATGCTATAGGTTGTCCAACTGCAGAGCCGGATCCATCCGTGGTAGGTTTTCAGGAAACCCCTCATGAATACTCATGAGAGAACTTTGCATACAATGATTCTAAATGTATGCACATTTTTCCTCATGAATATTAATGAAGGATATCGTGAAAACCTGTCAGGATTCTGGCCCTCAAGGCCCAGAATTGGACAACACTCAAGGTCTGGTTACCAGAGGCAGGGTCAGAGTACACCTCCAACAAGGATTCAGCGCTTTGAAACGTCCAGGGTGGTGATTTGGCGCAGTACAAAAGCAGAGTACACCATTTGGCTAAATATGCACGAATCAGAGACTCGAACACTTGATCAAGAAAACAAGTGGGTGGGGTGAAGAAAAGAGGACTGAAAGAGGCATTAGACCTAAAGAAATAAACACAAGGACGTGGATTGCCTATAATAAAATAATTGTAGCCAAACAGGCTGACAGTTCACCAATGTAATTAAGAGCAGGTTCCAGGTGTGTTTTTGGCAGATAGGAAATGTAGTGGTGTTGTATTTGCACATGTGCGCCTAATTGGGGGAGAGGCGGTGAACAGGCAGAGGAGTTGACAACACAGCACCATCACAGTAGGCTGTGCACGACGTTTTTGTGTCTTTCTACATGTGCATTCACCCTTACCCTTGCACCATCTTGATCTGGCACGCCTGGGTTAGTCACCGCCCGTGTGCCCACTGGTGTGTTCACATCCCGCTTACACAACTCCCTACCCCAGTTGGTTTGGACATGTTCAGCTATGGTCCCTTGCTAGTAATTCAGGTGTGGGCCTGTGAACACACTGGATGGAAGAACATGCACACAGAGCCTCAAGGGTCGATCACGTGGTGCTGTCACACTGGGGTGCTACAAATAAAGGGTGCTGCCAGGTTACACAACATAAAGTGATCCCTAAGTGTCAGTCAATGACTTTCTCTTAGTGAGTGACAGAGGCGCGGCTTGATTCTTGAATAGGAACTTGTGCCGCGCCTCTGTCACTCACTAATAGAAAGTAATTGACTGACACTTTATCTCGCATAGGAGGCTGGTAGACCTGGGGCCGGCACTGCATGAACGCACTGGGCACGTCCAAATCATGTGCCACCCGCCCTATTAATACATGCAGAGTCTCCTCAATTTACAAATATGCAAATATGTGAGCAGAATTTTGCATTCCTTAGTGTTTTTGCTGCATGGATACCTCCCCACAGGACATTATTTAATAGCAGATAAATGTTGCATCCATGATAAAGGACGAGTGCATTTTAGATTTGCATTTAGAAAGATCTAGAACGCACAGGACATCCACAAACAGACTTCTGGCTGCTCCCAGGTACCATTGAAAATGCTGCGACTGTGTAGCTCATTTTCGCTCCATTGCACCTTGTGATGCTTGTAATGCCTTCAGGAGGGACAGGGCCTCCTAGTCCTTGTCCTGCCACTTCTCTGCGTGTCCTTTCTCTATGTTTTCTGCCACTGAGGTCAGGGCTGGACTTCTGGCAGTGCAGCTCTTCAATGTTTCCTTTTGGGGAGCAACACCCATGGGATACCCTTATGGGACACATGGGTGGGGGTACAAGGTACCCCTTATATGTGTGTTTGGGCACATGTGGGTTGCCCACAGAGCAGGGTATGGGTTGATGGCAGCTACATGCTGACTTGGCAGTGGCTCTGAGTGTCTGCCATTTCTGGGACACCCAGGCCCTGCCATAATAATCAATGGATTCCTGATAGAAGGCAAGATGGCCGCTGTCACCTCCTGGTTTCTATTACCTTTTACCTTGTTTCCCAAAGTCCTGGGAAGCCCTGACTCTGTTTATTTCTCCTGACTGGCTGTTGGGTGGAAATACCATATATGGCTCAGGGGCTGCCTCCTGTAGGACTGACTGGAGCCTTCCCAGGGGCTGTGTGTTGTGGGTACACTGTAGGGGTGGGACCTGTGTGAATGGAGTCTGAAGTGAACCCACATTCTGTGTTATGAGTATCTGGGTATGGTGTGTGTGACACAATGTCTGAGACAGCCCTGACTGAAACTGATATGAATGCAGTTTAGTGTCCCGCAATCTACATTCTTTGTTATGGGTGTCTGGGTGGAGTGAATGGCCTGAATTCCTGTGAGCCTGATTGAATGCCTGCCTGCACGAATGCCATTCTGCGTGTTTGGTTGACTGAGCTTGGCTCAGCCTGAGTGAATGGGGACCAAATGTGAATAACAGGGGACATCTCACTCACAAATTTGTTCAGAAGCTAAAGTTGAAGCTGAAGCAAGAAGAAGCTGTTGCTTGAAGCCCAACTGGAGCAGAACTCTGTTGCCACATTTTATTTGTGTAATCCAAAAGCTGTCGTGTTATTCCAAGGACTGATCTAGAGAGGACCTGCGAAGGAGACCTCTCCCCGAGCTAAGAGGGACCATCGTGCAACCTGCTACTCTTCATCCCAAGTGTTCTGGAAGCCAGTTCTGTGTGCCTGCCATCCGGAGAAGTGGTCTTTGTGAATCCTGAAGATGAGTGCCTGGACATCTCAAGTCGTAAAAGTCCATTGGTATCACCCAGGGTACGGAGGAGCAGTCGTGACCACTGGAAGCCTGTTGCTGTCTACCACCCAGAAGAGGGGGTACCCTGGCATAGTGCTGCTGGACACCCGGAGCTGTGAAAGTTCCAAACTGCCCAAGAATACTTCGAGGGACATCCTTGCCATCATCACTGACCACTTTTACCTGCCAGAGAAGGTCCAGGGTTGCTGAGTGCAGAGGAGCGTCTGCCAGTGGGTTTCCCACCACCAGAATCCAACGAAGATGTCCCGAGGGTCCAGACTTGGTGAGGATCTGTGATCTACTTCAGTGGTTGAGTCCAGGTCACCAGAAGCCATTAAAATGTCTGTGCTGCGGCTGCAGCACCAAAGAATCAAAAGTCATAAAACTGCGATATTCCGACACCAAAAGTGACATATTCATCTGTCGGCACCAGAGGTCATCGAATGGTCCCAGGGGTTTTACTCTCATCTGCCAAGCCTTTAAGGAGCCCACAGCAAGTTTAATCTTCCCATGATTTATACAGTCCGAGAAATAATCGACAAACAGAGAGCAGCGCGAAGAGCCAAACTGCTGCACTTCAGAAATACTTTGGTTACATTTTTCTTCTTGGGCGCAGCATCCCAGTGGCTCCTTCTGCCAAGGGGGGTCCATCCTCAAAGAGAATCGTCGAGTGAAACCGAGAAACTCTGCCACTTCGCCTGCCAAGCCACCAAAGGTACTGTGACAAGGAAGAGCATCTTCTAGCCTCAGGAGCCGCCCAGGAGTCCCAGATTTTTCTTGGATCCTGTTCTCCTGTGGCCTCTCAGGTACCTTGGGGTGGTAGAAACTTTAAAAGAAAGTAGAGGGTTATTGAACATTTTTGGAATGGGCTGTTAAAGACAAGTTATTCTGGAACCTTTCCACTACAGGTTGCCCAGGTGGGGGATCCTCACACAGACTTGTGTACCTAGTCTAAAGAAACATTCTGCCACTGTTCACAACTAACATGCCTTTCTTCCCTATTCTATGCTTTTACACATTACTTAAGAATTCACATGCATATTGAAAACTGTCTGCAGTTGGTGAATTTATTTGAGAATTTAAGTATTGTGTGGTACCACATAGAGCGTATATATCTGCCATTCTTTGACTAGAGCTGCCTAAGTACACAGTGTTATTATTTATATGAATATATATTATTGGAATATATTTGATATAAAGAAGCAGTGTTATCACCTAACATAGTGTGTGCACATTCCTTTGTGGGGCTTGGTGGCTCACTGTACTTAAGAACCTGCCTGCATTACCTCCTGAGGGCGTAAGCCTTGGTTACTCGTTCAGGCTTCCATATAGAGATCTTTGGCTCTGTTGCTCCGTGCCTTTGTCCCAACCAAATAGAACACAGAAGTACAGATACCCCCCTCCAGTCTTTACACACCTCACCTTTGAAATTCACTTCCATGGGATCTCCAATGTGTCCCAGACCAACTGATCTTTAGATGCAAATCAGAAACGCACCGATTCCCCTCTTTCTCAATCTCCTGTTCTACTTATTGCTTAGTACTACAGTGCAACACGGTTTCTGCAACCGCTGGCTGTCCAGGTGGTTTGTACTACAACTCCCATGACCGGGTCCCATGATCTTACGTCATCGACAATGCTGGCTAGTGCTGAAGACAGGTGTAGTCCCAAACATCTGGGTAGGGAAAGAGTTTCAAATATTCTGAGGCACCAAAGCAACTAAACTGTTGCTATAAGGAAGACATTACAGTTGGCGCATGTTTGTGCCTCGCCAAAAACCCAATAAATTAATCAATTAAATAACTGGTCAGACAACCAGTCAGTCTCTTAATTGGAGGAAGCCTTTTAAAGTTCAGAGTAAAACACAATTGAAGAATAATGGGAATACAATTAGCTAGGCGCAGGATCCAGGTAGTCCGAGAAGACTGTTCTAGTTTCCCCACACTCCCACTTAAAATGACAATTACCCATCGGCCGATCAGCAGTGCTGGAAATGGAAATTGTTAACAGGGGGATCCTACCACGGACCGAGGGAGGGGCGGGGCAACGGCAAACGTGGGAGAATTTTCTACGCCCCTCTCCCCATAAATAAACATTAACATTGCAGGAAATCAATTAGCGATCAAAACTTGAAAAATAACCCTACAGAGGAATGTTTCTTGTGATTCTGCAAGTAGGTATAAAATGCATGCATCTTTTAAACCTACAAAGAGTGCATAAATATTTTCTAGATTGTGCACCACTAGGAGAGACATTCACTGGTATCTTGATAAGAAGTTCAAGTGGTCTAGTGGTGCAGTCTCTCGACTTTCCTCCTGAGGACTAGTGTTCCGGGTCCTGGCTTTAGCAGCAACAAAAAACAAAGTACACATGTTAAGAGCCTTGAAGGACATGCACAGATTTCCTGGATCCGGCGAGAAGTATTTTGATAGATCTTGGATCCGGGAAAATCCAGTCCAATCAGCAGCTCTGCTGATCAGAACATCATGCCAGCTAATCGAAATGAAGCTCCAACCACCACCTCAACACTATCCTCAAGACGAACACGTTCTGAAATGGCTAGCCCTGCGGCATTTAGCCAGTGATAGAAGTGTACCAAAAAAGTAGTGGAACTGTGACTTCGGCCGGGGACAGAGAAGGAAGGGAGCAACGTGCAACACATTTTCAAGGGTTGCAGCCATGCTGGTTGACAGCCAATTGAGTTGAAATAGATTTCAGTTTAGCTGTAACTGATATCTGGTGGTAAAATGGAGAAGTGTGCTTTGACTTCCAAAGAGCAGTTCCGGAATGGTGACAATGGTAGCAAAAAGTAGTGGAGCTGTTAACAGTAAAAAATAAAAGCAGTGGAACACTGTTCCCGCTCACTTCGACCACTACATGTAGTGCTCTACCAGCAACTCATGTGATGAGCAAATAAATGCAAAATATGAAACAATGTAGCCATAACACTTTACAAAGTCAATGATTTTAAGGCTCCATTCATGAAGACTTCAGTGCAGCAATCTTTGCAATAAGTTCTACCCCATTGGCAGTGTGACCACCCTCTTACTCAGGATGAGCTCTTTATACACCTTACACTAATGCTTGCGGGTAATGGGCCGGGTTGGATGGCTGTGCTTTGGCTCAAGGCTACGAGATGCAAGAGTACTCCGAATACATAGAATGCAAGAGGTTGTCCAGTGCAATAGCACACTATGGGTTCTGGGTGCAATCTGGCCGGTGCACAAGTCCCATATGCGTGCCGAGGCCCTATCACAGCACGCTCAGTATGTGGCAGTAGAAAGGGGTTGCATCCAAAGTGAGATAACTTTGTGACCAAAACATCCTCACAAGGACACAAACCCTCCCCCCCCAACTCACTGAGAGTGGGAGAGTACAGGGGGCGTGATGCAATGCTGATTATCCCTTAAAACCTCCCGGCAAGATTTGAATCGCAGAGCTGCTGGCCAGGACAAAGTTTACATGGAAATGATCCTATCCCGCCCAGTGATGGTCAGATAGCACAGAACGTTAAGTACTCACCTCTGATATCTTTGTGCAGCCTGCTGTGGCAGGTTCATCCCAGCTAAATCAACTCAGCCTTTCATCCTTCCGAGGTCGATAAATTGAGTACCACTCTGTGGGATAATGATGTCATTGATTACTTCAGCAGCTCTAAGGCACATGGGTGTGTAGAATTATATAAGAAATTGATATCATTGTTATTGTTCTGCCACATTTGGTGTCAAAGAAGCAAGAGGTGTGAGGGTTCCGTCAGAAAATAGATTGTTATTATTAATATGGTATTTATTGAGCACAGACCTTGCTTTGAGAAGCAATGGAGCGCTTTAAAGAGGTGTACAACTATACAGATACACAACGGAGCACTTTACAGAGGTATACAACAATACAGATACACAACGGAGCACTTTACAGAGGTATACAACAGTACAGATGCATAACGGAGTGCTTTTCAGAGGTAACAACAGAACAGATATACAGCGAGGGGTAGGATACAGAGGGGTACAGAGGAGGGTCCAGCTGTACTGGGTGGCGGGGAGGAGAGGTGGCGCGATGGGCGACGTGATGGCCTAGGGGTTGAGGAGGAGATACTCCCTGAAGAGGTGGGTCTTGACTTCTTTTCTGAATTGTATAAGCATGGGGGCAAGTCTGATGCTGATGGGGAGGAGGTTCCATAGTTTTGGGGCGTAGACAGAGAAGCTTTGTTTTCTGGTTCTTTGCTTTTTGCAGCAGTGGATTTCAATTTGATGTGTTGTTTCTAATTTAACGGCCCTTCACTTACTTCTAGTAGGGTAGGGCCATGCTACCCTTTTTTTACACCAAGATGCTGGTTGTTGTTGCAATACGCCTTCCCTGCTGCGTCTCCAACCCTGCCACCAAGATGCTGGCTGTCATTGCAATACGCCTTCCCTGCTGCATCTCTGCTGCATCTGCAATCCTGCCACCAAGATGCTGGCTGTCATTGCAATACGCCTTCCCTGCTGCATCTCTGCTGTGTCTCCAACTCTGCCATCAAGATGCTGCTGTCATTGCAATACGCCTTCCCTGCTGCATCTCTGCTGCATCTGCAATCCTGCCACCAAGATGCTGCTGTCATTTCTATACGCCTTCCCTGCTGCATCTCTGCTGCATCTGCAATCCTGCCACCAAGATGCTGGCTGTCATTGCAATACGCCTTCCCTGCTGCATCTCTGCTGTGTCTCCAACTCTGCCATCAAGATGCTGCTGTCATTGCAATACGCCTTCCCTGCTGCATCTCTGCTGCATCTGCAATCCTGCCGCCAAGATGCTGCTGTCATTTCTATACGCCTTCCCTGCTGCATCTCTGCTGCATCTGCAATCCTGCCACCAAGATGCTGGCTGTCATTGCAATATGCCTTCCCTGCTGCATCTCTGCTGCATCTGCAATCCTGCACCAAGATGCTGGCTGTCATTGCAATACGCATTCCCTGCTGCATCCCCAACCCTGCAACCAAGATGCTGGATGTCATTGTAATACGACTTCCCTGCTACACCTCCAACCCTGCCAACAAGATGCTGGCTGTCATTGCAATATGCCTTCCCAATTCCCTGCAAGATCTGCAATCTTGCCACCAAGATGCTGGCTGTCATTGCAATACCTGCTGCATCTCCAACCCTGCCACCAAGATGCTGGATGTCATTGTAATACGCCTTCCCTGCTGCATCTCCAACCCTGGCACCAAGATGCTGGCTGTCATTGCAATACGCATTCCCTGCTGCATCTCCAACCCTGCAACCAAGATGCTGGATGTCATTGTAATACGCCTTCCCTGCTACACCTCCAACCCTGCTAACAAGATGCTGGCTGTCATTGCAATATGCCTTCCCAATTCCCTGCTGCATCTGCAACCCTGCCACCAAGATGCTGGCTGTCATTGCAATACGCCTCCCCTGCAGCATCTGGAACCCTGCCACCAAGATGCTGGCTGTCATTGTAATACAGCTTCCAAGCTACATCTGCAACCCTGCCACCGAGATGCTGGCTGTCCTTGCAATATACCTTACCTGCTGCATTTCTGCTGCATCTGCAACCCTGGCACCAAGATGCTGGCTGTCATTGCAATATGCCTTCCCAATTCCCTGCTGCAGCTGCAACCCTGCCACCAAGATGCTGGGTATCATTGCAATACGCCTTCCCTGCAGCATCTGCAACCCTGCCACCAAGATGCTGGCTGTCCTTGTAATACACCTTACCTGCTGCATGCTTATAACCAGACTCACTATGCATACTTCATGCAGAGAATTGTCTCCAAGGTGTCATACCTATGCAACATGATGGCTTTAGCCAGGATCTCTGAACTATGCTGCATGCCATTCCATGGCTGAAGCCAAGACTACTGACCAACGTAACATGCCATCCCATGGCTGGACTCAATATGGGTGACTTGTGGAAGATGCCGTGCCAAAGCTATGATGGCTGATTTGTGTGTCATACTTTCTGATGGCTATAACCAATATGGCTGTCCTAAGCAACAAGCCAAGACATGCCTGTCACAAAGATGGCTGAGCAATGCAACAAGACCACCCGTGGCTGTAATCAAGATAAGTGACCCAAGCAAGACAGCATCCTTGGCTTCAGTCAGGATAGCTGATTCATGCTGGAGACTGTTCAATGACTGTAACCAAGATGGCTGTCCTAAGCAACAAGCCAAGACATGCCTGTCACAAAGATGGGTGAGCAATGCAACAAGACCACCCGTGGCTGTAATCAAGATAAGTGACCCGAGCAAGACAGCATCCTTGGCTTCAGTCAGGATAGCTGATTCATGCAGGATACTGTTCAAGACTGTAACCAAGGTGCTGAACCATGTTTGTACTGAAAATGGTTGTCCTAGGCAGCATACAGTCCTTTGGCTGTAACCAAGGTGACTGTCCTGTGCAACATGCGCCCCCATGGTTTTACCCAAGAAGGTTGACATAGGGAATATAGTGTACTTCGGCTGTAACCAAGAAGCTGCCTTGCATGGCCGTAACTAAAATGGCTGTACTAGGCAACATGCTATCTCATGCCTGTAACCATTATGGCTGTTCTAGCAAACATGTTGTCCCATGGCTGAAGCCAAGATCGCTGACCTATGCAAGATGCCGTCCTATGGCTGTAACTAAGATGGCTGTTCTAGGCAACATCCTGCTCAAGGGCTGTACACAAGACGGCTGTCCTAGGGAACATCATGTCCCATGCCTTTAACTAAAATAGCTGTCCTAGGGAGCATATTGTCCCATGCCTTTAACTAAGATGGATGTTCAAGGCAACATCATGCCCAATGGCTGTACCCAAGATGGCTGTCCGAGGGGACATATTGTCTTATGCCTTTAACTAAGATGGCTGTCCAGGGAACATATTGTCTCATGCTTTTAACTAAGATGGCTGTCCTAGGCAGCTTCCTGCCCAATGGCTGTACCCATGATGGCTGTCCTAGGGAACATAGTGTATCATTTCTTAATGAAGATGTTAATGTTAATGTTAAAGGACATTTGTACCGCGCACTATCACACCGGAGTGGTCCCCTGGTGCTCTGGCGGCTCTGAAAAACGAGGGTAGGTTGAGTTAGTGGGAGGAAGCAGGAAATGTGCAAGAGAGCAGTGATGTGCTGTTGGCGGCCTCAGCCCGGTAGGTCCGTTGGTTGGGCCTGGGGTGTTTGCGGCCGATAGTCGGCGTGTACCGTTGTGCAAGGCTATGTGTGTTTTTGTTTTGTTGTTGCGATGTAGTGAAGTTTGTGCGGTTTGTTGTGCTGTAGATTTTGGTTGTGTTTGGTTTGGAGTTTGAGAGGTGTATGCAGAAAGGGAAATTGTTAGTAGGGTAGGTTAGTTTGCGTCACTATCCTGAATTGATGCGCTCGGCTTGCGTAGTCTCCCCTGATGCGGCTCTGTCCTGATCTGGGTCCGACTGGCATACAGGTTCTTTACTCCTCTGACCCCCACCTGTAACATGCTCTCTCATAGCTCCCCATATCCTCCCTTCATACTCCTGTGGCCAGTGCACCTGCCAATGACAACCTCTCAGGTAGTGGGGTGATTGCCAATATCTTGATAATTCCACACCATTGTGGTACCTGGCGGTAATTAAGGGGCGGGCGAAAGTGTTGGTGGGATTGTCTGGGGTAGTTGACTAATTCTCCGTGCGTGCGGCCTGTGTTCCAGTCTATCCGGTGTCACCCGTACAGGTGCCGTCGGAGTTATTCTCTCGGGTCAGGAATGTCCATGTCTTTTCCGGTTCAGTCATCCTTTTTCCAGTTTTGGTTTCCAGGTTTAGTCTGTGGTGTTGTAGAACCAGGTTTTTAGTGATTTCCTGAATTTTAGGTGATCCTCTGTATTTCTTATTTCTTTTGGGATGTTGTTCCAGGTTTTTGAGGCTAAGTGGTAGAAGGAGGTGCCTCCAAGTTTTTTCTTAAGGTATGATGGCTAAGATGGCTAAGATATGCAACATGCCGCCTGATTGCTGTAACTAAGATGACTGTCCTACGCAACATACTGTCCTGTGGGGGTAACCAAGAAGACTGACCAAAGTAACATGCTACCTTCCATCCGTGAGTGTAGCCAAGATGAATAATTAATGGAAACAATACCCTTGCTCTACAGTAGTGCCAAGAAGCAAACAATTCAGATTTCAGAGCTTCTTCATAAATAAACAGAAATATATATTAGGGCCCAAAGAGTCCATGCCGAGATATTTGAAGGAGGGTAACCCCAGCAGTTGTGCCATGAAGGCAGACAGAGCAGAACAAAAGTCAACCTTTGTCCGTGGGGGCGCTGTTGAGCAGCTAACAAGCATGCCCTCTTAGCTAACAAGCTCTGCACTACGGTGAAATACTTTTCTCCATGGTGGTGGCTACAGATCTCAGATGCCACCAACTCACTCAACCACAAAGAAGCATGGTGGATTTTTAAATTAAAAAGCACTACTACCGGGCTAAACGAGATAGACCCCACGTACTTCAGCAGATAATTATACATCTTCATATAAGCGTTTGTCTCCCCTTCCTGTGAGACCGCCATCTCTCATGCCATTTGAAGATCCCACCATTGAGGGCCCATAACAAGTTCCCCTACTAATCTTCCCTTCAGCCTCACACTCTTGCACCTTAGGAGCGTTCCGTGCAGCCATCTGGCAAGAACTGCACTTCATTTACCAGGGCACCCTAATTACACACCCACCAAATTGGGCATTTTGCTGCTTGATAACACATGCGTAAAGCCCCACTTTTTTCTTTCTCTACATATTGCCCCCAATGCAACCAGCAATCTGCATCTGACCTCCACACTGTTCACACAGGTCTGCAGTTTATTGCAATAAATATCGCAATACGAGGAAATCCAGTAAAACTTTGACAGACTTGTCATTCCGTAACGTTGGGGACATGGGCATGAGACTAGTGTCTCGTACAGTCAAGCACTTTCAGTAACGCTACAGAAAAGCGGGCCTGCACAGGCGCACTCGCCAAGTAGAAAAATATACACTACTCCCTGCGCGCATGCGCACACAGTACAGCCGTGCACAGCCCGGCTCTTTCGTTCCCCAGCTTCAACACAGCGCTCCAGTCACAATATACAAACGCGACCACACACGCCAGCCTGCAGTTAGCCCGGGACTTTAATTTCCAGGTAAATTCTCTTCCCGACTCTGCCACTCATTACAGTCCCTATTCTCACCATTTTACTTAACGGGCGCACGCATCTTGTTTTTTCTCACAGGACAACTACAGGCAATAATGGTAAATAAGACCCATCCAGCCACCATTACGTGCTGGTCCACGTCCTTGTGAACAGTTGCCATTCTACTGGCACCCTGCGCATTTCCTGTGTTTTACCACACAGTTGCAACCTAGCAAGGTGAGCACATGCCATTTCTTGTACACTTGGGTCAATCTTTTCCTGTTTTTGACCGTCACTAACAGCATCCTTACCTAGAACTACATGTTCTTTGATTCTTGCAGCCATCCACAGCCGGTTGCCAGAAGCCTAAACCATTTGGCATTTCATAACATTCCTGTATCACAGTAATTCCAGATCCAGGGAGATCTGCAGCCCCTAAGGTCAGTCCCGTGTCTCCCTTGTCACTGATTTTATAGTGGTGTACCATATTCATGGAAATATTATGTCTTGTGTTTTTTTTCTTTTTTTTTTAACAAACAAAAGTTTTTAAACTTTCTACTCAGTCACTAAGAGAGTCCCCCTGTCTCTATTTTTTAGGGAGACCTACCCCAGGCCCAAGATGAAGGCACTTAGCCGAAACGTCTTACCGACCAGCACCTCCATATTCCTTCTGGTCCCAACATCTTCTTAGATCGATATCTAGACGTCGACCACTTGTTAGGTCACCCTCCAGCCTGGCTACACATAACCAAGAGTTTTCTCATTCATTGCTTTTGTTTTGGTTGTTATATATGGACTACATGCTAATCACTTGTGGTGATAGGTGGTAGTTTCACAGTGTTTCTTTCAAAACACTTTCTTGTTTTGCAATTTATCTTGCCATAAACAGTTGCTTGAGGAAAAGTTAAGACTAATAATTAACCTCCTTGAAAACTCTGTTCTTGTGAATGAACCTTTTGCATTTTCTGACGGTTTTTTTCAACAAATACTTTTTTCCCAAAAAAACTACTGATGCATGATTATTAAATGCATCCAGCAGCAAAATAAATTTAAAAAGCTGACAGATTGATATCTATTTGTGTCTGAAACTCCTTTTGGTGCATTCTCACATTCAAAGTGTTTCTGTATCTATCTTGACATAATAGAAATAACCTAGGCCTACTCAAGTCAAATAGTAGTCCCCAGAAAACGTTATACGTCAGAACAGCCCCCCATTGTTGATCTAGTATTTCCAGCCCAGTGTTCTGCCGTAGTCAGGCTATCCCTCCAGTTACCAGTACAGATCTCAGATAGCTGTAATACTAAGTGCAATTCCCGGCAAATTACTGGGGAGAGCCGTGCCGAGAGAACGAGTGCGGGTGTCCCAGCACTTGGGCGACTAGGCTGCTGGACCTGAAAACCTACCCGCACATGGCAAGACAACGACTGCGGCCAGGCACCCTCGGGGAACGAGGATCTGGCACATGAGGCGCAGCCCGTGTACTTGGAGGCCATCCTGAGCCAAACCTGCTTTTGACCCCCTCTCCCTTCCACTGCGGGTCCCCGGGACTCACCAATCTCCATGTCGAGACGGAGGGCGGACTCCAACTCCCACCTCCAGAAGACCAACCGCCCTGACCACCCCCGGACCGGGAAAGAGATGCGGAGAGCCTCGCCTCCACATCCAGACACCTTCTGCTGGGCCAGTTAGTGTCTGAACATTGGCGTCACCTTCCATAACGCCCCAACATACCCCAATCCTTTCAGCCTGAGTGCCGTCACCACCCGTAGTGCTGAGGGTGGGCCGCTGGGACAGCTTCCCTGTTACTGTGAGGCCATACTGTCATCGGCCTCCCTACGACACTGGACCCCCGAGAGGACGTTGGGCCGCTGCAGCCGGGGGGGTGCTGAGCGGACCTCCATATGCACCGAGCATGAGGCCGGTCCTACATTTTCAAGAGGCCCGAATCCATATCTGCACATGGGACAACAGAGACGGCACCAGTTCCCAACACTAGCCTGAGCCAGATCCGGCTGACGACCACCACGGTCCTGAGGGATTGCTGATACCCCCAGCCATGCCAGGGTCCTACCCTATATTTATAGGACCTGGGCCCCCCCCTGTGCAGGCTTCATGACTTCATGACCCCCATCGGGACTCTACTCCATCCAGATCCCCGGGGACGATCCACCGGACTGTGAGATGTACAAGCTTCCACCCGACCCAGAGGCACCACCCATCATCCGGCTTCGGTACGGAACATAAGGTGAGGCTCCCCATCCCACGGCATAATACCCCTGCACCCCTAGACTGTCTCTGCACACCATGGACCAGACACTGCCCAGACAAGGTCTTCAGTGCACAGCACACCTCCTTGGAGGAGTGTGAGACAATTCCCCCTTCAGTGCATATGCCCACCCACGCTGGTCCTCGGATCCCCCCTCAACCACAGGCAGTACACAAGCTCACCCCTGGCCTGCTGCCCAGCCTAGACTGCGGAGTCCGGGGGGAGAGAACCTCTCTAAGGTAAGCTCCTCCTGCAAGCACATACACGCAGATACAACTTCGCAATCACTACACTACTCAAGGGAGTCAGTCCCCTGTTCTTTGACCCTCCACTAGCGTGAAGTGCTTTGAAATTAGCCACATCCCTCCCAGCACGGCTCAATTCGGAAAATCCCTGGTACAGCCAGACAACGCTGCAAATCCACCAATCGGCCCCTTTGCCACTGGCCCCAGGACCTTAGCCTTTGTCCATTGTACAGTTGCAAGACCCGTGAGGGGGGAGACTGGACACTGATACCTACAGAGTACTCCAGGTGACCCTATTTGACATTGGTGAGCCACCACAAGGCAATAATTGCTGTCTATACTCTACAACACAAAAGGGGGGATCCCCTGGGCCAACAAGCCACTCTCTTCTGTAGTGGACACCAGGTAACAAACGCGAGGCCCTGGCACATCATCAACCAGCATCAAGCCACTGCCAAAATCATACACCAGTTGTGCTGGCAGTTCACCCAGGCACTCCCTAGCATACTGCGACCAGAGAACAAAAAGGAGTAGAAATCTACAGAAGGACGGAGGCAAGAGGAGACAGATACCTCATACTCATTTGCAAATGGTCCATTCCTCATCGGGCGGGCTACGGAGGACGCACAATACCCAGTGAAGACCACTGAGCCAGTCTAGTTGGGTGACCCTCCCTAAGTGCACCCCCACGGATGCGGCCTAGACTAGAAACCGATCACAATGCCTAGTACTCTGTCAATACTGGACTGCCACAGAGAGCTGGCCTTCACCCCAAGCAGTGTGAAACTCCTCGGAATCATAACAGGATCCACTAGCCTGCTGGCAGACTTGGCATCAACACCCCGCTGACAAGGCCATTCACAGCTGAACCCCAAATGCCATCATCTCATCGCCACAAGCGCCCATGCTCCTAAGGCTACAGCCAACGGCACTCCCCCCACCACCCCATCACAAACAGATATGACCAGGGGATCAGGTGGTGGGAAGAAAGCTGGCGCGATGGACACATTTGTGAAGGCAACCCCAGATAATGATACAGATCAGCAGAGACAACCCACATCAGAACCATCCACCTCGCCTCCGGAACCTCCTCGCTTGTCCAACCTCACGGGCATGATGGAAGCGATGGTGAAGGGCTTCAGGGCTGTGCATGAATGACCTTGATTAAAGCCCAACTGGCCCACGAAGGAGCCAGGATGACCGATGCAGAGGAAAGAATCGGCACCAATAAAGACAATATCCGCGCACTGCAAGATACAGTAGCTTCCCTCTCTAAAGACATGAAACAGACTAAGAACAAGTGCAACGATCTTGAATCGCGCTCCCACAGAAACAACATCCATATTGTGGGGGTTCCTGAGGAAGCTCTAACCGGTAACATCGAGCTAGCTGTCAAAAGCCTCCTTAAGAATCTACTGGATCAATCAGCCCTCTCTCCATTCTTTGCTGTTGAACGGGAGCATTGGGAGCTTTCACCCAAACCAAAACCCGGAGACTTCCCCAGACCTATAATAGCTAAAATCTTAAGCTACTGCAACACGTATACACTGCTCCGTCTGGCCCGCGAAAAGAGAGAGTTAAGACTGGGCTTCCAAACTATCTGCCTATTCCCTGACTTCTCCATCCCGGGCACGCCGCCAATTCATCGGAGTCAAGAAGATGCTTCGAGAGAGGAATGTTCAATACGCCATGCTTTTCCCCGCACGGCGGAAACTGCAATTCCTTGGCAAACTGTACTTCTTTACAGTACCCAGTGAAGCTGTGAAATTCATTGCGGTGCAGATCCCAGTGGCCAACCATGCAGGAGATCCAGCAAAATGAGTCCATAAACCCCACTTAAATGTATGTAATGTGGTTCTGATCCTACGATGCTTAATAGGATATGTGCAGATAGTATTTAATTCGAAGCCTGCAACCAAGTCATTAGCTATAGTAGTGGCCTGTATGCCCTGTGTATTGGCACACAACGTGCGGCAACGGCACTCCCACTTGCAGCTGCTTGTGTGTAATATGTTTTTGTTGTCCTCTATGCATAGTTGGCATGAAGGGGTGTTTTGGGGAAGATGGGGCTGGGTGCATACACTGCAGGGTTGGGGGATGCAGTGAGGGTGGGGGGTGGGAAGTTGGTTGCAGGGTCACCTCTGGATCCAGTAGGGGACACCAGCACCAGTTGCACTATACAGAACAGAAGTTCGATAGAAATTGGTAAAACCCTGTCGGTTAGGTGTGTAGAGGCATGGGACACATCCCACAGAGATATAGACCGTAGGATATCACACAGTAAGGGCCATAAATCATTGAAATGGGTATGGCACAACATGTAAAGATACTAAGCTGGAATATCCAGGGCCTTGGGATTTTCACTGAATCATGTAAAATAATATTGTATGCGCACAGACAGAAAGTCAATATCTTATTCCTACAAGAAACCCATGCGAACGAAAATACATGTTGCACCATAGCCCCCTCATGGGGGGGTAACAGGTACTACACCTCATACTCCTCCCAATCTAGAGGCATCATGATAATTGTCCACAAATCCCTGAAATTCACTGCAAAACTGACCCGTGTAAGGGAGGTACCTAGACGCACATTGTATTCTGGAAGGTCTGGAGACCATACTCATAACTACATACTGTTCTAACATTGACTCACCGCAGTTTGTTGTTCAATTGACTGAAACGTTAGCTGGATACTATGGGATACCACAAATCTGGGGGGAGATATAAACGTAATCCTTGATCGCACAATGGGTAGAACTAACAAAGCCCCTGGTCCACAAACCCAGGCAGCCCGGCAATTGCTCTTCCTTATGCAGTTACATGGACTCAGAGATGTATGGCGAACACTACACCCCCTAGCCAAAGAATATACCTTTGATTCCACAGCGCATGACATGGCTTCCCGAATAGACATCTTCCTAATTTCTAGCGCTTTAAGGCAGAAAGTGCTGGACACAGAAATCAGACCCCGCACCTTGTCTGACTATTCCCCGATCACACCAACCCTGAAATATAGAGACATGCCGTTGAGGTGCACGTGGAGGTTCAAATCTGGCACAGTGCAGGATATAGTATTCCAAGCAGACGTCAAAAATGACATTGACACTTTCTTTGCCACAAACGCACCAGACGCCACAACCCAGAGCACCAGATGGCAAGCCTTCAAGGTATATATCTGGGGCATGTCAATATTTATGGAGGCTGGGGTGCTCAAGTGCATTAGATGAGACTTTGAGAAATCCGAAAATAAACTAAAACAGCTGGAACAAGAACACTCCCCTACCTCCGACCCCACACTATTAGCACAAATCCATGAAGAGCTGGAAAGATTTAATGACCATGGCACAAGGGAAACCCAATACTTTGCTCGGCAGGCCGCAGGCAAAAGATATGGGGAAGGAGACAGTCCAGGGAGAACATTGGCAAGAGCATTTCGATCCGAGCGGGACGGGGAACACGTGGACTGTATCCAGGATGAACAGTAAGTGGGCAGACTCAGAAGTGGTAACGGTATTCCGAGATTCATATCATGCATTATACATGGCACCACAACCACAAGAGAAACCTGCTATACAGGCATTACTCCACGACATTTCACTACCCAGTCTTAGCCCCCAAACCAGGGAAGCACTGGAACTCCACATTTCCCTGGAAGAAATATAAGCAGTCATCTCCAGCTTGCCCAAAAATAAGGCTCCTGGCTCAGACGGCCCGATGGCTGAATTCTACCAAGAATATGCAGCAGCACTATCCCTGGTCCTCCTACAAGTGTGGGAGGAATCCCTACAACTTCACATTCTGCTGGAATCCCTGAGAGAGGCCATAATCACGAAACTGCTTAAACCCGATCAACCCAGCGATTTATGTGGCTCACATAGACCCCTGTCCCTCATAAACTGCGACACTAAAATGTATGCTAAAGTTCTGGCCAATAGAATCCTGCCGCTGATACCACACCTAGTCCATCCTCACCAGGCAGGATTTGTCCACGGAAATCTACTGCACTCAATATTATCCAATTGTTCAATGTCATTGCCAGGATCGACCCTGAGGCAGAGGCAGTGGGAGTGACAATAGATGCTCAAAAGGCATTTGATATGGTTGCCTGGGACTTCCTCTTTGAAACCGCAGATGGAAATTGGGCCCAAGATAATACAATATATTAAACTTTTATACACACAAACACTTGCTAGGGTGAGGGTCAATACACACACTTCTACCGTATTCCAGCTGGAAAGAGGGACCCGTCAAGGCTACCCTTTCACACCTATCCTCTTTGCCCTGGCTATCGCGCCAATGGCGGAATACATCAGGGAACATCACGACCACCGCAGGATACGCTTACCTGCCCCTCCCCCCCCCCGAGATCATCTCTCTCTACGCCGATGACGTCCTGCTTTACGTTAGAAGCCTTAATTGATTTGAAACCGATCATCCAAGACATTACGTAAATAGGAGAAGTCTCAGGCTTCACAATTAACACTACTAAATCAGAGATATTAACCCTCACCAACAACACCCCTAATTGCCAGGGAGTTTCATCTCTTTGATGGTCACCCTATCGAATTAAATACTTTGGGGTGGTCAGGTCGAGATCCCGAGATTCTTTGCTGCAAGACAACTACACCACGCTTAGAACATACACCGACACTAAAACAAAGCCCTACCACTATCCCCAGCCACAGAACTAGCACTGACACTGCTCCCTAAGATGCGATACACATTCGCCAATGTTCCAATATTTCCAGGGAAGTCCCTCTTTGCCCAAATACACAGTATACTTGTGCAATTCCTATGGCACTCTGGTGCAGTCCGTAAAATGTGGGTAGAGATGATGTATCCATATAAAAAAGGGGGGTTCAAAGCCACAAACCTAGAATTGTACTGGACACAGGCTCAGGCGCAGTCTGCCACGTTCTGGTACCCTATGTCATCGCCACCATCACACGTTAACCTGCAGACACTAGCTGTTGCAGACTCTGACCTTGAAACACTGATACTGGATCAACACTCCCGAGACGACTGCCCATTCGATCCAGTTGCTTCCTCACTCTGAGCATGGCACACGACGTTCACCCTCTCAGGAACCGACAGACCCTACTACCATTGGCTTCCCCTGTGGAAATTCCCAGAGCTACAGACAACATGGGACACTACGATCAAGACGAAGTGGGGAGGCCTAGGGTACAGGGCTCTGGCTGACATCTTCCCAGAGGGTACATTTATCACACCATGTACTTGGAAATCCGGCCACGGAAATACAAGCGGGGATCAACTACACTACTACAGGCTATGGGCAGCCATATCGACTAGATGGCCATCACACCCAGAAGAACCAGCAGAGACCACATGCCTAGCATATATTGCTAATTCAGGGGACTGCAGACACATACTGTCCGCACTATACAAGATGCTATTGGATACCACTTCAACATCCACTTCGAGTGATCGACAGGGATGGTCCTGAGAACTGGGCATTGACCTCACGGATGAGCAATGGTCCTGAGTGTGTACACACACCAAGAAAGTTTCTATAAACTTAAGGTTTAAATTCATACAATTTAAGCTTCTAAATAGACTCTACTACACACCGGCCAGATTGTCCAAAATGGCCCAGTCGCAGCCACACTGCTGCCCTGGATGACAGCATGCCCCGGCCGACCACCTACACATGTTCTGGTCATGCCCATAGCTGCGGGCATACTGGAATTAGGTAACAGATACGATAGTGGAAGTAATAGACGCCCCGCTGGAACAAAGCCCCCTGGGTTCACTCTTTGGTATATGGCCAACAATCCACAGCAAAGCCCACTGGGCATTCGTGAATACTGCGTGCTTGATCGCCAAGAGGGCCGTCCTATTAAAGTGGAAGGACAAACATCCCCCCAGTAGTAAAGAATGGCTGTTGGCGTTGACCTGGTTGCAGGAGTGGGAAGACTTGTACATCTCCACTCTTCCCGTGCGATCCAGACCTCGTGACACATGGGCTGGCTTCACGTCATATTTATGTGTTCATGCTCCACTGTAGGCGACCTGTGATGTAACCTGTCTTCCTCCCGCAACCTGTAATCGTCACTCGTTTGATGTACCTGAAATACCACTCACTGCTCTTACCCTGATACCTCCGGGTCTGGTGCGCATTACAAATAAATAAACAAACAAACAAACCTTGCAAACCAAGAAATGGAATGTGTGTCCTAACTCCGATGACTCTGCTGTACCTGTTTGCCAGTATAAAATAAAGGTTTTTTAAAAATTAAACTAAATAAACATTTGTCCGTGAATCGAGGGGGCGGCTGAAGGTGTTGATGACAATGATGGTGTCTGCACCGCCAGTTATTCCGGCACCAGATCCGGTAGCAAACACGGAAGGTCCTGTGCTTTGCTCTTCATTTTGAGAAATACAGAGAGACCTTTTGCTCAGGGTTTGTTTTTGCGCCAAGCGAGCAGCAGTACACAAATGAATTCTGCTTTCATTCTGAATTTTCAGCCCACTCGTTGGTAAGCACTTGCAATAAAGCCAATTATCTCTACAATTGGCCCGCAATTTCCTCTCCTCTCTGTATCGTTCTGACATTAGGCGCTGTGACGCGGAGCCTCAGATTCATATTTCGGTGCAGATCAAAGGCCCTAATGAAGTCAGCAGATCATAATATTTTAGTATTGCTGAGGCACAAACAGAAAGGGAAGCAAATGAAACGTAGATGCCTGTGGGGGCGTTCTGTGCATGTGAGGTGGGGGATGATTCCAGTGGATGAGTCCTGGAACAGATGAGGCCACTTGCACTATATGCAGGAGTTGTGTGAGTTGCATCTTCGTGAAATGACCAAAGTGTAGCTCAAATAAAGCAAACCGGAAACTGACCAGGTTTCTGCTCAATGTTATGATGGTGTCCACCTGAAGCTGCCTGGGAAGATACCTGAGGAAATAGAAAGGTCCTGAAGCTGCCTGGGAAGATACCTGAGGAAATAGAAAGGTCCTGAAGCTGCCTGGGAAGATACCTGAGGAAATAGAAAGGTCCTGAAGCTGCCTGGGAAGATACCTGAGGAAATAGAAAGGTCCTGAAGCTGCCTGGGAAGATACCTGAGGAAATAGAAAGGTCCTGAAGCTGCCTGGGAAGATACCTGAGGAAATAGAAAGGTCCTGAAGCTGCCTGGGAAGATACCTGAGGAAATAGAAAGGTCCTGAAGCTGCCTGGGAAGATACCTGAGGAAATAGAAAGGTCCTGAAGCTGCCTGGGAAGATACCTGAGGAAATAGAAAGGTCCTGAAGATGCCTGGGAAGATACCTGAGGAAATAGAAAGGTTGAAGAGAAGTGAGCGGTAGTAGCAGGCCCGGTGGGGGTTGCGGGGGAGGAGGGGGCTTACGGGGGAAGGTAGCAGCGGTGTGGGGGGGCAGCTGCATGACGTGACTATTCATGATATGAAGGGATAAGCAGGAGCATAGGACAGGCTGGTAACTCAGATGACGGGTGCCGGGTCAGCTTGGGAGGTTTGTGGACGGTCTGACAGTGGCTAGAATAGAGGTTGAGGGTGGTGGTAGGAGCAAGGAGGGGAGGTTACAATCAGCCAAGGTGTAAGGGCGCTTCCTGGTAGAAAGGATAAGAAATCAAAACAAAATGTTTCTTGTTGCCCAAAGGGTAGAGTATGGAGAAGGGAAGAGAGGCAATGTGATGAAATGACTACTCCTCTGCAGGTGTAGCGGGTGGGTAGACGCTAAACTGCCCGTACGTTGCCACTCTTCTGTTTATGGGATCTGGCAGCTCCCCAATCTCAGTTTTGCAACCGACGGTCTCGTAATGTGGGTACAGGTCTAGACACTGCCCTCTGTTTGCTCATCCAGAGGTTTGTGACTACAACTCCCATGATCCTTCACCACTTTGTTCGGTAAGGCTGATGGCTATTGAAGATTACATTTTCAGACATAATGTGGAACCATGCACTTATACATAAGAAAGGGTAATTGGTTCAACACCTTCCCCTTCCAAGTATGCAAGTTAAATTGATGCTCCTGAGCTGTGGGTGATCACATTTGCTACTGTCTCTTGCGGAATAAACTTCCCTTTGTGCCTGAATCAGCCAGCCAACAATCCTGAGACTGCAAGCTCTATTGGCCAATTAAGGGTTGCTTCAACGGCACTGGCTGAGAAAACAAAATGGGTCTTTCCATTGTATTTATTTTTGCTCCACTTCCGGCTTGTGATCGTACGCAAGTAGGCACTTCTTCACCTCATCACAAACATGGCCGCTGTAATGCCAAAGACAAAAGATATCCCATGGCACAAATGAAAGTCTAGTCTGAGCACTACTGTGTGCGCCACTGCCCTGACGTGCTGATCCATGGCACTGGACACTTCTCCCCCCTCTGACATTTGCACTACTGGTAACAACCTTGCCACGTTCTCCCCTTGTTACCCAGCATGCTCAGCTTGAAAATGACCCCTCCTCTCCCTGGCAAGGTTCAGAGCCAATACTCATGAATGTTTGACGCTTTGAATGTTCTTCCAGAATACAGAATTGTTTTTATTATTTTTTTATTTTATTACAGACCTAGCTCGAGTGCAGCAGAGCGATGTAGAGTGTGGGTAACCGTAATGCGGACTGGCATCTTTAACTGTAGCGCAGTACTGTGAGAATGATCTAGTGGCTGGAGTTAGACTTGCGGGTTTCAGAAGAGGGTTTGTGCACTTTCCAAGCAATTCACTTTCTTCAGTGGCATTTCTTTCTTAGAATCCTGCTAGCAGTTATAAAAGTCGCTCTTGGAAACGATATCAGCCTTCTGGATGACTTTTTCGACCCCTTTTAAGATTAAAAATATGTTTGCTCAAAACAGCTACCATTGACCCTGTGATAAAAACAACATTAACCGACAGAACACAGGGACTTCCATACCTTCCTATGGAAATTAGCAATAGCAGAGAAAGGTGTAAACCCCATATTCAATAATAGAGAATTTCACAATTGGGTGAATTGACCAACAACCTGAAAAAAAGGGTACTTTCGTGAATACGCAATACTTAGGGCCTCATCACGTGCTGGGCGATATCGCGGCGGTAATACTGCCAGGATACCGCCAGGGCTATTAGTGTTACCACCAAACCCTCTGGTGCTATTAGTGGCGGATCACGGGTTTGGCAGAATGGTAATTCCCCATTCCTCATTGGATCTGTTCGGGAATTCCCCATTCCCCATTGGGCCCAATGGGGAATTTTCGGTGCTACTACCGTCAACAGTATTTCTGTGCGGTAATAGCGCCCAAAATCGGCAAATTCACTGTGGATTTATCCCCAGTTTACAGCTGGGGGTAAATCCTGCCCAATCTGTGATTTGGCAAACCCTTAAATGCAGCAGTAATAGCATTACCGCTGCATTTAAGGATTACCACCAAAATCATGATGAGGCAGTTAGAATAAAACCTACATAGCAAAAAAGGAAGGAGCTAAACCCTGCGGTGAAATCTATCTGCTGGTTCCCACACCCTTCGCACAGCATTACTATTCTTCTCAATAGGGCTTGCCAAGGTCTTCATTCCAAAGGAATCCTTAGCAAATGATGGGTCCTATATTTTGAGCATACTAGAAAGTAAGTAGGGTTATTGTTAGTAAACATGTAATTTACCTGGAACAGATCCAAAAGTCAACAAAACCTGAAAAATGCTCTTATAAAAGGCACCCACAAAGGTATTGCGAACGAAGGCCTTTTAGATTATAATAGCAGTATGAGTGGAAGAGGCAAGAAAGATGGATGGAATGTACTGCACTTTGAGAAAGCATAAGAATTAGATGGCGTATGAGGGGTTCCTAACTGTACAGCCAGAGGTTATATACGCTAGTCAACCTCCACTAATCTTAATACAGTATTGATGTTCAGAGGTTAAGATTAATTCTAAACCTTCCAGCCATCACCACTTTTGTTTTGCTGTGGTCACTCTGAATGGGACGGTATGCCCAGATGCGGGTCCTGTGCCTGCTGGGCCTAGAGACCCAAGCTACTCCTCACTGATGATGGCCAATGAAGCCGAAACATGTCTGAGGATGCTTGTGATCACGTGCAGAAAGGATGTGATCAAGCAGTTGGGTTGGACTGGCCCTTTTGTGGTGGGACCAAACCTGATTGGCATATGGTCTTTCCCCTTTTGTAATGGCTTGGTAGGCGAAGAACGATGGTCTGGAAGGTTACACAGAGCAATGCCAGAGGTTATGATTTATACTTAAACTCACAACCATCACCTCTTTTGTTTTGCTGTTGGCTGGCACAACCAGTATTTCAAAAACAATAAATATTGTACAAATTCCAACATCAGATCCCACCCAATTTGAGCTTTCATTCGAACTTGCTCTGAAAAGGAAAGAGCTCTTTCACTTGGAATCTTAACCTCTTGTTCTAAATAAATATCAAGATATATGATCAGAATAGGACAAAAGAAATTGATGTCTTCTTAAGTGTGTATTTGGCATTGTTAAGAGGGAAGAATAGAACACTTGTACGCAAAGAAAATGAGGCATAATCAGTTTTGTTCAGAAGAAAGATAACACACGTTGATGGTACCAGGGCATGAGGTTTAACAATAACAGAATGGGCCTATTTGGAAGGGTTGAGCCTCTATGTCAAGAAACGGGGGTTCCCTGCGCAAAAAAGGGGCTACTCTGTTTGACTCCATATCTAGTATAATGTGTAGCCAATTGCCTGCCTCATAAGGCGGCTCCCCCCCCACTTGTCCTGTCTCCTGTTTGGGAAGCCACGGATATTACTGGTAAGACACCTATAATTTTGCATTGACCAAACATGAGGTATAAGGTCAGGGCACGATGAGAGAAACCCTTACAGGACCCCCGGGAAGCACTAACATACACAAATAGGTAATGCTTCTCCATGAAGAGGTTTCAGGATTGGAGGCTCACCTTAAATACCATGCAGGGTCTATTTTGAGAGGTCCTATTGCCCTGAGTTCAATGTCCAATCCCTATTCTAACTCACAAGCTGTCACTGCTTCCAAACAGAGGAGAGCATCCTTCAAGTCACTGTATCTGGGAAGCTTTGAATGACTCTGCATACTTTCTTTTCTTGGCCTTGTCAGATGATTTGGGCATTGAATAATATCCTGGGCAGCAAGAGCCTTTGATTAATTCCTGGTGGAGCGAGCCCTGTTTCATGAGCCCATTTACTGCAGGGGTTTCTTCAGCCTTTATTGAGGCAAGAATTGTAGCTTCCCCCGTGCTCTTGGGTTTCTTATCGGTAGGATTTTCTTAGCCCTACCTACATACATGTTAGTTTGCATAGATCATTACCACCATCCAAGCTTTTCTACATGGATGCAAACTCCTTTAGTTGGCATTGGTGGCTTTGTAGCTATCACCAATATCTTTGTTTGACGCCCACCAGTCTACTCTCAATATTCTCCATTTCAAGACCTAGCTTTTGCCTGCCGTTGGCACTGGGATCCAATAAGGCTCTCTACTCTAAAATGTCCTCTATGCCTGCTCTACAGCACGGCTCTTTTAGCAAATACACCTCCTGTTCTGTATTCTTCTCACTATGTGGCCCGTTTGGCTTGGCCACCTCAGCTTTCTTCTCTTCAGCGTTCTTCCTTTTCCTCTCTGTTACACTACTGGCACTCTGGCACTCCGGGAATGCTGTTGTCAAACCCTCCATGCCAGTTTGCTTCTGCCGTTTTCTTAGGCTTTGGCACCTATTGCCTCAATGCGTGTCCTTGCTGGTGGGTTAGTTTCCCCAGGGGTATGTGTGTTTGAGATTGGCGTGTCCCTAATATGTCCCTTTCCTCCCCAGGTACTTGCCCCTTACCTTCGCTCAGGATCGGCTGCCATGCTCCTTCTAAACAGTGAGTTTGGCCTTTGACCCGGCTTCCACATTCTGTAGTCTCAAAAAGCATTGCTGCCATCTTGGGATCAGGCATTAGCGTTAGGGTGGGCGAGCAATCCGATACCTGTGCTGGAAATTCTGGAGGTAAGTCATCAGACTCTCAAACAACCTATGTGTGTGGAGCATGTATATGTATGCAGTGTATATTTACAGGCGCTAATGTATTTCTCATCTGGCTCAGCTTCCAATTCCATGCCAGGACTTCTGCACTTTCCTCACAAAATAACCCTATTGGGTCAATTGGGGCTACTACCTCATGTCTCGTAACACACATACCCTTCTGGGTGGTGCTACAGATCCTTCTCCGTAAGGGTTACTGTGCAGTTCATAATGGGGCGGGAATAAGGGCGCTGCGGGGGAACCAGTATATACTACTCTAAGAGCTCCTAACACAAGGCTGGTGGCTTCCCTTGGCCCTCAGAGGGTTCCATATAATATCAGAGGGTTCCATGTAATATCAGAGGGTTCCATGCAATAATGTCCCCGCAACAATGTCTCCTGACAAAAAAGTCGCTGTTTTCTGCTGAGACATTATTACATTTAACATGCAGGGACACCCCCTCAACCCCAAATCTTTTTTTTTATTTTTTACAAGGGGTGCTGGAGACATCCCTGCAACCCGTCCCCATATACAATGTCACCAATGGCTTTTCTCTGCGAAATTATGTATGGGGAGATTATATATGGGGACATTATTACCTGATACCCCTCAGAGTACCCCAGTCCACATCAGCGGGCCTCTGAAAGGGACATTATCACACTGGCCAGCATTTGAAATTGGAGGATGGAGGTATTGAGACGGCCTCAAAGCGCAGGCATCTCTTAGCTGAATTATCAGAGGAACAGGAAGAAGTGGTTGATGATGAGCAAGAACGACTGTACAAGAAAAGGAAGAAAGTTCAAGGGGAAGAGTTACACCATGAACAAGTCCAAGTGTTCAGGAATAAATCAAACAAGCAGCCGAAAAGACGACCGTTCCTCCTCTAATACCAGCTCTTTTGTGGTACAGACACAGGGCGATCTCCTTAACTAATACAGACAGTAACATCTGGGCAAATACAATGCAAACGTCTTCATAGAGAGATTTGTATTGTCTTTGTCAAGATCCAAGTGAAAAGAACTTTGTTGGAATGTTATGTTTAAGCTGCCCCAATACTAAAGTGTCTGTAGAAATTCACCACTTATGATAGGCTATGCAACCATTACTCACGCCAGCACCCTGCCACTCATGCACCCTGTGAATGGTGTCACAAATGGAATTTTCAATGACACCATTGATGACATCACATACAATAACACCAAATTCATCACATGGGTGGGACAGTGGGAAATCTGCAGCGGGTTGGTGAAGGGGCGTCGCTAGGTCTGGAAAATATCCGGGGCTATGCTAATATGGGGACTGTCAGGACTCAGGGCTAGATAGCCTTTCCGTTGTAGCCCCTGAGCGTCTATCCGGGGCTACAAACAAAAGACCCGGGGCTATAGCCCCCACACACCACCCTAGAAACGCCTCTGGGAACCAGATGTTGAAGGTCATTACGTGGGTACTAAACTGACAAACCTCTTGGCAATAAAACTCCAAATGTTTTAAGGTGTGGGCAGTGGGAAAACAAATGTTAAACTTAACTAAACTAAACTGAAACTCGAAATGGATGTCACTTGATAACTGCTAGCAACCTGGCGTAGCGTGCCCAGAAAGATCACCCAAGAGTGGTATCATGTATTAACACCTCAGTAAGCAAGGATGGGCCTGGGAGAAGGCTGGAGAGAGAGGTGGGAAGCCTTGTTGATTGGCTCGGCTCTTGTTTGGCTCTCTTGTGAAGTGTGACCTCGAGCGCAGCCAGAGGAAGCCATTTAGCTCCACTCTTCATTGGAATTACCACCTCTATTGAGAATTGGGAGGAGGAAAGACGCTCCAGCATTTAAATCCCGAGGAGGAAGGATAGCTAATGCTGGATTGCTGGAGGGTGAAGGCACCCATGGTAACGGCTAGGGTGTGGGTTTAATGTACGGTTAGAGACTAATAAAAGGGGAGCTGGGATTAGGTGGATTTCAAGACTCGTTTTTTCGGGCTCAACAAACAGGTATTCTTTAAAACAAGGATGTTTAGGTCTTTCCTCGACATGGTAAGAGAAGGGGACCAGTGAACAGGAGTAGGAAGATAGTGCCAGTTTTTCGGGGGTGTAGTCTGAGACAGCTTGTCTTAAGGTTTGCGATCTCTTTAGGATAGGGGTTTCAGATGAAGCTTCTTATCGCAGCATAATTTCTCGCTCCTCTGGAGATGGAAAGTTTTGCTTGCGAATACTTGGACGTTTCGGGATATGGTGGCTTTGTAGGCTAGGCTGCCTGTTCTGAAATCAAAGGCAGTTTTGAGAGGGAGTCATTGAAGGATGAGTGGGACTGCAGGGATGTGCTGAAATCCTTGCTTGCCAGAAACAAAGGACCTTGCTTTGAGTTTGGTGGTAAATCAGTACTAAACCCCCAAAATCAATGATCATTACTTCCACTCTGGGCCTGAGGTGCGTGCAAACTTAGGAAAGTGTTCTTCCATGAAGGAAAAACACTTTCCTTAAAATCACCATATTCTGATAAAGAAAGAATGTGGTGTAGGGACATGAAAGCTTCCACCTTTGCATGTGCCTGATTTACGGCCTGACAACGGCCCTAGCAACCATCAGGAATGCAGGGCAGCCACATGAAGGGGAGTCTCCTCCAGCAGCATTGGTTTAGCATGTCAAAAGAGTTCAAACTCTTTGAATACACCTGTACACATAGTAAGGAGGCCCTTCTAAATATCAACACAACATTGGCTGACTTTAATAAACTTGCTGCAAGAGAGGTACAGTATATGGCTGCCCCGATCCGAGCTCGTAGATACGGGGAAAGTAATAAAGCAGGGAAACTTCTGGCCCAGACGCTCAAAACCGAGCATGGTCACCCCCCTATAACAGCCATCCAGGCGCCTAGTGGGGACATAGTAAATGGTGAACAAGAAATCAATGACATGTTTGCTGAATTCTACAAAACATTATACTCTAATAGAGACACCAAAACTAAAGAAGAAATAGCAAGTTACCTGCATGTTATTGATCTCCCGACCTTGACCTCTGATACGCGCATGTTATTGGATACCCCCATAACACTAGATGAAATTACGGAGGCAATAAAAGTGTTAACCTCTGGTAAGGCCCCTGGTCCTGACGGACTCGGCACCGAAATTTACAAAGAATATCACGACGTACTCGCCCCTCTTTTGTTGACAGTTTGGGAAGAAGCAATAGAATGTGGTATACTACCAGACACCATCCGAGAGGCAGTCATAACTGTTCTGCTCAAACCTCGTAGACCCCCTCATGACATGGGGTCATATAGACCCCTTTCGCTTATTAACACAGATGCGAAGATTTTCGCCAAAATCCTGGCCACCAGACTGCTGCCCTATATGCCCATACTGGTGGATCCCGACCAGGCGGGCTTTGTACCAACGAGGTCTACTGCTCTCAATCTGCGCAGACTCTTTGGAGTTATGGCACATATAGATCCGGCGGCAGACGCGGTGGCGGCCTCCCTTGACGCCAAGAAGGCGTTTGATTCTGTTTCCTGGGTCTATCTGTTTCAGGTCCTTGAGAAATTTGGATTGGGAAGCTACTTTGTCAACTGTGTTAAACTATTGTACACCTGCCCGGGAACGAAAATACTAACTAATCAAACCATGTCGTCCCTGTTTCGTCTGGGTAGAGGAACAAGACAGGGCTGCCCCTTTTCCCCAATCCTTTTTGCGCTTACCATAGAACCCATGGCTGAATATGTCCAACAAAACCATGCATGTAGAGGCCTTCGCATGACTGGGAAACCGCAAATCATCTCCCTATATGCGGACGATACCCTATTATACATTAGGAACCCGGAAGTAAACCTAAGGCCAATCATGTTGGAGGTTGAGACGTTCTCCGAATACTCGGGATACAAGATCAACGTATCCAAGTCGGAATTGTTCCCGCTCACGCCCAGTACTAGAGAAATGTCGGATACACACGGATTTAAATGGTCACCTATACATATCCGCTATTTGGGGATCATGGTTTCAAAAGACTGGAGCACACTGTACACGGAAAATCACGGTGAACTTTTACAATCCCTTACAGCTAAACTACAATCCTGGAATAGGCTCCCCTTATCCCTATATGGGCGAATATCCTTACTTAAGATGACCGTGTTACCCAAACTCCTATATTTCTTTTGCAATATACCGATCTGGCCAGGCAGAACCTTCTTTAATAAACTCAACACTCTCACCACCACTTTTATATGGGGAGGGAAGACGCCTAGGTTGAAATGGTCCAAAATGACAGAACCCTTTGAAAAGGGTGGGATTGCAGCCCCAGACTTCGAACTCTATTACTTAACATCTCAGGCACACTTTGCGAGACACTGGTTTGACCCGGAAGACACTGCTCCACACATTCCCCAGGAAAGATTTGCAGCTTCCCCTATAGAACTACGAGCGGTCATGTTCGATCTTAAACGAAAAGAGCCATGCAAATATGACCCCGTCAACGCCACTATACGCGCATGGTCTATGATATACAACAGGCTCGCCCTTACAACCCCGTATGATCCAGAAGTGCCACTATGGAACTTCCCAGGCATAAGCCCCACTTTTGATAGGGCCCTCCAAGGTGCTTGGGACCCACAAAAGCAATTTTGAATGCGAGATATGTTTCCGGAAGGGAAATACTGTGCTCTTGACGATTTTATTGGGCCGGTGGGTGGAGATCAACTTAAGCAATTTCAGTTTCATAGAATGAGGGCTGCCTTTGCCGCTAAGTGGCCCTCGTTCCCAGAGGAACCGGCCACACATGAATGTATTGCAGCCATGACGGAACCGGGTGGACATAGTAAAAGTCTATCTGCGCTCTACAGCCTTGTTCAAACACACTCCAAGTCAAGCAATGATATTAAAGGGAACTGGGAACGGGACCTGGGGGTGGAACTGGGTGAAGACACGTGGTTGAGATACTGCCAATTGACCAAACATGTTTCCATGAACTCAGGGCTTCGGCTCATTCAATTTAAGGTTCTTAACCAGCTACACTATGCCCCAGCTAAGTTAGCTAAATTTGTACAAGGGCACAGAGGAAAATGCCCTAAATGCGATGCCCCTGATGCAGACTCTTTTCATATGTACTGGGCCTGTCCACCGGTCACTGCATTCTGGGGGGAGGTGGCGGAGATCCTGGAAGACATCACGTCGATACCTGCCACACCTTCCCCACTGAAATATCTCTTTGGGGATATCGGTAAAGCCGCTACCACCACTAAACGATTATTTAACTTGGCATGTGTGGTTGCAAAACGTAATATACTGAAATGTTGGAAATCAATACATCCTCCAAGGCGGCTGGACTTCTTGAAAGACTTGTCAATGATAACGGAATGGAGGAAAAATTTATTATAACATTGCCATCGAGATGCCGTCCCAAAGATATATGGGCACTGTTCAGGCTATATTTATGTAATATGATATCTGATGGAGAAGATAATCCGACGTCGCCACTCTAGTACTGTTATGCAATGTGTAAACGAGCAACCTATACTGTTAATATGTATCTATGTTGTTGTGATCGATGTGCTTTGCCAACTGCCAATCAGTTTTAGTACTGTTGTTGTTATGAAGAGGCTGGCGCAGACAGGTAAGATATATTAAGGTTTTAATATGTATTTAACAAAGGAAGAAGACCCCCAACATGTAGAGACTCCTCTCCTTCAGCTCTTTCTCCAACTGACAACATTAGAACCCTTAGATAATCCCAACCAGGAACAGTGTCACCAACATTCCATGACATCATACTTGGATTCACTAGCGAAACACAGTGAAGGGCATTCTCCACTTACATCTGATGAGTCTCTAGTCACTACAACACATCTCCCCTTTTTTTTTTCAACTTTCACTTATATAATCCAACATCCGATCACTCTAAATAACTTAAGAGTGTCATGTAGATGACCGCAATACTCAGATAAATTGGTCCAGTTCTCGACACACATATTACATATGCCCTCTCTTTACCGCAGCAATCCTGTCTTTATTCCACACTTGCCCTCCAGTCACACGGACGGCCCCTTTCATGACCGCCACTACTCTGACTGGATCCGAGTAAAGAGACTCTCCTTTCTTCTTCACAACTCCCTTCTTGATTCTAACCCAATCTCCACACTCTACGCGCAACACCTTCTTACCTCTCTTCAGGTTTTCACGTGCCACCCATTCAGACTTCTTCCTCACCGATCACTTTCTTACTTCATCAACAACCAGGTCCGTTTCCCTACTCCTGCCCAGCCACGGCGGACACGCCATGGAATATGGCTTTCTGCCTCTCATAAGCTCAAACGGGCACAGACCTGTCGTAGAATGAGGCGCCATCCTTAGTGCCCAGATCCTATTCTGTATCACAGCCAACTTATCCAATCCGCACTCTTCCCCCATGCGAATACTCTCCATCACACACCTGTTCATCCTTTCAACTACACCGTTGGATTCAGGATGATATAATGAAGTCCTTTTGTGACGCACTCCACACTTCTTTAAATAGCTGGTGAAGTTCCCCCCTACAAATTGGGGACCATTGTCCGTCAACAAACTCTCCGGCAGACCTTCATTGGAAAATATCTCCTGCAAAGTCTTTATCATGCTTTCTCCTGTTACATCTCTCACAATTTTAAAATTCACCCACCTGGAGAACAGATCCACCACCAGAACTATGAATTTTCCACGTCCATACCCCAATTCCACAGGACCAAGGATATCCATGGCGAGATCACTCCATATCCTGGACGGAAGTCCCACGTCCACAAACGGTTGCTTCTTAGCTACAGATCCCTTTCCACTCCTGACACAGAATTGACAATTCTCCAAACAATTTTCTATTTCCCTGTCAAAGCCCGGCCACCAATAGTCTTCTCTTAATACACCTTTGGTTTTGGTAACTCCTATGTGGCCACTGTGTGCCAACTCTATCACTCTCTTCTTCAATGCAACTGGAACCACCGCCCTTCCCCATCTGAACAATACTCCACCGATGACCGACAATTCATCCTTCACTTCCCAATACGGCTTCGCACCTTCCGCTAATTCCACCTTCCTTGGCCATACAGCAGAAACAACATAAGGAACTATTTTATTCATGTTCTCATCGCTCCTCATCCCTTCCAACCACTCCTGTTTGGACACTATACCATCCGTGTTGACAAACACTAATTCCATTTCTTCATCTTCCACAACACCAGAATCATTTACTCTCACCCTCGACAGATTGTCAGCCAATACATTTTCCTTCCCAGGAATGACCTCCATCTTGAAACAATGAGTTTGCATTCTGGTGACCCATCCTGCCACCCTGCGGGAAACCTTATCAAGGCCCTTGTTCTCAAATATGGTTTTAAGTGGTTTGTGATCAGTCCGAATTACGAACTCTACACCCCACACAAAGTTTTTGAATCGTTCCACTGCCCAGAAACATGCCAACGCCTCCTTCTCGAGAACGGAATACCTCAATTCCGCTCCCTTGAGGCCCCTTGATGCATGGGTAATCACCTCCTCAGACCCATCGTCTTTTTTCTGGGACAAAACCGCACCTAAGCCACATTCACTAGCGTCCACTGTGATGATGGATGGCTTTCTTGTGTCAAAACAACCTAAGGGTTGAGCTAAGTCTATCTCTTCTTTTATACCATTGAATTCCGCCTCACATCGACTATCCCACACAAACTCAGCACCTTTCCTCAGAATCTTTCTCATCTCATGTACTTTGTCAGCATAATTCACAACAAACTTCTGATAAAATTCTGTCATTCCCAAAAAAGAGCGTAATTCACTTTTATCAATCGGTCTTTCTATCCTCTTTATGGCATTCACCATTTCTTCCCTGGGTTTGATACCATTCCCCGACACTTCATGTCCCAAATAGTCCACATTTGTCACAGCAAATTTGCACTTCTCTTCCTTAAGTGTGATCCCTCTTTCCTCGAATATCTTCAACACCTTGCACAAATTCCTGTCATGCTCCTCCAATGTCACTCCACTCACCAACACATCATCCTGAAAACAGAAAACACCCTTCACCCCCATCAACAAGCGATCCATAATTTTCTGGAACACGGAGGAGGCGGATGCTAACCCAAAGGGCATCCTCCTGAATTGAAACACACCTTCATGCGTCACAAACGCCGTGACCTTCCTACATCCCTCCTCCAACTCCACCTGATGATAGGCTGACGTCATATCCAATTTGGAGAAGTACCTCCCTCCACCCACCATGGTCAACAACTCACCCATGTTGGGTAGTGGGTGCCTATCCACCAAAACGCACTTATTCAACTCTCGCATATCAACGCACAGCCTCAGATCCCCTGAACTTTTCTTCACAATGACAACCGGGGAAACCCATTCGACCCCCCCAGCTCTTTCAATCACACCTGACATAAGTAGTTTCTCCAACTCCTTCTTTACTTTGTCCCTTAACACAAAAGGGACGGGCCTGAGTTTCGCCACGGTGGGAACACTGCCTCTCTTCAACAATATCTGATGCTGAAATCCCTTCACTCTTCCTAATGTCTCGTCAAATACCTTCCCATGCTCTCTCACAACTCGCTATATGTCGAACACACTTCTGCCACATGTAACACTTGATCAGGATGGTTTGGATCTAATCTGATTCCCAAATTCTTTTGCTCTCTCCACCCTAGCAAAGACTGGCCTTTCTTTGTCACATACACTTTCCCTTCACAGCATCGTCCTTTAAATTCAAACTTACTCCAGACATACCCCAGCAAATCAATCTTTTCTTGGTTGTACCCCCCTGGACTTATGTCTGGCACCGACAATGTCGACACTGCTCCTTTCATTTCATCCTCAAATGCGCTTTTCGATATCAAAGTGATCTTTGACCCCGAATCAGCCATCATCGACACTTTACATCCATTCACCGTCACAACAGTATATGGGCGCTCACAATCATCAGGGATATCATCCCTACCAACAACATTGACAGTGTTTACAATGACATTTTGCAAAGTCATTACGGTGTCATCTTCGGATGACCTCCCTTCTTCCTCTTCATTCACATATAGGTGTATTTAACACTACTTAAATACACCTTTAAGGAGGAGAAGGAGGAGATTTTAAAGGAGATTTTAAAGAAGCCAAGCCGGAAGTATTGAAGGTGAATGAAGGGAAGAACAAGAGGAAGGGAAGAAACAAACAAAAGGAGAGGAGTAATGTAGAAGAAAGAAGGAATCAAGAATCAACGCCAAGAGAAGATAAAAAGGATGAGAGATTGTGCTATAGGTGCGCCAGTGCGACCCATTTTGCCTCTTCAGTGGTGTGTCCAGGGCGGAAGGCGATCTGCAATAAATGCAAAAGGAGAGGACACTTTGGGACGTGCTGCAAGAACTATCAGTTTAGCCAAGTGAATCAAAGGAAAGTCCTATATGTGAATGAAGAGGAAGAAGGGAGGTCATCCGAAGATGACACCGTAATGACTTTGCAAAATGTCATTGTAAACACTGTCAATGTTGTTGGTAGGGATGATATCCCTGATGATTGTGAGCGCCCATATACTGTTGTGACGGTGAATGGATGTAAAGTGTCGATGATGGCTGATTCGGGGTCAAAGATCACTTTGATATCGAAAAGCGCATTTGAGGATGAAATGAAAGGAGCAGTGTCGACATTGTCGGTGCCAGACATAAGTCCAGGGGGGAACAACCAAGAAAAGATTGATTTGCTGGGGTATGTCTGGAGTAAGTTTGAATTTAAAGGACGATGCTGTGAAGGGAAAGTGTATGTGACAAAGAAAGGCCAGTCTTTGCTAGGGTGGAGAGAGCAAAAGAATTTGGGAATCAGATTAGATCCAAACCATCCTGATCAAGTGTTACATGTGGCAGAAGTGTGTTCGACATATAGCGAGTTTGTGAGAGAGCATGGGAAGGTATTTGAGGAGACATTGGGAAGAGTGAAGGGATTTCAGCATCAGATATTGTTGAAGAGAGGCAGTGTTCCCACCGTGGCGAAACTCAGGCCCGTCCCTTTTGTGTTAAGGGACAAAGTAAAGAGGTAGTTGGAGAAACTACTTAAGTCAGGTGTGATTGAAAGAGCAGGGGGGGTCGAATGGGTTTCCCCGGTTGTCATTGTGAAGAAAAGTTCAGGGGATCTGAGGCTGTGCGTTGATATGCGCAAGTTGAATAAGTGCGTTTTGGTGGATAGGCACCCACTACCCAACATGGGTGAGTTGTTGACCATGGTGGGTGGAGGGAGGTACTTCTCCAAATTGGACATGACGTCAGCCTATCATCAGGTGGAGTTGGAGGAGGGATGTAGGAAAGTCACGGCATTTGTGACGCATGAAGGTGTGTTTCAATTCAGGAGGATGCCCTTTGGGTTAGCATCCGCCTCCTCCGTGTTCCAGAAAATTATGGATCGCTTGTTGATGGGGGTGAAGGGTGTTTTCTGTTTTCAGGATGATGTGTTGGTGAGTGGAGTGACATTGGAGGAGCATGACAGGAATTTGTGCAAGGTGTTGAAGATATTCGAGGAAAGAGGGATCACACTTAAGGAAGAGAAGTGCAAATTTGCTGTGACAAAAGTGGACTATTTGGGACATGAAGTGTCGGGGAATGGTATCAAACCCAAGGAAGAAATGGTGAATGCCATAAAGAGGATAGAAAGACCGATTGATAAAAGTGAATTACGCTCTTTTTTGGGAATGACAGAATTTTATCAGAAGTTTGTTGTGAATTATGCTGACAAAGTACATGAGATGAGAAAGATTCTGAGGAAAGGTGCTGAGTTTGTGTGGGATAGTCGATGTGAGGCGGAATTCAATGGTATAAAAGAAGAGATAGACTTAGCTCAACCCTTAGGTTGTTTTGACACAAGAAAGCCATCCATCATCACAGTGGACGCTAGTGAATGTGGCTTAGGTGCGGTTTTGTCCCAGAAAAAAGACGATGGGTCTGAGGAGGTGATTACCCATGCATCAAGGTGCCTCAAGGGAGCGGAATTGAGGTATTCCGTTCTCGAGAAGGAGGCGTTGGCATGTTTCTGGGCAGTGGAACGATTCAAAAACTTCGTGTGGGGTGTAGAGTTCGTAATTCGGACTGATCACAAACCACTTAAAACCATATTTGAGAACAAGGGCCTTGATAAGGTTTCCCGCAGGGTGGCAGGATGGGTCACCAGAATGCAAACTCATTGTTTCAAGATGGAGGTCATTCCTGGGAAGGAAAATGTATTGGCTGACAATCTGTCGAGGGTGAGAGTAAATGATTCTGGTGTTGTGGAAGATGAAGAAATGGAATTAGTGTTTGTCAACACGGATGGTATAGTGTCCAAACAGGAGTGGTTGGAAGGGATGAGGAGCGATGAGAACATGAATAAAATAGTTCCTTATGTTGTTTCTGCTGTATGGCCAAGGAAGGTGGAATTAGCGGAAGGCGCGAAGCCGTATTGGGAAGTGAAGGATGAATTGTCGGTCATCGGTGGAGTATTGTTCAGATGGGGAAGGGCGGTGGTTCCAGTTGCATTGAAGAAGAGAGTGATAGAGTTGGCACACAGTGGCCACATAGGAGTTACCAAAACCAAAGGTGTATTAAGAGAAGACTATTGGTGGCCGGGCTTTGACAGGGAAATAGAAAATTGTTTGGAGAATTGTCAATTCTGTGTCAGGAGTGGAAAGGGATCTGTAGCTAAGAAGCAACCGTTTGTGGACGTGGGATTTCCGTCCAGGATATGGAGTGATCTCACCATGGATATCCTTGGTCCTGTGGAATTGGGGTATGGACGTGGAAAATTCATAGTTCTGGTGGTGGATCTGTTCTCCAGGTGGGTGAATTTTAAAATTGTGAGAGATGTAACAGGAGAAAGCATGATAAAGACTTTGCAGGAGATATTTTCCAATGAAGCTCTGCCGGAGAGTTTGTTGACGGACAATGGTCCCCAATTTGTAGGGGGGAACTTCACCAGCTATTTAAAGAAGTGTGGAGTGCGTCACAAAAGGACTTCATTATATCATCCTGAATCCAACGGTGTAGTTGAAAGGATGAACAGGTGTGTGATGGAGAGTATTCGCATGGGGGAAGAGTGCGGATTGGATAAGTTGGCTGTGATACAGAATAGGATCTGGGCACTAAGGATGGCGCCTCATTCTACGACAGGTCTGTGCCCGTTTGAGCTTATGAGAGGCAGAAAGCCATATTCCATGGCGTGTCCGCCGTGGCTGGGCAGGAGTAGGGAAACGGATCTGGTTGTTGATGAAGTAAGAAAGTCATTGGTGAGGAAGAAGTCTGAATGGGTGGCGCGTGAAAACCTGAAGAGAGGTAAGAAGGTGTTGCGCGTAGAGTGTGGAGATTGGATTAGAATCAAGAAGGGAGTTGTGAAGAAGAAAGGAGAGTCTCTTTCTCCAACTGACAACATTAGAACCCTTAGATAATCCCAACCAGGAACAGTGTCACCAACATTCCATGACATCATACTTGGATTCACTAGCGAAACACAGTGAAGGGCATTCTCCACTTACATCTGATGAGTCTCTAGTCACTACAACACATCTCCCATCTCCCCACTACTTTCCTTTGATTCACTTGGCTAAACTGATAGTTCTTGCAGCACGTCCCAAAGTGTCCTCTCCTTTTGCATTTATTGCAGATCGCCTTCCGCCCTGGACACCCCACTGAAGAGGCAAAATGGGTCGCACTGGCGCACCTATAGCACAATCTCTCATCCTTTTTATCTTCTCTTTGCGTTGATTCTTGATTCCTTCTTTCTTCTACATTACTCCTCTCCTTTTGTTTGTTTCTTCCCTTCCTCTTGTTCTTCCCTTCATTCTCCTTCAATACTTCCGGCTTGGCTTCTTTAAAATCTCCTCCTTCAGCCTTCGATAACTTGGCAACACATGCCAATGAATGTTCTACGCGTTTGGCTAAGTCCAATACTTCGTCCAAATTCGGCTCGTCCTTCAACCACAGTTCTTCCCGTATCTTATTTGATCGACAATGCGTCATGAATTGATCGCGAATGTGCTCGTCAAAACTTCCTTGAAATTTACAATTTAGAGCCAGATGACGGAGGGCAGTTACATAGTCTTCAACAGACTCCCCTTGGGCTTGCATGCGCATGCGGAAATTGTAACGTTCCAAGATCGTGCTTCTTTTTGGGTTGAAATGTTTGTCTAATCTTATCAAAGCTGATTCGAAATCATTCAATTCATCTCCGCTTCCATCACTTGCTAAATGAGGGAGAGTCTCAAAAATTCTCTGGCCTTCGTAACCCAGAAAATGAAGCAATAACGCTAATTTCCTTTCGCTGGAATATGCAGTTCCCCCAGCCGCCTTCATATAATGCATAAAACCCTTGCGCCATTGGGGCCAAGCAATCTTTGCTGCCCCTGGCGTGGGCATAAATGTGGGTGGTCCGGATATGCCAGGTAAAGCTGCCATGTCTTACAGTCACAATTCTATTTCTGAGCAGAGGTTTTTTTTTTTTGATGCTCTATTAACCTAGGCCCTGTGCGCTTGCCGTCACAACAGGATTCTTCTTTTTGATGCCGGGCCACCTTTGCCGTCTCTGGAGCCCTTTTTTTTTTACTGCCTCTCTATTACATGTAATACGGTAAATGTGCCGCCGCCTCCAGATGCAACCTGTCCCTCTCTTATGAGTGATACGGTAATTCGGCTAACAGCGTTCCTTCCCGCTTGGAGCACAACAAACCGCGGAGCACTTACTTGGCAGCGACCGCAGGGGTGTGATGGCCGCTCAACGCCAGGGAACAGCAGAGCAACCTCACCCCGCGCTGATGGTGCCTGGCCAGCACGACTCTTACCACGGTAGGCGGCCGCTCGCCGGTCGCATCGTCAATGGCGCTGGGGGGCCGCTCAATGCTCGATGAATGCGGAGCAGCCCACAGCGACCCGCGGCTTCTGCTGGCTGGGGCGGGACCGCTGCTTCTTTTCACACGGGCTTCGGGGCAGCTCCGACCGTCCCTCTGCAGGCCACTCCACGCCGATGGACCTCGTCGTCGTCCTGACGTTCGCGCTGGGGGGCCGCTCGACGCACAGCTGATGCGGAGCAGCCCACGGCGAACCGCGGCTCCTGCTGGCTGTGGTGGGAGCGACGCTCCTCTTCGCCCGGGTTCTGGTGTCACTCAGGGTGGGTCGCTCAGCGGCCTACAGGAGCAAAACAGGTACGGCTGGCTGCTGGGGGTCTCCTTTCACCTATCCGCAGTGGCCAACACATCCCATCCTCGTCGCCATTGTTATGAAGAGGCTGGCGCAGACAGGTAAGATATATTAAGGTTTTAATATGTATTTAACAAAGGAAGAAGACCCCCAACATGTAGAGACTCCTCTCCTTCAGCTCTTTCTCCAACTGACAACATTAGAACCCTTAGATAATCCCAACCAGGAACAGTGTCACCAACATTCCATGACATCATACTTGGATTCACTAGCGAAACACAGTGAAGGGCATTCTCCACTTACATCTGATGAGTCTCTAGTCACTACAACAGTTGTAACTCTCTGAACAAAAATAAAAATTATAAAAAAAAAAAAGAGTTCAAACTCTACTGCACACTTTTTCCCTTTATACAAATAGCATTTCTTAGACTGCAGCACCACTTTTCTAGTTTAATTAAAGTTTAAGGAACCGTTCTTAAATGAGAAAAGTGGCAGTCTTTTAAGAAGTGCTCGCAATGCGACTGGAACACATGTTTCCCCCACAACGAAAGGTTTCAGTAGCTTTTGCGTTTTTTTTGCCAGGAGAATTCTGTATTTCCACACTCTTTTCACTATGAGCTCAGAATCGGGCCCTCAGTCCCATGTACTTACCATGGCGTTACGAGTGGTGGAACAGTGATGTACTTCCCTATTTTGGAGTCTCTAGGGCTCATTGGGGAATTTTTTCAGATTTTTGGTGTGTTCATTCCGTTGTCGTAATGCCAGCGATTTTTGCCGGCAAAATTGATGATTTAGCTCCAGATTTCGCTGGAGGTATTTCCTTCAATTTTCAGCCCAAAATTCATAGCGGTGCGATAATGCAATGGTAAAGTGGCAGTGACTGAACTAGCGCCACTTTTTTTCACACCGCCAAACTCGTAATGAAGCACTAAGCCTGTCAGCTGCACACATTAAGGCCTCTATGGGGTGAGAGTTGCTTTTTTGGTAGGCCCATCAGAAGACCATTCCCGTAATCTGCTGTTCAGCAGAGCAGGGGAGAGAAAGACAAGGGAGGCGCCCATTAGGACAGAAAGCCCTCTGCAGTGTCTATCCACTGACAGAGGGCCTCATCATGACTTTGGCGGTAACCCTTAAATCTGGCGGTAGCGCTATTACCGCCGGATCTAAGGGTCCGCCAAATCAGGGCTTCAGCGGATTTCGCCCCAGCTCTGAGCTGGGGGAAATCTGCCGAAAATTCGCTCTCATACCGCCGGCGGGAAGTCCGCCGGCGGTATGAGCGTGAAATTTCCCCATTGAGCCCAATGGGGAATAGGGCATTCCCGAATGGGCTCAATGGGGAATGGGGAATACCATTACCGCCAAACTCGTGATCCGGCGCTATTAGCGCCGGGGAATTCGGCGGTAGGGCAGATAGCGCCAGTGCTAATAGCGCCGGCGTTACCGCCCAAGTCGTGATGAGTCAAGAAAATCCGGAACAAGTTGCTTTATTTCATCAGCATCGGTTCAGATGCCCAGAGTGAATCTGAGAGCAAAATGGAACCTTCAAGCCTGAGCACCTTCACAATTGGCAAATAGAGGTTTCCAGGAATTCCAAAGATGTGGAAAACAGAGGATGCATTGCCCCCAGCAAAGCAAGGCTTCTAGGCTTCAGGCGAGTCCCTGAATTGAGTCTTCTCCTTCAGCCTTGACAGCTGCAGCCTGTCCCTCCATCGCCTGCTGCCAGGCTCCACTGCTCCTCCTAGCTACGCTTGTTTCCTATCTGCTTGTGCACGCCAGCGGAGCATGGGTGATGCTGTACAAGACCAGTGTGCGTGCGTGCGTGCGTGCGTGCGCGCGCGTTTTCTGAGGTGTAAACACGAGATGGATATCTCCATAAACATGCCCAGATAATCCGAGGTCTGGCAGTGGATACACAGTCACACTGCTGCTGCTTGAGCACACGTGCTGCAGAAAGCACCAAGCACACCCCAACTGGGAGAAACACTCTGGTTAAATACATTCAGGTATTGTGCTTTGAAATGGCTTGCATGACATGCATGGTATTATAAAACAACGAAATAAAAAGTTTTAAAAAGTGAAACGGAGAGTTTCTCCTGATAACTTTTGCTCGCCAATACTACTTGTAAGAAATGTTTAGTTTTGGCTATTAGTCGGCGTATAAGGCAAGACTATGGCATTAGAGTTTAGCTAGGGGGAAGTGGCATATGAGGAAGGAAGTAGTGATTGTTTGGATATTTACCCACCCATTCACTGCCCGTTGCCATGTTAATCCCTATGGCCATTCCCATACGCTGCTTGCCGCTGCCCATCCAAAATACATCCTCCTGGGATCTCTTTGAGCTAGCTTTATCAAGCTGTACCATCAAACTTTACACGCAAAGCACCGGACAGTGTTTTTTGCAATGCTAGTGAAGTGGGAGAATGGGAGAAAAGACTCCCCCCAATCTCCTCGCGCCCCTGGCCTAGAGGATCGCGACCCAGACACCCGCCACGAGATGAATTTGCCTATCTACCAGACAACCAAATACCTTGGTACAGGAACATACGGATGTGCCCACCAGCCTGCCCGCCAGCCTGCCCTGCTCAAGCCGACACCTGCGGCATGGATGAACTCGACTAAGCCTTCAACAATAAGGAAATACATTGTTAGAGATGCCATGACGACCTAGCTAACTGTTAAAGACCACCCGTGCCACCATGCACACTGGACACCCCCACACCAATCCACACGAAGAACATACTCAGTGCTATGACGTAGGTGACGGACACACCCACTGACGCGCATCTTTATTATTTTTCACATAGGTTCTCCGAAATGCAGAAATGCAAGACGCATAAAGCACTTGTTTACATGCTTGCTGACGCTTCTCCCGACCCTTGCATTGTGATGAAGATACAACGAAGACATGATAGTGCCTGTGAAGCAATGTGACACTGCAACTTAAGTGCCGTGCATTAAACATCCCCACCTATGCACCAGGCCCTAGTAGGCCGCAAGCAAGTGCCTCCATGAACACTGGGCAAGCAAGAGTACAATTGCTGACCCTGCAGAACGAGCCCAGCGAGAACTGATAGCCAAGGGAGCGATGTTGCAACTCGTATGCTACCAGCCGACGCCAAGGTCACACCTGTAAGCAAAGCCAGACACGCAGAGGCAAATACAACTTTAAATGTGCAGAATTCTGCCTCAGCCACGGTCGGCTCCTCACGTGACCAAGCCAAACCAGACCCACGAGGGAGAAGTCACCTGGGTCCCACGTCTGAGACACAGGCTGCAACAATGAAATGACCCAATGGACACCTACAGCGATGGGAATGGTCTGCTCTCAGGCATATGAGCAAATCCACGCATTGTCCCCACGAACACATAGTTACATATTGTTGCAAATGACAGGTACACCGCAAGCTGGGAACAACGATGGTCCCAGGCTGGGGGGCTCGCGAGTGGACCAATCAGAACATGGGGCACTCATCACTGACGCCACTAATATCAGCCAATCATTAGGGGACTTCGTGTAACAATTTTCAAGTATCTAATAGAAGGGACAACCCAAGTATACCACCTGACTGACCCTCAATCACTAACAGCGTTCTCTATACGTATGCTATACTAACCCTACCACTCGAGGAACCAATCCAGAGTGGCGATAGGTTTTTGCTAACTTTCCCAGGTGATGCAAGTAGCGCGTCATACTGAGGCAAAAAGGGGCCTGCGAGCCCCACGAATTCCGAGAGTCTGGACGGACGCGTACGATCCTAGACCCATCCCTGCCGTTATTCAATAAACAGCAGAACCACCTTGCTTCTTGTGTGTGTCTCATACTCATTTTTGGGATACGCGGGAGGAGTTGGGGCCTCCCAGCCCAGAGGTCCGCGGAAGGCCCAGCCGACCCCGGGAGAACTCCCCGACACTAGTTTCGGACAGTGAATTTCCAAATTGGAGCTGTAAATGTGCTTATTGTGTAATAGAAATGTCTTAACCAGGTCTGCCATTCAGCCACTCGATGTATAAGCACTATGTGTGTCCTTCACTGAAGTCCTGGTAAACATAAGCATTGGAAAAGTGAACAGTGTTAACTTGTGTATAAGTATTAGGGATTTGCCAGGCACTGCTATTATGTGCCCATGTACTCGCACCAATTTGCAACTGCTACCACTAATGGCTGCTTAATACCACTATGTCAGTGTCTGGCAAATGCCTTTCCCATGCCTACCCAAAACTGTTGGCATTGCCAATGCTTGATTCTGGTTTCTGGTAGTGCCCTCATTCTTGAAGGTTTCGAACTAGTTAGAAATCTGAAGCATCTCATTGCCTTATCGTAAGGGAAGGCTAACATAAGACAATTTACCCATATGATGTATTTCCTAATGAGGCACACCAGGAAGCCTCGCCTTTATGACATCAGTGGGGACGAGACAGTCCTCGCGCATGCCAGACCTTTGTTATTGTAGTAAATCATGACATCATTGAACTCCACTGAACACCATGACATACTCCTTGGTGTCATTTTAGCTAAATAATTGGACTGGATTGGGATATTAATATTGGGCTAACTGAACGAAGTGAACCACATCTGGGCGTAGGTTGTTATTAAAACAATCCTAATTCGCTGCCTTTTAAACTTAAACATATCTACCCACTTCTGATGTTATCTACCTGATTCATTAAAAAAGGTATGTTTTAAGAGCTTTACGAAATTGGAAAAGTGATTCCTTTTTCCCAAGTTCCCGTGGATCCGTATACTGCAAACCTTCTGTCTTCTCAGGAGACACAATGAGATGATGGTATCTTCAACAAAAGTGTATCCGTGGGTTGCAGTTCCCGATTCGGTTGGTATCTGATCACTTTATCCGCCAGGTATGTTGGCGCCTGGTTATGTAAGCATTTATAAATCAGGCCATGCATTTAAATATCGATTCTGTCCCCCACTTCCAACCAATGAAGAGAGCGGCATAGTGCTGAGATCAGAGAGGATTTATCAGCTCCAAAGAGCTGTCTAACTGCCGCATTTTGGATCTTCTGGAGCCGGTGTAGATGTTTATGTCGGATACCTGCCAGTAGACTGTTGCTGCAATCTAACTGGGAGTTGACCATGTCCCCTACCACGACGGCATGGTCCTCAGTTGGAACATATGGAAGGGCATGCCGTAAAAAGCGTAAGGAGTAGAATACCAACTGGACTTTTGCTCCAACTTAACTTTCACCGCCCAAGTTGTCTTGCCAAATGCAGCCAAGGTTTTAAATTTTGGTGGCAAAACTAAGGTTGGACCCCAAGAAACATGGTGGAAGTGGGCGTTTATCACTGCTAAGAAGATGTTTTGGTCCGAATAAGGCTATTTCTGTTTTGCTGGGATTTAGTTGCAACCGGTTCGAGGACATCCATTTGCTGGACCAACCCTGTGAACAGAATCTTCAAGATCATGAAGTTTGCTGAATACCAGGGTATAGTCAGCGTACGATTGAAAGCTGACTTTGTGTCTCCCCAAAATGTTCATTAAAGCCCGAAAATACAAGTTGAACAACAATGGGGATGACCCCTGTGGTGCACCGCATCTCTGAGGTAACGGATCTGAAATGAATCCTCCCAGCCGCATTTGTTGTTGGCGATCAGATAGGAAGCAGTCAAACCATTTGATGGCATGATTCGAAGCATTCCCTACCTCTTTAAGTGCTTTATTATGACACTGTGGTCCACAGGGTCAAATGCTGCCGAGAGGTCCAACTTTACCAACATCGATAACTCCCCTTGGTCTGCAATGAGTAAAAGCTCGGCCCAGACTACTATTAATGCTGTCTCTGTGCCACATCCTGGTCGAAACCGAGATTGAAAAGGGCCCAGTGGAATACCCCTCTCCACATGTTCTTGCAACTGGACTGTGACAACCTTTTCCAGGATTTTTGCTGGCCATGATAGGCCAGCTACCAGATGGTGGGTTTGTAGCTCATTTGAACTTAAGTTGTCATTTCTCAATAATGGTGTTATGATTGAATTTGTGGATTTCAATGGGACCATGGCTTGTCAGAGGGATGCGTTCACAAAGTGCATGACAAAGGGGAGATTTCAGCCACAAGGCGTGCTGTACAAGCGGGAATTTCAAAAAGCAGGAAATTGGTGGCTTTAAATGTTTGCAATAATGACAAGATGGTGTCCTTCGAAACCTTCTTAAAATCAAATAGAGATTTGACATGTTGCAAATTGTCAGTTTCCATCTCTGGCATCCGTAAACGTGGAATGGATACTGCATTTGGGACTGGTTGCATATTTTGAGCGATATATTCTTGAATTAATCTGATTTTGTTAGTAAAGAACAAATTAAATGCATTTGCTTGATCAAATGAGGTTTCCATAGAAGGCAGAATCCTACTCGGATGACAGAAATTAGAAATAACTGATAGAAGTTCTCTAGGGTGGTTATTAGCTCCCTCAATCTTTGTATGAAAAAACTTCGATTTGACTTCAAAGATGGCCACTTCATATTCTTTCAATTCGGCTTTGACACTAGTTGCGCGGTCTGCAATACTATGTTTCCTCCATTTCTTTTCTATTGCTCCATACTTTTGTCTTTGTAGAGCTAGGCTAGCAGAGTGCCAGGGCATATATTTTATTCTTGATTTTCCTTGACAAGCATTTTTGTAGCATATTGTGTCCAAAATGGCTGCTCCCTGGGCAAATAACTCTTTACATTTTAGTGATGAGTCTATAGTCGTCAAGTCACTCTTTACTGCTAAGCCTGGTATTCCTGCCAGATCTTTCTGTTTCCGGGACATCATCGTTGGCTTTATAGTAGAGAGAGATTCTATCACCTTGGGATGGTTAAATGAAAACATCCTTACAAAATGCTGCAACCATGACCCAGGTATTGTCCTGATCATGGTCATTCCCGATCCCCTAACCAATATTAGATCTAAGCAGTGTCCCTGTGAATGAGAAGACGTGACCTCAAGGGGTTGCAAAATCATGGCTCTTCAGAATTTCCCAAAATTCCTTGGAGTGTGGTGCAGAGATATCATCCAGCCATATATCAAAATCAAGAATAAATAATGTATTCCGCTTGTTTCTGGTAGAGGACAAAAAAAGATCTAGGTTTTCCAAAAAAACACTTAGCTGATCCTGGGGGTCTATATCCCAACATTATTTTAAATCAAGTTGTGGGGGTGGTCCACATACTGTAATGTCCCACTTGTGACACATCATCCCATTTAAGTGGATCAAAGAGAGAGATTTTCAAAATGGATTTGTAGATCACAGCCACGCCTGCGCCCCTTTTATTATTACGGTTAATAAGTCGCATTAAATACCCCCCAGGGATCAGTTGATGAAACAGTACCTGAGATACTTTGTTAGACCAGGTCTCCATGATACAAAGAATATCAAGCCCATGTTCCACTATGAAATCAAGTATCTCACTTGCATAAGACCCTGCTGATGTGGCATCCACCATAGCGGACTTAAGCAATGCCTGTGAACCTCTGGAGCCAGCATTAAAGCTATCAGAATAGGACCATCATACTTGATGTTGGCCATTGTGCAAAATGAGGGAAAAAGCAACAATGCCCGGACAGCACTTGTTAGGCTCTTATCTAAATTACAGTGGTCTGGGAGCCCACTCAAGGAACAACAATCCTCGGTGACAACTGCAAACGGGCCAAAAAAAGCTTTGCATTGAGCGGGCCAGTTACAGGCTCAATCCCCACTAGATGGCATCAGCGCAAAGCACCCCGATAGTGCTGATGGATATTGGAGTTCTAAACTCAGATTAAGACTGCCTTTCTATTCTAACAATAAGAAAAGTGTGTAGAACCCAGAGGCACACCTATGTAGGCTATTTTGTAATCAAGTAAACAATAAGAGAAAAGGTTTTGAGGATGAGTTTGAGGTGCGGGGGAGAAGGACTCAACCTTGGCATCTAGGTTGGATACATATATGGACAAAAGTGGTTGTTCCCAAAAGGTGTGGGAACTCCTGTCCCCTGCACACCGTCAAATATCTGTAAATACAGATCAGTAACTAAAAGGAGTTTTAGGTACTCGTTCTATACTTTGTTTTAGGAAACATTTAACATGAAGCGATTATAATAGGCGGTTTAATTGGTACATAACCATTTTCATAGATCAAATAATTTTTTGAAGAAACAAAGATTATAAAAATTATTCATTTTTTTATTGTACAAAGTACCTGGTGAAGCCCAACGCGTTTCGAGTTTTCCACTCTTCTTCAGGGGCAATGGCACAATTTTTCAATTTTTCTATAGAAGCGAAAGAAACATAAATCATATTTTCACCAGTTATGTAAGTTCATATAGCATATAAACATTTTAAAGACTCAAAAATATTGACAATGTAACAATCATTGTAGCAAGCAATAACAACCTGATAAGTAATATTGGGATGCAAATATCAGTTACAAGAAAATCCATAGATTAGACATTATAGTAGTCATTTAGGACAAAGATCAGAATGATAAAACATATAAAATAACACCTAATTCTCTTTTGAAACAGGTGCTGGATCTCATGGGAGAGGTGAGTAATGTACCTATACCTAATTCATTTGATCATGGGGCATCATTAGTCAAAAGGTAATGTAACAAATGTAAAAAAACACATGGAGATAAAGCTTACTATAAAAGGTAGACCGTACGTGAAGAGGTAAGTTTTTAAAGGGGTGCTTCAAATGGAGTATCCACATTTCTTTCCTTGAGTCTCACTAAAGTATATAAGGAAATGTCAAGAAAACAGTCCAAGTACCAATTTAGGTGAGAGTAAAAAGATAAGGATAAGATTGAGGCAACTTACATGTCGCTCAAGAATTGAGATGCTACATTGTATATTCCATCAAATGATTGTCATCATAAGGGGATCGTTATAGGTTGTACCGAGGAGGTGGCAGTCAGCTGAGTAGTAACGAGAAAAGAATAATAAAGGAATGTGGGTAAGTTACTGCAGTGACCTGCAGAGTGGAGGTCTAGCATTTCGTGCCAGAAAGGTAAGAACACTTACTTGGATCCGGAAAAAAGGCTTGGAGTCTTCATGGTGGGTCGCATCTGCCAGGCTGGAGATGCAACTGCACCGTGTAGGCTCCCCTTTTATACTAACATCAGTAGGTTGTCGCGGTAACCATACACGGCTGTAATGCCGAAGTGCGCATGTGCAGACTTCTAAAGTCATGTTTGTTGACGGAATTCTATGTTGCTACGTGGTGTGTGTCAAACGAGTGACGTCACAACCACGTTTGCGTAAGTAAATAGAAGTATCGAGCGCCGGGTCACTCGAAAGTAATATGGCGTGCAACATCATATTTAAAATCTAGACATAGGTCGGGTAGTGAAAGTACAAGATCAACTGGGGTCTGTAAAATAGGGTTACCTCCCAGCTGTGCATGTATAGGGTTATATGAGCAACCGAGTACTGGTACTCAGAACCTTGGGTAAATACTGGGGTCCATGTCATCAAGTGACTTTGCAGTTGCATATATATTAATTTAGAGAAAATATAAGGAGTAAGTAAGGTCGTGTAACTCCATATTGCTAGCAAAAAATGAATTGTCTGAAGCATAATAAGGGGGGATAATAAAGCATGGTCATAACCATGATCAAGCTGATAAATCTTTCTCAAAAGAGAGGAGCATGAATAGAATGGAGGCATTGTTAGTCAATTTACCAGTCAAGTTACCAGTCAGTATGGGCTGTTTTCAGTCATGTTTTGGAAATAAAAAATAAAAAAAATGGTATAGATATATTGATGACGTGTTTGGCATTTTCAAGGGCACAGAATCTGAATTACTGACCCTTTGGGACTACCTAAACCAATGTAATGACAGGATCAAGCTGACAATCGAAATTGGAAAACCATCCATCAATTTCTTGGATGTAACTGTAGAAATCTCCAACTCGGTCTTAAAAACACAAATCTACAGAAAACCCACAGATGTTAACAGTACCTTACACTTCTATAGGTCTCATCTGAAACATGTAAAAGAGAACTTGCCATACAGCCAACTCCTCCGCCTGAAGAGAATCACCTCAGAGGCTGACAAACTTCAAGATGAATATTTGATTATGAAGTCCAGATTTAAAGATCGATATTTTCCAACTGAACTTATCGACAAGGTCAGACTCAGAACAGAAGCACATAGCCGGACTGATCTATTAGATACTAAACCTAATTTGATACACACATTGAAATACTCTTGCCAGAGTTTCCAGATAAAACGGATAATTTACAAAAATTGGGACATCATTAAATCAGATCACAGCTCAATCATCTGTTTCCAGAACCACCTATGATGGCCTACAAAAGGGGCAGGAATTTTCGTGACAAGCTGATCAAAGCAGATAAACTTAAAATTCCAAACCAAACCTTTTTAAACAAACCAAAAAATGGTACCTTTCCATGCTTGAACTGCCAGCATTGCTCAAATGTGATAAAGGGAGACCATATTAGACATGCCAATACTGACAAAAAAAACACTAAGACAATACGCTACCAGTGACTCCAAAAATGTAATTTATGCTCTACGTTGCCCTTGTGGGCTATATTATGTTGGAAAAACGGCGAGAAAAGCAAAAGAACGATGGATGGGGCATAAATGAAACATCCGTACCAAAAATTTAAAATCTCCAGTCTACAGACATTTCAGAGACCACAAACACACTGTGACCCAAATGAGAGTTGTAATACTCTAAATTGTACATCCACTTCCAAGAGGTGGTGACTTACAAAAAATCCTGTCACAAAGAGAACTTTTCTGGATACATTGCCTTGACTCACTCACCCCGTTGGAGATGAACGATGAGTATTACTTAGGCCCTTTTATAACTCACAATGCTTCGTGATCTTATTTTTCTTTGACATCAGCCTGACATTTCCTTTTTCATTTTTCAAGATAATTTCTGCCATGTACTGACTGCTAAATCACCCTTCAGGCACCTTAGAATCTTCTAAATCCTTACAACTTCCTAACATCCAGCATCCGTGTTAATGATTAGGTTCTACTGATGAGAATGTGCATCCAATTTGGAACAGGAAATGAAAAACCATATATTTACTCCCTATTGTACTCCGCAGATGGAGCATTGTCTGATTTATGTCAATGTTTATTTGTGATATAAAATATGGGCATTTTTATGTACACACTACCCATTTCATGTCTAATTGCTCAGGTATTTAGGCTGACTGAAATCAGCCCAGACTGACTGGTAACTTGACTAACAACGCCTCCATTCTATTCATGCTCCTCTCTTTTGAGAAAGATTTATCAGCTTGATGATGGTTATGACCATGCTTTGTTATCCCCCCTTATTATGCTTCAGACAATTCATTTTTTGCTAGCAATATGGAGTTACACGACCTTACTTACTCCTTATTCTGAGCACTCCTGCTCGTTTTTTCTCTAAATTAATATATGCGCAACTGCAAGGTCACTTGATGACACAGACCCCAGTGTTTACCCAAGGTTCTGAGTACAAGTACTTGGTTGCTCATATAACCCTATACATGCACAGCTGGGAGGTAACCCTATTTTACAGACCCCAGTTGATCTTGTACTTTCACTACCTGACCTATGTCTAGATTTTAAATATGATGTTGCACGCTATATTACTTTCGAGCGCCCGGCGCTCAATACTTCTATTTACTTACGCAAATGTGGTGGTGACGTCACTCGTTTGACGCACACCACGTAGCAACATAGAATTCCGTCAACAAACATGACGTTAGAAGTCTGCACATGCGCACTTCGGCATTACAGCTGTGCATGGTTACCGCGACAACCTACTGATATTAGTATAAAAGGGGAGCCTACACGGTGCAGTCGCATCTCCAGCCTGGCAGATGCGACCCACCGTGAAGACTCAAAGCCTTTTTTCCAGATCCAAGTAAGTGTTCTTACCTTTCTGGCACGAAATGCTAGACCTCCACTCTGCAGGTCACTGCAGTAACTTACCCACATTCCTTTAATATTCTTTTCTCGTTACTACTCAGCTGACTGCCACCTCCTCGGTACAACCTATAACGATCCCCTTATGATGACAATCATTTGATGGAATATACAATGTAGCATCTCAATTCTTGAGCGACATGTAAGTTGCCTCAATCTTATCCTTATCTTTTTACTCTCACCTAAATTGGTACTTGGACTGCTTTCTTGACATTTCCTTATATACTTTAGAGAGACTTAAGGAAAGAAATGTGGATACTCCATTTGAAGCACCCCTTTAAAAACTTACCTCTTCACGTACGGTCTACCTTTTATGGTAAGCTTTATCTCCATGTGTTTTTAAAAACATTTTTACATTTATTATGTTACCTTTGGACTAATGATGCCCCATGATCAAATGAATTAGGTATAGGTACATTACTTACCCCCCCATGAGATCCAACACCTGTTTCAAAAGAGAATTAGGTGTTATTTGATATGTTTTATCATTCTGATCTTTGTCCTAAATGACTACTATAATGTCTAATCTATGGATTTTCTTGTAACTGATATTTGCATCCCAATATTACTTATCAGGTTGTTATTACTTACTACAATGATTGTTTCATTGTCAATATTTTTGAGTCTTTAAAATGTTTATATGCTATATGAACTTACATAACTGGTGAAAATATGATTTATGTTTCTTTCGCTTCTATAGAAAACTTTTACAATTGTGCCATTGCCACTGAAGAAGAGTGGAAGAGTGGAAAACTCGAAACGCGTTGGGCTTCACCATGTACTTTGTACAATAAAAAAACGAATAATTGTTATAATCTTTGTTTCTTCAAAAAATTATTTGATCTATGAAAATGGTTATGTACCACTTAAACTGCCTATTATAATCGCTTCATCTTAAATGTTTCCTAAAACAAAGTATAGAACGAGTACCTAAAACTCCTTTTAGTTACTGATCTGCATTTACAGATATTTGACAGTGTGCAGGGGACAGGAGTTCCCAAAACTATTGGGAACAACCACTTTTGTCCATCTTTCTATTCTAACAATCCCTGTTCAGTAATTGAACATGAAGCGCATCAAAACCTCCCAAAACAATGCAATGTTACACAAGTATATTTATGAACTCAGTTTAAAATGACCACGCTGTTCACATACAATTCTCAATTTACATATAAGGGTTTAAATAATAGGGGTAGCCAGAGTCGCATCACCCCATACTTCACACCCAATCATTACATCAAAGCATCTTGGCTGTCGACCGCAATTATGTTGCATACTTGCGATTGGTTGTCCATGTGATGACAAAGCTATTATAAAAACAGGAAGAATTAGCACCTTTCAATTCATGGCTGCATACCCAGAGGGCTTTGCTCTGTACCTCTGAACTGGAGGAACACTTTCAGGGGTGTCTACTAGGTGGCGCTGTTGCATGTGTGGCTTGTTAACTGAGATGGCATATTCTACTGTCCCGTTATATGATAGAAGGGTTATTTTCTTGCATTTTTGAAACCCATCACAATATTGATGGTTCATGGGAAATTACATCATGCAGCCTTTGACCCTGATTAAATCACAGGAAGTGGATAATAAATTCTTCAATAAGTGCAAATCGCATACACTTAGAATTCTCAAAGACATGGTTAAGAGGCATGAAAGAGAGTCGCAAGGGAGTCTGAGGCATAGTTGTAAGTAGGGGAACCCCTGGCAAGCAGGAAACGACTCCTCTGCAGTTAGTTACTGTGGCAAAATAAATGCCTGTCCATCAGTTCCATGATAGATCCTGTGGGATGGGGAGGGTTGCAAAAGCACCCCACTGTCCACTCCTGTGGGTGCTAAAGACTGTGGAGATGGTTTGCCTAAACGTGGAGCAGGGGCATGCTAGAATCGTAGGTGTTGCCAGGAAAACCACATGTTTCACAATTGTGGCCACCAAAATGGCATCAGTGGGCTTCATGAATGTGTTCACCTTATGATAAAAACTGGACAAACTTGTATTTATTTATTTAAGTGTGTAATTATGGACTTGTTGTTGAGGTGTTGTAGGCCCCATCCGTAAGCACAAACACTTCGTAGCACCCCGAGTGGTAGGAGGGTGAAGAACTGGAAGGGAGGGCGCAGGAGATATTTTTTTGGCAACAATTAATGCAGGGATTTCTTTCCCTCCCCAACCAAGAGCGCCACACCCATAGCTCAATTTATCGGATCTTTCATTAGCCCTGCCCCTGACTCATTTCACACCACTACCAGCCCTCATCCCTGGGCAATAGATAAGCCAAGAATCAGGCCGGTCTGTAGAAAGAATATATATTTATTAATACATAGGGAAATTAATATGTGCAGAAATCACGAGACAAACCACCTCATACCCATGGTCCAAATGCTTTTTTATCAGACAGTTTACTTTTCACACAAATTGAAACAGCAGTTCCCAAACTCTCTAACCCAACACCATTTACGGTTTTCGATATTGGCTTCTTTTTTTTCCCACTCTGGTTACTTGGAAACACAGGTCTATAGAATACTTCAGATACCTGGGTTACTCGCAAAATATTCTTAATGTACCGAATTGTGCAGCACCCTGGAGATGATGGAACAATTTAACTTCCCAATATACTTTGCATGGAGTTTACTTTAAATAACATGTAGCACCATGAAACATGACCGGATCATACTCTTGGCAATACACTTTACATGAAGTTTAATTTGAACAATGTTCAAGACTTTTCTATTGATGAAAGCAATTTCACGCACGTAGTGCTCTTTAATATGTTATCTCTCTGCGCACGTGGCAATGCTAGCATTGTTGGAACACAACAGAGTTTATTTTTTCAACAGTATGTTTTATTTGCATTTTATCCAAAAAAAAGTTGTCTCATAACATATAACAATAATTCCCTTCAAACCCCACCTCCCAGACCCTCCCCCCTCACAATGTACGTGAGCCCAACTACAACGGTATCCTTTACAGTACCCAAAGTCTCGTAGGATGGAAAGGTTGAGACTTGTCTCGAGATTCAAAGTAAGCCATGTGCACAGAAGAAGAATAGCTATGTGGCTCGGCACCCTTCACCCAGACTTCGATAGGGAGGGAGACATTGCCCCCGTATCATTCTCCTTGGTCAAACCCCGTTATTGTCTATTCCATCTATCGCTGGGCCCCATTCCTCGTTAAAATAACTTAGGCAATGATTCACCATAGCCGTCAGTTTCTCCATGACCATCGTACCCGTCCATTTCCGTTCCCACTCCCCTCTCGAGGGCAGGTCCACTCCCTTCCAATGATGTGCAATCGCCAGCCTTCCAGCCCTAATCATTGTCCCCCACATTTTGGCCAGTTTATACCCGATCACCTGCCGGGATTCCCAGGAGTATCTGTAAGGGTTCCATACTCAGCTGGACACCGATGATGTCTTTAATCTAACTAAGGAGTTACTGCCAAAAGATTTGGACTCCAGGGCATCGCCACCACATGTGGGACAGGGTACCCACTTGACCACAACCCCGCGGGCAGAGGGGAGAAGCCCCTGCAAACCTTTTAGAAATCCTCAGGCGGTCCCTATGCCACCCCTGTAGCATTGTATAATTATCTTTATGGTCGAGGTAAAAAGATTACTGTGCAAGGTAAGTTGAACGATCCTAGTCCACTCCTCCTCCACGATATCCCCGCCACCAGTTCCTCCCAGTACCTTCTAAATGTCTGTCTACCCATTATGTGTGAGGAAACCAATATTTTGTATATTCTCGAGAGGATACCTTTAAGGGTGGATGCCAAATCGAGCACTTTTGCAAACAGGGTTAAGTCGCTAATCAGCAAAGCACCCCACTTTTGGTCTGGGAACATGCCCTTCAGGCGCAAGTAGTCAGGGATCAAGGGTGCATCACTCCCCAGGCCGTCCCGGATCTCCCCATAATCCCTAAAGAGACCATGGGCAAATAACTGGCCTACTCTTTCGAGTCCCCCATCCGACCATTGTTAAGCTCCCCTCATTCCCTGCTTAGCCAATTGAAATGGAGGGCCCCATATTGAGGATAGCAGCGAGGGCCCCTAGGGCAAGGTCCTATTTCCCCTATTGTATTTCCATACCTCCCAAAGAACAGCCAGCGTGGGATGGTCACGCACTTTGCTCGGAATATCACTCTCTAATGCCCAAAGATGGTCCCTTAACATTAGCGAGTGTACCTCTAGGTCCTTAAGAAAGGACCAATAAGTTCTTATGTCCTCTCTCATGTGCTCCACCATGTCCCTCAGTTGGGCCACCTTATGATATAGATACATGCCCGGAAAGCAAAATCCCCCCTTGTCACGTGGAAGCATCAGGGTACTCATTTTAACTCTATGCTTTTTGTTCTGCCACACAAATTCAGACAGGGCACACATCAAATCTGTGAAAACCTCTATGGAAGTTTGGAGGGGAGGGCCGAAAACATCTAGAAGAGCCTCCGGAGGATGTTCATCTTAATGGTTGTCATGCGCCCTTACCAGGATCGGGTCAGGGGCTCCCATCTTCTGAGGTCTTTCTTTATCTTGTCCACCAATGGGTAGAGATGCGCCTTAGCTAGCTCTGTAAGGTTTATGGTCAGATCGACTTCTAAATATCTCAATTGACTCATGGCAACCTTCATGCCCATATACTTTGAGTGGGCTTCCAAAACGGTTTCACCCAACCCCACAGGCATGACGAATGACTAATCTGCATTTATCTTTAGACCACAATTAGTAAAATAGGCTAGAATATCATCTACAAACAGTGATAGTTTAAATTCCACCCCTCCTCAATTAATACCCCCTAATCCCAGGATTAGTTCTAATCGCAATCGCCAAAGGCTCTATTGTGAGGGCATATAGGAGCAAGGACAGAGGGCACCCCTGCCTCGTCCCTCTCTGAAGTTTGACAGATACGGTAAGAATATTATTGACCCGTACCCTCGCCGTGGGTGGCTCGTAGAGTGCCTCCACCCAGCGATGGAAACGGGACCGCGGCCCCATTCTCTCTAAGACCACCTTCATGAACGGCCATTCCATCCTGACAAAGGCCTTTTCTGAGTCAATGGAGACCAGACACACATCCATGACATTGGTTTGTGGCTGGTGCATTAGGTTAATTGTATTATCAGGGCCCTGTTTCCCCCGGATACAGCCCACCTGATCACCATGTACTAAGGATGGAAGCAAGGCCTCCAATCTATTACCCAAGATCTGAGCCAGAACCTTAATGTCATTATTCAGTAAGGAGAGTGGGAAGTACAAGGCACCCATGGTCGGATCCTTGCCCTCCTTAGGAATAGCTACTATGATTGCTTCCACCATTGAGCTTGGCGGGGATTCTCCCAGTAACACTGCATTAAAGACACTCAGCATATACGGAGCCAGAGTAGACTTAAACATTTTATAGAATTTTACTGAGAACCCTTCGCTCCCCAGAGCCCTACCTGTCTTCATCCCACTAAATGTGCTAGGAACTTCCTTCTGAGTGATGGACTCCCCCCGGCTCTAGGCCTCTTCCCTTGTTAACCTCATGAGTGATAGGCTATCCAGAAACCCCTCGGTCTGGGAGTCATCCCCCCTGCATTTCGATGTGCAATCACTCTTCCAATGCCTACTGGGGCATAGACCGCCATGTCCCCTTCCACTTTAATTACTGCAACTGATTAACTTCTCTGATCCTCTCTTAGGCGCTGTGCTTGAATCGTATCCGCTTTCTCACCCCGTTCATGATATGATATGATATGATAGGTACTTTTGCTTCAGGAATAACAATTTGTTCTCTGTGTCTTTAATGAGGATGGTATTCAACTGTTTCTTATAATGTCACACCTTGGCGGCATTCGCCGGAGACAGGGACTTGCCCTTAGGTGTGCCCGGCTGTAGCTCCCGTATTTTCTCCCTCAAGGTGTCCTTTTGTTCCCTCCTTTCTCTCTTTTTCTGGGAGCCACTTTTAATTAAGACCCCTCAAACGGTTGCCTTGAAGCCCTCCCATAGTGTCTGATGCCCACTGCCCCATTATCATTCAAAGTAAAGTACTCTTTAATTTCTGTGAGAAGCGTTTGGGCGAAGGCCCTATCCTTGAGTAAGAAATCATTGCACCGCCACCCCCTCAGTGACCGCTTGGATGCCTCGTACCCCATTGTTATCCTCACCATGTCATGATCTGACCACGGCACAGGCCTTACACTTGAATGTCTAAAATGGGTCTTCAGTTCAATATCGACCAGGATCAAGTCAGTTCTTGAATAAGAATGATGAACCAGCGAAATGTATGTAATGGGCCTGTCCCCGTCTCACAGTCCAGTAAAGAGTCAGTCAGGCCCAGTTCTTGGTTCACTTTTCTAAATCGTTTGGAGTCATTGCCACATGGGCTGGAGAGTTCCCCTCCCACCATTCTCTTCCGGTCCCTATTTGGGTCCAGGACCATGTTAAAGTCCCCTCCCACAATCAGGCGCCCCTCTGCAAACAAGATCAATTCCCTCTTGACCTTCACCCAGAACTCTGCTTGCCCAGAGTTAGGACAGTAGACCTATCATATGGTTAGCCTCTCTCCCTGGAGGTTCCGTTTAATAAACAGATATCAGCCCCAGGGTCACTTCATGTCCCGTCTACCTCTAGTCCTAATCGGATGAACAACTATCACCACCCCCACCTTTTTGCATTCCCCCGATGACACATGTAGACCTCCCACCATTTTCCTCTTCAGGAGTTGTTCCTGCCCTCTTAACCAGTGAGTGAGTCTCTTGTAACAGTAGGAAGTCAAGACCCTTTCTTTGCAATTCCCTTAGAGTTAAAGACCTCTTCGTCGGGCAGTTCAGTCCTCTAACATTGAGGGAGCCTAGCACCATCTCATAACAATGAGTCATCGCAGTGCTTACAATTTTTACCCTTCCGTCTTCCCATCCTGAGAACTCTCAGCCAATTAAGTTCACCAAAAAGTGTGCCAAAAGGAACTTTGCTGGTAGGAAAAAAAAACAAGCTGTTGTATCCACCTGGCTTCCCAAACAATACCCCCAACTCTTCTCCCCCTACATTCCCCCCCAACCCCTGAGCATCGAACCCTGGTCCATCTCACACCTTCACCATAATTAGATAACCAGCGGCGCCCTGACAAAGGGCACGCAAATGAGTACGTTGTACCTTCTGATCCCCCCGTAAAGACTCTCATATCACCATTTCCCCATCTTCCAACCTCCCTATTTAACCAAGATTTGCTGGGACTAGCCAGCCATTCTCAAATCCGCCCGTGCCCCCGCTGAACAGGAAGGACCATGACCCACCGGATTCATGGAACCTTTGGGCCCCTAAGTGGGGTGTTACATTTTTTAAACTTGAGGGCACCTGAAACCTTCCGTCTGTTTGCAACAGCTTTCACCCTTGACATTGGGCTCCCATCTCAGCCCGGTGTTCCAGCCCCAGGCCTGGTATCCCCATAAGCTCCTCTGAGACCCTGCGAATGTCCTCTTCTGACACAAGCCAATACTTTTGACCATTTTATTGAAATGATATTGCAAATGGGAACCACCAGCGATAGTGCTCCCCCTTCTCTCTCAACCATTTAGGGAGGGGGATGCATTGCTTCTTCTTGACAGGGTAAACACAGACAAATCCTGAAAAACATAATGCGGGCCTGCCCATGGATTATCGGTCCCGCTCTCCTAGCTCTATCCAAGATTCTCGTCTTCTCTCCATAATAGTGGAAATGGGACAAACTCGAACGGGGTCCCCTGGAACTCACTCCCGCTCGGTGCACTCTATCTATGGTTGGTTCATCAATAGTGTCATTCCCAAAGAAGATGTGCAGGACTTCCAGAATCTCTCTCTTGATGTATCCCTCCGTTTCCCCCTCCATTTCCGGAAATCTCAAAAATATAAGATTGTTATGTCTCTCCCTATTTTCAAAGTCATCAATTTTAAGGGTGATCTTCGCTTCCCTCCTTTCCAATTCAGATAGCCTTCTGTCCGTCTGGAGTTCCAGAGTGTCTAACAATGTTTGATTCGCCACTAGGCCTTGTATCTTTTCATCCATTGCATCCATTCTCTTGTCCATAGTGCCCAGCCTCTGATCCAGGGTTGTGCAAATTCCCTTAATCTCCTCCAAAAGGGCTACTAGGTCCTTCTGCATTTATGTCATTTGCGGAATGTGTCCTCTTCGATTCCTCTATCGGGTCCGCTAGGGTATGGGCCTGAAAATGATAATACTGCAGCGATTCTTTGCAGCTAATGCGTAAAAAGAAAATGTCCTGCAGGGCCCACACTGTGCAGGGTCTCCCCTTGCCCCACCAGACTCTCAAGAGGACACGTGACCCACTCGGGGCTCACAGCAGAGGTAGCAAAGCGAATGAGCCAACCCTGGATCCTTCCCAGGTAGGTAGTCTCTCTTCCTTTGTTATGAAGGGACGCTTCAGGCCATAGTGTCTGCTCAACAGCACGCACAGAGTGTCTCCAGTGATGACCCCCAAATAGCACATAGGGCCCTCTAGGGGGGTGTCCCTTTCAGCTGAGAGAATGAAACTTTACGCAGCTCAGGGCACGCACCCTCTCAGGTCCATCTAGAAGCCCAATTACAGAGCCTCCTCTCCATGTGCCCCACGTTCCCGTGCCTCTATGCAGCGGTTGGATGGCCTGTTGTCCTGCCGATAATTGACACCATCCGGATGTCTACCTACAGCGTTTCACTTCATGGGGGGGATTAGCTGCCCCCACCCCCTTGGAGCATGCCCTGGTCCACACCTCTCCTCTGTGTCCAGGACCCCCTTGGGGGGATTGGCCAGAAATTTGACACTGCTATAGAAACCTGGGGTCCAAGAAAGCCCTGTCTACGCTCCAATCACCCTTCCATTCAGAGTAGGGCTCCCAGTCACCCAGGGGCGTTGCTAGGGGTGGCTAAGGGGGCTATAGCCCCTGATCTTTTGGTTGTAGCCCCGGATAGAATCTCAGGAGCTACAGCCAAAAGACTAGCTAGCCCCCAGACCCAACAGTTCCGACATCAGCGTAGCCCCAGGTCTTTTCCAGACCTAGCAACTCGCCTGCCGTCACCTCTGCTCAGCTCACTGCACAGGTCATTTTACAGCGTGACTGGATGCTGAAATGACCTCCTGAGAGCCCGGTGCCAGAGCTCCTCACGGCGTCTGGGTCCGTTCATCCAACCCTGCAGGATTCATCACATCCTGTCTGTCACACTCTGTCATTCCCTTTCCATCTTCATGGTGTCCCTGAATCCTTCCCAGCCATGGGCCAAGCTCACGAGCTTCGATGGCCCTTGGCTATGGGGGCACCTCCCTCGAGCTTGCAGCCCAGGCACTCCGGGCCACTGCACCACACTGCTGATCAGGCCTCTCTCGTCACAGTGTTCATCTCCTGCTCCCGGCCTACATCACAGGGGCCGGATCTCAGAGGACTAGGAACCGTAACTCCCAAAAAGATGTCCTTGGTGGGGGGTAGGCTCTCCCCTGCACGCTGCTACCTCGCAATCTCCTCACAAGGGAAATAAAGGGGGGCTCAGAACCCTTTTTTCATCCTTCATCGGGGGAGCGTTGCGGTTCAGGCCGCCATACTCTGCGCCACCTTGTGGCTGAATCCACACCAGACTTTTATGAACAAAACACTTTCTTTATATATGGAACCCTTTCTGCTCCACCAGTAGTCACTTCCTCACTCTCTGCAGAGGATATGCTATCAATCAGAGACTGCACTATGTTTAATTTAACAAGACAATGTTCTGCCCCAGCACAAACCCAGATATTCAGTTTACATTTAACACCCCTCTACTTTAAGGCAGGGTCTGAGGAATGGTGAACAGTTTGATTTTTTTTAAATAAGTATACCACTTCCCTTTAGGAGATTTTGGAGTCGGCCACAATAAGGTAAGGGATACCTACTTATTTAAAATGACTAAGGACCTCATCACAAGTTGGGTGGTATCCCAATGGTAATTGCACTGGGATACCGCCCAACGCAATTAGTTTTACTGCTATTCGGTCTGGTGAAATTTGCGCTGGATCATGCGTAGTGGTAAGGCAGTAAATCCCCATTCCCCATTGGGTCCAGTGGATGCTATGGGGCTGGGTGGTGCTATTACCACTGGTGCAAATACTGCCAGTTGAAATAGCGCCAGAAATGGCCATGCTGCCAGCGCATTCACCTCCAGCTGAGAGGTGGAGGTGAATGCGTCCAGGTAGGGCCATTCTCGAGATTGGGAAGAGTGGTAAATGTGGCTATAATAGCTTTACCACTGCATTTTCCTACTCCGCCCAACTCCTGATGAGGCCATATAGCTTTAATCACCAGTAGAAGAGAAATCAGAGGTTTTGTACTCCCCAGAGCTCACCACACTCTAATTGACTAAATGGGAGTTAATTACATTATTATTCAGTAAAAATGCTATTTGGTCTGCCCATCCAATCAATAAGGGGAAGATTTTAAATCAAACATATCTCCACAAACTTGCTTCGGTTGGACAAGTTTACTTACATTGAATATCTATTTGTGCTCAGGAAAATACATCAAGGCTTCTGGATACTCGGGGAAACCTAGGGACTTGGTTAAAGGCCTCTCCAGGTTCAGTCATGGAGACCTCCAGAATCCATCCCTTTATTTGCCTACCCAGGTTTCCTCCAGATTTTAGTCTTCCTCCTGCTCTAATCCACCAGCAAGGCAATGGTGGCTCTCCAGCAATTTTTCCAGCAGTTCCCACTCAGATGATTTCGGGCAACTCTCCTCTTTTTCCATTCTGCATCTCCTTGTAAATCTTTAACCACTCCCCCAAAATATCCAAAGAGAGATTGGCTCCTTGGTTATTCATTCCGATTGGAGATCTATTTTTCTCTCCTTGAACAAGGCAAAGACTCTTTGGATTTGTTCCTTAGTTACTAAGTTTCTATCCTTGAGAGTTATGACTCCACCCCTTCAATTAACTTTCTTCACAATTTTACAGTTGCAGCTAAATCTACAATGTGGCAATTCTTTTTCAATTTACAAATAAGCATCATAAAATATATATGTCTAAATTTGTCTGACCATACCGGACGCAATGACATGTCTCTGGCGCCGGTACGATGTTCAAGGTTTGAATGGCAATTTATTGTAATTTATTTAACAAATATCACAGTTGTGAACATGAGATTTATTAAACCGATATCTAATTCAATAATCTATCATCTCCCCGAATCTCCACTTGGTGACATTTTCTGGGACGCTATCATCACATTCCAGCTAATAACTTGAGTTCCCATGGGTGGATATTTATGAGGGCTGAATCATTGGATGGAAATGATTTCTGTGAGAGTTACGGTTCCCAAGATAATGGCCAAAGTACTATCCTCCATACAATCCTATGTAAAAATAATGCATATTTTAACTTCAATTGCACATTACATTTCTTTTCTTTAAACTTAGAGCTCAGTCTAGGCCATCTGCTTCTTTGTTAATTCTGTTGGTCCTAAAGTCATTTACATTCTTTTGCCAGTGGCAATGCCTATTTGGGTCCTGGTGTTTCTTTAGCAGAGGGTATAGCTCCACCCCCTTACTGATGTGGCAATCTCTGTAACATGTCGAGTGTCAGTCAGTCCTTGGACTTCACAGGAATTTAATTTTAATTCTCAGTATTTTTAAGCGTTTGCCCCTATTAGCTGGATGTCAAGTTTTCACAGTGGTCCCCTGTTCACCTCATAAAACTTTAGTCTGGCACAAGCTGCGTCTCTTTCTTGGTTCTTGGAGCTTCAAAGAGATTCTTAGATAAAAAGAAGAGCAGAGCTTGACTCTTGATCTAATGGGGAATGGTAAGCAGTTCTGGGCCTTCAAATGTCTTTTGGTCCAAGCACAGCTTTTCTATATGCACACAAGACTGGTATTTTTTTATGTTGTAATTCATTTACACTTGAGGCCTGCTTTAATATCTCGCCTAAGGCAATCAATGTCCAACGTCCCATTATAATATGAATGGTTCAGTCTAGAGAGCTTTCTCTGTAAACAGTTCCTTTCAACCCAAAATGCCAAATGCAGTCATTTCTATGGGAGCTTTCTCTTTGGGAAAAATTAATTTCAGTGTCTCAATAGCCTGTAATGTATTGGAAGATTGGCCTGATTTTTTTCAGCCTTGTCATTCACAGATGGGGCACACTTCATTTAGTCTTTCTTTTTCTGAGAACACTGTTACGGTGTTTGGTATTGTTGACATTTCCATGCTGGCCTTTCGGTCTGACAGTCAACAGTGTGCTTTCAAATTACAGGCAAGTACTTCTGCATTTTCTGGCCCCAGAGCAGTTTCCTTTTGTCTTGGCCTGAAACTACCACACAAGGGGAAGCCAAGGAAGGTGCCTAATCTTAAAAGCCTTGGAACATTTAGGAAAGGATAAGCAATACAAAAGGGGGAAAAGTGACCTGAAGTCCAACAAAGTAAACATCATTACAATAAACCAGTGAGATAAGTACAATAGGTCGGGAAGTGCAAGAGCTAACAGGTAGCCAGGTTTCAATGTCTGGACAGAGTTAATGCGCCTAATGCTGAGCTTCTTCAAGGATTGTTAAAGATCACCTTGAACAAGAGTGTCTTATAGCATTTTCTAAACACAAAATGGTTATCCAGAAATCTCACGGTAACAGGAAGTTGTTCAATAACGATGCACCTGTGGACTTCAAACATTGGACAATGGTGTTTCTTGGCGTGACCAATTAAAGCAAGAAGGAGTTTGCTGACTGAGTGTACTTTATCTCTAAATGCAGCACATTTGAAGAGCTATCATCTGCTGTTTCCTTCTGATTAGAGGCAGATTGCAAGCAGCAAAATGTGAAACAGGATCACTACGCCCCCATCCCCTGAACGTTAGTGTATTGTTGATGCTCCCAGTTTAGTACTTAAAGGTGAACCCAGACAGGGCCTTGTTAGACCAAAAAAGGTGTGGTCCACGTTGGAAAATCACAGTTGGTGACTTTTCTTAAGATAAAAGTGCCCTTTTTTTGGACGCTTTGTGGTAGTAAGCTGCTTGCAGGCAAGTGTCTTGGGATGTCCCAGGTTCTCCATTTTGGTTGCATTGTTGCAGTTTCCAGGTTACACGTCGCAGTTCAGGATAACTCAGAGGAAGTACAGGCATGGCCTGCAGAGCCTCACATCCAGCTCAGAGACACCACCTTTCACTCAGGCAACACACAGTGCTCAGTGGGGCAATCCCATGACACTGGGTAGTTGCATCTGTACTTCAGCTGCCGTTTGATTCAATGCTGTTCCTGTCACTTTCCATCAAAACGACAAAGCCTAGTTCCATAGTCCTCACTGGGCAGTTCAATACCAGTGCTGATGGCCTTGGCATAATGCCACTTAGGAGTGGGCCTGGCACTCTGGACACCCCACACCTCAGAGCAGTGGTCTTCAAACTTATTTGGCCTGGGCCCCTCCTGAGCAAAGTTTGGGCAGGCCGGGCACCCCCAAAAGTGCCAGATGGAAAGTATGTAGAAATCGCTATGAACATTTGCGTGCCATCACCGCACCCTATTCCCAGTACAGACCCTGGGCTCTCTCCACCCTACTCCCACCACTATCCCAGTCCTGCCGCCCATCCTGCTCCCACCACAGTCCCATAACACAAGCATACACACATCCATACACATTTAAATAAAAAATAAATCGCCATAAACGTACCTTCTGCAGGGGCCTGCGTGTGGTTGCTAAAATGCCCCGCTCCAGGTTGCTCTGCCCGTATGTGCGAGGAGGCGCAGGAACACACCCTCGCACATACATACATGCAGTGCCCCAGTCAGCATTTCCAATGAGCTATGCAAGGCTGGCGAAGCAAAACTCCCCCAGCGTTGCATGGCTCAGTGATCATGTGCGGCTGGGGAACTGAACTGTCAAAGGCAAACAGTGGGCCTCATTACGAGGTGGGCGGTAAGGGATTACCGGCACCGGTAAGGGCAGCGGTGCCGGTAATCCCTTACCGCCCTACTACAAGTTCCCTTTCCGGGTCCTTCCTTAACGCCTGGTTTTTGCAGGCGTTAAGGACGGGACACGCAAAGGGATACCGGGGTCAATAACGGTACCGCAATTTGCGGTATCGTTATTGCCCCCTTCCCATTGAGCCCTATGGGGGCTCAAATGGGAATGGGGAATGGTCCTGGTGAATGGGAAATTACTGGTCCCTCCGACCTCGGAATGGACCGGTAATTGCTCCATTCACCAGGCCGGAGTTGGAATGAGTTTGGAGGCAGCCATGCCGCAAATAGCGGCATGGTTACCTCCAAACTCGTAATGAGGCCCAGTGTTTCCCTTTGACATTTCAGCCAGCCTAGGAGCACTCCCTCAGCTGGAAAAAGCATCTGAGGGAGTACTCAGTGTTTCACTGGGCTGGCTCCTCGGCTGCTCCATAATGGGTGAGGGGGCCAGTGGGTGGACGCCCCCTCACCCATTATGGATGAGCCGGCAGGCTTGGAGTGGTCTATAGGGCAATAGGGCGATGACCGTACCAAAAATGCAAAATGCTAGTGTAGGCCAGTCAAAATGGGCCACTTTTTTGGACAATGTGGGCCAGTTTGAGGAGTTACTTCACTATGCAGCTAGTAGTTTTGACCATTGTTGCTGAATAAATATTCTTTAAATATCACAATTTGTTTACATTTCAACAAAAAACAACCCCTTGGGTACTATTCAAACAGCCTGTGACTAAAGGACTGAATATCCATTTGCAACTGCTGGCCATTTTTTCATTGGTGCCCAAGACCGTTTTATGGTGGTCCAGTCTGACCATGTGAGCTGCCCACTCCCATTTCCTCCAATCTAAAAAAAAAGATATATATTTTTTTTTACATTTCATACTGGGCTCACGCGCCCCCCCTAGGAGGTGGCCGCGCCCCCCAGTTTGAAGACCTCTGCCTCAGAGGGTAATCATTGTGTCCTGTTTGAGGTTTGGTGTACATCTCCAGTTTGTATAAAATGACCCTTGACATAAGAGTGACTTCTTGTAGACACAGCAGCAAGAGTTGCCTCCGTGGGCACAGAAGCGGATGCGCCCTTGCCCCTCTCACCTCCCGAGTGTTGTCCCTTCAAAATGGCAGAGGCTTGACTCACTCTCATTTCTGGGAAGGCTGTCTCACGTTAGGTTTGGTGGACCCTCCCCGGCCCTCTTCTGCTAGAGGCTGGCTCACTATAGGTGAGGTCACTCTCCCTTTGCCCTCTCAGGGAAGCACCTCTGTAGCGTTGACTGGGTGGGTGCAGGTAACTTCCTTGATCTTGTATTATAGAGCTGCTAACATGATCTGAACGCCATCGCTTTTGATTAATTAATTAATCTTTTATAACGCACTTAATACCAGGGACCAATCTGGGACTGGGTTTCGAACCTGTGTTTTGCTGTGCATTGTTTTGCTTCCAAAGAAAACACGTTACCCCTGAGCTATCCTCCCAGCCTCTTTTGATGATGTGATCTTCCTGAGGGGCACTGGCTGCTCCATCACAGAGTGAAGCTGCACGCATGATATGATATGATAGCTTAGTTATAAAGCACTTAATACCAAGAGGTTTGTGAGCACTGACCCGGGGATCGAACCTGTGTTGCCCCGTGTCATCTTGTTTCCAAGGAGAGCACGATGCCCCTGAGCTATCCTCCCGAGGCATGAGTCATTTTTAAGCTTGCGGTCAAAATGTAGTCACCTGCTTGGAGAGAAGTGACCTGATAGGCCACAGGGTCTTCACTATGATTGCTTGGCTGTAGTTGCTAGGTTACAAGGTCGCAGGTTCTGGTTTGGGATACGCATTGGAAGGACAGGCACACCGGCAGCTCCCAATCACCATCTGCCTCTCAGAAAGCGTTCCCCCAGGCAACACTGTCAGCATTCCACTCAGAGTCGTGCAGGCCTGTCAGCAATTCCAAATGCTTTCATTTGTGTAGATTGAAAATAATCGTGCATATCACTCGAGTAACATTAGACAAACCCATCATCTGCATTTTGCACTAAATTATTAATCCGGCCCTCAAACGTGGTGCGCAGTTGCCTGTGTGGTTCACTCTATTGCCATTTCACTATGGGCACCCATCGCTGAATGAAAACCTGAACTAAAGCTGTCGCCAAACGTCCATCTTTGATTTTCACTGGGCACTGTTTCCTCCATGTTTGTTTCACTGGCCATCGTTTCCTCATAGGGTGTAAATAATACTCTTTCCTAGTACACATCCCGGCGGCAGACCTTCCCTTGGACACAAAACGCGCGCAGTCCACGCCAAAAGCTTCCAGTAGCTTCTTGCTCGTGCGCCATGTCCCCGGAGTGAAATGCATTGTGAATTACTTAGCCAGCAGGAACTGGCCCAGGTGGTGGAAAATGAACCGCGGGGACGGGAGACAGTGGATCATCAGAGGCCCTGGATTAGACTTTCCGTCGCGAGCCACGGGATCTTTAAGACCACCATAGATCATCGAAGAAAGACTGTGCGGAAAAATGGCCGCCTTCCAGCGCAGAGCACGGCTCCTGTCATGCGCAGTCAGTGGGCCCGTTCCCTTCTATGATGCAAGGTGGAAAATAAGCCATCCTTTTAATCAGAAACTCCCCTCACTGTGTATGTTCATTGGGCAGGAACACAAGTAGCCAGACCGTTAAAAAACACTGCAATTATTCTGAAAAATTCTTTGGCACACAGACATGCCAAAGGGAGCGGAGGCCTCTCGTTTGCTTCACTGTCACGTGGTTGGGGGTTGTGCGAAATCGCCAATAGCAGCGACCAAATGGAGTGCGCAAGAAGTGGAGCGTTAACCATCGCAGAGCTCAGAACAAAACATCGGAAACGCAATATGCCAGAAAACAAAAGGCATAAGCACTGGGCTTAATGCGGGAGACTGGGGTGGGGGTGTCAGATAGCAGCCGCTGACGTGAAAAGAGGATTTGATTTCAGGTGACAACGAAGTGCTGGGGAAAAAGAGGCAGATCCGCTTTTAAAAAGTATTCATCAGCTTTCTGGGGTGACAGCACAGCATCAGAGGGTATGATGCAATGGGGCTCGTCCGGGCAGCTTTTAGGGGTTCCTGCAGTGCCATGTAGGGTGGCCAAGTTTTTGATATGCTTTTGGGGGACACTTGCCCATAAGGTGGTTATGACGTCACAGCATCATTCATGTTTGGCCCGCCCCATTTGTAATTTAAGTTTGTTAATGGCTCTGGCTTAATTGAATTGCAAATGGTTTGTCCTTGGGAGGTGAGTCCTTGGGAGGTGATGGTCATGTATTTTAACTGCAAACAAGACCATCACGACCCCAGGAACAAAGCTTTAGCATTGGAATGAAGCCAGGTATCAGAGCGTTAGCAGCAGGACAAAAGGAGCCTGGGGCGCGGAGCCACCCAGAGAAAGAAAACTGCAGGCAGCAGCAGAGGGCAGCACCGTGGTGTGTAGCCGGCCACTTCAGTTTGCAGAGTGGCTGTGCTGGACGCAGGTTGTCCCGACTTGCTGTCTCCCGAGAATCACACTCCAGGGAACAAAGCAAGTTGGGACAACCTGCGTCCCGCACAGCCACTCTGCTAACTGTGGGACAGAGTCCACAATTGCGGGACGATCCCGCAAAATACGAGATAGTTGGCCACCCTAGTGCCCTGGCATAGGCAGGTTATGGTGTGCGAGGCGTGGGGGGCTTTATCATCGACAGACAGGCTCGGGCAGGGTAGTAGGTTAATGCCCAGCGTGCTGGCCCAGCCAGACAGCATAGGCCTGTTCGAATTGAAAGAGGACTGTGCAGTGGACAGTGTTGAACAATGTCACTGGCCTGAATCTCTTTAAAACACATCATTTGCTGCACAGTGCAACAAAAATGCACCCAAGGTACAATTTAGCAGCTTTTCTTGAAAACACAGGAATTGCATTGAGTGAATGTTAGTGGGCCACTTTTTCTTTCAGTCTCAGCCTAATCCCTGCTATAGATGATGTCTTCTGTACTTGCTAGGTGTTAGGTGTTGTGAGGTGTGTGGGTGCACCCTCAGGATTGTGTTTTGTAGTGTCAGAAGGAGAATCATACAGCCCAGGGACGGAGTATGGCAGCCTCACATAAGATCCAATGTACATCATATCGGTTGGGTGTTTCAGCCTCATTACGAGTTTGCCGGTATTCCGGCAGTAAATCTGCCAGAATAGCGCCAACCGCTATTACCGTTTTCCATGGATTACAAGTTGTGGTAGGCTGTGCAAATCCTCATTTTATAGAGGGATTGGGGTTTTTTGGCAGCATTACCAACGGCAGAATTATCGGGTGGTAATACCATCATTGTTGGAGGTACAGTGGAGGATCTTCCTCCAGCATGAAGGTAGGTAGATCCTCCACTTTACCTTCAAAAATCGAAAGTAAAACCACCTGTTAATTCTGCAATGGTAATACCGCCAAACTTCTAGACTTGTGGTGGGGGGATCATGAAGGTAATGGCATAACCTCCACTTTTTTCCTGCACCGCCAAACTCGTAATGAGGTCTAACACAGTCTCTTGTGCAACATAAGGATTGGTCCTTGCCGTTTTGGGAGGAATAATCATTAGCAATGCTTGTGGTAGCCTGAGATGGGGTCTCATGTATATAATTCACGAGGACGGTGCATGGTAGCCTCAGATGGAGTTTCAGTTTCATGCACATTATAAGGAGAGTGGTAGCCTCAGATCGAGTTTCATGCACATCATAAGGAGTGGGTCTGGCACCCTCACATGGTGTTGAGAGGCAGATGAATACGTCACCCTTAGATATTGCCCCTGCCCCAGCCCATTACCGCACAGGTGAGAAATCTTACACACTAAGGCGACCGTACCACCCTTATCCCAGGCCAGAACAGCAGGAAATGAGTATAATGTAAACTAAAGATGGCGTGAGTGAAAACCAAACTAACGTTACTACATTACACGTGCATCATTAGACACAAAGCAAATGTGCACTCAACATGAAGGTATTGCGTCCAAAAAATGAAAACAAAATAAACAAGTTCAAAAACAATGTGTTTTTTGGGCTGAATTTGTGCAGGATTTTGGTACTTTGATTTTTTTTTTAAATACCGGGTTGAGTACGTTTATAAAAAAGATGGGTGGGTGCAGGTGGGAACGGGCGGGGGCATCCTCGCATTTTTTTTGTAATTCGGTCACAAACAATACATTGTTCTGGGCTTTGCTTTTTTTTCGTTATTAAAACATATAACTGAACACAAAAACTAGGTCAAATAAGCATTTATGCACAAAGAATATGAACTGCATCCATAACACATGAAGAACACTAACATAAGCAATATATAAGCAGAATGCAACATAAATGACACAGGTATATATCACACTAACATAGAAAAGCAATAGAAATGGGCAGCCATCTTTTTCAAAATGGGAGCCGCAGTACGCTTTCAAGTAAATGACAGGCCTGAAGGCTTTGCAGGAGCTCAAAATGCAGAATTTACAGAAATACAGATTTGTGCAGAGCTCAAACAGTAGCTTTGGAGACCAAGCCAAGGTTACTGAGAAAGGAAGGAGGGTCTGAACGTCTCAGAGAGAACACAAGATAACTATTCCCAAGGCACAAGCCATATATTCTTAGATTAATGAGAACAACCAGCCTTTGTAGGCCAGGCGCAGGATAATAATAAGCTCAAACCATCCATAGGGAATGGATCAAGAGGGCCCCCAGTGGTGAAGAAAAACATAGCTTTTTTTTAAAATAAATGTTTATTGGTTTAACATAGGCAAAGTATATCATTACAAGTAAAATTTACCATTTAATTTCAATTCCACTTTTCCATTTACTTCCTAAATAAAGCCATTTTAACTAAAAGGTAGTGACAAAAGAGAAGACGAGGAGAACAGAGAAGGAATAAAGAAGAGACAGGAGATTCCTTTACAACAATCGGTCCTTGTTTCGAAGGAGTTATTCACTTCTAGCCTTTTGTAAGATAGCTTCAATAAACTTAAGGACTTCGAGGCATAAGCTTGTATTATCTCCCATTATCATCCATTCCCACCAGTTTTGATCAAGTTCAATGTAGTCAATCTTTTGAGTCTTCTTTAAATAAATGGTGCGTAGGACTGCCAACTTTGGACAAGTGGTGACCCAATGGATAAACGGTGCGTAGGACTGCCTACTTTGGACAAGTGGTGACCCAATTGACAAGGGTTTCAACAATTCTCTCTGAACTGCAGAATCTGCAGTTAGCTTCGCCTCGGGATATTAATTTCCTCTCTAGGGCTATCTCTTTTGTATTTATTATGTTTAATCTCACTCTTAATAGGAGATTTCGATAACTTGGTGATGGGAATTATTCTAAAATATACTGGCAGTTTGTTTAGTCCTTTTTTTCCCTTTCTTGAGTTGGTCTTTGCAAGTCTCGGTTTCTCAGCTGTATTGGTTCAACCCAGTCTTGGTCCACTAACTTCTTTTTGATTTTCATCGGATTGAAAAGTTGTTCTTCTTCGCATAGGTCGGGATCTTTCATTATCATCGCGATCTTGGTCCACCATTTCCTGAGCGTGAGATCCTGGGTTTCATCTTTACAGGTGAACATTTCTAAAGGAGAATTTATTTCTGCTAGTTTGGTTTTTCTGTAGAGTGTAATAGTTTTCCATAGCACCATGCTCTCTAATGATTGTGGTCTTAGTTCTTGGCGGATAACCACCATACGGAGAGCATTGGGTAATCGTAAGCATTTCTGCCAGAATAACACCTCTAGTAATGACCAGACTTTCCATGGGAGACATAACAATCCCTCTCAGCCACATGTTAAGATTGCAGCGACTTTTTGCAGGTAGAATGAGACAAGTGGTATAAGGGAATATCTTCCATATTTTTGTAAAATTATTGTACCTTGTGCCGCCAGTTGTTTAATTTTCAATCTGAGAGTGTGATAAGGAGCACCCTCATCGCACTTCTTATTGATCAGGACTCCAAGGTACAGCATGGTATCTATCACCTCCACTAATAGTAACTAAAATCCCAATAAATGAAGGGGCAAATAATCCCAAACGTGGTTTTATCACACGTGACTCATAATTGAAGGACACCTGCCTCATTCCTTATGTATATTCCCAGACACGAGAAGCTGGACAAGACCAACTAAAAAGGAATCACTGTGAGTCATGGCTTACGAATAAGGGATTGTATCTTTTTTAATTGGAAGGAAAGTAGTCCGTGGCCCTCTCTCCCCCTACTCCTGTCTGGCTCATGTCTTGACGACCTGTCAGTTGTCAAACGTTGGTCAGTAGAAAGCCAACCAATCAAAACCTCTCATGTTAGGCTGCCCAGTACGCGTTGTGCCAACCAATAGGGTATTGGAGAGATTATGTGTATTTACTATTATCTATTTAGAGGTGATCTCAGAATCTAAAGAATACATATATAGTTATCCTTACTAACCAATAACCAATCCCCTCACCTCATAGGTTTTGGTAACTGAGATTGTAGTGTGGGGTCACTCATGACGATTGTCCACCTAACAAACTGTTGTTTTGTATGGGAGCTCTGAGAGTGGCAACGTTTTTGCTTGTATGCTATCCCCGCTTTATTTGGATGCTAATAAAATGGGGGTCTGTGTTTTATTTTATCTACGTCCATTATTGAGTCCAGATTTTCTGACTTCTGATCCTCTGTAATTTGGGTGGGTTTTACCAGGCCATCATTACAAAGGAGTCTCATGTACATCACTAGGACTGGGTTTACCAGCCTCAGATGGTGTCCCATGTACACCTTAACAACTGTGTATAGTGGCTTAGATGGAGTCTCATGTACACAATAAGGACTGTTTTTGGTGGACTCAGCTGGATTCTCATGCACCTTATCAGGACTACGTGTGTCAGCCTCAGATGGAGTCTCAGGTTTATATTTATAAGTGGGTGTGGTAGCCCCAGAAAGGGTCTCATGTGTTTTAAAAGGACTGAGTGTGGTAACCTCCAATAGCCTCAGTTGGGGTCTCATGTAAGTCATAAGGTCTGGGTGTGATAGCCTCTGGACCGGTCTCATGTACATGATAGCAGCCTCAACTGGGTTCCTCATGTACATCGTAAAGACTGGGAGTTGGAGCGTCAGATGGAACCACATATACATGATGAGGACTCGATGTGCTAACCTAAAATGGGGTCTATGGTCATCATCAGGACTGGGTGTGGCAGCATCAGATAGAGGCTCATGTACATGACATGATAAGGGCTTTGTCTATTTACATTATCAGAACTGGGATTGGCAGCATCAGATGAAGTCACGCGGTAGTTCTGTCCCTATCTGCACCTATTAAGCCTCAGTCAGCCATTCCACCGTCTCAGGAACTATGCAACTCTCTCTCTCGGTTTTTCGACGAGAAGATAGCTATTATTTGCTAAGGGATTGACTGTTCTTGTCTACCTAAAGTCCTGCCTGGTTCATCTCCCTGCCTATCTGGTTCTGCTGTTTCCTTTGATGCTCAGTAGTCATCCTTTCCAGTTTTTCCTGAAAATGAGGTTTTGGATGCACTCAATGGGCTTAAGTCAGCCTCTCCTAATGATTCCATTCCACTCTCTGTATTAAAGCTTATTTCTAATCACATGATTCCTCGGCTTACCGAGGCAGTTAATGATTCTTTCCATTCGGAGACCATCCCTAATAATGTTAAGCATGCTTTTGTCATCCCACTGCTTTAAAAGCCTGGCCTTGATCATGCAGTTTTGTCTAATTTTTGTCCTATTTCTCTCTTACCCTGTCTTATGAAACTACCTGCATTTTTGGTGTCCCCTCTTCTTAGTTGTTTTCTAGAATCTTCTTGGCTTTTGGATCCCTTTCAAATCGGCTTTCGCCTGGGTCGGGCAACTGAGTCTGCCTTGGTTTCCGTTATGAATGATCTGATGCGACTGGTTGACCAGGGTGGGGTGGGGGCCCTGAACTTGTTAGATCTTTCAGCAGATTTTGATACCATCGACCACCCTACCCTGATCACCAGGCTTACCTCGGCGTGCATCTCCGGCCAGGTTTTAGCCTGGTTTATCCCCCTTTTGACAGGGCGCTCCCAATCTGTTTCTCTTCCTCCTTTTTGCTCTTGGTTGAACTCTCTGCTTTGTGGTGTTCCCCAGGGTTCTTCACTGTCTCCCACTTTGTTTAATCTCTATATCCAATTGCTTATGCGTATGGGGAACGTACCAGGAGGATAGCTCAGCGGCAACGTGCGCGCCTTGGAAGCAAGACGACACGAAGCAGCACAGGTTTGATCCCCGGGTCTGTGCTTAGAAACCTCTGGGTGTTTATGCGCGTTATAAATACGCAACTAAGACACACAAAAAACAATTACGCAACAAAAAAAAACATTCTGTAACAGCACCTCGATGCCTGTGGGCTGTGTGAGCACTTTAAAAATGTAAAATTAAAAATAAATCATGCTTTCAGCTTTTTATGTTTTTCTTATGCCGATGATACGCAGTTAATTGTACGATTGGATCTTAGCCAACCCGAAACTGCAGCTCGTCTGAGAAACTGTCTTCAGGCCATTGGTGATTGGATGGCCTCCAATTGGCTGAAGCTCAATGGTGAAAAAACTGAGGTGCTGGTGGTTGGGACGCCATCTCCCTCTTTGTTTTGGACCCCGGAGTGCTGGCCGGAAAGTATTTGCCTGTTGCCCCTCTCAGTGTCGTCAGTTAAAGACATTGGGGTAAAAATATCGGCCTCACTATCTACGACCGATCAAATTTCTTCTGTCTGTCAAAAAGCCCATTACAAACTCTAGACTCTTCAGAAGGTTTTGCCCTCCATTCCCCAGAAATTCCATGCTCCAGTGGTCTCTTCACTCATTATTAGTAATATCGAGTACTGTAATGCCCTTTATCTTGCCCTTCAAGGGATTTGCTTCAACGCCTTGTATTTTTATTTGTATTTATTTAGTTTATTTGATTTAGTATATTTGTATTGCACGCCTGGCCCAGGGGCATCTGGGTGCATTTCTTACAACAGCCTTCAGCTGTTGCAGCATTCGGTAGCCAGGACTGTTCTTCATCCCCCAATTGGAGCCCACATGTCCCTTTTTTTGCACCAACTCCATTGGCTCCCAGTTGAGCAAAGGATTAGATTTAAGTCCTTGTGCCTGGTCCACAAGGCTCTGCACAAGCTGGGTGCAGAGTTTCTTCAGGGCAAGTTTTGCTTTTATAAACCTGCTAGGCCACTTCATTCACAAGCATTGAGGACTATTCAGCCCCCTAAGGCTAGGTTTGCTCACCTAGATGGCCGGGCTTTTTCTGTGGCAGCTGCCATGGCTTGGGACACCCTTCCTCTTGCCCTGCGTGATATTGAAGCTCATCTGCCTTTTCGTCGGGCCCTGAAGACCTTTCTTTTTTAAATGTTGGCACTCCATTAGGTCTGATCTTACCTCGCTTGTTCTCAGCGCAAAGATGCGTTCGGGCTTATGTTACGCTTTACAAGTGTTATTAAGATGAGGTAAAATAAGATAGGATAAGATAAGATAAGGACTGTGTCTATTTACATCATTGGGACTGGGTGTGGCAGCATCAGATGAAGTCTCGTGTACATGATAATAGCTGAGTCTATTTAGAAAATTACACCCAGAGGAGCCACAGACTGGGAGTGGCAGCAGCAGATTGAGGCTCGTGTACATGATAAGGGCTGGGTCTATTTACATCATCAGGACTGGGTGTGGCAGCATCAGATAGCGGCTCATGTACATGATAAGGGCTGGGTCTATTTACATCATTACACCCAGAGGAGCCACAGACTGGGAGTGGCAGCATCAGATGGAGTCTCATGTACATGGTAAGGGCTGGGTCTATTTACATCATCAGGACTGGGTGTGGCAGCATCAGATGGCGGCTCATGTACATGATAAGGGCTGGGTCTATTTACATCATTACACCCAGAGGAGCCACAGACTGGGAGTGGCAGCATCAGATGGAGTCTCATGTACATGGTAAGGGCTGGGTCTATTTACATCATCAGGACTGGGTGTGGCAGCCTCAGATGGCGGCTCATGTACATGATAAGGGCTGGGTCTATTTACATCATCAGGACTGGGTGTGGCAGCATCAGATGGCGGCTCATGTACATGATAAGGGCTGGGTCTATTTACATCATCAGGACTGAGTGTGGCAGCATCAGATGGAGACTCATACATATGGTAAGGGCTGGGTATATTTACATCATCAGGACTGGGTGTGGCAGCATCAGATGGAGTCTCAGGTACATGATAATAGCTGAGTCTATTTAGAGCATTACACCCAAAGGAGCCACAGACTGGGAGTGGCAGCAGCAGATGGAGGCTCGTGTACATGATAAGGGCTGGGTCTATTTACATCATCAGGACTGGGTGTGGCAGCATCAGAAGGCGGCTCATGTACATGATAAGGGCTGGGTCTATTTACATCATCAGGACTGGGTGTGGCAGCATCAGATGGAGACTCATACATATGGTAAGGGCTGGGTATATTTACATCATCAGGACTGGGTGTGGCAGCATCAGATGGAGACTCATACATATGGTAAGGGCTGGGTATATTTACATCATCAGGACTGGGTGTGGCAGCATCAGATGGAGTCTCAGGTACATGATAATAGCTGAGTCTATTTAGAACATTACACCCAGAGGAGCCACAGACTGGGAGTGGCAGCAGCAGATTGAGGCTCGTGTACATGATAAGGGCTGGGTCTATTTACATCATCAGGACTGGGTGTGGCAGCATCAGATGGAGACTCATACATATGGTAAGGGCTGGGTATATTTACATCATCAGGACTTGGTGTGGCAGCATCAGATGGAGTCTCAGGTACATGGTGAAGACTGGGTCTATTTACATCATCAGGACTGGGTGTGGCAGCATCAGATAGAGGCTCATGCACATGGTAAGGGCTGGGTATATTTACATCATCAGGACTGGGTGTGGCAGCATCATATGGAGTCTCATGTACATGATAAGGGCTGGGTCTATTTACATCATTACACCCAGAGGAGCCACAGACTGGGAGTGGCAGCATCAGATGGAGTCTCATGTACATGGTAAGGGCTGGGTCTATTTACATCATCAGGACTGGGTGTGGCAGCATCAGATGGTGGCTCATGTACATGATAAGGGCTGGGTCTATTTACATCATCAGGACTGGGTGTGGCAGCATCAGATGGCGGCTCATGTACATGATAAGGGCTGGGTCTATTTACATCATCAGGACTGGGTGTGGCAGCATCAGATGGAGTCTCAGGTACATGATAATAGCTGAGTCTATTTAGAACATTACACCCAGAGGAGCCACAGACTGGGAGTGGCAGCAGCAGATTGAGGCTCGTGTACATGATAAGGGCTGGGTCTATTTACATCATCAGGACTGGGTGTGGCAGCATCAGATGGCGGCTCATGTACATGATAAGGGCTGGGTCTATTTACATCATTACACCCAGAGGAGCCACAGACTGGGAGTGGCAGCATCAGATGGAGTCTCATGTACATGGTAAGGGCTGGGTCTATTTACATCATCAGGACTGGGTGTGGCAGCCTCAGATGGCGGCTCATGTACATGGTAAGGGCTGGGTCTATTTATATCATCAGGACTGGGTGTGGCAGCCTCAGATGGCGGCTCATGTACATGATAAGGGTTGGGTCTATTTAAATCATCAGGACTGGGTGTGGCAGCATCAGATGGAGACTCATACATATGGTAAGGGCTGGGTATATTTACATCATCAGGACTGGGTGTGGCAGCATCAGATGGAGTCTCAGGTACATGATAATAGCTGAGTCTATTTAGAACATTACACCCAGAGGAGCCACAGACTGGGAGTGGCAGCAGCAGATTGAGGCTCGTGTACATGATAAGGGCTGGGTCTATTTACATCATCAGGACTGGGTGTGGCAGCATCAGATGGAGACTCATACATATGGTAAGGGCTGGGTATATTTACATCATCAGGACTGGGTGTGGCAGCATCAGATGGAGTCTCAGGTACATGATAATAGCTGAGTCTATTTAGAACATTACACCCAGAGGAGCCACAGACTGGGAGTGGCAGCAGCAGATTGAGGCTCGTGTACATGATAAGGGCTGGGTCTATTTACATCATCAGGACTGGGTGTGGCAGCATCAGATGGAGACTCATACATATGGTAAGGGCTGGGTATATTTACATCATCAGGACTGGGTGTGGCAGCATCAGATGGAGTCTCAGGTACATGATAATAGCTGAGTCTATTTAGAACATTACACCCAGAGGAGCCACAGACTGGGAGTGGCAGCAGCAGATTGAGGCTCGTGTACATGATAAGGGCTGGGTCTATTTACATCATCAGGACTGGGTGTGGCAGCATCAGATAGCGGCTCATGTACATGATAAGGGCTGGGTCTATTTACATCATTACACCCAGAGGAGCCACAGACTGGGAGTGGCAGCATCAGATGGAGTCTCATGTACATGGTAAGGGCTGGGTCTATTTACATCATCAGGACTGGGTGTGGCAGCCTCAGATGGCGGCTCATGTACATGGTAAGGGCTGGGTCTATTTACATCATCAGGACTGGGTGTGGCAGCCTCAGATGGCGGCTCATGTACATGATAAGGGTTGGGTCTATTTACATCATCAGGACTGGGTGTGGCAGCATCAGATGGAGACTCATACATATGGTAAGGGCTGGGTATATTTACATCATCAGGACTGGGTGTGGCAGCATCAGATGGAGTCTCAGGTACATGATAATAGCTGAGTCTATTTAGAACATTACACCCAGAGGAGCCACAGACTGGGAGTGGCAGCAGCAGATTGAGGCTCGTGTACATGATAAGGGCTGGGTCTATTTACATCATCAGGACTGGGTGTGGCAGCATCAGATGGAGACTCATACATATGGTAAGGGCTGGGTATATTTACATCATCAGGACTTGGTGTGGCAGCATCAGATGGAGTCTCAGGTACATGGTGAAGACTGGGTCTATTTACATCATCAGGACTGGGTGTGGCAGCATCAGATAGAGGCTCATGCACATGGTAAGGGCTGGGTATATTTACATCATCAGGACTGGGTGTGGCAGCATCAGATGGAGACTCTTGCACATAGTAAGGGCTGAGTATATTTGCATCATCAGGACTGGGTGTGGCAGCATCATATGGAGTCTCATGTACATGATAAGGGCTGGGTCTATTTACATCATTACACCTAGAGGAGCCACAGACTGGGAGTGGCAGCAGCAGATGGAGGCTCATGTACATGGTAAGGGCTTGGAGTATTTGCATCACCAGGACTGGATATGGCAGCATATGATCAAGTTATCATTAAGATTGTGACCTGGGTTAAAAAGGTGATTCATTGATTGGACAACCAGAATCAGTCCTCTTTCAAGCATCAAGGATGGACTTGTTTTATAAAGTCACTCACAAGAGAAATAAAGATCAATATTTATTTATGTCTCACTAGCTGATAGAAGATTTTCTGCACGGGCTGTTGGCCCCACTGATTTCAGCATTACATAAAACCCTTTGATTAAAGTAAGAACAACTGTAGCCACTTTCACGGTGTCAAGTCAGAATTCGAATTTGGAGAATGTTTTCTGAACAGACGGAAATACTCCTGGAGATGTTTGGTTTTTAACGCTCCAATATTATAGGACTGCTGGTGGGGAGCAATTGGTTTCTTGCAGCAACGCGAGGACATCACCAGGTGAACAACAGAACAAGGTTTTGCTGGAATTCTTAAAGGGTGCTTTAGTGGGAATCGTATAGGAATTCTTGGAAGGAGGAGGAATGATTAGTGGGGCAGTAAGAGTGTTGCAGGTGGACGTATACACATGTCCTGTAAATTGTGGAAATCGTTTTTAGTTACATGCATGGCACACGGCTGCACTGCATGCAATGTATACGATCTTCAAGCTGGCAAGTGATGGAAAGCCTATCACTACTTCTCTTATGTACATTTCAATGGGGTTCTTACATCAGAAAGTGTTCTTGTTATTTTACTAATAGTTTTGGTTGTTTGTGTCCACTTTCGTGGAACATAACCTGTGATGTGCTGTGGTCCAATTATAATAAACTACCTTTATCAGGCGTATAATTATATAATACCCACCCTGTTGCGCTCTCTCTCTCTCTCTCTCTCTCTCCATCTCTCTCTCTCTGTCTCTCTATCTCGCTCTCTCTCGCTCTCTCTGTCTCTCTCGCTCTCTCTGGTGCTCTCTCTTTCTCTGGTGCCCTGTCTCTCTCTCCTCTATGCTCTGTGTCTCTCTCTGTGCCTCTCCCTCTCGCTCTCCCTCTCGCTCTCTATCTCCCTCTCGCTCTCTCTTTTTCTCCCATGCCCTGTCACTCTCTCCTATATGCTCCTTCACTCTCTGTCTCTGTCCCTGGATCTCTCTGCCTGTCTGTCTGTCTCTCTCTCTCCCTCTCTGTCTCGCCCTCTCTCTCTCTCCTCTATGCTATTTCACTCTCTGTCTCTGTCTTTCTTTCTCTCTCTCTCTCTCTCTCTCTCTCTCTCCTCTTTCTCTTTCTTCTCTATTCTTTACTCTCTCTCTCTCTCTCTCTCTCCATGCCTTGCTCTAGTTCTCTCTTTATGTGGGTCGCATTGTCTGGTGAGCATTTGCTAGAGTCCTCCCCACCATTGCTGCTAATTGTGTGAACAGAAGAAAAAACAGAGATCTTGAGAGGGGGACTGTGTTGATGGCAAAGCAGCTATTAAAGAACAAAAAAGGGAATTAATTCTAAAATGTTAGTCTTCATTTCCAGTGGTCACTTCCAGTATATATTTTAGTCATAGTAAGAATGTTAAACTTGTCTTATGGAGAAAAACACATTATCAAAACCTAGAATAGACAGATACATTATGCTCTGAAGTAAGGTTATCACAACAAGATGTACAGTCGGGTACGCTCCTATTGTACTCTTTTCAAAATAGCCCTAAGAAAAAGTGGACAGAGACAAAGGACACAACTCAGTGTTCCAGCCTGCTTTGAATAAAATCAAAAAGGATTATGGGAACATAAGCATGACCACACATTGTTATATTTAACAAATATGTCTGTGATGAAAGTATTGTGTTCTCGAACCACTAAGCACGTAATGCACGCTGGGTTCTCATTTCATTGTTCACAACACTCCCACTAACATTAAAATGGTTGTATCATTGACCCAATATCTTCTGAATGGCCTGAGAATTTGGATGTGAGGATAGAATGGTTACAGTCACTTGCACATTTTAGTTTCCCACTGGTGGGTCTCAGGTTAAGGATGGGTGTGCACATACCCAATTCCCAAGACATCCAAAGAAAATTCTACATACAGGCTGAGATTCAATTCTGAGATTTTGTACTAAATGTAAGCTCCTTGGAAGTTGTTTTAAGAATGGGTGTGTTAACAAAAAATGTTTTATACAACTTAAAATGACTTTCTACATTTAAAGTATTAAATTAATTTACAATCCTGTGTATTATTTCCACTGATCCTTAAAGCCAACTTTGGACCTTCCTATTTTACACATATTTGACTGACTATAAAAAAAGGAACATGGCAATAATGGAAGTCAAATTAGTGCTTTCCAATGCAGAGTTGGTGAGATAGCTCAGCGAGTTGCAGCTGAGACCTTTCCAACTGCAAGTCCCAGGTTAAAATCTCAGCTCCTTTTTACTCAGTAATATAATTGGCTGTTCCCTATCAGGCAATCATGCCTTGAACTACCTCTTAATACGTATAATACAGATTAACAGCAGAATAACAGCAACGCATTGGTCCCTACAAAAATGCATGGCACACTGCTTCATAGGCTCTTGTGATTGCTTAGCATTCTCTTCCAACGTTCAATTTTCAGCTCGTTCGCAGCACGTGAGCAAAATGAAAACCAGGTGCGGGGAACAGCGTCGACCACTGCCCACTTTGGTCAATTAGCGTACCATCTCTCATCAGTTAGGCGATAAGCCAAGGCTTCTTCTCTGTAGTTGACCTTCCTGATTGTTGTCTTCCTTGGGACTTTTAAGGGAGTGTAGGTATATCGCTATCTTCAATTGGAGTTTAATGAATAGGCCTTGTTTCCGAATCTTGCACCACGTGTGAGGAGACCATGATTTTGTCCATTTCGATTTGGCTCTTGCAAAGGTTTTCTCTTCACTTTATCTAAGAGAAATATGTCCTGCGTATGTAGTTTATCGTCTTTGACTCCCCTTGTGCTTACCAGTTGATGTGGCATCCTTGATCCCAGGCCAAACAGATGTTCTTTGTTCCGTGCACAAAGCTGTTTTTCAGCCTCGGCCAGCTCTGCAGTTCTGATTTCTCCCTTCAGGACTTCTTAGCTCACTTTCAAATGAAACCAACGTCCATCTTTCCATCATGGCCGCTTTACCCGCGTTATATTTTCTCCTGCAGCAAGTTTCTATATGTCTCGTCTACCTTGAGTTTATGCATATATAAATTTGCTAATTCTGTTCTTACTATCTTCTTAGTATATATTTTTTCTACGTCCCTACATACGTTTTCTTTTGTTACTTTAGTGACATCATCATACTTTAAGTATTCGCATATCCTTTCAGTGTGTCCTAATGTCTTCTCTTCATGACGTCACTTTGCTCTGTTCTGATTTCAGTTACAGCTCTTCTATATTCAGTGGTGTATGCAGACATCCGCCCACCACATCAGTGCAAGGGTACATTCGATGCGGTTGTCTGAGTGAATAACGTCTTTCAAATCTTTGATGCAGTATTGGGACGATACCTGGTGTCAGACAAAATGCTTTCTTACTGTTCTTCCAGTATGACGGAGGTGAGGGGGCGGGCGCCAGAGGTGACCTGTACATCTGTCTCTCTACAAGGGGGTATGAGGATCCAGAATATTCTTGACCTGAACTTTGAAGGCACAGGGTCTGGAATTTGGAACATTCTTGGGCTGAACTTTGAAGCCACTGGGTCTGAGGATACAGAATGTTCTTGACTTGGAAATGAAATGCAGAAAGCGCTATAATTGTTAGTCATAAACTTACCTGGCCTTTACGGACAACTTGGTCTACTTCCATGCCTTCCCATCCCAACCCTCCCCAATGCGTGCGAGGAGGTTGATTTGAAGAATAATTTCTGACTGGACCAATACGAAGGGCATGCTGAATGTTGGACAAGGCTCAGTATTTAAGTGGCTGAACCACATGGTGGTTTAGTACGCGTTGGGAGTGTATGGACAAAATCCCGTGAAAAGATGAAAAAATCACAAAGCACCCCATGAAAGCTCTAAAGAGGTGAGCAGGGATCATGTTAAAGACAAGATGGAGTCAAGTGGAACCGACCGGAAACCTATGGCGGGCCCAAGCAGGTGTGGGAAAGAAATAGAGCAGAAACAAGGTAGAAAATAAGTGGAAAAAGGAATAAAAAGGGCCAGCGCACGGCAGGATCTGGTGCACGTGAAAAGGACTGAAGACCCGGAACAAAGCTGTACAAGCAACATTGGGCTATGGCACAGGTAGCAACCACTAGGGCAGAATGTGGCGCAGGGCCCTAGCAAAAGTAATACTCAAAACGTTGACCTGCGCAGTTCGTGTGCGCAAGCATGTGTGGTGTGGTGACAGCCCCCAATGAATCCATTAGTGGTGGGTCAGTAGCAGAGCCAGGTTGGGGCCAAAGCTTCCTCCGTTACTGGGTTGGGTGTGTTCTCATGACGGTAATGTGTTTATACGCTCCTGGAATGCACTTGAGAAATTCAGGTATTGCCATGCACAGTTGCAAACAAATGTAGCTCTGCTCATAACAAAGGCGTTGAAATGTATGCAGAGTAGCAACAGATTTTTGATGCTTCTGACCTGAGCTGAGAAAAATGCACAGAGCTGCAAAAATGATCCTTCTGGGCATTGCACATTCCCCTGTGCATGCTGGATACCCACAGAAGCAGTGCTGATCATTGAGCCGGCTCTCGCCGGATCGAGATCTGGCACCAGATGTGTAGCTGGATATGGGATCCGGCCAGAGTCAGCCGCTGCAAAACCCGAATTATTTTGATTTTTTTTTTTTAAAACAAACAAAAAAGAAAGTGCCCACGACGGCACGGAGTAGGGGGGCGGAGCAGCTCATTGCCACCATGAGCGCTCTGCAGGCTCAACCCCCCTGCGTGTACACAGCAGGACTTTACAGGTCACAGCTGCAGGAAAAGCAAACTGTAACTTCCTCTGGTTAACCCGTACTAGGCGTCACCAGAGAAAGTTACAGTTCTCAGTCACAACCCGATTTATTTATTTATGCAATGTTTGTCGGATACATGGCCCCTGACTATTTATTTATTTATACAATGTTGGTCGGTATCTGTATCCGACAAACATTACATAAATAAATAAATTCCCCTATTAACATTGAAACTATCGCATAGATGCAGCCATCCAACTGCTTTCAGAGGGGAGCTGCAGGAGCTGTGCCGGGTGTGGTTCAAGTAAAAGAAAACGTTGCTCATTGTCGAACAGAAATCACCATGTTTGAATAGTTCCCAAAGGATTTTTTTTTTTTTATAAAATGGGATGAAAATTGTACGTTTTAAAGAATATTTACTCAGCAACCCTGGTCAAAACTATTATCGGCATGGAAGTGAAATTGATATATAGTTTGGAAAAGAAGCAGCATGAAAGAAATAGCTGTTTAAACTATTATTGTGGACATTTGCTTTGATTGGAGGTCAACTGCCAGCTCTGCCCCCCTAAACCCGCCTCCTCGTGCATCGCCCCCCACTAAACTCCACCCCTGCCCTTGTGGGATCCCCCACCAATTCTTTCCCATTCCCACCAGTGCCCAGAAGGAAGTATTCCTTTGTAGGGTCTTCCCTAATGCACGAGGCCCTGAAATGTATGGCTTGTATTAGTTATATAACTGACCTCTTCATCCCCTGTATGAACAAAATAACTCTAATATGGCGCAGCCTTTGTCCGCTGGTCTCTGCAAACAGTCCATTCTACTTAATCCATATTTTTTTAAAATATCGTACAAACAAAAAGGTAGACCTTCCCCTTGCATATAGTTCTGAGACCTTTCCGTCAAAGTGGCCTATTGCTGGGAGGATCCCTGGACCATTCCCTATTACATGTGGGTGGTGAGTGGTGAACTCATAACTGATCTGGTCGTGCAAAGGGTTAACATTCCAAACCCGTGTTCCAAGTACCTGGGAGGCAAAGTCGTCCAGAGGCGGCGAGGATGAAAATCTGAGAGCCGACCCTATGCCTCCTCCTGCCATTATCTCCACTTCATGGCGCTGTCTTTTAAAGGTTAAGAGGCAGGCTGCTCACCGCTGTCAGCGAGCACACCCTTCCGCACTCTACAAAACAGATATTAGGCGGCAAAGTGGCTCTATTCCACCAAGACCCAGAATATCATTTGAAAATCAGAAAAGGGGCTGTGTGTTTTTCTGCTTCCCCGTCCCCTAAAGTGATTGGCATTTTCTATTTGTGGCGAAAGGCGACTTTAAAATTGAAACAGTGGCTATTGTTATTGTAATTCTTCAAAGGCCAGGAAGGACGCTTCTGCAGATAAAAAAAGGTTATTTCAAATCAAGGCGCTGATGGAATGGCCTGGGCTCTTCTTCTGAGGTCTAATGGTTCCAATATCTCAGCGTGGCGTTTCGGATGGTTGCGTTGCGCACAGATGAGCCATTGGGACTGAACGAGCGTGCGGGATCGCCCCATATCGCCACCATCATTACAGCATTATTACCTTTGGGTTAGAGAATATTCCACCCTATTTAGAATGTCAACATTTATCAAACATGTTCCTTCGGTAAGACGCCTCTTTCGGCTATAAGACCCTCCTGCTGCAAAGGAATCCTCAAGGATGACTTTCTTGCTTCCGTACGGCGCGGTATACGGCTACCGGAGAGCCGCGGCATCTGGTGTGAGGAGACACCAATTTCAGTGGCAATCTTTTTATCGCCCTCAGAAGCATGAAATAATGGTTTGGCCAACAGTGTTTGGCACTGATTAAAAGTTCTTATTATTAATAATAATAATAATAATAATCATGTGTTCCTGTATAGCGCTTCATGCCATATTCCTTCTGATAACTGGTGCTATTATTACTCAATTTAATGCAAGTCAATTTATGGACCTCGGAAGGATGAAAGGCTGAGTCAGGGCCTGCAAGAAGGCACATAGATCCAGTCAGCTTTCTTAATGCTCTCATGACTGCAGGAGAATTCCATCAGGCATGCATATGCAGTCTTACATACAACATTACATATACATAGACATCTACTCATGTGCACAGTTACATTATGGGCCACTAGCTCTACTCAGAGACCCAAATGCCAACTTCTCTCCTCTCTCTCTCTCTGTCTCCCCCCTCTCTCACTTGCTCTCCTTTTCTCTCTCCCTCTCTATCACTTTCACATCCTGTCCCTCACTATATATCTCCCTCCACTCTCTCTCTCTCTCTATCTCTCGCTCTCTTTTTCTCTCTCTCTATGTAATTTTCACATTCTGTCCCTCACTATCTCTCTCTCTCCCCCTCTCTCTTTTCTCTCTCTCTCTGTCTCTATCACTTTCACATCCTGTCCCTCACTATATATCTCCCTCCACCCTCTCTCTCTCTTTTTCTCTCTGTCTATGTCATTTTCACATTCTGTCCCTCACTATCTCTCTCTCTCTCTCTCTCTCCCTCTCTCTTTCTCTCTCTCTTTCTCTGTCACATTCACATTATGTCCCTCACTATCTCTCTCTCTCTCTCCCTCTCTCTCTCTCTCTCGCTCTCTCTCTCTCTTTCTCTCTCTCTCTCTCTCTCTCTCTCTTTTCTCTCTCTCGGTCTCCATCACTTTCACATCCTGTCCCTCACTATATCTCTCCCCCCCTCTCTCTCTCTTTTTCTCTCTCTCTATGTCTCTATGTCACTTTCACATTCTGTCCCTCACTATCTCTCTCTCTCTCTCTTTTCTCTCGGTCTCTATCACTTTCACATCCTGTCCCCCACTATCTCTCTCTCTTCTCCCCCTATGTCTCTCTCTTTTTCTCTCTGTCACTTTCACATTCTGTCCCTCACTATCGCTCTCTCTCTCTGTCCTCTCTCTCTCTCTCTCTCTCTCTCTCATTTTCTCTCTCTCTGTCTCTGGCACTTTCACATTCTGTCCCTCACTATCTCTCTCTGTCTCCTTTTCTCTCTCTGTCTCTGTCACTTTCACATTCTGTCCCTCACTATCTCTCTCTCTCTCTCTTTTTTCTCTCTGTCTCTATCACTTTCACATTCTGTCCCTCACTATCTCTCTCCCCATCTGTCACTTTCACATTCTGTCCCTCACTATCTCTCTCGCTCTGCTCTCTCTCTCTCTCTTTTTCTCTCTGTCACTTTGGCATCCTGTCCCTCACTAGCTCTCGCTCTCCCCCTCTATCGTTCTCTGTTTCTCTCTCTCTCTCTCTCTTTGTCACTTTCGCATTCTGTCCCTAGCTAGCTCTCCCTCTCTCTCTCCCTCTCTCTCTTTTTCTCTCTCTCTCTGTCTCTCTCGGTGGATGAAAGCATGTCTTACAGCCACCCGAGATTTTGCTGACCGCAGCACACAAAGAAAAAGAAGCACAGATATCTTGAAAGGGATTTGGGGGGTATCTGGTTAAAAGTAGAATGTAAGGAGCAATAGCAGAGTCAATCGCCCGAGTAGGGGACTCCTGTGGTGGTAGAGACATGTATTGTCATTGTGTGATTCCTGCAGAAATGTCCCCACTACACTGAGGGACCATTATCCATATGCGAAGAAGTGAGGGGACATGGATAGGCTCAGAAAGGGGTGCTGGGGTTCTGAAACACCTGTAATGGACCGCGGGACAGGCTGCAGGCTCTACAATTCCTTTTTGTATTTTCTGTTGTTGTTAAATGTTAGTGTTCTATTCTGCAACACATGTTTGCGTTCAGCAGCACTACTGACCAACCAGTGGCTAGCATGGTGGTTAGATGAGAAAAATATGATTTATTTTATCATGACCAGGAACTTTACCAAGAAGTAAGGCCATTGTGGCCGCTCCTTCTCGAGCTCTTCGCTCATCCACCTCCAACTCCCTCAGGGTCAGTCGCTTCTCCAAGCAGCGAGTTGATGGTAGATCTCTTTCTGCGGCTGGGGCCTCCCTCTGGAACAGCCTCCCTGCCTCCCTGAAACTTGAGGAGAGTCATCTCCGGTTCCGGAAGCACCCCAAGACCTTCCTCTTTGCTTCTGCTTTCTCTCCTCCTCTCCCCTGCTGATCTCCTGGCTGATTCTGAAACTACACTGGTTACTTGGACACCCTCTGATCTCGGGCCCGGGCCCACTCCCGGCCAGTTGCACACCTGTGCTGCCTCCCGGCAGCCCCTGCACTTGGGGCTGTTTCTGTATCCCTACAGCCCCCTACCAGCACTCGACACCTGATGTCTGCACTTACCCTTGCACCTGCTACCAGCTGGCCACACTTCTTATTTATTCCTCCTATTTATTGTTTTTATCTATTTACTGTTTATCCTATGTACTGCACTTCCCCTCCCCCTTTCCCCTCACACTTTTCCCCTTAACCCCGTCCCCTGCACTTGCGCGATCTCAATGTCACCTGGCCCAGTAAGAGCGTTGTCTCTGTCTTCCCACTGTTCCCCTTGCCTCGTCACGCCTTGAAACACTTGTGTATAGGCACGTTGTAAATGCCATATCATATCATTGTTTGAGACAAAATGGTGTGCATT